>NC_137888.1:177102413-177702413 GCF_963455335.1 Martes martes | reverse complement strand
ACTGAAAAGTTGCAAAAATAATCTAGGTAATTCTCTTATATCTCTTTCTCTGCTTGCCCCAATCATGACATGGCATACAACCTTGGTGTAATTATCAAGAATAAGAAATTGCTATTGATACAGCATTCTTAACTACACTGTGGTCCTTATTTGAAATTCACCACTTCTTCTCTAATGCCCTTTCCTTTCCAGGATCCTGTTCAGGCTCCCACATTGCATTTTGTTGTTATTTTTCCTTCCTTTCCTCCAGTCTGGGACAGTTCCTCCATCATTCCCCATCTTCGTGACCTTAACACTTTGGAAGAGTACTGGCCAGTTATTATTTTATAAACGGATCTTAATTTGGGTTTGTCCAATGTTTTCTCATGATTGGGCTGAGATTATGCACTTTCAGCCTGAATTCCACAAAACTACTGTGTTTTCCTCAGTAACTGACAGGCAGGAGTTCGTGATGTCGGTATGTCTTATCGTAGGTGATGTTTTCTTTGATCACAATTTTGTTAATTGTTGTTTGCCAGGTTCCTCCTGTATAAAGTAACTATCTTTCCCTTTGTAGTTGACAAACAAATCTGTGATTTTAAACCTGGAAGCTAGCCAAAGGAGGGCAGTGACATTTTGGGCAAAAAACAAAACAAAACTCTGTTCTCCTCCTACCAGCCTCTGTTTAAAAACTATTCATTTGAGAGGCATCTGGGTGGCTTAGTTGGTGAAGCCTCTGCCTTCAGCTCAGGTCATGGCCTCAGGGTCCTGGGATTGAGTCCCAAATTGGGTTCCCTGCTCAGTGGGGCGTCTGCTTCTCCCTCTGCTCCTCCCCAACTCATGCTCGCTCTCTTGCTCACTCTCTGTCTCAAATAAATAAAATCTTAAAAAAAAAAAGGTATTCATTTGAACACTGTATTTTGTCCTGGAAAACTTAGAAGGGTTGATGTGCTAAAATAAAGCCATCTTCTGGCTGCTTCGGTGGCAATTTGTGAAGATGAAAAAGAGTGATAATTCCTGTCTCTATACTGCTGTGGTCGTAAAACCTATCTTTGGTCATTTTAGTTTCCTGATTAAAAATGTTTGTTGGGGGGGCACCTGGGTGGCTCAGTGGGTTAAAGCTTCTGCCTTCAGCTCAGGTCATGGCCTCAGGGTCCTGGGATTGAGCCCCACTTCGGGTTCTCTGCTCAGCAGGGAGCCTGCTTCCCCCTCTCTCCCTGCCTACTTGTGATCTTTCTCTCTCTGTCAAATAAATAAAATTAAAAAAAAATGTTTGTTGGGTTCCAAATGACTATAGGAAAATGTCCTGACTTCCCAGTGTGCTCCCCAGGAACCCCCACAACAGGACAGCTGTGCATTTTTCCACTTCTGTCCTCCCTTTGTCTTTCGTCTGTCTTCCGCTCTCACGAGCCCCATGCACCAGCCACGTTCACCCAACAATTGTTCCCTGAGTCTCTGTTTTTGCTTATGCTGTTCTCTCAGTCAGAACACTCCTTCCTATCTCACCTCTACCTTTTAAAACCCTTGTTCCCTGTGGATAAACATAATGATCTCATCAGTAATTAAGCTACTGTCTCTTAGCTCCCAAATCTCCCTCCTCTGTTCTGCTTTGTGATGCTGTGGCCGGGCTACTACAAGCCACATTTCTGCTTGGGCCAACTGCTTCCTGGAAGGCTCTGCCAGGATGAGGGACTAGAGGATCCTGGGAGATGTTTTATTGCTGCGAACATCACCGCAGTAATGCTTCTCCATCCAGCATGGCAATGGAATTCGTCTGCTCTTGGGCCAGCAGACCTGGCCACATGCCTGCTCCGACACCAGGACTGGAGGCCAGTGGCCTCTCCTCAGAGGGCTGGGTCCTGCCCCTGGGGGAGTCCCTCCTCTAAGCTCTGAGCTAACAGCCTCAGCCTGGCAGCACCCCCTTCTCAGACATCTGAATTTCAGCTCGGCAGAAAATGTTCTTTAGGATTCTGAGCTCCAATCATTCCAACCTCTGCCCTGGGTTCCTGCCTTCCTGGCAGTGGTAACTGTCTCCCTATGTGATAGCTTAGTGTTTTCTTTTTGCTTTCTGTAAAGTTAATAGTCTTATCCCTAGCTAACCCTAATTTTTATTAAATTCTCTCTGTTTCGAACAAACTAGAAAACATTGGTATGGTTCCTATCTCCTGCCCGGATCCTGAATGATGTGGAAGTCGGCGCCAGAAGCATTGCTAGGAAGCTAGTACTCTAAGATGGGTTTGGGGATTTGCTCATGGGGTCCTCAGACTTGAGCACAATGTTGAGTCTTCCTAATGGAAAAGGCACTGCTGGTGATCACGGCACCCTGTGGCCTCATGAGTCGTCAGCTTTGTGGTGAAACCCCTACTGAGGCAAGGACTAAGGGGGCCAAGTCACTTCTGCCCTTGACTGTGATGGCAGTCACGATGACTCTTAGGACTGCATTGTGAGGAGGATTTCCACAAGGACACGGGGGCTCTCACAGAAATGGAGTGACGAGCGCAGATCTTTAAATTCTCAGCTCACATCCATGGACAGAGGACCAGAGAGCTTCCCCCGCAACCCTAAAGACTTTCTTACCATAGCCACAGTTGGGAATGTTGATGGTGGTGCTGTCATCATTACCACTGTCTCCTGGGTTAGAGAGAGAGAGGGAGAGAGAGAGAGAATATGAATCAACCCAGTTTGGTTCAACAGTCTTCCCAAGTCTGATTGGCTGTAGTCAGGAAAGAACCTCATAGGGGGAACATGGAGGCTTGCGGTGGCAGGCTTTCCCATAGATGAGCACAGAGCTGATACCCTGAGAGCTGTCTCTCGATAACTGTACGGGAGTACAGACCACAGCCTGGGGAGGAAGTCTAGTGCTTCCCACCCTGGAGGTGGGAAGAAGATGGAAGAATTCTTTTCCACTTCAATCTCCGCACATAAGTCTGACCTTGAAACTGAGACTGCTTCTGGTAGCTCTCTGAAGTTGTTTTTCTTTAAAAATTGTATTTATTTGTTTGAGAGGGAAAGTGAGTGAGAGAAGCATGAGCAAGGGGGGAGAGGCTGAGGGAGAAACAGGTTTCCTGCTGAACAAGGAGGCTGATGCAGGGTTTGATCCCAGGACCCTGGGATCATGACCTGAGCTGAAGGCAGAGGCTTAACCGACTGAGCCACCCAGGTACCCCTGAAGTTGGTTTTCTGAGGGACTTTTAAGATTCAGGACACGAGGTTGGCTGCTCTGGGCCTTGGTAACAGAACAAGACTCAGGGTTCGGGAAGGGGACATGTTTTCCTTTTTGCTCAGAACCCACTGCGGCTTTGGAGCAAGGATGGAGGGAGCTCAGTGCTGTGTGGTCCCTCAAGGGGCTTGGATCTTCCTGCATCCAAAGGAAGTTGTCCCACAGGCAGAGGAGCAGCCTTCTTGAGGAGGGCTGGGGCTGTTGCAGCGGGGGATGGGGGTGTGTCATGCGTGGTGGGGCTCCTCCATCATGCTGACACCAGCCAGGACACCAAAATGGAAAGAGACATCAAAGGGATTCCCTCGAATAGTGAGAGCTTTGGAAGTGGGGGGTTCAGAGCCCACGTAAGTCAGGTAGAAATGGAATTTCGTTTGAACGCTCATGCTGCAGAGACTGGGGATTGCTCAGGTGACATTAAAACCTGCCGAACAACTGTTTTTCTCCCCCCCCCTTTTTTTTTTTTAAAGATTTTATTTATTTATTTGACAGAGAGAGATCACAAGTAGGCAGAGAGGCAGGCAGAGAGAGAGAGAGGGAAGCAGGCTCCCTGCTGAGCAGAGAGCCCGATGCGGGACTCGATCCCAGGACCCTGAGATCATGACCTGAGCCGAAGGCAGCGGCTTAACCCACTGAGCCACCCAGGCGCCCCTGTTTTTCTCCCTTTTTAAAGAAGCATCCTTATTCTGCACCGTTAGCCTATGGCAGGCTCTCGTCTTTCTGAAGACTTAGGCATCTGAGACTCAAGCCAAGAGAATGACAAAGGGAAGGCCTTGGCTTTCCCTTACATGGGTTTTGTTTTGTTTTGTTTTTCTCAGTGACACTTTTCAGGGTTTCTAGAAGAATGGAGCTAACCGGCAAGGGGCTTCTGAGAGTATCATCTCCCCAGAGGCATTTTGGGGTTTGTCGTTAACAGACTTGGCCGAGCACACATCGAAAGAACTCATTACTCGTTCTACCTGTTGTTTTAAAAAAGGCAGCATTCAAACTCTTTGAATATTTTGCTGTGGGGGTTTTGGCAGAACATATTTCAGAAGGGGCGAGGGATAAACCGTGGGGAAGGGCACATGAATTTCCTGTGAAGGACGGCTAGCTGGGACACATGGGTATGTTGCTGGTGGATTTTAAATTAGAATATTTGGAGACCCTGTGGTATTATTTCTGAAGCCCTGTACTTATTATTCATGGTTTCATTATGGCCCCTTTTATTCACACACACACACACACATTTGAGGGTGGGGTAAGGGAGGGGGCAGGTGCCGGGCTTGGCCTTAAAAAAACAAACATAAAACTCACCATATATTTTAGAATTATAGGTGCATGCATTTTTCCCCCTCCCATCAAATCTTATTTTTCCATTTTAGCCGCATAAATGGTTGTCATAGTGACATTTGCTTCAAGCCTTCATAGCTTTGGTACAGAGCAGAGAGCTCTGGCAGTATCTGGTGACCGTAAATTCAGCTCTAACTGTCCCCTTAGCTCTCTGAAACTCATCAGAAACGAGGTCTGCCACGGAGCTGCTCCTGCTCTCACAGAGCAAGTGAAAATTACATTGAAATTAGGTTACAACGGCCCCTTTGTCTGAGTTTTACAGAGGGGTGCTGTTCATTTTTAAGGAAAAGTTTGCTCATTCAGCATTTTAAAGGGCGTTTAGCCAGTAAAAGTCATGGTTCTCTGCCATCCAGCAGTAAAGTAGGACATTGAATCCCTTCGAACAATCTCTGCATATCTTAGGTCCCGAGTTGTGTCTTAAAAGTTGTGAGATGGTCCAAAGAATAACGTTTATGAGACTGACGCGCTACCTACTGCGCTAACGAGGCACCTAAGAATAACGTTTAAAAATGTCTTCGAGTTGACCTCAATGTCTCCTCTTTGGTAATATTTGGCTAATGTTATTTGATAAAATAATATTTGATAAAATAAGAATATATTAAGATCTAGCATCATCTCTAAGGCTACTTCCTCCTGGATTTTTTTTTTTTTTCAATTAACAACAATCGTGCCTCGGATAAACCTCATTGGCTACGATACTGCCACTGCGCAAAACTTGGATTTTTTTTTTTTTTAATAATCAAAGTTATTGGCTTGAGATATATTTTTATTTATTTATTTGACAGACAGAGATTACAAGTAGGCAGAGAGGCAGGCAGAGAGAGAGAGGAGGAAGCAGGCTCCCTGTCGAGGAGAGAGCCCGATGTGGGGCTCGATCCCAGGACCCTGGGATCATGACCTGAGCCAAAGGCAGAGGCTTTAACCCACTGAGCCACCCATGCGCCCCAAGGATTTTTTTTTTTTAATCAGAGGGTAAAACTGTAATCCAAAGGCAGAGAATTGGGGAGAATCTCAGCATTTGGAGGTTCTAATTGAGTTATTGGCAAGACTAGAAGACCACAGAGGTGGAACAAATTAATGGGAGGACATAGAAAAGCAAATTCCCCATCCTGCCTCAGCATGGGGTCTATGAAGATCACGTATTGCCACCAACACTTCCTAGGGGTCCTGTGGGCCTTTACCTGTGGCCAGTCTAACATCCAACAGACCATGGTAGACAGCTGCCATCAGTGGCACAAAATATGGAAAAAACAAACAAACAAACAAAAGTAACACAACACAACAAAGAATAACAATTCTTCTGGGATGCTTCTGGGATGCTCTTTTAGATGCAAGAAATAAAATGGCACCCAAGAGTAGTTTCCTTAGTTTGGACTTAATTTTCTTCTCCTAATAAGACGTTGAGAGGTAGAGAATTCCAGAGTTGGTTTTCCGTTGGCCCAGAATGCCATGGCTCTGGGTGATTGTCTCTGCAAGTGTCTGGCCCTTCTCCTCCTGGTTTAAACATGACCACCACTACCCCCAAGTCCACATCCTAAGTCCATACATCCAGAGTTGGAAGAAGGGAGAAGAAGAACATGCCTTACTTGCTCATCCATCTCCCATGCTCTCTCTCTTTTTGAACTCCAGATGCTGGCTAGCCCATGGAATGTCCACTTATGCTTCATTGGTGGAACTATATCACACAGCTGTCCCTAGCTGCAAGGAGGGCTGAGGAAGTGAGTATCTGGCATTTTCAGTCTCTGCTGGGTTGGGGTAGAATCTGTCAATAGAGTAGAAGAAAGAAGTGAATGGTTGCCATGCTGGCAACCAAAAAGTATCAGCCATAGACAAAGTTTTAGAAATGAAATGACTGAATGACATTGTTTTATCCATCTTATTTATGAGGAAACTGGCACCAGAGGAGGTTGGTGTCAGACCAGAGATCTGAGTCTAGATCTTCTAATTCCCAACGTAGAATTTGAGGTTGACGGCGACTAACATCTGACTTGCACATTCCAGCTGGCACAGCGAGGGCTCTGTTTAGCATGTATTAGTTTGCTTAATTTTTGCCTTTAGCACTGGGGGGTGGGGATGCTGCCTGCTTCTCAGAGCAGAGGGCACATATGCTATAGCTTCCCACTTCTGCTGAAAAGTGGCAAATCATTTCTTCCTAATTAAAGATCAAACATTATTTCAGATGGTCCCCTTCCTAAGATGTCATGGGAGATGTTCTTCGTATCTGTCAGTGGTACTGATCATGTTGTCATTTTTGGCAACTAATTCCTGGAATGAATAATAAAATTATAATAATCTTGCACCAGAGGGAGGATGACCAATTTGTAAAGTCCATTAAGAACTGAGCAAAGGATTGTCCTCTAATGAGATGGAGCGCGTCAGGGAGACCGTACATCAAGCTCCTCTGTCACAGATGCACAAAGGGACCCGGAGGGAGGGGCTCCTGTAATGCTGGCAGACAGGGCGGTTGTCTTGGATGCACATTTACATATTGTCATTGATCAGCTGGCGGAGAAGAGGATGACAAGCAGAACACCAGGGTTCTCCATTGTGAGGCTCAGGGTGTGTTTCTGCCACCATTGATTCATTCCCCATGGGAGAAGGAGCATTACTCACCATTTCCTCATATGCCAGAAAGAGAAATGGAATCAACGAGCATATCATCTCCTTGTTGGAAAATGACAGCTCCCTGATTATAAATCCCCAATAAATTGATGGAAGAGCTGTTCAAACTTCGTAGATATAAATGTTTTCTGGGATTAATTGGAAGTTATTCCTAGAAATGACTTACAGTTCAGGAACCAATCTCTGAGCAATTGGTTTTTGGTTTTGTTTTCCTTCAGATGCCACAAGCCCCCCCAAAGCAGCTGAGTGTGGACGGCCAAGGTGGTCCATCCAGCCCAGTCCTGTACCCCGCCACCTTCCTCATTTTCTGTTGCCATGCATTTACAGATTCAGAAAAGCCAAATTATCCCTGCCTTCTGGAGGAAGCTTCTTCCTGTTGAAAGTCCTTTAGAGGAGAACTTAAAATGTGAAGATCTACCTGTGACCTCTGGGGAGACATAACTGCTCCCTTGCAGGACAGAAGCCAAAATACTGCTTGTTATTGGGTCTTTTAGAATTTAAAAAAAATATTATTCAGTAGCTATCTTAACATTTTTGTTTTCAGTGCGCTTGTAAACGAGGACATTGAGCCACTTAACTGTCACTTTGGGAAGGGAATGTGCCAACAATGGCTTATTTTCTGAAACATCAGGATTCTTCTCCATTGTGACGTCTAATGCTCATTGGGGGATGTCACTTGTTATTTGTATTAATGTTGATACTCTCATCGAGTGAGTGCTTTTATAAGTGGGACTGGGCCTTTTGTCCAGCACAAGGAGCATGTGGGCACTTCATAAGTACCAATCAATACCTTTTGCTGATAGTGGAATGCAGACCCATCCACTTCCCAGATGGCTCCATTGGGAAAGATGCTCTTATAGCTTGTGCTTTATTCTAAAGAAGACATGAGGGGCTGCCTGCTATATTCCCTTTGTTTGAGTCTGGGCTCAATGTGACATTTACCCAGGCAATGCCACTTCTGTGTGCTGGTTGCTGGGGAGCCAGAAATACACTTCTCCTTGCACTTGACTTGCTATAATTCTAATTTACCCCAAGAGTGGGCTGGATGAGGAGTGGGGGTGTTGTCTTTAAGTCTGCCAACCTTCTCAACTGCCTTGAGCCCCAACTTACTTAGCCTCTTGTTAGATTTTGAAGAAGTTAGAGACTGAGGCTTGAGTTCTTCTGCCATTCAACCCTTCTCCTAACTTTTCCAAAGGAGGCAGAATTCTGAAACTCCTATCTTCTTGCTGTTTGTACGTGAATTGATTCATTCCACCTCCTCCTTCCTCCTCCAAAGTCCCACCACCAGATGGATGTGAAACAATTTCCAGAATTGGATAGTGGATGGGGAGAAGGGCATAGGGAACACATTAAGAATTAGATAGCACTTTTTTTTTTTTTTAAACAGTGACTTGGTTTCCGTCACCATGGGGAAACCTCACTGGTCTTGCCCCCTCAGGTTCTGACTTCTGCGAAGCCCTTCTGCCCTCCTGTTTGCTTATTAGGTCAACAAATAGGATTGAGCATGTTCTGTGCACCAGGTGTGAGCAGTAGATGCAAACAGACATGATGTGACAAAGCTTTTGGTCTAGGATGGAGGGGGAGAGACAGACAGCAGGAGAGATTAAACACACGACACACACATATTCTAGCACAACGGTGAGAAGGCCTGAGAAGGAGAACAGGGTTCTGTGAGCAAGATTAATATCTTCCCTGCTTCTTTTGTATTTCTGTAAGCCTCCCTCTTTTTCAGGTTGCCCATGAAATTCCCAGCCCCTCCCTCCCTCCCTCCCTCCCCTGCCTCCTCCCTCCCTTTCTTCCTTCTTTCTGTTGACTCTTTGTTCCAGATCTGTCTCAGGTTTGGGACCCTCACCTCTCTTACCCAAGAGGTCACCAGGGTACTTCCTTAAAGAAAGTGCTATCTTCCCTCATAGGAAATATGCTGCCACTCTCCTATGGGAAGACATTTAAGATTTGGGCTATTTTAAGTTGCAGTTACTTCCTTCCTGAAATACTGTATCAGTGTTGTGTTTCTAAGTACGAGATGTACAAAGTGAGGGGTGAAAGTTGTGTTTAGATGGTCTCTGGGAGAATATTAGTTAACACACATCTCATGGAGATACAGAGATTTTCTTCTTTTTTGGAGCTATAATTTATATATATATATATAATATATTAGTTACAAGTGTGTAACATAATGATTCAATGCTTGTATTTATTGCAAAATGATTACCAGAATAAATTTAGTTACCATCCATCACTACCCAGTTAAATTTTACATGGGCGTACACACACACACATACACACGACGCCTATAATTTCATTTCTTCTTATTACCTCTCCCTTCCTTCTCTTTTCTTACTTTCCACATTCACTTGGTGGTGACCCCTGACACCAATCAGTTACACATGTATGTGACAACAAACACTTCTATAATACTTGTTATATTCCAGGCACTGTCCTAAGAGCCCATTACAGATAGATACTCTTTTTTTAATTGAAGTATATTTGACGCACAATGTTACTTTAGTTGCAGGTGTACAACATTGCGATTGGACAGCTCTGTGTGTTACGCTGTGCTCGCCTCAAGTGTAGCTACCATCTGTCACCATACAACCCTAGTCTAACCCCATTGACTCTATTCCCTGTGCTGTACCTTTCATCCTTATGACTTACTCATTCTATAACCAGAAGTCTGTATTTCTCACTCGCCTTCGCCCATTCTGCCCATGCAACCACCTGTTTGTTTTTGGTATTATGTGTCTCTTTCTACTTTTTTTTGGTTCGTTTGTTTCTTGATTTGGTTTTTTAGATTCCACATATCAGTGATATCAAAGAGTATTGTCTTTCTCTGTCTGACTTATTTCAGTGAGCATAATCCCGTCTGGGTCCATCTGTGTCATTGCAACTGGCAAGATCTCATTCTTTTTTATGGCTGAGTAATATTCCTTGTGTGTATTTACCATCTTTTCCCTATCCATTCATCTATTGATGGACACTTGAGTTGCTTTTTATATGCTGGCTGTTATAAACAAATTGATACTCTTAATTGGGTCCAGGAGAATATCTCAGCTTTATGCTGGTGTGACTTGGTTATTTTCCTCTCCAAACGCATAGTGAGCAGCCCTTGGCTCAAAACTCCAACATCTAGTTAGAGTTCTAGAACTCTGTCCTGTTTCACTTTGCTATCTTCTTTTTAAGGTTATCTCCTTCCTATAGCAACTGATTCAGTTTATTTTGAAAATAACATTTTTAACGCATATTCTAACTATGTAAGGGTTGGTTGTGTCTGGGAGTAGGAAAATCATGCAGTTGGTTGCAGCCACTAAGACTCGGACGTCCTGTTACCATATGTGTGAGCAGACAACGCGGTAGGCAAGCTGGTGTTGCATGGCGTGGGTGGGGAGAGTGCGCAGGGGCCGTCAGAAGACCTGGTATGAATCCAGGTTTTGCCACATCTCCTCCACGTGGCCTTGGACAAATCTCTCTTCTCTTTCAGCCTTGATTTTATCTCCTTCCAAGTAATGATGAATACCAGACTGCTGTAAAGATTAAATGAGAAAAGCTTGAGAAAATGTTTGGCATGGCATCTGGCAAGTAGTTGGTGTAGAAAAATTTTTGTGTTTAAGTGGGAGTTGCAACATTTTATTGAATTAGCAAGTGACTATTAAAATAAAAAGACATCATTAGGAACAGCTGCTGTGTGTTCCTGGCACTGGGTTGTCAGTGATGACCAAGACAGCCCGGGCCCTCTGCTCACAGAGCCTCTATGCGCAGAGACAGACGAGACACATTTTACACAGATTCTTGGAGTGAGGGCTGTGATCAGAGGGAGGAAGACAGTGCTATGGGAGCATCTGACAAGCAGGTCTTGCATTCACTGGGGAATGAAAAATGTTTAGCAGAACAACCATAACAAGAAATTGCTTAAACTGAGCCCCCCGAACTGTGTAGGTGTCAGCTAGGCAAAGAGGAGAGGGAGAGAACAACATTCTAGACGGTAGACACTTCCACCTGAGAACTTGACACCGACCTTTGTACACGGAGCTGATAAACTCATCCAGCAAGCTCGGTTTATGGCCTCTATAAAAGGGTTTCATCCATCCCCAGCTCTCAAGGCAGTCCCTTTATAGTGGTGATCTTTCTTCCTGTTTTATATTACAACTGAAGCTGTTCCTTTTCCAAATTGCCTGGCAGCCGGAGGAGTTTTATGCATCCTTGGGTCTCTAGAAACAAGCCATTGTTCCAAGTCCTCAATTTCTCCCTCTCCACTGGCCTATTACGTGCCATTCCCTACTCTCCTACAGGCACTTCATTGTCCTTAAAATGAGAATCTCATTCTGTGATTGCTGTTTCTGTTTTGTTTTTTTTTTTCCTGAGAGTCTTATTTGATGAGGACAAGAAGATCAGATTAAATGCGGTATTAGATACATCTCCCTCTCTATTTTTGGCTCACGTTGAAAGGAAGGTCTATGTCACCGTTTACCATGTTGCGCCATGTAAAGAGAACATTTCAGAAGCCAGATGTGAAGCAGGATGGAGGGGGGAGGTGTTAAAATGTTGCTATTTATTGGCTTTTTAAAAAAATCACTATTTTTATGGAGGTAACTTGACCATTAAGGGACAGGACATTTTCGCTAACATTGTGCTTCTCATGTGTTTCCAAGTCAGGGACTCCTTCGTTCTGCAAGTTTCCATTTCTATTTTCATTGCTTTAGAAATAGCTCTGGTTTTGTGTGGTCTAATGTCATCTCTTGCTGGCATACTAAGCATGAGCTATACCATGACTGTTTGTTTTAAGATTTATTTATTAATTTTAGAGAGAGAGAAAGAGAGCATGAAGGGGAAGGCGCAGAGGAAGAGGGAGAGGGAGAATCTCAAGCAGACTGCCTGCTAAGAGTGGAGTCTGACATGGGGCTTGATCTCACGACCTTGAGATCATGACCTGAGCTGAAATCAAGAGTCAGATGCCTAACCGATCGAGCCTCCCGGCTGCCCCCATGGGTTTCTTATAGGTCTTGTCCCCACTCACCCCTTAGAACGTCTAATGAAGCACCTGCCTTGTAAAATGATATTCTGCCTGGAATACAGACCACCACCCCCTATCCATTGACACATAACCTCTGGGAAGCGCTCTCTGAAAGTGCAAGATGAAGTTGGAGCCCCCCTCCCCACCCACCATGTTCATATAAGACTTGATAATTCTACCTTCAGAGTACTTATTGGAACTGGTGATATTTGCCTGATTACTTGTTAGGTTGCCCCCAAGTCTACTGAGGTTGGGGACAAGCTGCCATGTTCACAGCTGTATGCCCTGTGTCTAGCAAAATCCCCACACCTAGTGGGGATTCAATAAGTATTTAAATGAATGAGTGAATGAAGTAATGAGTGAATAATGTGAGTGATAATATGTGGGCTTGGTTTTGAATTCAAAATCATTGACAGTATTTTCCGAGTCTTTTGATACATTTCTTTCTTTTCACCCAAGACACATCCCTCTTAAAGATAATCTTTAGCCTAGCTTGGGTTTCAGATCATCTCCATTGCTCAGGGAAATCTGCAATATCTTTGTTCCCATTTTATGCTGCATCTATAAAATAGTACTGCAGGAATGGTTTTCTAATAGAAGGACTCCGAGCAAATAATTCAGTGTCTGGGGCAGGAATGTTGAGGGAAGAATAAAATTGTTCAGATCCTGGCTTGCTTCTGGCCAAGGGCCTTAGTCCTTGAATTCTCATCTGTAAAATGGGGATATTCATACTCATTCAACTTCATAACGTTGGTGTGATTAAATGCCATATATATATATATATATACACACACACACACGCACATATATATATATATATATATTTTAAAGATTTTATTTATTTGAGAGAGAGAGAGAGAGAAAGCACAAGCAGGTGGAGGGGCAGAGGAAGAGGGAGAAGCAGACTCCCCGCTGAGCAGGGAGCCCGTTCAGGGCTTGATTCCCAGGGCCCTGAGATCATGACCTGAGCCAAAGGCAGACACTTAACCGACTGAGCCACACTGGTGCCCCTAAATGCTGTACATTTGGATGCAGTATCAATAAAATAGACCGGGGTGACTGTAAAATGATCCTTAGAGCAGTGACCTTTGTTGGCAGTATGTATTAAATTATAAATAAAAAGTTCAGGGGCACCTGGGTGGCTCAGTGGGTTAAAGCCTCTGCCTTCGCTCCGGTCGTGATCCCAGTGTCCTCGGATCGAGCCCCGCATAGGGCTCTCTGCTCTGTGGGGAGCCTGCTTCCTCCTCTCTCTCTGCCTGCCTCTCTGCCTAGTTGTGATTTCTGTCTGTCAAATAAATAAAATATTTTAAAAAAATTATAAATAAAAAATTCAGGATAATTTTTGCAGCTATGATGCAATGCCAGGCACTGGCGGAGTACTCAGTAAATTCTAGCTGATCTGGTGGTGCTCATTCCTATTAATTTATGAATATACTTGTCTGCTTGCCTCATCCCGAGGCACCAGGGAAAATGAAATCATATCCTAAACTACTGGGAGTGACAGCAAATACGGCAGCGCTAGCCATACCTCTGCCATCTTGAGAACTCCTTGTCAAAGGAGATCTCAAGCATCTCTCACATCAGCCTCCCCTTTGCCACCCTCTCTTTCGCTCTCGCTCGTGGCAACTCCAGTGACAAAACTTCACCCTGTAACAGGGAGGATGGTGACAGGTGGCAAATGACTGTGAAGAAAAACTCTTGGGTAGAGGTTGAAGATGAACACGTGCTTTACAGATTTCCCTGGAGGCTCTCTTCAGAGAGTTTCAGCCAACTGACATTATTCATGATCTAGCGTGAAAAATTGGTACCGAGGCCACTTGCAGCTTTGAAGTTAATTTGAGCTTTTTATTTTCTTCTGTGCTTTTAAGATATTGGACCATGTTAGAGGTGCTGCCGTACTGTGGGGCTAACCTCTCTCACCCCCGAAGCGGTATTCCTTGCCAATCAGATTGTTGTGGGTAATTAAATACTGTTGACATCTTTTTGGAAATCACCTTGAGACTTAATAATATGCTTTTATGTTTAATTTTTGTGGAACTGTGTTCACGTTAGTGTTTGATTCTTCTGTTCGGTATGCTTTTCTGCCTGGAAGTAGAAGACAGGCATCTCCTCTCTACCTCTGTAGATGAGAGTATGCCTAGAATTTCTGGGATTTTACCAGAGTTGGATTAACATTAACTCTGGAGTTTATATAGCTTAATTAGAACAATCACAGTGATGGGGTGTGAAAGGCAGAAGAATGCTGTTATAGTGTGCATGTTTGTACCTGCACCTACATATGAACACTTGTGTGTTCTGACATATATAATATGTGTCCAGCGCCTTAAAACAGTTGTCACTTGCCAAGATATATAAATGACATAGAGCAACACTTTCAACTTAGAAATTATGCTTGGGAATGATAGCGATGTGAATGTGATCAGCCGTTTTTACCTGTTCCCTTCTGCTCCAGTTGATGGATCAGTCTATCATGACATCACCCATGAGATATTCATAGCCTTACAAATCATTCTATCACTACATGCTGTGTGTTATTTGCAGCAGCTTGATTTTAAAATTGAATTATTGGCAGGACTGGGGCACCTGGGTGGCTCAGTGGGTTAAGCCTCTGCCTTCGGCTCGGGTCATGATCCCAGGGTCCTGGGATCGAGCCCCACATCGGGCTCTCTGCTCAGCAGGGAGCCTGCTTCTCCCTTCCTATCTGCCTGCCTCTCTGCCTACTTGTGATTTCTCTCTCTGTCAAATAAAAAATTAAATAATTTAAAAAAAAAAAAAAAAGAATTATTGGCAGGACTTCCAGGTATGGCTGAGTAAGGAGGTCAGTAAATCCTTTCCCCAAAATGCATCTATAAAGCTGGACAAAATGGACAAAAACAAGGATTTCAATATCCTGAGAATTAGTCAATGGCAGGAAACAATCTGAGAAGCATTTGTGCTTAAAAAAAAAAAAAATGCTGGAATTTGGGTACTTCTGGGAGTCTGAGGTGTTTTAGTCTGAAGCTGCTCTCCTTCCCAGCTCAGGTTGGGTAAATTGCACAGCCACAGTAAAGGGGGCTTGCGTGAATTTGGTGTAGGGGTGTTATTAATGAAAGTGATGACCTTGGTGACCAGGAAGTAGAAAGATCTACTAGCCTGAGTTTTTGGGCAAACATGTTCCCGGCTGAGGCTTTGCAGGTGCATAGCAGAGACCAGAGAAAGCCTCAGCTATTCATACACTCCTGGCCAACCCTAAAACTTTCCACATTGCCCAGAATACATGGAAAGGCCTAGCAGTAAACAAAAGCAGGGGCAGACTTAAGAATAGCCTGACTTTTTAATGTCTACTCCTACCCTCTACCATCAGCAAAGGACAGTATGCTTCCTGGTTAAGGTATTTGAGTCCAACCTTTTCCCAGTCATTAGCTGACTACTGAGCTATGGTGATATAAGAGCAGCCCGCATGAAGCCAGACTTAAAAAAGTAAAATCAAGAGCCCCCTGGGTGGCTCAGATGGTTAAGTGTCTGCCTTCGGCTCAGGTTATGATCCTAGTCTCCTGGGATTGAACCTTGGGTAGGGCTCCCTTCTCAGTGGGGAGCCTCCTCCCTCTCCCTCTGCTGCTTCTGTGCTCGCTCTCTCGTGCACACACCCCCCCAATAAAATCTAAAAAAAAAAAAAATCAAGAATTAAACAACAACAACAACAACAACAACAAAAACCTGAGCTAAAACACAGCAGCCACACACACTGCAGGGGACAGGCTTCAGAGTTTAGCCAGTGAAAATTTCTGAATAAACAGAACCAAGAAAATGGCAACAGCAACCATTGGAGGGGAAAAATCAGAATCCAGTGTTGCTACAACATATTATCTAAAATGTTCAGTGTTCAATCAAAAATATGAGACATACAGAGAAACAGGAAAGTCCAACCTATAATTGGAAGAAACCACAGTTGATAGGACTATCTCTGAACGTCCCCAGATGTTAGATTTAGCAAACAAAGATTTTTAAACAGCTATTATAAATATATTCAAAGAGGTATAGAAAACTATGCTTAAAGAATTAAAGGAAGTTGTATTAGGGTTTTTCAGAGAAACAGAACCAATATTAATATATATACATGCATATATATGTGTGTATATATATATTTTTTTCTATTGTATATTAATTGGTTTACATGATTATGGAGGCCAAGAAGTCCCATGATTTTCCTTCTGAAAGCTGGAGAGTCAGGAAAGCTGGTGGTATAATTCAGTCCAAGTCTGAAGGCCTGATAAGTGGGGGCAGGAGATGCTGATGGTCTAAGTCCTAATCCTAGTCTGAAGGCCCCAGAGCCACGAGTACTGATGTTTGAGGGCAGGAGAGGATGAACGTTCTTGCTCAGAGCACATTTACCACTCCTTTGCCTTTTTATTCTATCTGGACTATGAAGGGATTGAATAGGGATTCCCCACATTGAGGTGGGCCATCTGTTTACTCCGCTCACTGATCCAAATGCTAATCTTGTCCAGAAATACTCTTACAGACACCCCCAGAAATAATTATTACTAGTTATCTGGGCATCCCATAGCCTGGTTAAGTGGCCATTCAAAACTAAGCATCAGAGGAAGTATGACAATAATTAACAACTGAGTCTCAATGAGGAGATAGAATTATGAAAAAACAAAACAAAACAAAAACAAAAACCCCACATGGAAATTCTCAAGTTGATTACAATAACTGACAGGAATAATTCACTAAAGGGATTCAAGATAGCTGAAGAAAGTCTCAGTGAACATGAAGACAGAGAAGTAGAAATGATCTTTTCAGAGAGGGGGAAAAAAAGAATAAAAACAGAGCCTCAGAAAACATGGGGCATCAAATATAGCAACATAAATATAATGGGAGTTCTAAAAGAAAGAAGTGAAAGAGGGGAATAGAAAAGCTCTTTGAAAAAGCAGTGGCTGAAAACCTGCCATGTTTGATGGAAAACACACATCTACCAGGGTCAACATCCCCGTGGTAGGCTAAAGCCAATGAGATTATCATTCAGATGCATTACAGCCCAACTCTTGAAAGTGAAAGGCAGAGAAATTCTTGAGAATTTGAGAAAAATGGTTTCTTACAGGCAGGGGAAGTATCAGTATGATGAATGATCGACTGACTTCTCATCTGAAACAATAGAGGCCAGAAGGCAGTGGATGAAGTAGTCAAAGTGCTAAAGGAAGGAAACCAGGGGTGCCTGGGTGGCTCAGTTAAGTGTCTGCCTTCAGCTTAGGGCATGATCTCAGGGTCCTGGGGTAGAGCCCTGAATCAGGATTCCTGCTCAGTGGGGAGCCTGCTTCTCCCTCTCTCCCTGCTTGTGCTTGCTCTCTCTCTCTCTCAAATAAATATCTTTTTTTTTTTTAAAGAAGAAATCCAAAACCATAAACTAAAAATACTATATCCAGAAGAACCAGCCTTACAAATGGAGGAAAATAAAGACATTTCAGGATAAGCAAAGGCTAATAAAATCAGTTGCTGGTAGACCTACCAAGAAATATTTAAGAAATCCTTCAGGCTTAAAGGACAGGACATTAGGTACATCTTGAATCCATAAAAGAAGACAAAAAAGCACCAGAAATGGTAAATATAGATTAACATAAGAAACTCTGTAAATATATCTTTCTGATAACCTCTCTAATCTTTCTAAAAGATAAAGAGCTAATTATAGCATATATATATATATATCTACATATACACACACACACACACACGTATATATATATATATATATATGAAATATACACACACATGTTCATAGACACAAAAGAGCAAGGAATGGAGCCATGCTGAAGCAGAGTTTCTATATTTTATCAGAATTATGTTAGTATTAATCTGAAGTAGGTTGCAATAAATTAAGACACATGTTTTAATTCCCAGCACAGTCACTAAGAAAATAATAAAAATTAAAATATTTCATAGAAGAATTAAAATATTACACTAAAAAGTAGTTATTTAATGCAAGAGAAGGCAATCAAGAAGAAACAGGAACACAAAAAGGAAACAGAAAATAAGGTGGAAAATCTACATCCACTGGGAATGACCTAAATACCTTAATCAAATGGCAGAGATTGTCAAACTAGATTTTTCAAAAAGCAAGACAATCTCTTACCTACAACACAAAGAGCATGATTCATAAGAGAGAAAAAAATCTATATATTTGTTGTCCATCAACTGGTGAATGGATAAACAAAATGTGGTGTATCTGTGCAATGGAATCCCATTCAGAAATAAAAAGGAATCCATACATGCATACCATGGATGATTCTCAGAAACATTATAAGAAGCCAGAGGCAAAAGACTACCTGTTGTATCATTCTATTTATAGGAAGTAACCAGAAAAGGCAAATGTAATAGAGCCAGAAAGCAGAAGAGTGGTTGCCTTGGGGTGGGGGGGACAAGTGAGGATTTAGTGAAAGTGGTCTTCGTAGAATTTTGGGGGTTGATGACTAAGTCTTGTGGTATATAAATTAAACCTCAATAAAACTGTTTTAGAAAACACTAATTTAGAAAATATTGAATTATAGTTAGAGAGTCTTATTAAACAATTCAGATAAATTATCCCAGTATTTAGATTTCTGAACAAATGATCTTCTACTCTACAGTTATGAGAAAAGCTATTTGAAATGAATATGTCTCACACACAATTTAATGTTATGTAGCTATGATTCACACATATGCAGAATTATACTGTGAAGTTACTGCTTTCCCAATGAATGAATAAGGACCTTCCTTTGAAGATACTCTTGTTACCTGCCAACTAGCTCAGGTTTTTTTATAATGCTACTTTATGGACATGTTTTCAAAATATCTTCCTACATAGCATTCCTTCCTAGTACATTTTATGATATAAATACCTTCTTTTCTATAGTCAGTATACTACACCACACACTCTCATCCACTAGTGTTTGACAGGCAGTAGTGTGCAATTGTTGCTGAGGAGTGTCATTGTGTGTACCATACAGTATGATCTTTTGGCCAATGAGTGTTCACCATGTTATTTTGAGTTGAGTGTGGAGTTTACTTCTCTGCAGTCTCTCCTTCCACCATTGTTGTGTAGAGTATAAGAAGAGTCATGGCTCCCAGTGATACCAAGGCACTCAGTCCAGGGACTGTTCCAGAGAAGCAGTGGGAGAGCCCCCAATTAGATGGAGATGTAAGACTTTTATATGGAGAGTGTAGCAGAGGCAGTTGTAGGGGAATGCTTGAGGAAAAGCAGTCAACATCCTCAGGCAGGCAGGGGCTGGTAGAAGTCCTTTGGCTTTTCTGTTGCACAAACCTTGCTAGTTGAGATGAGTGACCAACATTTGCCTGAGGGATTGCAAAAGAAAAAAAGCCCAAGGTGGTCACGTCTCCAAGGATTGAAGAACATGGAAATGATCACATGATTCAGGAACTTCTCAGGGCAAGGGTTTTCTGGAACACATGCCTGCGGCACAGATTCAGGTAGTATCCCCATTTCTAACCAAGCCTTCCCATACCAATCCTGCTTCATGGCTGAGGGGTGGGGTAATACGCTTTTTTATTGTAAAAACATAAGCAATCCAGTCTTTCCTTCCTCAGTGCTACTACTCTGGTTTTATTCTACCAAGTCTTGTTTCCCCTACAAGCGTGCACCACACTGCAATTGGAGTGATGTTTCTGAGTGAACCTTCAGAGAATGTCACTTCCCTGCTTTCAACTTTAGAGACCAGCCAGTGCCCTCAGGATTAATATGGACTGCAGTGCCTTGTCCTACTTGCCCATCCTGCCTCATTCTTCGCTGTTCTCCATGTCCTCCCTTTTAGCCTTTATACACATGGTTCCCCTGTTTGGATGATTTTGTTACCTCACAGCCATCCCGCTGCTCAAATACCCTCACCCCTGGCAGTAACTCTTCCTCATTTTCAAGCCTCTGTTTCCATGTCTGGGAGACTCCCCTCTCCCTTAAATGCTTCAAAGTCATTTCTGTGCTTCTCCCAAGTGTTCCCTTAGTATTTCTTAAATCCATTTTCTTGTAGTTACCATCCTTAAGGCAGATAGTACTAATTACCTCCCCAATAACCATTATACTTTTCTTCCTTATTAGCAGGACCCTGGTTTTTCTCAGAGTAACCATGTGCCCAGTTAAAAAGACTTACCTTCCCAGACTCCCTCATAGCTGTGTGCAGTCACATGATCTGGTTATTGCCAATAACGTGTAAGGAATTTTCTACTGGGTGCAATTTCCAGATAATCATTTCCACTTTTTAAAAATTTTTTATTTATTTTTTTAAATTTCAGTGTTCCAGAGTTCACTTGTTTAAGCACCACTCCCAGTGCTCCATGCAATACGTGCCTTCCAAAACCCTCAGACTGTCTTTCAGAGTCCACAGTCTCTCATGGTTTGTCTCCCCCTCGAATTTCCCCCAACTCCCTTCTCCTCTCCATCTTCCCCATGTCCTCCATGTTATTTCTTATGCTCCACAAATAAGTGAAACTATATAATTGACTCTCTCTGCTTATTTCACTCAGCATAATCTCTTCTAGTCTTGTCCATGTTGATACAAAAGTTGGGTATTCATCCTTTCTGATGGAGGCATAATACTCCATAGTATATATGGACCACATCTTCCTTATTCATTCGTCCATTGAAGGGCATCTTCATTCTTTCCACAGTTTGGCAACTGTGGCCATTGCTGCAATGACCATTGGGGTATAGATGGCCCTTCTTTTCACTATATCTGTATCTTTGGGGTAAATACCCAGTAGTGCAATTTCAGGGTCATAGAGAAGCTCTATTTTTAATTTCTTAAGGAATCGGAACACTATTTCCAAAATGGCTGCACCAACTTGCATTCCCACCAACAGTGTAAGAGGTTTCCCCTTTCTCCACATCCTCTACAACACACGTTGTTTACTGTCTTGTTAATTTTGGGAATGCTAACTGGTGTAAGTTGGTATCTCAATGTGGTTTTGATTTGAATCTCCCTGATGGCTAGTGATTATGAACATTTTTTCGTGTGTTTGTTAGCCATTTGTATGTCTTCATTGGAGAAGTGTCTGTTCATGTCTTCTGCCCATTTTTTGACATGATTATCTGTTTTGTGTGTGTTGAGTTTGAGGAGTTCTTTATAGATCCTGGTTATCAGCCCTTTGTCTGTACTGTCATTTGTGAATATCTTCTCCCATTGCATGGGTCCCTCTTTGTTTTGTTGACTGGTTCCTTTGCTGTGCAGAAGATTTTGATCTTGTTGAAGTCCCCAAAATTCATTTTCACTTTTGTTTCCTTTGCCTTTGGAGACATATCTTGAAAGAACTTTTTGTGGCCAATGTTGAAGAGGTTACTGCCTATGTTCTCCTCTAGGATTCTAATGGATTCCTGCGTCACGTTGAGGTCTTTTATCCATTTTGAGTTTATCTTTGTATATGGTGTAAGAGAATGGTAGAGTTTCATTCTCCTACACATAGCTGTCCAATTTTCCCAGCACCATTTATTGAAGAGGTGGTCATTTTTCCACTGTATATTTTTTCCTGCTTTGTCGAAGATTATTTGACCATAGAGTTGAGTCCATATCTGGGCTCTCTACTTTGTTCCACTGGTCTATGTGTCTGTTTTTATCCCAGTACCATGCTGTCTTGGTGATCACAGCTCTGTAGTAAAGCTTGAAATTGGGCAACATGATGACCCCAGTTTTTTCTTTTTCAACATTTCCTTAGCAATTTGGAGTCTCTTCTGATTCCATACAAATTTTAGCATTGTTTGCTCCAGCTCTTTGAAAAATGCCAGTGGAATTTTGATTGGAATGGCATTAAAAGTATAGATTGCTCTAGGCAGTATAGACATTTTAACAATGTTTATTCTTCTGATCCAAGAGCATGGAATGGTCTTCCATCTTTTTGTGTCTTCTTCAGTTTCTTTCATGAGTGTTCTGTAGTTCCTCGAGTACAGATCCTTTATCTCTTTGGTTAGGTTTATTCCCAGGTATCTTATGGTTCCTGGTGCTATAGTAAATGGAATCGATTCTCTTATTTCCCTTTCTGTATTTTCATTGTTAGTGTATAAGAAAGCAACTGATTTCTGTACATTGATTTTGTATCCTGCCACATTACTGAATTGCTGTATGAGTTCTAGTAGTTTGGGGCTGGAGTCTTTTGGGTTTTCCATATAAAGTATCATGTCATCTGCGAAGAGAGAGAGTTTGACTTCTTCATTGCCAATTTAAATACTTTTTATTTCTCTTTGTTGTCTGATTGCTGTTGCTAGGACTTCTAATACTATGTTGAACAAGAGTGGTGAGAGTGGGCATCCTTGTCATGTTCCTGATCTCAAAGGGAAGGCTGTCAGCTTTTCCCCATTGAGGATGATATTCACTGGGGGGTTTTCATAGATAGATTTTATGAAGTTGAGGAATGTTCCCTCTATCCCTATACTTCGAAGCATTTTAATCAGGAATGGATGCTGGATTTTGTCAAATGCCTTTTCTGCATCAATTGAGAGGACCATGTGGTTCTTCTCTCTTCCCTTATTGATTTGTTCTATCACACTGATTGATTTGCGAATGTTGAACCACCCTTGCAACCCAGGGATAAATCCCACCTGGTCATGGTGGATAATTTTTGTAATGTGCTGTTGGATCCTATTAGCTAGGATCTTGTTGAGAATCTTAACATCCATATTCATCAGGGATTATTGGTCTGAAATTCTCCTTTTTGGTGGGATCTTTGCCTGGTTTGGGGATCAGGGTAATGCTAGCTTCATAAAAAGAGTCTGGAAGTTTTCCTTCTGCTTCAATTTTTTGAAACAGCTTCAGGAGAATAGGTATTATTTCTTCTTTGAAAGTTTGGTAGAATTCCCCAGGGAATCCATCAGGTCCTGGGCTCTTATTTTTTGGGAGGTTTTTGATCACTGCTTCAATCTCGTTACTAGGTATTGGTCTATTCAGGTTGTCAATTTCTTCCTGATTCAGTTTTGGAAGTTTATAGTTTTCCAGGAATGCATCCATTTTATCTAGGTTGCTTAACTTTTTAGCATATAACTGTTGATAATAATTTCTGATGATTGTTTCTATTTCTTTGGTGTCAGTTGTGATCTCTCCCTTTTCCTTCATACTTTTATTAATTTGGGTCTTCTCTCTTTTCTTTTGGATTTGTTTGGTCAATGGTTTATCGATCTTATTGATTCTTTCAAAAAAACAGCTTCTAGTTTCATTGATGCATTCTACTAGTTTCTATCTCATTGATCTCTGCTCTAATCTTGATTATTTCCCTTCTTATGTGTGGAGTTGGCTTAATTTGTTGTTGATTCTCCAGTTCTTTAAGGTGTAAAGACAGCTGGCGTATTCTGGATTTTTCAGTTTTTTTGAGGGAGGCTTCGATGGCTATGTATTTCCCCCTTAGGACCACCTTTACTGTATCCCATAGGTTTTGGGCCAAAGTGTCTTCATTCTCATAGGTTTCCATGAATTGTTTAAGTTATTCTTTGATTTCCTGGTTGATCCAAGCATTCTTTTTTTTTTTTTAATCTTTTTAAGATTTTATTTATTTATTTGATGGACAGAGATCACAAGGCAGAGAGGCAGGCAGAGAGAGAGGAGGAAGCAGGCTCCCTGCTGAGCAGAGAGCCTGATGCGGGGCTTGATCCCAGAACCCTGGGATCATGACCCTAGCTGAAGACAGAGGCTTTAACCCACTGAGTCTCCCAGGTGCCCCTGATCCAAGCATTCTTAAGCAAAGTGGTCTTTACCTTCCAGGTGTTTGAATTCCTTCCAAAATTTTTCTTGTGGTTGAGCTCCAGTTTTAAAGCATTGTGACCTGAGAATATATAGGAAATGATCTCAGGCTTTTGGTATTGGTTGAGCCCTGATTTGTGACCCAGTATGTGGTCTATTCTGGAGAAGGTTCCATGTGCACTTGAGAAGAATGAGTATTCTGTTCTTTTAGGGTGGAATGTTCTGTATATACCTATGAGGTCCATCTGGTCCGATGTGTCATTCAGTGCTCTTGTTTCTGCTTGGATGATCTGTCTATTACTGAGAGTGGCATGTTAAGATTTCCCACTATTAATGTATTCATATCAATATGACTCTTTATCTTGATTAACAGTTTTCTTGATAATCATTTCCATTTAAGAGAATGTGACCTGAGTGGTCTGTACATTACTTTGCCCTTGTCCTTTACTCTGTCTCCTCTGCTTGGCATTCAGATTTGAGCAGCAGCTAATAGAAGGGAGGCAAAACATGAAGGATGGCAGGGCAGGAGAGCAGCAGTTGTCCAGAGAGAGGCAGTTGTCTGTGGTCTTTGTCGCACAGGCAGTCCTTTGTCTGGGACTGCCTACCCTTGTATTTGTTTCTACATGAAAACAGACCTGGTTAAGTCAAATCCCAGTTTGATTAAAGTATTAAGCATACACCTAAACTCATTCCTAACTGATAGCACCGTTTCATTAAATTGTATATTTGCGTAACTGATTTTATTTCTAATGACCACCTTCTGCAGAAGGCAGGGACTCTGTCCTCTTCACTGCTGGAATCCCTGTGACTGCAATGACACTGGGCACCACGTTGATGTTTAGAAGTGTGTTGAATAAATAATTGGTTCAGTGAATGAATTAAGGCGATATGTTATGGATTTCCCCATGATTTTTGTTTAGCTTTCCTGGGTGTATTCCCATATGGAGCTGGGTCTCAGTATTCCATAGGGATTTTTGGCCTACTGTGTAGAACAGCATTTCTCAGCCATGGCATAAATGATGTTTGGGTCAGATGGTTTTCCATGTGAGGAAGTGTCCTGAGGATTATAGGAGGTTTAGCAGCACTCTTGGCCTCTATCCACTAAATCCTATTAGCACCCAAACCTTCCAGCTGTGGCAAACATCACTGAGTCCAGATGTTTGCTAGATGTCCTCTGCAGGACGAAACAGCCCCTGGTTGAGAACCACTGCTCGAGAGAAGGGATTCTGATATTAAGTTCTATGAACTACTGGGTGGGACGTGCATGTGTGGACCATTAAATAGCATGTAAAATTAGTTTTGTGAGTGTTCACTGCTTTGGGGAGAGGGCCTACAACTCTCATACATCCTCAAGGGAAACAATGGTCCAGCAAAACCAAGAACCATTCGTCTAGAATTTTCTAGCTGTTTTAAAACTTTTCATCATGATTTCCTTTAGCCTCCTGTACACCGTTGAATTTCAACGGTAGAGAGTAGGTAGAGAGGCCAACACCACGCTTAATGACTGGGAGTTCTAATTGAGTGTTCAAGCCCAATAACCTAGTAGTGCTTATGAGGCCCACAAAACAAGCCATCTGAAGCCTTTTGGAGAGACGTTGTAAAAGTGGACATTGAGGACTGTACTCTCCTGCCTTCTAACCTGATGGTCAATCTACTTAACAAAGGAGAATCAGATTGCAGTTCTCAAGCTCCCAGTGCAGCAGTAATTGGGTGAAAAGTAAGAAGAGAAACTCTCATAAACAGATTACTTAATAATAGTCTCAGGTGAATATATACCAGCAGGAAAATTTAAATTATAAAAAAGAAATAAGATGGATGTAAGCATGACTGAACTGAATTTAATGGTTGATGTTCTCACTTACTTAATCACATAATGCCACTACTTGGGACTCTATTACTGAAGCAAATCATTTGTTGCATCCAAAGGGAGCCATAATAATGCAAAATGTGCCATGAAATACCCAATTAAATTATTTTAACACATTGGAGATTGTGGGCTGGTACACGTCTTTCCTCTGCCTGACAGTCTGGAGGGTATGATATGTATTTAATATCTGGTTTTATTTCTCCACTCTGGCCTGTATGTTTGTGTGTGTGAGTGTGTGAGTGTCCATGTGCCTTCAGCACTCTGCTCTAGCCATGATAATGTTTGAGTGTAACATGGCTAGGAATATAAAGAATAAAAATAATCTTTAAATAAAACAGTCACCTCCTAGAGCATTCCTAGGGGAAGGTAGGAATGTGACAGACCAGGAACTAGGAAATGAGGTTTCCTAAACTTTAAACCATGGCCAAAGCTTAATGCGGTGAATCTGCCAGGGGCATGTAACTTGCTAACTGATAAAATTGAGCTGTCTGCTGGAAACACACGCTTCACTTGCTGGCTTTGCTTTGGGAGAGGGGGAGGGGAGAGAATGTGGGGAACTACCCTTTTCCCCTGTAAAGTGTTTCCATAAATGTAACTTTTAATCGTCCTTGTTATTTTCGACTATGAGGTTGTAGATAAACCATGTAGGGTTTAGCTATATATAGTATATTGTGAGTACTAAAGTAACATGGATTCATTATAGGGAAATATAAGAAAATAAGAAATGTCCATAATATTACCACCAAAGACAACCACTCAGTGTATTTCCTTTTCCTCTGTTTCAAAATCTAAAAAACTTTTTTTTAAAGAGAACCATTCTCATTAATACAGAAAGCTGTGGACGTAGCCTGTAATAATGCTTGGGCTCAAGGATAGGAATTATTCATTTTTGTATATAAATGTTCGAGTTTCTTCCCTCCTGAGCCTTGCATCCACACATATACAGAGATGGAATGTCGTCCACCAAATTCTCTGTTGTTTCTATTTCTGTTGATAGGCAGATCCATGATGCACACAAAGCTTTGTTGCTTTCATTTTTTATTTTTTATTTTTTAAAATATTTTATTTATTTATTTGACAGAGATCACAAGTAAGCAGAGAGGCAGGCAGAGAGAGAGGGGGACTCCCCCTGAGCAGAGAGCCCAATGCAGGGCTCGATCCCAGAACCCTGGGACTACGACCCGAGCTGAAGGCAGAGGCTTCAACCCACTGAGCCACCCAGGCGCCCCATGAATGTCCATTTTCAAATTCTTATTTTACACGAATGGGATCCTACTACCTCATCTCCATTGTATTACAAAATGTGCCCCTCCCCCTTCCAGGTGGGTACAGTTCTCATTCATCTACTCGGGTCTGTGAAGGGCTCCAAAGGGGACAGCAAGCCTTGACATCTTCCCCTCAGCAGTATGTGGAAGACACATAATGATCATACGTAGATGTCCCACCACCACCGCATCAACGTCCCTCCACAAGAGGAAACACTGAATGTAATGATTACTGTGTACATCAGGCACTGTTTTGGGAGCATTTAATAAATACCGTCCTCTTTAGCCCTTCAACACCTCTGTAGTAGCACTCTTACTTTCTCCATTTTATTGATGAAAAGACAGAGGCCTAGAGACATGAAGTTGCTTGTCCCGTGCCCCCCAGTTCGTGAACAGCAGGGATGGGATCTGAATCCTGGCAGGTTGCTCCCAGAGTTTGTGCTCTTACTTGTTCTGCCATTCTAACTAATCTCTTGTTGGCAATTTCTCCTTTCATTCCTATTAAAGTCATGTTTTAGTGAACATTTTAATCTGCTTATATCCTTAGGATAATTTTCTATTTAGTTTTTATTTAACACACTATTAAAGAACACTAAATGTCTGGCACTATTCTGAAAGTTTTACAAAAATTAACTCATTAATCTTCCTACCAACCCAAAGAGTCAGGATATTGCGGATGAGGCCGAGAAAGATTAACTAGGAAAAAATGCCAGAGCTGAGCTTCCAACCCAGCCAATCTGGATCCAGAGCCTGTTTCCTTAACCATCAAGTTATAGAGCTTCTTCCTCTCTTCAGGAAGCAAGAAAGTATCACAGACCATATCTGGGTGTAAAACTACCAGATTGGACTGAAGAAAAGAGTGTCCCCATGGGTGATTCCCACGTTAGGAAATTTTCTTCTAGCAGTCTTTTTCTAGGCATATCATACTGTATATCCAAACTTATCCAGTTATTTATTAAAAAAATTTAGGAAACAAAAAATAGGGGCACCTGGGTGGCTCAGTGGGTTAAAGCCTCTGCCTTTGGCTCATGTCATGATCCCAGGGTCCTGGGATCGAGCCCCGCATTGGGCTCTCTGCTCAGCGGAGAGCCTGCTTCCTCCTCTCTCTGCCTGCCTCTCTGCTTACTTGTGATCTCTGTCTGTCAAATAAATAAAATCTTTAAAAAAATATATAAAGAAAAAAATGACATACATTTGTCAGTGAGAAACCACCCATACATAATCACCTATGTGTGCTTTAGGATTCACAGTATTTTTTTCATGGGATTGTAAATGTATGTGCGCATTATAAATTGCTGTCCTTTTTGCAATGAAAATTATTTTTGCCATTAGTCTTTATTTTTTTAAGATTTTACTTATTTGAGAGAGAGAGGGAAACAAGTGGGGGAAGAGGCAGAGGGAGAAGCAGACTCCCAATGGAGCAGAGAGCCCAACGTGGGACTAGATCTCAGAGTCCTGGGATTATGACCTGAGCCAAATGCAGACACTTAACCGCCATCTAGGAATCCTCCATTAGTCTTTAAAACTAGTTTTACTGCTTGTACAACAATGAATTTTAAAAATGTAGCATGTATTTAACAAGTCTATAACTGAAAGAGGTTCCATCCAGTTTTTGGATTTTGATGGAAAAAATAACACAATGATGAATATTGTTATGCATTATTGTTGGTGTGATTTTGTTTCTTTAAGGTAGATCCCAGGACAAAAAAATTTACATCAAAGGCTATGAATATCTTAGGGTTTTACAGATACACTTTTATTTAGTTTGTAACAGATATTTTTCTAAGTTACAAAAAACCGTTCATGAGGACCATTTTACTCTCTAAATAATATAAAAATTACATATGGCTAGACCATACCTTGATCATTTCACTCTTTTTTTTTTTTTCATTTCACTCTTGTTTTATGACTTCTGTTGAGAGTGGTAGTCCTTGATCTTTTAAAGTTAGTGTCCCTGTTTGACAAACATTGATACCTCACGCCTCATTTTTTTTTTTTTAATAAACATATAGTGTATTTTTATCCCCAGGGGTACAGGTCTGTGAATCGCTAGGTTTACACATTTCACAGCACTCATCATAGCACATACCCTCCCCAATGTCCATATCCCCACCACCCTCTCCCATCCCCCCTCCCCCCAGCAACCTTCAGTCTGTTTTTTGAGATTGAGTCTTTTATGGTTTGTCTCCCTCCCAATCCCATCTTTTCATTTTTTCTTTTCCTACCTCCCCCCAATCCCCCCACATTGCATCTCCACTTCCTCATATCAAAGAGATCATATGATAGTTGTCTTTCTCCGATTGACTTATTTTGCTAAGCACAATACCCTCTAATTCCATCCACGTCATCGCAAATGGCAAGATTTCATTCCTTTTGATGGCTGCATAGTATTCCATTGTGTATATATACCACATCTTCTTTATCCATTCATCTGTCGATGGACATCTAGGTTCTTTCCACAGTTTGGCTATTGTGGACATTGCTGCTATAAACATTCAGGTGCACGTGCCCCTTTGGAGCACCACGTTTGTATCTTTAGGATATATACCCAGTAGGGCAATTGCTGGGTCATAGGGTAGCTCTATTTTCAGTTTTTTGAGGAACCTCCACACTGTTTTCCAGAGTGGTTGCACCAGTTTGCATTCCCACCAGCAGTGTAGGAGGGTTCCCCTCTCTCCGCATCCTCGCCAGCATCTGTCATTTCTTGACTTGTTAATTTTAGCCATTCTGACTGGTGTGAGGTGGTATCTCATTGTGGTTTTGATTTGTATTTCCCTGATGCCGAGTGATGTGGAGCACTTTTTCATGTGTCTGTTCGCCATCTGGATGTCTTCTTTGCAGAAATGTCTGTTCATGTCCTCTGCCCATTTCTTGATTGGATTATTTGTTCTCTGGGTGTTGAGTTTGATAAGCTCTTTATAGATTTTGGATACTCGCCCTTTATCTGATATGTCGTTTGCAAATATCTTCTCCCATTCTGTCAGTTGTCTTTTGGTTTTGTTAACTGTTTCCTTTGCTGTGCAAAAGCTTTTGATCTTGATGAAATCCCAATAGTTCATTTTTGCCCTTACTTCTGTTGCCTTTGGCGATGTTCCTAGGAAGAAGTTGCTGCGGTTGAGGTCAAAGAGGTTGCTGCCTGCATTCTCCTCAAGGATTTTGATGGATTCCTTTCTCACATTGAGGTCCTTCATCCATTTTGAGTCTATTTTCGTGTGTGGTGTAAGGAAATAGTCCAGTTTCATTTTTCTGCATGTGGCTGTCCAATTTTCCCAGCACCATTTGTTGAAGAGGCTGTCTTTTTTCCATTGGATATTCTTTCCTGCTTTGTCGAAGATTAGTTGACCATAGAGTTGAGGGTCTATTTCTGGGCTCTCTATTCTGTTCCATTGATCTGTTTTTGTGCCAGTACCATACTGTCTTGTTGATGACAGCTTTGTAATAGAGCTTGAAGTCTGGAATTGTGATGCCACCGACTTTGGCTTTCTTTTTCAATATTCCTTTGGCTACTCGAGGTCTTTTCTGGTTCCATATAAATTTTAGGATTATTTGTTCTATTTCTTTAAAAAATGGATGGGATTTTGATAGGGATTGCATTAAATGTGTAGATTGCTTTAGGTAGAATAGACATTTTCACAATATTTGTTCTTCCAATCCATGAGCATGGAATATTTTTCCATTTCTTTGTGTCTTCCTCAATTTCTTTCATGAGTACTTTATAGTTTTCTGAGTATAGATTCTTTGCCTCTTTGGTTAGATTTATTCCTAGGTATCTTATGGTTTTGGGTGTGATTGTGAATGGGACCGACTCCTCAATTTCTCTTTCTTCTGTCTTGTTGCGACTGATTTCTGTGCATTGACTTTATATCCTGACACTTTACTGAATTCCTGTACAAGTTCTAGCAGTTTTGGAGTGGAGCCTTTTGGGTTTTCCACATACAGTATCATATCATCTGCAAAGAGTGATAGTTTGACTTCTTATTTGCCAATTTGGATGCCTTTAATTTCTTTTTGTTGTCTGATTGCTGAGGCTAGGACTTCTAGTACAATGTTAAACAGCAGTGGTGATAACAGACATCCTTGCCGTGTTCCTGACCTTAGCGGAAAAGCTTTCAGTTTTTCTCCATTGAGAATGATATTTGCAGTGGGTTTTTCATAGATGGCTTTGATAATATTGAGGTATGTGCCTTCTATCCCTACACTTTGAAGAGTTTTAATCAGGAAGGGATGCTGCACTTTGTCAAATGCTTTTTCAGCATCTATTGAGAGTATCATATGGTTCTTATTCTTTCTTTCATTAATGTATTGTATCACATTGATGGATTTGCGGATGTTGAACCAACCTTGCAGCCCTGGAATAAATCCTACTTGGTCGTGGAGAATAATCCTTTTAATGTACTGTTGGATCCTATTGGCCAGTATTTTGGTGAGAATTTTCACATCTGTGTTCATCAAGGATATTGGTCTGTAATTCTCTTTTTTGGTGGGATCCTTGTCTGGTTTTGGGATCAAGGTGATGCTGGCCTCATAGAATGAGTTAGGAAGTTTTCCTTCCATTTCTATTTTTTGGAACAGTTTCAGGAGAATAGGAATTAATTCTTCTTTAAATGTTGGTAGAATTCCTCTGGGAAGCCGTCTGGTCCTGGACTTTTGTTTGTTTGGAGATTTTTGATGACTGTTTCAATCTCCTTACTGGTTATGGGTCTGTTCAGGTTATCTATTTCTTCCTGGTTCAGTTGTGGTAGTTTATATGTCTCTAGAAATGTATCCATTTCTTCCAGGTTGTCAAATTTGTTGGTGTAGAGTTGCTCGTAGTATGTTCTTATAATTGTTTGTATTTATTTGGTGTTGGTTGTGATCTCTCCTCTTTCATTCATGATTTTATTTATTTGCGTCCTTTCTCTTTTCTTTTTGATAAGTCTGGCCAGGGGTTTGTCAATCTTATTAATTCTTTCAAAGAACCAGCCCCTAGTTTTGTTGATTTGTTCTATTGTTTTTTTTGTTTCTATTTCATTGATTTCTGCTCTGATCTTTATGATTTCTCTTCTCCTGCTGGGTTTAGGCTTTCTTTGTTGTTCTTTCTCCAGCTCCTTTAGGTGTGGGGTTAGGTTGTGTATTTGAGACCTTTCTTGTTTCTTGAGAAAGGCTTGTACCACTATATATTTTCCTCTCAGGACTGCCTTTGTTGTGTCCCACAGATTTTGAAACGTTGGTTTTCATTATCATTTGTTTCCATGAATTTTTTAAATTCTTCTTTAATTTCCTGGTTGACCCATTCATTTTTTAGAAGGATGCTGTTTAGTCTCCATGTATTTGCGTTCTTTCCAAATTTCCTCTTGTGATTGAGTTCTAGCTTCAGAGCATTGTGGTCTGTAAATATGCAGGGAATGATCCCAATCTTTTGATACTAGTTGAGACCTGATTTATGACCCAGGATGTGGTCTATTCTGGAGAATGTTCCATGTGCACTAGAGAAGAATGTATATTCTGTTGCTTTGGGATGGAATGTTCTGAATATATCTGTGATGTCCATCTGGTCCAGTGTGTTATTTAAGGCCTTTATTTCCTTGTTGATCTTTTGCTTAGATGATCTGTCCATTTCAGTGAGGGGAGTGTTAAAGTCCCCTGCTATTATTGTATTACTGTCGATGTATTTCTTTGATTTTGTTATTAATTGGTTTATATAGTTGGCTGCTCCCATGTTAGGGGCATAGATATTTAAGATTGTTAGGTCTTCTTGTTGGACAGACCCTTTGAGTATGATATAGTGTCCTTCCTCATCTCTTATTATAGTCTTTGGCTTAAAATCTAATTGATCTGATATAAGGATTGCCACCCCAGCTTTCTTCTGCTGTCCATTAGCATGGTACATTGTTTTCCACCCCCTCACTTTAAATCTGGAGGTGTCTTCGGGTCTAAAATGAGTTTCTTGTAGGCAGCATATGGATGGGTTTTGTTTTTTTATCCATTCTGATACCCTGTGTCTTTTGATTGGGGCATTTAGCCCATTAACATTCAGGGTAACTATTGAGAGATATGAATTTAGTGCCATTGTATTGCCTGTAAGGTGACTGTTACTGTATATTGTCTCTGTTTCTTTCTGATCTACTACTTTTAGAGTCTCTCTTTGCTTAGAGGACCCCTTTCAATATTTCCTGTAGAGCTGGTTTGGTGTTTGCAAATTCTTTCAGCTTTTGTTTGTCCTGGAAGCTCTTTATCTCTCCTTCTATTTTCAATGATAGCCTAGCTGGATATAGTATTCTTGGCTGCATGTTTTTCTCGTTTAGTGTTCTGAATATACCATGCCAGTTCTTTCTGGCCTGCCAGGTCTCTGTGGATAGGTCCACTGCCAATCTAATGTTTTTACCCTTGTATGTTACAGACTTCTTTTCCCGGGCTGCTTTCAGGATTTTCTCTTTGTCGCTAAGACTTGTAAATTTTACTATCAGGTGACGAGGTGTGGACCTATTTTTATTGATTTTGAGGGGCGTTTTTAGCATCTCCTGGATTTTGATGTTTGTTCCCTTTGCCATAGTAGGGAAATTCTCTCCAATAATTGTCTCCAATATACCTTCTCCTCCTCTCTCTCTTTCTTCTTCTTCTGGAATCCCAATTATTCTAATGTTGTGTCATCTTATGGTGTTGCTTATCTCTCGAATTCTCTCCTCGTGGTCCAGTATTTGTTTGTCTCTCTTTTGCTCAGCTTCTTTATTCTCTGTCATTTGGTCTTCTATGTCACTAATTCTTTCTTCTGCCTCATTTATCCTAGCAGTGAGAGCTTCCATTTTTGATTGCACCTCATTAATAGCTTTTTTGATTTCAACTTTGTTAGATTTTAGTTCTTTTATTTCTCCAGAAAGGGCTTTTATCTCTCCGGAGAGGGTTTCTCTAATATCTTCTATGCCTTTTTCGAGCCCAGCTAGAACCTTGAGAATTGTCATTCTGAACTCTAGATCTGTCATGTTACCAATGTCCATATTGATTAGGTCTCCAGCCTTCGGTACTGCCTCTTGTTCTTTTTTTTGTGGTGAGTTTTTTCGCCTTGTCATTTTGTCCAGATAAGATTTGCTTTCTCCTCCTATAGAATTCTGCTGTTCTTGGTGAGTGAAGTTGGTCTTGGCTGGGTTTCTTGTTGATCTTCTGGGGGAGGGGCCTGTTGTGGTGATTCTCAAGTGTCTTTGCCGCAGGCAGAATTGCACCGCCCTTGCCAGGGGCCGCTCGGGTTTGCTTTTGGGAGCTTTTGTTCCCTGAGCGCTTTCCGTAGAGTTCTGGAGGACAGGAATGAAGATGGCGACCTCCCAATCTCTCGGCCCGGAGGAGCCGAGAGCCTGGGGTTCCGCTCCTCAGTGTGCCCTCAGAGAAAAGCGCCCAACCGCCCCGCCTCCCTGGCCTGTGGTTGTGCTGGTAGGAAAGCGGTCAATTGCTGGCACTTGGAGAAATGCGCCCGGTCGCTTCCGTCTCCATGGCCTCCGGCTGTGCTCCGAGCCCACCCAGCCTGCGACCAGCACAGGGTAACCCTGGGCTGAGAGCTCACTCCTCGGCTTTGTCGCGGTAGCCAGCTTCCCCACTCTAATACCTGCGAGCTCTGCAGCACTCAGACGCCCCCAGTCCTTCTGTGACCCTGCGGGACCTGGGGTTACACTGACCCCGCCTGGGTTTCCCCCCGGTTTAGCCAAGTCCCGATTTTGTGCTCCATTGCTCCGCCGCTTACCGGGAGCCGGCCCCTCCCGCCACGGTCTATCTTCCTGACACTTTGGATTCACTTCTCCGTAGGTCCTACCTTTCAGAAAGTGGTCAATTTTCTGTTTCTAGAATTGTTGCTCTTCTTCTCTTCAATTTCCCGTTGGATTTGTAGGTGTTCACAATGGTTAGATAAGCTATCTAGCTGATCTCCTGCTACCTGATGTCGTCTCAGCCTGCTACTTCTCCGCCATCTTAACTCTTCCCGGACCATGCCTCATTTAATGTAATTTTTTGACAGTATTTGAATCACTAGAAATTTTAGGAATAAAACATTTTATTTTGATTTTGAAAAATTATCTCCCTTTACCCTAAAAACCTTCCTTTAGCATTTCTTGGAGTTAAGGTCTGAAGGTGACAGATTCTCTTAGTTTTCTTTCTTTCTTTTTTTTAGAGAAGGAGGGAGAGAGGGTAAAAAGGAGGGCCAGAGTGTGGGAGAGATAGAGAGAGAGAATCTTAAGCAGGCCCCAGGTCCAATATGGAGCCAGACATGGGGCTTGATCTCACAACTATAAGACCATGACCTGAGCCGAAATCGAGTCGGATGCTTAACCTATTGAACAATCCAGGTGCCTCAGGTTTCTTCGATTTAAAAATGTTTTTATTTTAAAAATGGGTCCTTTGGGTGGTTCAGGGTCCTGGCATTGGCCCACATTGGATTCCTTGCTCAGCAGGGAGTCTGCTTCTCCCTTTCCCACTAATACTCCCCCAACTCCTGCGATCACTCACATGCACAAGCTCTCTCTCAAACAAATGGATAAAATATCTTTTAAAAAATATTTTCATTTTGACTTCATTCTGAAACACATTTTAGCATGTTACTTTTTGTTTTTCTAAGTAATCCCTACACCCAACGTGGAGCTTAAACTCACGACCCTGGGATTAAGAGTGGCACGCTCTACCAACTGAGCCAGCCAGGCACCCCCGGAGGACATTTTGGTTAAATAAAGAATTCTCTTGACAAGGTTTTCTTCAGGATTTTACAGATGTTATTCCATTATCTTCTTGTTTCCATAGTTTCTGATGAGAAATCTGTGATAATTTAAATGTTTGTTCCCCTGTGTGTAATGTGTTGTTTTTCTCTAGCTGCTTTTAACATTTTCTGTTCATTTTTGGCTCTCAGTGCTTTGACTACGAAGGGGTAGACATTGTTTTCTTCGTATTTATCCTATTTGAGGTTTGTGTAGCTTTGTAAACCTATGAACATATGATTTTAACCAATTAAGGAAACTTTGGATGTTTTATATTCAAGTTTTTTTTTTTTTTTCTGTTTATCTTCCTTCCAGGATTGCAGTTGTCTAAAAACTAGTCCATATGGTATCAGACCAAAATCCCATGAGGCTCTGTATATTTTCCATAATTGTTTTTGTCTATATGCTTTAGATCACATCATTTCTTTTGATTTAGCTGTAATTTCGCTAATTCTTTCCTCTGCCATCTCCATTCTTCCAGTAAGCCCATCCATTAACTTAAATTTCACATATTTTAATTTTCAGTTTGAGAATTTCCATTGGAGTCTCTGTCTCTTTTTTCTTTTTTTTGTAGTTTCCATTTGTCATTCATTATGATAAAATTTCTTCTTTATTGAACATAGAATAGTTGGTTCAAGTTCCAATGTCTGGGTCATCTCAGGATTGGCCTCTATTTATTGTCTCTACTCTGGCAATTGGCTCACAGCCCTGGTTCCTTGCATACTGAATAATTTTGGATTAGATCCTGGATATTGTGATGTTACCTTGTAGAAACTCTGGATTCCATTATATTCTTCTGCAGAGTCTTGATGTTCTTGTTTTACCAGACACCTAATGGGGTGGAACTCAAACAGTAACTTACTTCTGAGCAGTAGGTCAAATTTCAGTCCTGTTCTTTTATCTTTAGCGGGGCTGCTTTGAAATCTGCTCTGTGCATGTTGAGTTCACTTCAGCCAGACATGTGAACCAAGACTGTATGTAGAAACTGGACCTCTCCCTCTTTGGCTTTCTCTACCCTAGGCTTCTCTCCTTGCTTTGCAGTGACTGTGCTAGCTTCAAACCCTGTCCTCCTGTGCTTTGGGTCCAAAAGAGTGGTATTTTTCTTTAAGATTTGATTTATTTATTTTTCAGGGAGAGAGAGAGAGAGAGAGAGAGACATAGAGAAAGAGAGTGTGCACACAAGCAGGGGGAGCAGCAGGCAGAGGGAGAGGGACAAATACATTCCCCACTGAGCAAGGAGCCTGTTGCAGGGCTCGATCCCAGGACCCTGGGATCATTACCTGAGCCAAAGCAGACACGTAACCAACTGAGCCACCCAGGCGCCCCAAAAGAGTGGTATTTTTCTTTCAGAGTCGTAGCTGCCCCATGTGCTAACTCCGGCTTATCTTTAGGCTGCAAGTTGTAGAGACAAGTAACTTGTACTTTTCTTCCAAGTTTTGACAACCCTCCAGAATGTCTGCTTTTCATGCTTCATACCTTCAGGTTGTTTTGTGTGCACATATGTGTGCATGTGTTGTCCAGAGTTTATAGTTTTTATGTGCCGGACCCCCTGGTTCCACAGGTACCTCTTTATACCAGAAGCTGTGTTCTAAAAATGTCAGATAATTTATGTTTCAACAGTTAAACCTCAGAAGCACTTACGCCCATTTCCAATTCAAATGGCACTTCTTTGGGTAGCATTTATTACATAGGTTATTAAACATTGGTTGGGATACTTATTTAATGTTTTGGTTTTTTTTTTCCCCGTGAGAACATGTGAGCCCCTGTAATCCCAGACAATAAGCCTGGTACATCGTAGCATCTCCTCAAATATTTGAATAAACAAATATAGCCAGGAGATGAAGAGGGTCTAAACCACAGTAAAGCACCAATACTACAAAGTAGAGGGAATTAAAAAGAAATGCTAGAGCTTTGAGGGAATTTGCTTATTGGCCAGATGGGTGGGGATGTGTGGAAGAGGGAGGATGGTAGGACAGTCTCCAGGCTTCTAGCTGGAGATACTTGGTGGGTGGTTAGAGAGGGCAGGGATGAAGACTGGATTTCTGGGGGCGCCTGGGTGGCTCAGTGGGTTAAACCTCTGCCTTCGGCTCAGGTCATGATCCCAGGCTGGGATTGAACCCCACATCAGGCTCTCTGCTCAGTGGGGAGTCTGCTTCCCCCCCTCTCTCTGCCTGCCTCTCTGCCTACTTGTGATCTCTCTTTCTCTGTGTCAAATAAATAAATAAATGAACAAAATCTTAAAAAAAAAAAAAAAAGACTGGATTTCTGAGTGTGGAGAAAAATGACTGTAGTCTTTCCAGGCTGGTGGTCCCTCCTAATTTTTTATTAGCATTCTCTTGCCCTCAGCCCATCCTTGATGGGGGAACTGAGATTAAAGGAGCAGTAACCATATTTCTAATTCCTCAGTCCTGATCAGGTGCTGCTGGTTCTTCCAAGAGGGAAACGAGGATGTCTGGAATCCAGGGCATCTACTGAGAAAGGGTGTTTCTCTACGATAAGACGCTGAGTGTTGAAATTTAATCCTCCTGACTCCTGACTCCCCAGGACTCCATTAAATTGTTCCTATTAGCGTGATTGCTCCAAGATACCACAAGAGCAGGGGAGATATTAGAAAACCTGAAAACGAGGGGAGAGATATTGGAAGTTGTGCTTCCGTCATGATTTAGGAGCCTCGCTAAATTCGCCAGCACAAATGTCTGGCAGCCTCGGAACCTGCAATCTTTCATCTTGGTGGAATATGAGTTCGCGTGTGCAGTAAAATGAAAACTGGTGGTGAGCGGTGCAGTAAAGCTCATGTTCCCTTAGTAGCAGGGTTGGGATGAGAGCGTAATTACATGTAGAAATGCTGCCTTGGGCCTCCTTTCTTGTAAGTGGCCACGATAAAGACAGCATCTCTTCCTGGATTCCGGAGCGACCGGCGCCATCCAAACTTTTCTTATTAGCACCTCTGATGTCCCCTGGAGTCACAGGCTTTCAGCTAATCCTCCCGTGGAGCACAGTTGTTGTTACTCGCCTCAGTCAGGGCACTGAGCACCGGGAAAGCCTCTCCTGATGAGGTCCCCCTGCAATTAAGGAAAACTGGTTTCCAAGGGCGGGGGAGGGCAGGGCGTGGGGTTAGAGGGTTGGGGTGGGGTGGGGGGCTTTTCAGCGGAGTATCTGTTGTTATTTCTGCTTGGAGGCGGGTCTCCCTGGGATGCCTGGTTCCCAGCCACCCCCACAGGCCCTGCACCAGGGGACTGATTGCTTGTCATCAGGGGTAGTTTTTTGCGCATCTTGTCATGCAGTTAGAAGTGGAGACTCGGGGATGCTGGGTGGAGAAGGAAGCCTAGGGATCAGACGGGGGCACAGAAGAATGCAGCCTTGAGTGCTTTCGGGGGTTTTGCTCAACAGAACAACAGAACAACACTGCTAACCTAACGTCATTGACCCTCACCTGTCAGCTCCCTCCCACAGGAGCCCCAGCTGTGAATTCTGGGAGACCCCAGGGTGGAGGGGGCGGTTCTGATGAGTGCTCAAAGCACTCTGGGCCAGCTTCCTCACTGTGTCCCACTCTCCTTCGGTTGCTTGGCGACCATGGGGCGTCCACCGCAGGGGCTTGGTCTAGCCACACCAGGTGCTGCTGCTGCTCTGAGCTGCTTTTCTGTGCACCGAAAGTCTCTCGCCTGCTTCTCTGCACCTTCGTTCCCTATTGCTGCCTTCGTTCACATCGTCCCAAGGCTGGGGTGGGGTAGGGACTGAAGGGCTCCTTCTAAAGTTCCTTGCAAGTGACCTTGTGAGTAACCTAGTGTGTGTCCAGAGCTTTGCAAGATTGTTCCAGAAAACAGCCCTTGCATTTCTACCCTGACGCCCCTCCCTCTGAAGTTAACAGTTCAAACCTGTGGCTGCGCAGAGAAGTCACACGTGCGGCTTTTCATAGATAATGATGTCTGGACCCCAGCCTGGAGCACTGAAGTTAACATGCCATGGGGGAGGGGGCGGCTAGCACTGTGGTTTGTAAGCTTCCCAGGTGATATTAATGTGCTGCCTGGGCTGAGAACGCAGTTCCGTGGGGAGAGGGGAGGCACCAGACAGGACTGCCATCCCCATCCTGCCTCCCCGCTCCCCAGGACCTCCTGCAGATGCCACCAGGCCTCTTCCCTTCTACACAGAGGGATGTCTGTCCTTAGGCGGTACTGGCAGTGGCCCATCAGATTGGCTGGAAGCTAGGATTTGGATGCCCATTCACTCTAAAGCATTTTAAGTAGCCATTTCAAATACTTAGCTCAGGTGAGTCTCATCACTAGATGGCATGGGGAAAAATGTAGGGTGGAAAGCTTAAAGTAGACAGAATTAATTTCAGGCTGTGTGACCTTCTGTAAGTTTCTCAAGCTATCTGATTCTCGGTTTCTCTACCTGTGAAATGGGAACAGAATTTACCTTGTGGAGTTGCTACAATGTACAAATGAGGTGACGTAGATGAAAGCATTTTGTAAGAGTGTGGCATTATGGAAAAGCAATCCCTTGCCCATTGGCCGTTATCCAGCCATCTGGCAGATCTGGGGCTTGAGTTTCTCCTGGGGAGTGTGGGTAAAGCACTGGGAATTCATTACCACTACCGGAAAAACCATTCTGAGTGTACATTCTGGGGGTGAAAACTCGATGTTCTGTTTTGTAAATGGGGATCAGTATTATCATTATTGTTTAATTCTGTAATCCTCTGCGGTAGTATTACTTCTTATGGCAGAATTACTAATTTTCCCCAGTACTAGGAATTCTGGTTTTGGAATATTTTCACATTTTTAAAATGTTATCTTTTAGGCCCGAGGTTCTCCAACATCAAAGGCCTCAGGATCACCTGAAAGGCTTGTTAAAACAGATTGCCTGGCCCTCCCCCCTTTCTGATTCAGCAGGTCCGGAGTGGGGTGCAGGAAGGTGCATTTCTAACGCATTCCTAGGTAATACTGATGCTTCCAGTTCAGAGAGTGTGCATGGAGAGCCACTGTGTAGACTTCTACAGTGTCATGGCATTTCCTGGAGGGCAGTGGTTCTTATCCCTAGCTACACCTTAGAGTTACTTGTGGAGCTTTTTTTTTTTTTTTTTAAAGATTTTATTGATTCATTTGTCAGAGAGAGAGAGTGAACACAAGCAGGGGGCGAAGCAGGCTCCCTGCCAAGCAAGGAGCCTGGACAGGGACTTGATCCCAGGACCCTGAGGTCATGACCTGAGCTGAAGGCAGACGCTTAACCATCTGAGCCACCCAGGCATCCATCCCAGCCCTGGGGAGCATTTAAAAATAGTGATTCCCCACAGCAGCCAACTTGGTCTCCCTGGGTGGGGCCAGGGTATCACTATTTTTAAAATGTTTCATGAGGGATTCTAATGTGCAGCCAGAGGTGAGAACCACGGACATGGCGTAAATCCCATTTCCGGGCTTCCAGTATTCAGCCCTAGAATACAGTCTCCACCCAGAAGCTGAATCTGTTTGAAAAATACCAATCAGATGATCTCACAGCATTTCTCTGCTTAACACCCCTCATTTACCTTCTGATGTTTAAGATAAAGTCTGAACTCTATACCACACCCCTAAAGTCCAGGCAGGCCTACTCCCCCCTCACTCATTCTATCCTACGACCTCACCTACACACAAGCTCTTGGGTTTCTCTTGTGTTCTTCCAGCAGGCCACACCTGTCCCTGTGCCTGGGCCTCACGCTTGTCCTCCCTGGCTGGGATGCTCATCCCCAACCCCGGCACCGTTGTTTCCTTCTGGTCCCTCAAGCCGCAGCTCAAATATCCCTTCCTGGGCCATGCTGTGAAATACGGTGGCCACTGCTTAGATGTGTGCTGGTTAAGGACCACACAATTCTAGGGACCCCTTTACTTTATGGTCATCACGTATTTGTGTACACACATTGTGACAGTTTTCTAGCAGTTGGTGTTAAATGTGCAGAGTAAGGGGGGGGTGCTTTCTAATTCTGAACAAAGCCACCATCTTTTTCATTGGCGGTGGAACTGCTATAACAGGCCCTTTCCTACCATGCATCCCCCATTAAGTTCTCATATTTACCCATCTACCATCTTCATAGCCCTGATGAGATTTTAATATCTGGGTTATTTAGTTGATTACTTGCATGTCATCTGACTGTCAGGTAGTAATCGTCTTCTTTAGAGCGAGGTCCTTGCCTCCCTTGCTCACTGCTGCTCCAGGGGCTTGCGAGGTACAAGTACATAAACAGATTTATTGAATGAATGTATAAATAAATGAACCCTTCAAATTATGACCTACAGGTACCTACTCTGTCCTGTGACTATTACTGTAAGGAACTGGCAGCCCAGACATAGGCTCTTTTAGGCGGTTAGGCTACATTTGGCCACCTTGGAGGCCACGGGCCAATCATATCCTCTCTTGAGCCTGGTTGACTTCTCACTCACCGCTGTCACAGTTAAGATCAGACAATGGTGGGAGGGGCCAGACCAAAGCAGCAGCCACATTGCATTTCACAGAGAAATATGACAAGGGTGATTAAGTGGATCTGTGGTCCTTTACACCATTGCCTTACTGAGGGGTGGGGCTGTGGAAGGGTCAGTAATCGATAATTGCCATTTTATGTGGAAGGTTTATAGGCTAATTTCCAGAGTAATTTTTTCGGAAAGAGTAGTAAAATTAGGCAAGGAGGCCATTCGAGATGATGGCTTGTGAGGGGCAGTGCACAGACTGGCTGTTAGCATCACGGAGGTCAGACCTGCCTCGAAGTGAAGGGCATCATGTGTCCAGAATGAGGCATCCGAGCTTGAAGTGTGATCTTCCAGGGAGTTTAAGTGGCACCTGGAATGTTCAGCTTCTTGAGGAGGAAAAGGCAGGGTTGACCGAAGTCTGTGTTCTGGAGCAAGGAGGTGGCGTTGGGAAGGGTCAGATAGAAAATCTGGTGGGTTGGAAGCAAGCAGGCTCTTTCCGAAGCCGTTCTCTTCCTTAAGCATGGAGAAGTTTTCTATAATCAATACAACTCCCTAATCTCCTTGCGTTTGTGGCATTTTGTCCCATTCATACAAAGTGGTGCGGAGTGCACATTTCTAAATGAAAATGAAGGTGAAAAGCAGTTATGTGTCCCAAATAATTATCCTCGAATTTCAGGATAATTGGCAGGATTGTCCCAAAAGTAACCACCCTTACTTGCAAGATCAGTGAGAGGGTATTGGGCATACATATAATTTAAAAGCTGTTAATGTGTAGTAGAATCTCGGTAACTAGGACATCAGATCTGTGTATTTTCTTTCATATAGTGGTATAAAGTCTCTCATGCAAACAGATTTAGGTTAAAAAGTTAAATTGATTTTAAAGAAAACTATGATGGAACTATCAGGAGAAAGTAAAGAGTCACGAGAATTGAGAAAACCAGGACTGAGGCATCCAGACCTAAGCAAATGATTAAACAAGTGCTTTCTTTGTTTAATGGATGGGAATGTGGGTAAAATTGTTTTTGCTCAACATCTTCAGCATAAAAATTTGAGGAGAGAAGCAAGATTAACCTGCACTTGGACCACCTGTTTATTCTTTGCTGAGTAGACCCACAGAGCGGAAGAGGAAAGGGAGGAGATGCTACGTAACCAGCTGGATTAGCCAAATCCCATTGGCTTCTTGATGGAAGGAAGAGTGATGCTGCCGTCAGATGATGCTCATGTCCTCAGAAGACCTTCCCTGGCTCTGGACACATGAAACTCATAAATCTTCTCCAGAAGCCCTTGAGTCCAGCAGGAGGACAAAGTGGGGCAAGGCTTGTCGCACTTGGATCTGTTCCTAACTCAATAACTAGAGAGGGGGAACAATTTGTACTTGCTGGCCACACGACAGCACCAACAGTTGCCTGTCTTGTGGGAATGCCCCAATGCAAAGAATTTAATGCAGGAGTATTTTTAGATGGTTAAAATGTGTGTCTTCGGTGTCAACAAGGGCTAATAGTTTTGAACACATTGGTACTTGCTGACAGCTGCTCTTAGCCCATTTCTCTTGATGATTCTCTTTACTATCACAGAAAAGAGAGACTTGGGTGGGAATTTCTAAATAGACACTTCTTTATTGTAGATCTATACTGTCCAATATGGTAGCCCCTCACCACTGGGGCCATTTAAATAAAATCAAATAGAATTAGATAAAACTTAAAGTTCACTCTAAGTGTAAAATCTTAAGTTCAGCTTAAAATTCTCCTTTGGACCAGCCACATTCTATACACCAAATAGCATCCTGTGGCTATTAATACTGAATATTATATTTGATAGCATGGGGATTGGACATTCAGGGCAGGAAGTTCTTTGGATAGTGTTGTAGGAATGAGTCCCTTCTGAAACTTTGGACCCAATCAGCCTATTTTCATGGAGCATCATCCTATCCTAGGGGATTCAGGTATGTATGTTTGTAAAGGGTGGGGGGAGTGCTTCAGCAATTAGTTAAGTTTTTCAGTGTTTCAATTCTGAGCTATTTCTTAGTGTACTTCCATCACCCCAGGATATGCCTCTTGTTGGTCTCTCTCCTCTAAGGCTGATTGGCTTCTCCACAGGAGCGTGTTGGCTCTTCTGGGTTTTCTAATTCAAAGGAATTCTTGCCATTTCTGGAGGGAGGTAACAGACAATGAATCAAAAAGGAAAAGTCACAAATAAACCTATTCTTGAGATTTTCACTCACTGATGGTTTTCCCCTTAAGGCGGGGAAATAGTCCACCAACAAGCCCTGCTCTCCCTGGTACAGAGCAGGTGTACAAGAATGAAGAAAGAGGTGATTTAGAGGGGGAAGAAAATTTATTTTTGAATTTTTCTGGATAGAGTCAGGGACACTGAGCCGGAAAAGCCGGAACTGGCTTCTGCACACTCTGGGTGTGTTTTATTGAGTGGATCTTGTGCCTCGCAGCCCAGATTGACCGCTGCCCTTTGACTGATGGCAGAAGGAACATCGATTGAGCCTCTGCTAAGAAAACAAGTATCTCCACTCGATTCAAGAAAATACAATGTGTCACACACTTAGTGAAAATCAATAATGCAGGAAAATTTACTGGCTGCTATTCAAATCTCAGTTCCTCTAATTGTAGGAGCTGACGAAGTCCCTGGTTTTTTGTTTTTTGTTTTTTGTTTTTTTTTGAAGTTCAGGAGCCAGGCAGTAGGTACTGATCACTAGCTCTCTGGTAAACCTGAAAAGAGTCCCACTGTGTTGTTTTCTGTGCAAACGAGACAGGAAGCAAGTGGAGAAAGCCAACTGCAAAATAGATGGCAAGCTCTGGTGCTGAGAGCGACTCCTGGGGCTTTGCGGTATGCTCTGCAGAAGAGTGGTGAAGAGGGGCCTGGAACAGGGTTTTTTAAAACAAGAATCTCCATTTGGTTCGCTTCCCCCGTGGAAGCTGTCCGTCTGGTACTGGCTAGGATTTGAGTTTATGACCCTGCTTTCAGGAAAGCTAGGCACTGCTTATATACAGACCGATTTGAAGAAAGAAGAAAAGGAGAGCCCAGAGGAGCCCTGGAATAGAGGCATTGCCTCTTGTGGTCAGAATTAGAGGCAAACGTTGCTTGTTAGGCTCTATCCCCTCCTGCCCACCTCCCCCTGCCCCCACCCCAAGGACTTTGGAAGCAGAATGGGAAGATCGTCAAATGCAGGGAGGGCAGGAGAGAGCTGGGGGATGTGGGTAGAGCAGGACTGATGAGACACCGTAACTGAGTATTGAACTCTGGGCAGTAATATGGTGAATTACAGCCCAGCCCTTGAATGATGGCTGGAAGTCATCAAGTCTCTCGATTTTACTAAGTTGTCATTCACATGTTATATTAGCTGAAACTGTAACTACTGCTTCCCTCTCAGAAGGGAAAATGGCTCTCCGTGCTGGGTTACCGCCTCCATGGTATTGATTTTGTGTGGGCGGGCAGTGATTCATGGGACACCCCTCCCCTTTTATTTCTGGCTCCAGAGTTTCAAGGGTCTTGTGTGAATTGCACAAGTTTAGCAACAACGCAGCAGGCTCCCTCATCGTGTTTGCGAATGATTACTCCGGTTTCGGGAGCGAGAGGAAGACGGGTGAGAAACCACCAAATATAAAGTGAACTAAAGAAGACAAGGAGGAAGACGATGTTTGTGAATCTGTCAGGGATTGAAAGAAAGAGTTCTGAGTGTGGCGCTCCTACACTTTAGCTCAGCGGCATCCCTGGGGACGAAGAGAGGGGCAAAGTAAAAACTGAGACTGTTACTCTTTTTATGTCCTATTAAACAGTTTTCCAAGCCACTCTTGCTCGTTTTTGCTGAAAAACTTGCCCAAAGCTCTGCTGCAGAGAATGGAACAATTAAATGTTTATGAAGACATTAGGTTGAATGGTTCTTAGTGAGAAAGAACTAATTTTGTCCATCATTAGTCACCGGCGTGCTTAGGGTGCTCTCTGACTCTGTTCTCAGTTGGGATTCGGGATCTGAACTGGACTTCTGCTGACTACCAGTGTTCTTTCAGACGCTGTCCTGGAGCCCTGATTCCCCTCCCCTTCACAGCCTCCTGCCAGACTCAGCTCATGCCCAAAGGTGATGTTTATAAGAACATCAACATCTGGAGGTGTTTTTCCATGAGCGAGGGCTTGACTTTGATTTTGACCTGGGAATCCAGAGCCTTATTCTTGGTATATTTTCACTGTAATTTTATTCTGTTTTATTCCATTCTAACTCCTTAATTTTAGGCAACATATTCAGCAGGTAGTTCTCATTGGAGATGTGATATGATATTAACAATATATGGGGGCACCTGGGTGGCTTAGTCGGTTAAGTGTCTGCCTTTAGCTCAGGTCCTGAGGTCCCCCAGAACCCTGGCATGGAGCCCCCAACTAGGCTCCCTGCTCAGCAGGGAGTCTGCTTCTCCCTCTGCCTCTGCCCCTCCCTCCTACTTGTGCTCTCTCTCTGTCTCTCTCTCAAATAAATACATAAAATCTTAGGGAAAAAAAGCAATATATAATAGTAACCATCATTGTAACTGCTAATACTTTTGGTAATATGTTACATATTAATTCTATTAACATATACCAATTATTATAATTGGATTTTGTGTCACTGTTGAGGTAATAATTCTTTGTCACTGCTAACATTTCTTAAACTCTTACTATAAGCTGAATGCGGTGCTAAGCCCTTTTCATGTATTACCTCATTTAATCCTCACAAAACCCTATAGGTGAGTTTTAATCATTTTACCCCTTTTACAGATGGGGTAACTGGGACTTACAGAGTTTAAAGGAACTGTCCTAGGACGCACAACAAGATGATGGGAGAACTAGGCCTTCTACCTCTGTGGTCCTCATCTGTCTCCCCTGTAAACACTGCTCTGTGATTTGGTTGCTGTGACAGGTGCCTCCAGGCCCAGGTGTCTGGCCCTCCTTCAAACCTTCTGTTTTCAGGATGATGGAGAAGCCAGTGTCAGCCTCCAGGAAGATGTCATTTTCCAGTGAACTGATGATGGCCCCAAGCCTCATTAGTTGGCTGATGCTCTGGGTTTTAGGGGGTCTGTTCAATGGTTCGTGGAGTCAGTTCACTCCTGGGTCACCCCTAGCGATGCACTGGTAGATCGGATCTGGAGGCTCCATCCAGCAGTGGCTGCATTCGGGAGGGTGCCGCCCCCCCGGGACAGTGCAACAAATCAGATCTGTAGATCAGCAGAATCTGCCCCCACTGCCAGCCGCCTCCTCAAAGTAATGTGTGAGGAAGTGTGCAGGGAACCATGTGATGATGAATCACGGCTGGCGCTGGCGCTGGGAAGTGGGCAAAATCGACCCAGTCTTGTCTTTGTTCTCATTGACAAGAGTAACAACAAATCCCAGTTGCTGAAGGCGGAACCTTCCACCAGCTGCCCATGAAATCCAAAGGGCCTGAGTTTATCTCACTCATTCTGCTCTGGGGTATCCGAATCAGCCCCCAGCGCTAGTTCAGGCTGTCACATGCTGGTATGCATTTTGAGAGCACCAAGAAGCAAGCATCTATAATTTGTCATGTGACACCTACCTGGGAATTTACAACAGTGTTGTCCTTCTAGCCCATGCTGGAGGCCCACAGTGCATCCAGAGCCCGGCCCAGTGACCTTCACAGTGGAGAACAAGATCACGGAGAAGCTACATTTCCTAGCAGTAGTGGGTTGCGTGGGACAGAAGCAGGGTGTGCCTCTTTTTCCTGGAATAATTTTTAGCTTCCCTTTCACTCTCAAAGGTGTCCTTCTGAAATAGAAATTACAGAGTTGTTTTCTGACCCGGCAAAGAACGAAGGTGTTGCAGTCCACAGCCTAAGTACGAATCTTGGGTTTTCCTATTCACAGCCCTGTGATCTTGAATTCTTAGCTTTCTGAGCTCCGGCTTCCTCACTGTAAAATGAGAATAGTGGCAACTTTTTGAGAGTTGTTTTGTGGATTACACAATATGGTATTTGCAAAAGGCTTCGTGTGAAGGGCTCGCAGGTTAAGTGCTCCGTGAAAATTGAGTCTTGATGCAGTGTAGGGGTACAAGCTTATATGTTCCAGCGTGCCAGAAAGGCAAACTGGCTTGTTTTGTAGACTTCAATCATATTCCTGGCTTGGACCCTCCCTCTTCTGAAGCTGGCAACGTGGAAACAGTCTTCGAGGCTCTGCTCGAATTTTAGCCCTGCTGGTTAATAGCTGTGTTACCTATTTGTGTCATTTTACAGTTCCTCGTTAGGTATCCTCAGCTGAAAGTTAGACTCATGATTGCAGCTTAAAGTTTGAGACTCTGGATTCTGGATCCAAGTGTCTGCTTCCACATCCTGGCTTATCTACCCTGTCCCTGTGTGACCTCTGGGACTTCCCTCGCCCCTTTATTACTGTTTCCCAGCTGGGAATAGAATTTACCTGATAGCGTGCCGTGAGGATTAGAGGTGTGAACACACGTAAGCCTCTGAATTGTGCCCAACACATCGTGAGCATCGGTGAAGGTGCGATAGAGATACAGTGTTAGTTTTCAGGGAAATAGGAAGAAATGTAGATAACTGTTCACCAGTCCATCAGCCAGAGATAGCCACTGTTAATGGTTCAGTGTATTTTCTTTCCTTTATATCTGTATGTGCAATTTTGAAAATACTGTAGGGGTATATAGGCACATTGCTATCTTTTTCTTTACTTAGGTCAGTCATGTCCTCTATGTTACTGGTTTTTAGAAATCCCATTTTCACAGTAGCAATGTAGTCTATCGTACAATGAAATCTATTTTTTATTCCCCTGATACTGCATATTTATATGATTTCTTTTTTCTATGAAAAGTAATTATTCAGTAAATATTGCTGGATGAAAAACATAGATCTTGGGACCAGTTCTTTGGTTACCTCCCTTGTGCAGAAAGACTGGGCCAACAAATAAGTCTGTTTTAATGCTCTTTTAAGGATACATATCATCAGGTTATACTCTAGGAACGTATCAAATTTACCTTCTTAGCAGCAGAGTAGAGCCCTGCTTGTTTCATCGTGATTTCACCAGCATGAAGTGTCTTTATTCGGCCCTACTCACTGACTTGTATACACAACCTACCCTGTTATTTTTAGACCAGTGCTATCCCATTAAACTTTCTGCAATGATAGAAACGCTGTTTTAGCACTAATCGGGTAGCCACTAATTACGTGAGGATATCGAGCTCTTGAAATGTGGCTAGAGCAACCAAGGAAATGAATTTTTAATTCAATTTAGAGCAATTTGAATTTAAGAATTTTTTAAAAAGTATTTTTATTAGATAAATCATTTTTTATTTTTAAATTATTCCCATTAAAAATTTATTTTAATTCCAGTGGAGTTAACATCCACGATTACATGAGTTTCAGGTATACAACACAGTGATTCACCAATTCTGTACATGACGCAGTGCTCATTAGGGTAAGTGCACTCCTTAATCCCCATCACCTAATTCACCCATCCCCTACCCCCATCCCCTCTGGTAGCCATCTGTTTGTTCTCTAGAGCTAAGAGCCTGTGTTTTGGTTTGTCTCTTTCTCCCCCTTTGTTCTCTGGTTTCTTAAATTCCACATACGAGTGAGATCCTATGGTATTTATCTTTTCCTAGCTGACTGATTTCAGTTAGTATTATACTTTCTAGGTCCATCCCTATTGTTGCAAGATGACTTTGAAGTTAAAGAGCCACGTGTGGTCAGTGGCTACCATAGTGGACAGAGCAGCTTCACACTGTGTTTCCCATGAACGCAGCAGGACAGCCCCGTGCGTTACCAGCTGGGAGCTCGTCTAGTGTACTTTTCCGGTCCCTGCTGTAGGCAGGACAAATGGTAGCATCACTGCCAGTGATGATTTGGGGCAACAATTCCACTTTCTCTTCTGTGTCCACTCAGCAACACTCCCAGAAGCCCACCCGCCCAGAGAGCTGATGTCACTCCTTCCGTTAGAGGAGACTGAAGTGTGTGCCCCATCTTTGCCGTTTGCTCTGCTCTGCCGTCTGAGGTTTCTGCCTCCCTTACCCTGTTACTGTTAGACCCTTTTCCAGGGTGAGTTGGGAACTCCAGAAAAGCCATCTCTCTCTCTGCTGCTCTGCCCCCATCTTATGTTGGTGTGGAAGGTGGCGAGTTGGTTCTCTGCTTCCCTCTGCCCTCAGTTGTAGATGCTGCCCACGGATCCGCATCTAGGGTTTTCACTGCTTGCTCCTCAAATGCTCAGTGTGTGGTGTTTTTTGTTGCTGTTTATCTTGGTCATGTGACAAGGCACACAGCGTGGTTCACTGCACGCCCGAGCTCAGTACCTCTGTGATGGAGAGCCAGCCGGGCCCTCTGTGAAGTGTGCCTCCATCTGCTCGGCCCTGACCTGTGGGGCCAGAGTCGAACAAGGCCAAACTGCCCAAGGAAACAGCTGCCAAATGGCTCTTGGCAGCTCGGCACATGCCCTGTGGCGTACTCCTGACCACATCAGAAGAGAAATTAATGTCACACCATATAATCTAGTTTCTTAATTCTTGGCAAGTTCGAGCTACAGATAATCTCATTTGTAAGTAGATGGAATCATTTCAGAACCCTAACAGAAACAGGCAGCAAGAAGTGGTAAAATGGCTTGAAGTCTGTTTTTGGATAACACGTGGTTCTTGTTCAGTTCAGGTGAGAGTTAACTTACGTGGTCCCCTGGGGTTGGATTTTGCCTTTGATTTCTTAATCAACTTTTAATCCTACAACTGAAAGGAGTGGCCAGGAATTGACACACATCAGCTATCATGTATGAACTCTTTTTGGGGCAAATTCTTTTCAGAGTGGCTGTGATGGTGGTAAGAGACAGGCCCTCTTACATTGTACCTCTGTGTTTGCTGGCTGCTGGGCCCCATGCTGAATGCTTCTCATGGTTATTTTGTGTAATCCTTCCAGCATCCTCCTAGAGCCCATGACATTTGTCTTCTCATTTGCAGATGAAGAGATGCAAAGGTAAGGGAGGCAAATGACTTACCTCACATCACCCATTTAGTAGCTGGTAAAGCTGGGATTACACTGCAAGCAAACGGCCTCCAGCAGCTACATCCCTACCCTCTGCATGAATCGGATTCAGCACAAGAGTCATATGTGTGTGCTGAACGCTGGAGAAGGCTCTTTACATACATCCTTCTTGTTTTTTGTTTTACTTCTCAGAACAGCCGTATAGGCAGTGGGCACTACTCTCACTCCCAGTTGGCAAACCAAGGGTTAAGACTTAGGAATGTGACCAAGGTCACATGGTGAGGAATATGGTGGCACCAGGATGGGCCACAGTTGGACCCTTCCAGAGCTCAGGTTCTTAGCTACCAGATTGTAGTCCCTCCCTACCAGTGAGAAGGTTTGTCCTGGGCGGTGGCCGGAGTGTTATTACTGAGAGATTTCCAACCAATAACTAACATCGTTTATGCTTTTAAATTAAACTGTGAATTAGGGCTCTGCCATGGGTCTGTGGTGATACCATGAGAGAGGTTTTGTGGTATAGACCAGTGCCCCTCAAATGAGGAGCCAGAGGGATGGACCAGATTTTTGTTTTGTTTTGTTTTGTTATTTCCTTCTTCAAATTTCTAACTCATTGTGGTCCCACTCTGTATGGATAATGATGTAACTTGTGGCACATGCCTGACTAGGGAGATGGCAAGACCCCATATTCAGAGACAAGACCACAGACCTCTGCTTCAATATCAGCAACATCGACCTGCTGTAAGACTTTCTAAACATCTTCACTCAATTTCTGTACATATCTCATCACAGAGCACGATGAGAACATGGACCAGGTCTGGCCGTGGACCACACCATGGGAGAGTCATTACCAGAAATGACATTTCCAGCTCATAATTCAGGAGACACTCATTCTAGCTCCTGCTTTGAGCTTGGCGTGTGGCCCTAGGAAAGTTGCTTCCTCTCTCTGAGTTTAGCTCTTTCATTTAGTGGCTGGGTTTGGAGCAGATAAATACAGGATCCCTGCCAGTTCTAAGCCTCTGTTATTCCGTGTTGATTTTTTTTTTAAAGATTTTATTTATTTATTTGACAGAGAGAGATTGCAAGTAGACATAGGGGCAGGCGGGGGTGGGGTGGGGGAAGCAGGCTCTCCATTGAGCAGAGAGCCTGATGCGGGGGTTTGATTCCAGGACCCTGAGATCATGACCTGAGCCGAAGGCAGAGGCTTAACCCACTGAGCCACCCAGGTGCCCCACCATGTTGATTTTTGATGGGGTTCGGGGCTGCCCTCGAGAGGTCAGTGGTCAGAAGCCAAAGAACACCATGCATTTAGAATATGCTGAAAATGGTCTGTTTCTTGACAAAGCTTGGCATGGGAGACTCACGAACTTAATAAGACTCTTGTGATTTCAGTCTGTGGCATCCCTGTGTCTGACACAAGAATTTCAAGGGCACCAGAGTAGGTTGAGGCCGCTGAAAATCAGAGCACACCCAGTGTGCCAAAGCGAGTTGTGTGTCGTAAGTCTTTTGAGCTTAATTACAGTGATAGTTAAAATAACAGAAAATACAATGAGGTTTGTAAAGTACTGTCTGCTTGTTGGATTTGAAGTGCAGGTTCTTTCAACACCCATCAGGAAGCTATAGCCCAAGTCTTGGGTTTCTGCACCAAAGCACTGGAGAGAGGGATTCAAGGGCCTCCCCTTACATCATAGCTCCGGAGAGATCCTTTATTCTGTAATTGTAAATGCTCACCACGTGAAGTGTCGTCCATGGCCCAGGGGCCTTGGCATCTCCTAGGAGCTCGTTAGAAATGCAGAGTCTCAGGTCCTGCCCCAGCCTGGATGAATCAGAATGTGCATTTTAACAAGGTTCCCAAATGAACCCTACTCATTAGGATGGGACGAGTACAGCTCGGGGCCACTGGGAATCGCTCTTGAAAAGGGGAGAAACAAAAGGCTCAGTCATTCAATAAGTGACACTCCTGGTGATTGTCTGGCAGGCTCCGTAGTGGGCACTGGACTGGGGTTTGAAGGTGACAGATTTGGCTCCCTTCCGATAGAACTAGGACCGTGCAGTCATGTATGTCACACGGGACTCTGTGCTCTGACGAGCGGGGGAGTGGCACCAGAGACACATGGAGGAGGGGCAACTTCCCTGCCCCGTGGAGGTCAGGGGCACCTTCCCGGGTGTATGGCTTCTAAGCCAAGACAGAAATGGCTGACCACGAAGAATGGGAAGTGCAGTGGTTTCTAGCGGAGGCTCGGGGCATAGGGGCTTTCTTGGCTTTCTGTTCTGGAAAGAGTCAAAGGCAGATTTATAGGTAACTTTTGATTCACTTAGAATGGTGGCTGGCAAATTGTGGCCCATGACGCCTAATGGAGCCTACTGTTTATTTTTGTAAATAAAGTTTTATTGGAACAGAGCCATGCGCCTTTGTTTACATATTGTCTCTGGCTGCGTTCATGATCTAACAGCTGGAAAAGGAGCGGGAAGGCTCCTTTTCCAGAGCAGTGGTTCTCAAAGTGTGGATTCCAGCTCAGTTGCACCAGCATCATCTGGGAATGTTTTAGACGTGACAATTCCCAGGCCCACTTCAGAGCAACCGAAGTAAACTTTCTGGGGCGAGGCCTAGTGATGTGCATCGAACGAGCCCTCCAGCTGCTCTGATGCACATAGTGTTTGAGAAACACGGTCTTCGAGCCATCTCCTCTGTGCTTGGGGGACTTCACATAGTCCTATCTTCTCCCTGGACTGGGAGATCCTTGTATGTCTGGCTGCTTCTGTCCTTCAGGCCCCAGCTCTGATAACCATCCCTCAGAAAGCCACGCCTTGAGCAGGACCCAAAGGTGACTCGTTGGTCCGTCTAGCTCATCTCTTCTCTTTTAATGGCACATGCGCTATTTCTGCCACTTACTACCCCCTCCGCCCTTTTTGCTGTCTGCAGAGTAATTTATTCTCTCCTTGCTTTAGTTCCTTATCTGAAAAATGAGGGAGATAATAACACTGGTGCTCTCTGGTTATCGTAGGGAATAAATAAGTCACCATGTTAGGTGTTTATCCCTGGTACATGTAGGGATGGCCTGTTTATCCCTATCATGTAGGTGATAGTCTAAGAGGTGATACAGTGCTCTAGAAGTTTCCCTGGCTTGGTTGGCAGGAGTCACTTGCCAGAGGGACTGAACTGAACTGGCTTTGATTCGGGGCCCAGAGCTCCTGAGTTCTAAGCAGAAGTTATTTTCACTGGTCTCCTTAGCCCTTGTTCTAGGAACTGGACCAATTGAATACTGGAGCTACAGACTTGAAGATAATCTGCTCTAATCCCCTTGTTTGTAGGACAAAGGGGTCCCCATCTCCTCTGTTGCTGTGGAATGCTTCCTGAGTCTTTATGTGTCTTATCTCTTCCTTATCCCCAAGTTTAGGTGAAATACCCATGGCTCAGAGAGTTTCGCTGACTTGGCTACTGCCACACAGCTGGAAAATGGTAGGGTGGTGGCTCACCCCCCACAGGTCTGTGTTGTTGACAGGTTACTGAAACTTGTCCTAAGGTGTCCCAAGTGAGCATGATTTCAACCTGTGCTCAGTTCTTTTGAGGACATATTCTTCTGGAAGTGTCGGATCTCACCTCCCAACATCAGCGTAAAGCTCATAGACATTCCTACCGCTCTCCACTAATGTGGTATTGGTGGCCTTCTCTTCTCCATGGACACACGAATCAGCAAAATCTGGCTGGTGCATATGCCTCACAGATAGGTTAGGCTCATAGCCCTCGTATGCTTAGCTTCTTTCATTATGTTTGAAACTGACTCTGAACTTGGCATTGCTAGAATAGCCTTTATCAACCAATTAGCTTCAGATCTGGGTGGAGGGGCAGGGGCAACCCCCCCCCCCCCAAAAAGCACACTGTGTGAGAAAGTGAATTGTTAGGGTAACTAACAAAGGTAAGGCCAGTAAAATATCCACTTACCTGCGGATCCCCTAAGGTGCCTACAGAAAAATATTAATATGTGGTAAAGAATTGCTTGCAAAACCAAATAATTTCTTAGAGTGTATGTTTTAAGGGTGAAGCCTCTTTTGAAATAAGAAAAGTATGAGATTGATGGTTACATAAAGCCAGGTCCTCCCGTTCAAAGACTTCAGCAATAATAATGGATGCCGGCTCTCGCAGGCAGTTGAGCTCAGGACTTTGTAATTACTTTCGTCTTGATAACGTCCCAGGCTGGGGTATGTTTATTGCTTGTGAAGAAGAACTGCCCTCAAGTTATCTACGAAAAACCAGTCAAAGGCACGTTTATAAAGGTATTGACCCTAAGATAATAATAAAGTGTGTGGTTGAGGGGGTGGGAAGGCATATTGGGTTTGTGGAGAATTCTGAGGGAAGGGGGTGGTCGCTGGGGAACAGAAGGGTAGAAGAAAAATGGGAAAACTGGAACCTGGCTAATGATTGCAATGCATTTGGACTATTTTATTATTTGTCCTGACTTGGAGAGGCCTCAAGTGTTTACAGAACATAGATGACCATTGTGCACAGGGCTTAGAAGGCTTTACTGGAAGATGCTTCAGTGTTTTTGGAAAGTGAAAGGGGAAAAAAAAAGGAAAGGGATTTTAAACAAAAATACCAGTGTCACTCTGAAATCTTAGCTCACCACAGAAAATTTCCATACACAGAGATTTTCAGGGGGGCTTCAGTCCTCAGACCTGCAGTACAGCCATATGTTGGAGAATCACTCTGGGACAAGGAAAGCCACTTTCTGCCCTCTCTGAAGTAAATGCCATGAAAATCAAACCAGCTCTGGTCCTCAAGTGTGGACCTGAGCCTCTGTTGTGGGATCCAAGGGAGGAAAGTAGCTAAGAGCACTCAAAACGTCTCTCAAATACTTGCTCCAACTTTCTGCTCAGTGGGGAGTCTGCTTCTCTCTCTGCCCCTTGTCCCGCTCTTGTGGTCTCTCTCTCTCTCTCAAATAAATAAATAAAATCTTAAAAAAAATACTTGCTCCAAGGTCACAACCCAAGATGGCAGGATTTTTTTTTTCCTTTCAGTGTTATTGAGATGTAATTGACATAGAGCAGTGCATAAGTTTCAGGTAGAAAACATACTGATGTGATGTAAGTACGTATTGTGGAATGATCACCACCCCAAGTTCACTTCAGATCCATTACTTCATATTTACACATTTTTTATTCTTGTGACAAGAACTTTTAAGATCTAGTGTCTCAGCAACCTTCAAACATACAATACAGCGTTGTTAACTACAGTCTCCATCTGTGCATTAAATCCTGGGAACTTACTGGTCTTCCAACTAGATGTTCCTATTTTTGTCCCGCTTCACCCAGTTCCCCACCCCTTAACCCCTGCCTCTGGCAACCACCGATTTGTTCTCTGTCCCTGTGAGTCTTTGCTGTTGTTTTATTTTGTTGTGTGTGTGTGTCTTTTTAGATGCCACTTGTGAGTGAGATCATATGGTATTTATCTGTCTCTGTCTGACTGATTTCACTAGGCGGGTTTCTTTCTTCGGATAACTCTGATGTATTGGTGGTAGATGTGTAAAGTGCTGTATTGAGTAGGGTTCAGACATCATTCTTGGCCTCAGCAAGAAGGCGTGCCACAATTGGTTGGCTTTGTCTGCCCTGCAGATGAAAGGGGAGTGTGGTTCATGTGTACCCATCCGCCGACGTCACCACGTTCATGCTCAGCCAGGTCGCTGTCCCTAAAAGCACTGTGCTCTGCAAATCTACTGCATAAGTGGGGCAAGAGTCATATTTTTTTCTTAATTTTTTTGAGCAGTATTAGCTTTGCAGCAAAATGGAGAAGAAAGTATGGAGGTTTTCCATTTACCCCCTGCCCTCACACATGTGTAGCCTCTCATTGCAACATCCCCCATGAGAGTGGTATGGTTGTTACAGTTACTGAATCTGTGTTGACCTCCATCATCATCCAAAGTCAAGGGTTGACATTAGGGTTCACTCTGATTTGGTGCATTTGGTGGGCTTGGACAAATGGACAGTGGCACACATCCATCCATCGAGCCATTATAGTATATCGTACAGAGTATTTTTACTGCCCTAAAAGTCCTCCATGCTCTGCCTGTGTGTCTCTTCCCCACAACTCCTGACGATCACTGATCTTCCTACTCTCACCATAGTTTGGAATGCTCTATGGTTGGAATCACAGAGTTTGTAGCTTTTTTCAGACTGAATGACCACATTCTTCATAAATGACTTGGAGAGTTTTTGTAGACAGATCAACTTATTGATTTCGGTTCTGCAGGTGGATATGTGTCTAGTTCTGAAGGCTAAGGGACACTATAAAGCAAGATTTGTCCAACTTTTTCTGTAAAGGGACAGACAGTGAATATTTTAGGCTTTGTGGGTCAAGAAACAAAAAACCAAGGTATTTAGATAACGATTTAAAATAAAAGCGTTTAAAAATCTAAAAATTGTTCTTAGTTCATGGGCCATACCGTAACAGGTGGCATGCTGGATTTGGCCCACAGGCCAGAGTTTGTAGCCCTCTGACAGTGGATGTAGACACAGACTTCACCATGTAGACAGCATTTCATCCTCAGTTTCCCACAGACCATGTTCTTGTCATGAACCTCCTGCTGCCTTTGTTTACCTCACCTGTCTGAGTTTAGGTAATTAAGTGTGCAACTCCTGGGCCAGAGGAATGAACTCAAAAGCATGAAATCGTCCTTCTGATACTTTGTGTGTCATATCTTGTAGAGTTGGTGTCGGCGTTAGGTATGAGGGAGGCTAAGAGGGGCAGTTGAGGGTGGAGAAGCAGCATGGACTAAGAGAATGCTCTGGTAGAGTCTTTTGGTGGGCTCTGGTAGATGGTACTCTGGGGTTGGAGTAATGCATTAGAACACAGGCCATTCCTGACTTGCCAATTACAAGCCATGTGAGCATGGACCAGCCAGCTTTCCAGGTCTCAGTGTTCTCATCCATATAATGGGGATGCTGGTACCCATCTACCAGCTGACTAGGCTTGCTATAGGACTTTTTAGGACTTTTATTTTTATTATGTGAATCTATTGGGAAGCCTAGTGTTTAGCATTTTTGGATCATGGAAGATTGAATGAAGGTGAGTGTGGAGTATGGTTTGATGGGCTGGGGAACGGTGGGCTGAGAGCCTCAAATTGATGAACACCCCTGGACTCCTGAATGAGTTCACTGTAGAAATAAGAGAAGGAAATGTCACTATCTGGCAGATGATTCTTGAGGAATTGTGTAAAACTTGATGAGTGGGAAATATCCATTGAGAGGCTTAATTAGCACAAGTAAAGCTTTCTTTGGTTCATGGTCTGGTTTTTAGTCATGTAGCATCAGATGGGGGACTGTCCACACTGTCGTGAGCGTATCCATCTTTCAGGGAAGGATTCAGTCTGCCCAAGTTTTCATGGCTGATGCCCCAGAACCAGGCTATTAATGTATTCATTTTGGTGGAATACTCACGCCTGGATGGTTCCCAGCCTCTCTCCCTCTTGGCAGAGCTATGTGGGAAGACAGAGCTCACCCAGAAGGTTGACTAGGGAGTGGAGAATCGGTGCCAGGTGGGGGAATGAAGTGAGTCCACGGGCCCAAGGCGGGACAGCCTGCTTCTATTATATCCTGAGTGTTCATGGATAGCTTTGCCCAAGAGACTGGAAAATTCCACATTTTGCTTCAAGTGTCCTAAATTGTGTGTGTGCCTATCTGTTATAGTATAGCATCTGGGAAATGCAGAAACGCATCAAAATAATGTTAATCATCTAATTTCATTCTTCAGTTACAACCTCAGTTAATATATAATGGACAGTTTTTTCTGTGTATACATACATTTCTAAAAAAACAGTCCTATAGTACTGTACTAGTCAGGGTTTTCAAGAGGAACAGAATTAATAGTGTATATGTGCGTATGTACCCACATATAGAGAGATCTTGGTATATATATGGATAAGGATATGTATCTATCTGTCTATCAGAGAGAGAGAGAGCGAGAGAGAAGACTTCTAAGGAATTGGCTCACACCATTACAGAAGACGAGAAGTCCCCAAGGGGCCATCATCCAGCTGGAGACCCAGCAGAGTGGATGGTACAGTTCGAGTCCCAAGGCCAGCAGGCTCGCTACCCAAGAAGAGCCCATGATTCAGCTTCCATCCCAAGGCAGGAAAAGATTGATATCCCAGCTCCGGTCAGTCAGGTAGAAGCTCCTTCTCACTCTTGGGAAGATTAGCATTTTTGTTCTAGTCGGGCCTTCAGCGCCTTGGATGGAGTCATCCATTTTGGGGAGGATCATTTGCTTTATTCTGCCTACTGATTCAAGTGTAATGTCATCCGGAAGACACCCTCCCAACACACTGAGAATAATGTTTAACCAACTCTCTGGACACCCCTTGGCCCAGTCAGGTTCACGCATGCAATCAGCCGTCACAAAGACTGCTTTAGAAATGACCTTTCCAATATAGTATATTAGGAGCATTTCCTCATTTCATTATATAATCTTTCAAAACAACTTTCAAATTATACCATCTTTCACTTTATTTTTTAAAGATTTTATTTATTTGAGACAGAGAGAAAGAGAGCACACGCAGGGGAGGGGCAGAGGGAGAAGCAGACTCCCTGCTGAGCAGGGAGCCCCATGTGGGGCTCGAATCCAGGACCCTGGGATCATGTCCTGAGCTGAAGGCAACCACTCAACTGACTGAGCCACCAAGATGCCCCTAAATTATACCATAATTTAATTATTTCACCACCGTTGGATGTTGAAATGGTCATCCCTGGGTCTTGATGTAGTTCCTGAAAATCCTTTCTGTCCTCCCAAGACAACTCTAGTTTTGTTGCCTGGAACCCCTCTATGTGGATGGATGATTGACAGCTCTTCCTCTCTGGCCAGCACTTCCTACTCCTTCCCTAAAGCTTCCTGCATTTTCCGACATATAGTAGGTATCTGCCTCTATGTTTTTTGCCTAAAATCATCCTCCCATCATGACACATTGTTTGTTTCAGCTATTGTTTCTTTCATAGCATTTACCTCTACCTAAAATATTCCCATTTATTTTACTTATTTATATGTCTTCCCAACTAGAATGGAAACTCTATAAGCCCAGGGATCATCATAGCTCATACATACACTTAGAACATAGACAGGCACATAGCAAGTGCTCACTGAATATCTTAGAAAGGAAAAATGGCTATGTGAGCAACTAGTCTTTTTTAAAAAATATGGATTCCAGAAGATAAGTTGCTGACCTGGGAGGGAAAGGAATATGATTCTCTCGCATAACGAAAAATGACAACAACTATAAGCCATATTTTGATTCACTTTTGTCACAATTAGACTGTGAAAGCTTGATCATTTTTTCAGTGGACCATTTTTATGTCCTGACATGGATTTCTAATGGCACTCTCTCAAATAAGATTTTGGAAGCATATCCTCTAGCACACGTGGTCCTTTCCTGCCCTTCTGTAGCTTGGCATTTCTGTCCTCAAAGGCTTCCCAACCCCAGTAAAGGGCTGTCAGTGAAAACATGGCAGATAATCTTTGGAACACCTGTGAGTCCATTCCACATAAAGCATGGGTTTTGCTCAACCCACATTCTCGGGCTTGTACAGGAGGAGTTTGCTGGGGGGCAGTGACAGATGAGGGAAGGAGATGTGTATTTGGTTCACAATGACCTCATTGGCCTTCTTACCTTTGAGGTCTTGATGCCAGTAAGTGGGAGCCTTCTTGCTTGTCAGGGGCCGCAGTGCAGCCCACAGGAGAGCAGAGCTGGTCAGATAAGGCTGGGTCATTGCGGCACAGGAGTCCACCCCCTGGGCATGGCATCTACCAACTGGATAAGTTCTTTCAGACAATGAACGTGATCAGTTGGGCATTTTGGTCTCCCCGGATACCAAGTTGAGCTCTACTCTTCTCATGGGCCAGGACATTAAACCATATGAGGTCGGTGAACGTTTACTGGTAAATGGTCAGAGAGAAGACAGGTTTGGCTTTGCAGTCGCTTCACTTTTCTATTGTACCGCGAAAGCAGCCCTCCAGAGTACATGTGTGAACCGCCTGGCTGTGCACCAAGGAGACAGGTATGTGTAGAAACAGGTGGCAGGCTGGGCTTTGGCCTGTGGGGTGTGGTTCGTGCCCCTCTGCGCCATGGCATTGTGATTACAGATGTGGATTCTGCCATCAGACACACCTGGCTTCACCCGTTTCTGGCCAGGAGACCTTGGGGAGCACAGCTAATGACCTTGAACTCTGTCTCCTTATTAAAGTTAAAGAAATTAAGGGTTTGGGGCATCTTAAAAATACTGCTGTGCACGGAGATTTCACATTAGCATTATTCTCTTCAAAGAAATGACATCAGGAACAGTTTAGTTTTTACTCAGAATCTCTTCAGTGAGAAAGGAAAAAAAAGTAGCATTCTGAGACAGAAAACGAGACCTTCCTTGAACTTTGGCAGCGGCTGGTTCTGCGGCCACCTGAGGCACTGAGCAACAAAAGGCATCAGAAAGGAAACTGATCCAGAAAAAACCTTTGCTTTCAAAGTCCTGGAATAAATCAGACCATAACTGCATCCTTTAAAAATGTGAACTAATTTTTTTTCCCTCCAGAAAATAAAAATCGGTTTCTAAAATCAAATCTCCTTGTGCATCCCGTATGAATGTACTCAGAATAGACAAAATAGTCCCAACTTGCCTACAGAACCCCTCCATGAGGTCCAGCCGGAGCTGCTTACTGTCAGGCCTCTCACGGCAGCGGCTGCTCAGCAAAATCCGGCAGGGGCGTTGCTTAATGAGGGGTGAAGACAATATGGACTCAGGGATGCGGCCAGTTGCTTTTTCACAGTTGGTAGGCAGTGTTGCAGGTGCATTCTCTTAATGAGGGTTAATTTGTCTCATATTTTAATCTGACAGAATCTGGCCATGTTGTTGTGTATTCCTTGGAGGTGACTTGGTGTTCTTAGTTGGCAGAAAGAGAGAAAATGGAGTATAATTTGGGGTTTGTTCAAATGATAAAGAAGCAAGCGGGAGTTGGTAAGGAATCCTACATTTCTGGTGCCCAAAGTGATGATTACATGGAGGAAGAACATTTTAACACAAACAGCAAAGATGAAGGAGGGCTAAATTAAGTTTCTGGAAGATTCCACTTGGCAGTGGCTCGCTATATAATGCACTGAATGAGTGTAGGTACCAGCAGTGTTATTTCACACGGCACGTGTGAGTTTGCCACTTGCAGATTCTGCTACCTACAGGGTACTTAATGGCTCCTACTCCAAGAGCAAACACAGATTCTTTCCATTCTTAATTGGAAGCAGAAATTTTTTTGAAAAAAACAAACCAAAAAAACTCAAACCCATGTCTTCACTGAAGAAAAAAAAAAACCCATAAATAGTAATAGGTACTTATTGGAAAAGTTAAAATGATTAAATTGACCCTTCCCACCCCACATTAATCACAATCATAGATGATCACATGTAAGTACTGTTAAATTACTTGGATGTGTTTTGGATTTGGAGATGGAGACGTCCAGAAGCCCACAGGTATATATCCACGGTATTTGGGAGAGCTCTTTAATTGGCACATGACTGAAAGCAAACCCACACAAGCTTCAGCCACGAGGGGAATAGCCATGTTCCTGGGAAGTTAGCGAGGGGACATGGATGGGTTCCTGATTGGATCCTGGGGTCCGCTGGGAGCCTTCTCTCCGCCTCCTCTTCTCCCTTTCTCCTTCTCCATCATCTAGTCCTTCTCTCTCCTTGCCAGTCCTCTGCAGACCGCTCTCCTTCCCTTGGTGGGAAAGATGCTCACCCGCATCCCCCCAGCCCTAACTCACCAGGGCAGCCGCTCTGGTGGAGAAAAACTTCTTTATCCAGGGACCTGGACATCAGTCCCAGCGAAGGACGGTGACTGGCTCTGATCGGGCCAATCTCCGTGGACAGGGGGACAGTAACGGGACAGACCGGGGTCACCTCCTTATCTGTACCTGGAGGAATGGTTGTTGGGGAATGTGAAGCCCAGGACCACCTCAACTCAAAGAAGAGGGAGTTTGTGATTCCAGAGAAAGGGGAGAAAGAATACCAGTTAACAACCACATAGTGTGCCAGTGACGCATACACATGTACATCCTAATTTAAACAACAAAAAGGAATACAGAGTCTTTGCTATTCCATAGCTTTGCTTTTCGCTTGGTACATACCTTTGTGTGTGTCTCCATACATCCTTATAGCTTTCTTTTTCAAAGCTGTAGAACATTCACTTTGGCATGGATTCTGTTTTACCAGAGCCAAAGGAGCCGCCATTTAAGGAAAGACAATCATGTAGTATCCATCTAAAAGCACATGACAACTTATATTTTGGTATTTCCTTGTGTGTCTTTGACAGCTTTCCTCAAACTCCTAATTTCATTAAACCGTCTTAAAAATCAGGGATGTCATATTATGTGTCAGATTAGCCTTTGTCGGATTTCTGAGCTTTTAGAAAAGCCTCTGACTTGTTCCTTGTTGCCCGGAATTCCATTTTCGTGGCTCCTTTCCTTTTTGCTTGAAAAATGAAAATCTGAGCCCTGGAGGGGTGATGATTTGAGCAAGGAGTCGTTTTTACTCCTGGAGGTCAATGAGTTTGTCAGAGCTTTTCCCTCATTAAGGTTTTGGTAAGAGGTGGGAGGGGATCCTGGGCTCTGGGGGCAGAGTACTCCTTTGGGGTAGGGGCTCCCCTGAGGAAGGGGGACAGAAGTAAAGGTGGGCAGGGGTAAAAATGAATACATGAGAGGTTCTGGAACATGTTGGAGCTCAGTGCTTCATTAGAGAAAAAAGCTGGAAAACTCCCCTGCCTCTTAGGGATTTGGCTCCACGTGTGCCAATTTCTGGAAGAGCCCTGTGTGCCCCCCTACCACCAATTTCTGTCTGTGTCCTTCTGCCTCTATGCCTCCCCATCTGTGCATGCTGCTTTGACTCCACAGTTGTTACTATCAGAACAAAGCCCAGCCCCTTCCTTGGTTTCCACAAAACAATTGGTGAGCATCCCTTTTCATTGAAAATTTTAGGAGTTCATGGGAAGGAATAATGTGGGGGTTCACGTGCCTCTTCCAACCACTGCCTGGCACCAACACGATTATTTCTTCATTCCCGATTGTCTTTATTTCTGGGAAAGAAAGAAATTCTGCCTGGCTCCTGTAGGATAGTTCTGTATGATGTTCCTGAGCTGTCCCCTTACAAACCCATGCAGTTCTCAAGAGGTCCGAGAGTTACTGATCCGATGTGTTGGAATCAGGCAGGCTTGGTTTCAAATCGTTGTCCTTCTGCTTACTGACTGTGTAACTTTGGGCCTGTTACAAAACCTCTCCAGACTCTGTTTCCTCAGCTCTAAGAGAGCCGTAGTGACGCCTCCCACCCTCCTCCTCGCCACCTCAAAGCGCTGCTGGGAGCCTGAAATGGAGAATCCTTGGCAGAAAGCATAGCACCCGGAGGCTTGAGGGGTTGGGGGTTAGAGGATGGGTACCTCATTGAGAGGTGGGGCCGGACAAGTGGGCTACATTCTGAACACGGAATGTTCTAAATGTACACCCAGTTTTTGGCTTAATGTTTGATCCATTTGGGGGCCATTAAAGGTGTATGAATAGAGCTGGGTCTTAGCAGGTTAATTCTGGGAGCATGGAGGAAGATGGGTGGTCCAGGCAGGCCCGGGCAGATGCTGGCGAGCACTATGTCATGAAGCGGTGTCAACAGAATTTGATAAATTACTAGATTCTAGCCTCAAGTTGGCTTCCATTCAGGCCTTTCCCTCTGCATTTGTTTTTGTGATCTCTGGTACTCATTCATGATGCATATTGTATATTATTCTAACCATGTATTATGACTATTTTTCTATTGGCAACCAAGAGAAGGTCTCAGTAGGGTTACAGGCTTTGTAGGCTCTGATTCTGAAGCATGAGGACTTACTTACCGTGCTGCCCTGGAGATCTATCACCCAGCATAGTGGGATAATTAATTAATCAAACGAGCCATTCTTTCTGTACATTTCACTGATATGCATGAATTGATACACATGAACTATAGCAGGCTCTGATGGACTCCTTGGACAGAGAAGAATCTCTCTCCCAAACAAAATAACAAAAATTTCTCTGCAAATGATAGGTATCCCTGATTAGGAGTATCAACCAGAGGATGTATTACAGAAGAATTCTGTTGGTGCAATGTTAGACCTGATGCCCAGCCCCCTACCTTTGAGATGATGCTTTGGTCTCGCCTGATGCCCACTGTGCGGGGTGGGACTGTCGGGGACACACAGCGGGGCTGTTGGTAAGAAAGGGGATCAGACAGTCCCATGAGAAGCTGTGTATTCAGACAAAGCACAAAGCTGCCAGTAATGAGTTTTCTGCTTTTGGCAAAGGTACAAGAGCTTCAGAATTTCCCCAAATCTCAGGTGTGAAAGCTAAAGTTACCTCTAGGCTGTTTCAGCTATGTTATGTGATTGGTACTTCTTTGATAAACCCAAGTGTCTGAGGGCTTGGCACCCAGAAAGGCTGATTTTTCTAGGGTTCAACTGTCCTGAAATAACTTCCCTGGCATTGAAGGCACTGCGCTGGCTTTCCCCCACCTCCATCCCAGCCATGTTGGTAATGCCTCCTGCCTTGTTCCACCCTTGAGTTATTTACAATGGGGTAGAGATGGCATGAAATTCCCAATTTCTGTTTATGTCTGACATGCCCCATGTCTATCAGGCTCATCGCTCCTTAATTATGAAACACTGAGACGGACCTTTGAAATGGAAGCCAAGTCTTATTACAGACTTAATCATGGGTCTTTAAGTCGTATAATTGCTTGTGATCTCTCTTTCTTGGTCCCATTTAAGCAAAGTACGTTTGGTGTCTACATTTCTGTAAGGTCATTGAGCTAGAAGAGGGGGGATCCAGTCTCCGTGTATACAAATTGCACAGAAACGTGTGTGTTCTATGTGGTGGTGGTGGTGGTGGTGGTGGGTAGGGGGAGAATGGACTCTTGTTATGTCTGCTGCCTGTTTAATTAATTTTTCTAGATGCATATCCTTGTTAATGAGTCTAAAATCACGTTGTGTCCCTGAGTAAGCCCTGGGGAAGTGAGGCTCGTGAGCCAGCCTTGGGCTGCGGAAGGACAACCTCCCTTCACAGCCTGAGTCCCTTACACGCCATCTGTGAGGTTGGTGTGGAAGTCTCTGTCTCCAGTCCTCTTTCAGTAGGATCCAGAGCCTTCACGTCTCACTCCCAGAGGAACAGGAGACCCATCTCTTGACGAAACCGGGAACATTTTTTCTGAGTTAGATCATGTTCGAGTTAGACAATGTTCAGGTCTGCCTAAGGGCTTCCACGTGAGGAAATGAGGAAACGTAGCAGAACTGGGCTTATTGAACAAAGCTGCCTGTCTTGAGTTCGTCCAACCAGGGCTGAAATACACTGGGTTAAAAAAAAAAAATGAAAGGAGGGCTTTTGCTGAATTTGATTTCATATTTTGCTTGCTCTACCCAGAACTTTCTGTTGTCCATTCACAGGGTAATATGCAAGTTACCCCCTGTTATCCTTGTCTATACTTTACAGCTCTTGAAAAATCAAACTGCCCTTTATTCTGACTGTTTTTCATCAAATACAAATGCTTACAAATACACCAAGGCATAAGGTCAGAAATCAATTCCGTCCTCTTAAAATTACTTACATGCGGGAGCTGGCTGCTCCAGGGAGCCTCGCTCAATATCTCATATTTTACTTGTAGAGATTGCTTGTTTGGCTTCCTAATATCTGAGACAGGCTATGGGATATTTTCTCTTATTTTCCTGGAGAGCAAAGAATTCAAAAGAGCCTGATGAAAGAGCCCAGATAGCGTGGGGCCAGAGGAGGGATCCCTCTGTTTATACCGTGTTTGCGTACAGCCCTCAGCAGCGCCCGACGAGCACCTGGCCCCTGGGTGCTGCTCGGTCGCTCCTCTGGACCCCCGAGCAGCTGAGGATTCTGTTTCATCCCGAGGGTCTGAATCCTCACCCTCCAAGTGCTACTGGGGCAGTGCATAGTGGTATCATTGGCCTTCAAAGTAGGCAGATTTTTTCTTCTCACACGTCAACTGAAACGTTTGTCAGAGATCGTTTTCCTGTTAATAGTTGTCTCTACCCTTTGTGAGCTGTGCTCCAAGTGATATGATCCTTATAATGTGTCAAAGCCATGCAGTTAGAAATTATTTTTAAAAGGAAAGTAATGATTTCAAGGTCATCTCTGTAATAGCATCTCTCTCACCTGAATCCTGCTAATGGTTTTGTGTGGGATAAAAGGAGTAGAGGTAAATTCATTAAAACTTAAATATTTCTTTCCATCTTTTCAGCTGTCCATCCATCCATCCATCCATCTACCCATCATCTATCTCTCTCTCTACTCATCAGCCATCCATCTATCCGTTCATCCATTTGTCATCTCTCCGTCCGTCCATCCATCCATCCATCCTTCCCCCGCTTACCAAGCACGTGCTCTGTGTTAGGCACGGAAGTGGGAGTTGAGACAGGTGGCGAGCAAGGCAGGGTTCCTGACCTCATGAAGCACATAATGTATTTGGAGAGATAGAAAATAAAATGGTGAACGGATTATTAACAAACAAGAAATAATTTTTAAAAGATGGCAGAAAAGCAATTTCAGGTCTTCTAGGAAGTCAGCATTTAAGCTGAAACCTAAATATTAGAAAGACTGTGCCATGTAAAGATCTGGAGAAGAGTTTCACCAGAAGAGTGAATGACAAGTGCAAAGGGCCTGGTATGGGAATGAACGGGATAGATGTGAAGAACAGAAAGGAGGCGAGTAGGTGATGGAAAGAGAGGCAGCCCAGAGCAGTGTTTAAAGAGTATGGGCTTGGTGCTGCCTGAACTGGAATCCTAGTTGCCTTATTTGTCAGCTCTGGGAACTTGGATAAGTTCCTTAACCTCTCTGTGCTTTTCCTCATCTGTGAAGTGGGGGATAATGATAGCCCTACCTCATGGTATTTGTTGATAATTAAATGAGCTGGTATTTGTGAAGCACTTGGAATAAATGTTTGCTAACTTAAAAAAAAGGTTTTTTTTAAAGATTTATTTATTTATTTGAGAGATGGAGAGTGAAAGAGAGTGCATATGAGCATCTGCATGAGTTGGGGAGAGGCAGAGGAGAATCCCCAAGTGGACTCTCCACTGAGCCCCAAAGGGATCCCCTGAGCCCCTGAGATCATGACCTGAGCTGAAACCAAGAGTCAGCTGCTTAACTAACTGAGACACCCAGGCACCCCTAACTAAAAAAAATGTTTTTAAGTTAAGTTGAGAAATTGAATGAGATCTGTTTTAACCATGCCTAGTAATTATAATAATCCATGGACACAAATCTTACAATATCATGGTTTGTGACTATAGGGGGAAAAGGTGAATTGCTGACCTAGTTCAATATCCTCATTTTAGAAAAGAGACTGAGGCTTACTTGCAGATTTTATTTAAATTATTTATGAAGTACAATATACATGACCATGTTCTTGTTATAAGACATTCATAGAATGCTACCAAAGCTAAATTTTGAGCTCTTCTTCCCCTCAATGCTATGCCCCTCCCTGGAGGTCAGTATCTGACTCTGCTGACGTTTGTCTATACTTCCCTATGCTTAAGTGACAAGGAGGAAAATGCACGGTTTTGTTTTTACAGATACATTGAGAACATCTTTTGTTTTAAGTTGCAGTAAAAATACACGTACAGTTTACTGTCTTAACTGCTTTGAAGTACACAGCTCAGGGCCAAGAGCACATTCCCACTGTTTTGTTAGAATCTCTTGTTCTTAAACTTGTTTGTCGTTTTCACTTTTAATTTTCTTTTTACTTAACAGCATGTCTTAGAGATCTTTCTTCAGCATTGGTGTAGCTTTTTCTCATTCCTCTTAACCTCATCTTGGCCTTTCACGGTGTTGTAAATAGTTCTTCGAATAGTTCTTCGAATCACTTCCGTATTACGGGACATTAAATTGCTTCCAAGTCTCTGCTGTTGTATAGAAAGTGACTCTTCAAAATATTTTCTTTCTGTCCTGCTAAATAATGAAACAGGATCCAGAGCCGTATTGGGTAAAAGCACGACTTTTCAATGTTTTCTTGTCGCTTGGGAAGCCCCGGATCCTTCCACTCTGGCAGAAAGGCATCTTTAAATCAGGAAACCGGTGATGGGCAATTGCTCTGTAATAATTGTCTCAGGTTCCAAACTGGTCCACATGGAGCGTTAGCTTAATGAATGACAGGGGCGAGGTACCTTTTCCGTAAAGCCCCGCCGGAGAGAGCCGCAATCTGCTTTGTCTCCTGTTTGTTTTCCTCCCATCATCATTTGAGGGGTGCTCAGATGTGGCCTGGTACATAACGGCCATGTGACTTGTAATCAGACACCTGTCCATCCCATCACAACTGTCAGGATTCACAGGGGTCCCACCACATATGGGGCCGTGCTGGCAGCTCTTGCTGGGCTGAGCAGCCCTTTAGTGACTGAGAGCGTGTGAGAGTGCTGGGCCCCCAGGAGGTGTTGGCTGCTGCATCTCGGGGCGCTGGAGGCCCTCAGCCCCCACGGAACCATAGAGGTTCTCTGGAACTGCCCTCCCCACAGGACTGTGGAGCGTGGCATGGACGGAGTCAGGGAGTCAGGGAGTGACTGCGAGGCTGCTTGCCTGGCGAGGACTGTTGCAGAGGACGTACATAGGACAGGTGAGCTGAAGCAGTAAGGTCTGTTTTGCTTCTTCACTGTGCTGAACATTGTATCCCCAGGACTTTTATCTTATAAATGGCAATTTGGACCTTTGTCCCCCCCTTTGCCCATTTCATTCCCCAGCCTCTGGCAAACAGCGGTCTACTCTCTGTATTTACGAAGGGTTTTGTATTTTAGATTTCACATGCAATTGAGACCATACAATATTTGTCTTTCTTTTAACTTACTTCACTTGGCAGAATGCCGTCAAAGTCCATCCATGTTGCACATGACAGGATTTCCTTTTTTTTTTTTCCCTTAAGTTATGGCTCAGTAGTATTCTGTTGTGAAGATATAACACATTTTCTTTATCCACTGAACTATTGGTAGACCCTTAGACTGTTTCTATATCTTGGCTGTTGTAAGTAATGGTGCAATGAACATGAGGGTACAAATGGTTCTTTGGGATAGTGCTTTTGTTTGTTTCTTTTGGGTAAATATCCAAAAGTAGAAATGCTGGGTCATATGGTTATTCTAGTTTTAATTTTTTTTCAAAGATTTTATTTATTTATTTGACACAAAGAGATCACAAGTAGGCAGAGAGGCAGGCAGAGAGAGAGGGGGAAGCAGGCTCCCCGCTGAACAGAGAGCCCGATGTGGGGCTTGATCCCAGGGCCCTGGGATCATGACCTGAGCTGAAGGCAGAGGCTTTAACCCACTGAGCCACCCAGGAGCCCCTCTAGTTTTAATTTTTTGAAGAAATTGCACAGTGTTTTCCACAGTAGCTATAGCAAAACAGGAAGATAACAAAGAAAGAAAGAAAGAAAAAGAAAAGAAAAGAAAGAGAAAGAAAGGGAGGAAAGGAGGGAGGAAGAAAAGAAAGAAGGAAGAGGAAAAAGCTAGAGTTTGTCCATATTCTGTGCCAGATCTGGAGATGTCACTTGTCCATATCAAGTGTCACTTCTGTTCCCTATTGCTGTGATCACTTCCTGGAGTGACTTTGTGGAGAAGAGACATTATTGGATGGGCCCCTAGCCTCTCTCAGAATCTATAGTGGTTCTCTTACCTGTCCTCTGCTGATGTGTTTGCAAGTAATCGCTCTCTGCCATCTTTTCCCAATGAGGCAAATTCATGGTCCCTATTTCCACAAACGAGGCTCTTCCTTTTATCTCCTCAGACTGGCTAACCACTGTAATCTCAGCTCAGTTTGACGTACTAGAGTTGAATCTAGAAAGTTTTCCTTTTTTTGGAAAGGTCTAGAATTTTTCTGTCTGACACTGATGTTTGGTCATAATAGTAAAGAGCGAGACTGCCTGGGCTCCTGAAGTTGTCAGGGAAGAACCAGTCAGGTTCACTGGTCTCCTCAATCCTATGAACAAAACAAAGAAACAATGGCCATAAACACAACACACCAGCCTAAAATGATCTTATCCAAAGAATCATCCAAAGTAGATGTTCTCAAGAAGACAGGGAAGTGGGATCTGGCTGATGAGGCTGTTTGATGTTTTGAGTGGATGTGCACAGCTCAGTGTACTGGGAATTCCAAGTCATCCCAAGGAAAGGAGGAACAGAAGGTTCCTAGTGGTTTCTTCATTACCTGCAGACTATGAACGTCCCCAGTGGTCATCTGTGCTATCTGTTGGGGACATGGGCCAGGTATTTTGTAACTGATCACTTCTAGACTTATTAAAGTAGGGTGTTACAGTTCATGGACCCCCCCCCCAGATTGCTTTCATCCGGGGGCTCAAGTGTCAATGCCAAGGCTGCCTGGTCAGTGTCCACAACATAGGACATGCTGAATTCCTGGCAGGGTATCTATCTAGGTCTTGTGAAGAGGCAGGTGCGTTGGTGTTGCTACTAAGAAGGTGGTCCAATAGCTCGGTTAGATTTGGGTTTGTTCAGAATGAGAGCTGACACTTAGTGAACACTTACTATGTGCCTGACCTCATGTTACATTCTTCTGGAGCATTAGGTCATTTCATCTTTCCAGCAACTCTCAGCTATAGGTGGTCTAATCATCAAACTTGAGAGGCTTAGAAGGATTCGCTTACCCAATGTCACATAACAGGGATCACTCCAGAGTAGTCACTCTTAATCAATGATCAGCAAACTGTGGCCCAGAGGCCAAATTCAGTGCCTGTCTGTTCCGGGGTAGGACTCAGGATTGAAGAGTGGTTTTCGTATTTTAGAAGTGGGTTTTAGAACATCCAAAGAAGAGTGACATTTTGTAATAGGTGACAGTTATATGGACTTTGCATGTTGGTGTCCATAAGCCATGTTTTACTGTCACAAAGCCTCCAGCACTCCTTACGAGTGTCTGAGATTCGTGGCTCTCCCACAGCAGAGGGAGTGGTCGCATGCGACTTGCACAGCCCAAGTACATGCAGTTTGGTCACTGACTAAGGCAAGCCGGCCCGCCTCTGCTTTTCATCACTGCACAATTACCTGCCTGTTCATCCACACCCGTCCTCATAGGGAACCCTTCCGTGACCTGTGCCATGTGCCGGGCACTGTTCTGGGCGCTGACACTGAGTCAGTAATGGCCCTTTGCAACAGATTTCATCATGACTTCTTTTATAAACGGGACACTGAGGTATCAAGAGACACGGTTGCAGGCACTTGACGCCTATGAACACAACCCTGCGGACTGCCATTGCCCGCATTTGACAGGTGATGGAAATAGAGGACAGAGAGAGTCTGTGACTTTCTCTCCATTACGCGGGAAGCTGGAGGCAGACATACCCCTCAGTACCACTCTCGAGACCATCCCACGGCTATGGCACTTTTATGGGGGGGTTCATCACCGTGTGTCCAACAGGTAGGGGTGTGGCTCTCGATGACTCTACCAGCCTGCTTCAGGCTGGCCCCAGAGAGCCTTTGAGAGCCGTTGTAGCCCCCACCCCCGGGCGCCTCCAACTCCCATCCATCCCTGCTAAGCGAGCCTCAGTAATGATCTCATTTACATCAGGGAGGGAGGAGGAGATTTAGTTCAAAACCAAGCTGGCCAAGACGTATTCCATTTACGTGCCTTTCAAGCCGCATGCTGAAGCAGGTCTTGGTAATACCTTCTCTCCCTGGAACCAGAGGATTCCAATCCCGCTGGGCCTGCAGCAGGCTCTGCTCCTTTCATGTCAGATAAGGGGAGGCTCACGAGGCTTCCGTGGGAATAGTTTTGATAGTCTCGCAAGGTGAGCGCCTTTCCTTTTCCTTTGAAGGCATTGCTTCTTAGGAGTTATTGCTGAGTCCCTGTTTGAATAAATTTAGACGGCATTTCTTGAAAGCTCGGGTGCTCGTACTATGGATGCGTAAGTAGGACATCTGTTTTGAGGCGTGAGAGGAGAAAGGGCCTTTATATCCTTACAACGGCTTCCCGTCAAGATTTCTTTCCATCTCATGTGAAACTCCTCTGCCTGCCCGCCGCCCCCCCTGCCCCCATGCACACACACCTTGCATCAGTCCCCAGAAAATGCTCACTAAGCACCTCATGCCAAAAACAGCTTCAGTTTTTGTGATTTGTATTTATTCCTATAATTGTTCATCTCCATTTAAAAAAGGGACAGACGGAATTCCACAGACATCTGAATCCGCTGTAAGAAAACTGTTCGGTGTGTACAGATAGGGCTCGGGGCTCCAGAGAGGAGGGAGTATGCGCCTGAAGCAGAAGACAAAATATTTAAAAACCCGTTCTAAGGCAAGGCAGAGCAGGCAGTTCTGTAATTTCTGCTGAGCCCCACTGCCTTGTGAGGGTCAGGGGAAAGGCTAAGTCATGGTGGGTGGCTGGGGGCAGTTTGGGAATGTTCCCTGATGGAGGGAGAAATCAGCTTTGAAATGAGAATAAGATTTACAGAAGAGTATTACCGTGGGGGGGAGAGATGTGGATTTGCAACCAGAAATGGGCAATGTCATTGAAGAAGTAAGAAGAAAACCATGCTTGAACTCCTTAACATCATCAAATAAAGCCTAGGTTAAAGATTGGTTTCCATGTAGTTTTACAGCACATGGGCTGAATCTGGCCCTCTGCCTATTTTCGTAAATAAAGTTTTATTGGGGCACAGCTGCCCTCTGATTATTTGCATATTATGTGGCTTTTGCCCTATGGTGGCAGAGCTGAGTGGTTCTGACAGGGACCAGTTGGCCTTGCAAAGCCTAAAATAGTGACTTTCTGATCCTTGTAGAGCAAAAGTTTGCCACATTCTGCATGGATCAAGAGGTACCAGCTGAAGAGAAGGAGGGTCACGTGAGGAGAGGGGAGAAAGAGGAAGGTTTAGAAGATGAGCAAGAGGGGCACCTGGGTGGCTCAGTGGGTTAAAGCTTCTGCCTTTGGCTCAGGTCATGATCCCAGGGTCCTGGGATCGAGCCCCGCATCGGGCTCTCTGCTCAGCGGGGAGCCTGCTTCCCTTCCTCTCTCTCTGCCTGCCTCTCTGCCTACTTGTGATCTCTCTCAAATAAATAAATAAAATCTTAAAAAAAAAAAAGAGCAAGAACAAAAAGAAAGGTAAGTGGAGAGTGGCAGAGGCAAGAACCTTCTCCGTTGCATTCGTGCAGATCTATATCCCCTTTGCAGTTCAATGTTTCTCCGTTTCAACCACATATGGCATCACTGTTAGTCACGGTCCTTGACAGCTCTGGTCCCTGTGGGACTGTGGAATCATAGTGTCACTGCTGTTGGCCAAAGGAGCCCTGAAGAGTTTGTGTCATAGAAAATTTGGAAGTATAAATTCAAAACTCCAGAGAGCTGTAGGACACATGGCTAATGGCCACATGAGGCCTGAAGGCCAGTGCACCAGCATCCTGCTTGAGGAGTTCCATTCTGAATATGACAACCAGACAGCTCACTAGGGTGAACTTGGCACTTCCCCAATTTTTAGAGGATTTTCTGTGGTGTGACATGTTTGGTCAGGTAAATTGGGGAAGCTCGGGGTTGCATACAATTAAACATTTGCTGGCTGCAGGACTTCTCAGAGCCTTTAATAAGTCTCGAGAAGCTCTGGGCATAGAAGATAAGGTGTAGGATTTGTCAAATGTTTTTCACATGATCTTTACCCTCTCCCTGCCTTTTTTATTGATAAATGGAACCCATTTGGGGATGAGGTGGGGTAGGCATTATTTCAAGATCAGTGCATTTATATACATTTAAAGGTAGAGAGAGTCTTACAAGTCATGTAGCTGCGTGCCCTCATAGTAATGTTATGAATCGTCTTCCCAGGAATTTTATAAAATCAAATTTAAGCCTGAACGTCTGTGCTCCTGACTTTAATGTTGCCCTTGGAAATCTGTTTTTGGTGTTTGGGTTTAGGGATTTTATAATTGCAATTTCCAATCCAATTCCAGCCTCAGATTCTGCACTCCTATTGGCTTCTGATTTCGCTCCTTCCCAAGGGGGTTATGGCAAAAAGGGGGTGGAAATAATAAAACTTTGTAATTGGACACTTAAAGGTCAGTCACTGGAAAAAATGAACTAGCACATTGCATCGATGGTTGTGGATGATGAGTTTTTGGTTTAAAAAAAAAACAGCAACCAAAAAAAAAAAAAAAAAAAACCAACCCTCCTGTATTTCAAACACAGCCTAGAGTCAGCCCTAATTGCCTGAACCGTGGGCTTCCAAATGAGCGTTTGGAAATTGGCAATCAGCACAAGTTCACATCTGCTGTGACAAACTCCTGACTCCACCGCATCCTCTATCACGTGGAGAAGCCTTCCTTATTTCCCTGGTAATACTGTCACTTCAGTGTGGATTTTGCTTCCTCTGTGACATGCTTTGCAAACAAGGGAGGGCTACCCTAGGGGTTTGGGGCAGCGTGCCAGGGTTTACTCGGAGCTCTAGGATAAACCCACTATATTTTCCTGGAGTCCTTTTAAATAACTTTTTTATTGAGGTATAACATACACCCCCCACCCCCACACGTAGACACACATGAGAGATAAGAGTACACACATATCCTGACTGAGCAACTCAGATTTTGAACCTATGAACATACCCACATAACCGGCATCCCTGATGTTGATCAATTTCAGCCACACATGTTAAATTAAAGCAGGTACAGATACATTACCAAGTAATAAACCTTATGCTTAAAAATAAAATACAGGACCTCAAGGAACTTCTAGAACTCTTCATGAATTACTACAATTTTTTTGTTGTTGTTCTTGGAAAAGTTATGTAAGCACACAAATGTATTCTTTAAGCAAACAAATGTATTCTTCTTTGCCATTAGTTGCTATTTGATAAAATAAAGTTGGAGGAGAAATTGACTAGGCAGAAAAAAGAAGTAACCAGCAAGGCACTGAGTCCTTATGCTGTGTTAGGCATCGGGCATGCATTGCCTAAGTGTTCGTAACAAGCCCGAGGACGAGTACGCTTGAAGCAGCTGAGGCTTCTAGGCGTTGCCTGGGAGCCAGAGAGCTAACATCCCAGATCCATCTGACCCGAACATCTATTCTCTTAATTGCTCTGTTCAATTGCCTCTGTGACATTTCTCTGTTTCCTTTTGTTTGGGGCAAGTGATCTCACAAAAGAATATTATTGTTATTTTTTTTTAAATGAATTGAATATCCTGACTTCTTTGTCTACGGCTCTAAAAGTATAAAATTTATTTTTAGGTTGGAGACACACATCAGTGGGCTTGTTGTATAGCCTGCTGTCAGTTTTAGAGGAAAAGCAATCCAAGTTGAATTTGGAATGAATTACCTTCAAATGGCCATGCTTTGCAATGTACTACTGTAATCTGGGATATTGCAAGGCAGCTTAATGTGCTGGGTGATGACACGTATGACCATTATGTGGCTCTCCCTCATTGAATGCGTTGGGCACAACCCAAATCATAAATCTGCCAGCAGACAAAACATAAAATTTACATGCAAGATCAAATCTCCCCTGTTCCGATTTTTACACAAGGGTCACCAGTGGGTAGTAAATTAAGATTCAGAGTAAAAGTTACCTGCGGGTGCTAAATCACTAGACCATGTCAGGATCATAGAATTTTCTTTTGTTAATAACGCCACTGTTTGTTATCCGAGCCTGTGTGTACATGAACCCTGGGTCACTGTTTGTATAAGGAAAGGTGCCCTTTGTCCCTCGGAGATTTTGGATTTCTTTTGTCGGAGGTAGTGGCGTTGTTTTCTCAAACAGTGGGCTATCTGGTACCAAGATCTGGATTTGAAAGCTAAACGTAGGCGAGCAGACATGCTTGGATGATCTGTCATACTAATAAATCTCGTGTTGCCAAGAAATTACACATATATTTTAATTTCATTAGCTTTCAAGAAATATTTATTGAGCGCCTGCTGCCAGATACTGTTTTAGGCACTGAGTGTGCAAATAGGAATAAGACAATTCCATCGAGAAATGATCAATCAGGATCAGTGCAAGAAAAAGAAGTCACCCTTTTTAAGTCCCACCATTTTAAGCAGGGAGAGATTTAATGCCGGAAATCTGATGCTTAGAAAATCCCAGGAATTGTCAAAGGAGTGATTCTCTGAGCGCCTCTGAGGGACGGCCCAGTCCGCTGACAGGAGGTACCGGGAACCCACTGTCACCACACTGCCATCTCAATACCCTCTTGACACTTGGAGAGTGGAGAATGCATGGCAAATGCTGTTGTACGAAAGCCTCGCTTGTCTCAGTCCTTGATAACAAAGATGGGGAGATGACCTCTGCCTCACTTGTGCCTTCCAGGGATTACCTGCCTGCAGTGAACATGAAGAGTTGAATTTCTATCCAGCTGCAGAGGAGGCTGGCAGAAATCATCCCAAACTCTCCCAGGGGGAGAAGGGTGGAATGGTGATCAGGAAAATGGGTCTGTAGTATCCCCCAGTAGGGTACACGTGCAAAAATGCCTAATTTCAAAGTAGTATGTTCAGTGCCATCCCTGTCCTCTGCATTGAGTGTTGTGGGAATAGAGTGGACCTACCTTTCTCCTAGCCTGGGGGTTCTCTAAGAATTGGTGGCAGGAGATGTGTCCACATTGAATCTCAAAAGGCGAGGAGGAGTGATGCAGGTGGAGAAGTGAAGGAACAGTCACAGGGACAGCTTGAGCAACGTGGAGGGGTGTATGTGTATGTATCTGTGTGTGTGTGTGTGTGTGTGTGTGTGCGCGCGCGCACACGCGCGCACGCGCGTGTGCATGCGCCCCTACAAACCACAGACAGTTTGAAATTTATAAACAGCTAGTGAATGAATATTATCAGGATATAGGTGGACTGAAGACAGATACAAATAAAAGCAAATTTAAAAAGGTCTGTTTCCCATACCAAAGCTCATGGACACTCCATGAAATGATGGAGCATATCATGAACATTTATTGTTTGTGCCTCTTTTCATTCATTCTCTATACTTTTAAGGGTATCCCTTCATTCCTCTGGGGAGCTTATTTTCCCAAATTCAATCAGTGTGGTTCAAGTGAGATGGACCCCCCCCCCCCCCGGCTATGGTTAGAAGGCACATGATGCAGGCGTGGCTGTGAGGGTGTAATGTGTTCCAGGCCATGCGAACAGGAGTCTTGAGTCAAGCTGATCAAAGACAATAAGCATCAGACCTTAGACTGTCATTGCGTTTATAAGCAACCATGACCATTTTGGGTTTGTTTTACTTTGCTGGGGTGGCTAAGTGGAAGGCATAAGTTGGAGATGCTGAGGTTCCCCCAGAGGCTGCTTGGGAATCATTGACTAGGAGGATAACAAAGCCCAAGGGCGAGGAAGATTAAGTGCTCTCATTTCCCCTGGATCCGTGAGCCACTGGTCGCGCTCAGAGCGAGTCTGACAAGCCCATCTCCTCAGTCACAGGAGCCAGAAAACTCCCCTCTCTCGTTCAAGTCACTGTGAATTGGATTTCTGCCATTTGCAGGGGAACAAATCTTGATGACGGTGCGGGGCCATCAAAAGGTCTTAAAACGAGTATCATTGTGATCAGATAGAATGAGTGGGTGTATGACTGAAAGCAGGGAGCCAAGTGTGAAGGCTTGCTGCCCCATCCCATGGAGATAAGGCATGAGCGGAGGTCCGAGGTGGTGCAGGGCACCGATTTGGGAAATGGTTGGGAGGTGAATCAGTAGTGCTCATGACTGCTACTTTTATCTGGACAGCCACATGTCGTAGGCTTGCTTGCCGCTGGGACAGTCATGCTACAAAGTAGTAGCCCACGGGAAGTGCACAGAGGTGGTGTGTGCAAATCCTGGGTCATTCTTTATTTTTAATTTTTTTAGGTTTATTTATTTATTTTTTTAATGTTCAGTTAGCCACTGTATAGTACATCATTAGTTTTTGATGTAGTGTCCAATGATGCATTAGTTACATATAACACCCAGGGCTCCTCACAACTCATGCCTTCCTTAATACCCATCACCTTGTTACCCCCTCCCCCCACTGCCCTCTCCTCTGAAGCCCTCACTTTGTTCCCCAGGGTCCATAGTCTCTCATGGTTCCTCTCCTTCTCTGATTTCTCCCCCTTCAGATTTCCTTCCCTTCCCTATGGTCATGTCTTTAAAACAAAGGTGCTATCCTCTTCTGCTTCTCCTCCCCTTCCCACTGACGGGCTGAGATAGGGACATGGATATTGTAGGCAGGCTCAGAAATGCTGAGAAGACCAATGCTTGAGGAAGGTCAGGGCTTCAAGTGCCTGGACTCTGACAGCTTCATACAGCAAAACCACTCATGTTCCTGCACCACTGGCCACTTTCTCCTTTTACTGAGAGAGAAAGGAAACTTTTTTCTTGTTTTAAGCCACTGTGTTTTAGTCTGTCAAGAAAGCTGGCCCAATGTCCTAACATGGCAGCCTTTTATATATAGGGAGTGAGGTTGAGGAAGGAGTCCGGGGGTGGGGAATGATTGCTGGGCAGATTTGTACTTCAGAACGATCGCTCTGATGATGAATAGATTTGGAGGGGGGCACTATCTGACATCCTGGAGGCGAGTGCACGGGGCTGAGCGGGAGAGGACAGCATTTGAGACTAGGGTAGTGGTAGATGGGGCAGAAGGAGATACATAGATGGACTCAAGACACATTTAGGAGCTAGAAACCATAGGGCGTGATGACTAATTGATTGTCGTTGGGGTCGGGGAAAGAAAGAAGCAATGGAGTCTTAGGCCATTGGGTGGAAGATGGAATCATTTACTGAGTTCAGGACCACAGGACTAGGACAGGTTTGAAGGGCGAGAGAATGAAGGCAGGCTGGGGCATACTGAGTTTGAGGTGTGACATCTAAGAGGGGGTGTCCAGCAGGAGACGCAAGTTAAACAGGGAAAGTAGGATGAGAGGTAGAGACCTACAAATTGGCAGTAGATAAAGTATGTATATTCAGTATAAATACTGAATTGATGAGTATTGATGGAATTGCCCCAGAAGGAGACAAGGTCTAGGACAGGATCTTGAGGATATAGCATTTATGAAAAGAAGTGTGCAAAATAGAGGAGTGTCAGAAAGGTGGTGGAGGGAGGTCAGAATAAGAAAGATGGGTTGGAGAGGAGGATGTGGGATATGAATAGCTTGCTGCTAGGAGGCTGAAAGAGAACGGTTCTGGAAAGTGTCCCCCGGATTTGGTAACAGATGGGTTTGGTGACCTTGACAAGAGTAATTACATCTTGGTGGGAGCAGAAACCATCTGGGAGTGGTTTGAGATGTGAGTAGGAGTAAGATAGGGAGAGAGAATATAGGCACCCCCTTCAAGAACTTATAAAGGGGAAGCAATGGACCAGGTGTTGACTAGAAGATGATATTACATTCAAGGGAAAAGTGTGTCTGTGTTTTTCTTCCCTATTTCTAAGTACTATAAACCTGTGAATCAGAGGGTATGCATAAAGGATGTAACATTGTCCTGAAAAGAGCTAGGAATCGCTTATTTTAATGTTCTAGCCAGATAAAATGCGGGAAAGAGCTTTCAACTAGCCAGCTGGCCCAAATGTGCATCACCGACTCCCTCCGCTTTCATTCAACCATTTGGTGTGTATTGGGCCACTGTCACATACTCGGCCCCATGCCGTATCCTTCAGGGGAGAGAGAGGACATGGAGGATGTGGTTTCTGTCCTGCAGGAGCTTGCAGTGATAAGACCCTGTAAAAGCACAGCATTGTAAAATGACAAAGTGCCCTTGCATACATGTTGTTGGTATGACCTGACAGCCATGCACCTGCAGGAGTGCAGCGCTGGGTATCCGCAGGAAGAGCGCCTCAGGGACTAGCATTGCGGTCTCCCTCACAGAACACGAGCCCCAAGTGGACAGTCATTGATACCCTCCCCCCACCACCATGTTGCTGGGAGTTCCCTGAGGACGTGCGCTGTGTGCAAAGGATAGTGGGTGTGGTGGCAGACATGCACATCAGGACATAGGGACTGATCGATCTTTTGGGGCCGGAAGGGGGCAGAGGTGCCTTTGCGTGGCCAAGAACCCAGGAATCTGCATTTCATCTTCTTGGGCTTGTCTGCGTCCCTGAGTGGAGCTTTTATAGCTGGAGTGCTCCCTCAGGTTGCCAAGAATGCAGTCCTCCTCTTCCGGGTGACGTCACCGGCAGAGGAGGGGAAAGGAGGCTTGGGGTAAGTTCCTGTGAAGAAGACAGTGTAAGGAAGGTAGAACATTCCTCTAGGTCCCATGATGCCAAGGCCTTCAAGGAGAATGCAGCAAGGAGCTCTAGTAATGACAATGGTAGAGATAAATAATCATAACAAAAGCCACTAATAGTTGCTGAGAGCTTATTACACTCCAGGTACTGTGCTAAGAGCTCTTCATCTGTTACCTCTTCCCCTCCCCCTCCCCCTGCCCCTCCTCCTCCTTCTTCGATTTTGTTTGTTAGAGAAAATGTGAGAGGGAGGAGCAGAGGGAGAGGGAAGGATCCCAAGCAGACTCCGTGCTGAGTAAGGAGCCTGACTCAGGGCTCAGTTTCCTGCCCCTGAGATCATGGCCTGAACTGAGTCCCATACTTAACCAACCGAGACACCCAGGAGCCCCTCCTTTGTTGTTTGTTTTAAAATTAGTTTTTGAATAAAAATAGAATCACAATTGAGAAAAAGCATCAGTGGAAACTGTGTGCTGGAGAACAGTATTATTAATGGTTTTTGTGCATCCTTCCAGATATCCTTCACCCTTATCTTTCTGTGTTTGTTTTTGTTTTTAAAACACAAGTGGAGGGGCACCTGGGTGGCTCAGTGGGTTAAAGCCTCTGCCTTCAGCTCGGGCCATGATTCCAGGGTCCTGGGATCGAGCCCTGCATCGGGATCTCTGCTCAGCAGGGAGCCTGCTTCCTCCTCTCTCTCTGCCTGCCTCTCTGCCTACTTGTGATCTCTGTCAAATAAATAAATAAAATCTTAAAAAAAAAAAAAAACACACAAGTGGAAGCATTCTGTACCCCTTAACAAGATACTTATGGTTCTTTCCAGGTCAGAACATAAAAGAACCCGTTTTGGGTTTGCTTATCTTGGGGAAGACAGCATTATATCCCATCCGTTGTTTAGATTAACAAAATTTGTTCAGTCGTCTAGAAAAAGCCATTAAAATTTGTTTCCATTTGTTTGCAAATACAAGTAATGCCCTGATGAGAAACATTGCGTAGAAGTCATTTTCCGTCACAGCTATATCTGTAGGATAAACTGCAAGAAGTATAATTTGCCACATCAAGAGGTATGTGCCTCTGTGGTTTTGGTAGATGATGCCACAGAGCCCTGTGTGATGGTGACATCTGTTTCCACGGCCTGTAGCTGCATATCTGCTCCACAATGCACCGTGGGTTACCCAACTTTTGCATTGTTGACAATATACTAAGTAAACACCGACATCTTAGTATATGATAATGGACATGTCTCTTAGCATGAATGAGTGTCTTTGTGTCTGTTCGGTCATTCTCCTTTTGTGTTTATATTTTTTTCTGTTTCAGATTGTGTCTTTGACTTCAGTTTCTGGAAGTTCTTATTTATGAGAGAAGTTTGCATTTTGCCCGTGATTCTCCTCAGCTCGTCGGTCTTTCGCTTTGCATAAGTGGTTTTTTCATGCTAATTAAAAAATATTGTACATAACTGAATTTGTCAACCTTTTGTGTCTTGTGCTGTTATCAGAAAGGTGTCTCCCATTGTGATGTTATAAAAACTCCCTTCCAATTCCCCCCCCTTTTTTCCCTGAAAGATTTCATTTATTTATTTGAGAGAGAGAGCACAAGAAGGGAAAGAGGCAGAGGCAGAGGCAGAGGCAGAGGCAGAGGCAGAGGGAGAAGCAGACTCCCTGCTGAGCAGGAGCCTGATGTTGGGCTGGACCCCAGGACTCTGGGATCATGACCTGAGGTGAAGGCAGGCACAACCAACTGAGCCACCCAGGCGCTCCCCCCCAGGACTTCTTTGGCTTTATTTTCATATTTCCATCTTTGATCCACTGTGGTTTATTCGGTGTATGATCTAGGTACGTATATGTATATATATTTTTACAGATTTTATTTATTTGACAGACAGAGATTACAAGCAGGCAGAGAGGCAGGCAGAGAGAGAAAGGGAAGCAGAGAGCCCGATGTGGGGCTCGATCCCAGGACCCCAGGATCATGACCTGAACCGAAGGCCAAGGCTTTAACCCACTGAGACACCCAGGTGCCCCAGGTGTGTATATTTCTTTGTACTTTCTCTTTCTTTTTTAAAAGACGCATTAATTTATATTAGGAAGAGAGTGTGAGCTGGGGAGGGGCAGAAGGATGGAGGGGGAGAGAGAGAGAGAGAGATTCCTCAAGCAGACTCCCTGCTAAGCACAGAGTCCAACACAGAGCTCGATGCCAGGATCCCGAGATCATGACCTGAGCCGAAATCAAGAGTCAGATGTTTAAATGAGGGAGCCACCCAGGCGCCCCTTCTTTGTATATTTCTGATGGCTACCCTGTTATTCCAAGACCATTTATTGGAAACCCTTTTCTCCCCGGTGTGAAATGCTTCAGTCATTATATACCGTTATTTCATCTAATTCCCGTGACATCCTTTGAAGTCAATATTTGTCTCCTATTATACAGATAAGGAAATGGAGACTGAGAGAGGTGAAACATCCAGAAATGGTATTACCCAGATTTGAGCCTAAGCCTACTGTCATGGCTGTTTTGTTTCTCTCAACAGAAATCCTAGAAGATGCTCTGTCGGGAGCTTGTGTCTTCTCCTCGATACCAGAACCCTCATGTTACTGGGGTTCAGCTCCTGTCTGTCTCTGTTGCCTGTCTCCCAGCCACCGTCTCCTGACCTCCCTGATCTGCAGCTCTTGGGCTCAGATGCTTGAAAAGTGCGAATGGTCAGGTCGGCCTGCAGGCAAACCCCTGGAGTGCTATGATAGGGTGATCCTGCCTCACTGTCCATTTCCAGTGGCCACGTTCAGAAATGCCAACCTATGTGGTAACACAGGGGAGTGCCCTTCAGTTGGAGGCTTCCCAGATGGTGGGGAACCTTGCTCCACATCTAGGAGTGTGGGTGCCATTCCTCATTCTTGGCATGAATGAAGTTTTGTGTCCTCTGTAGAGATCAGGGCTTCGTAAATGACAGAAACCCAACCTGAGCTAACTTGAACAAAAGGAAAGTTTATTTTCTCTTCTAAGAACATGGTGGAAAAACCTGTGGTCTTACTGGCCTCTGGATGCCAGGATTCAGGAATATCAAAACCATTAAGTGTTGGTCTATTCCTCCTTTTCCTGCTGTGATGCTGGAATTTCAGAAGAGGCAGCTGAGGGCTTACAGTGCTCAGGAAAAGATTCTCATTGCCCGGTCTTGGGTCATGGATCTTTTCTGAAATGATCAGTGTGGCCAGGAAAGGGAGGTGTGGGACCTTGGACTGGCCCAGCCTGTCCAGGGGACCACCACCAGGGTAAGGGCGAGTGGGTAGTGTTTTTGGAAACTCTACCAAAATCATGCGGTTGAAGGGAGAAGAACAGAGTGGGGTGACTTTTACCAAAGGCCATTAGGCAGAGCAGAAGAACAGATTGGCTCCATTTTCTTCTGCCCTTTGGTTCAGAGCCAAAGCAGAGTACTTTGCCTGGTGCTACCTGGTTGTGGCGCCAAGTGCCGCCTCCTTCTCCCCTCCTCTTTCTAGGAAATGACTTATTCCGCCTGGATGTCTTTGTGAATTTTGAATCGACCATCCTCTTCTTGAATTTGTGGCTACTGATCAGTTTGTCTTACATACATCCATTTGCATATTTATTCCCTAATTCAACAAACTTTAATTGAATTCTGTGTGTTGGTGGGTCTGCTCCATTACCATTATTGTGGGATTAGAGATTCGAGATTTATAAATATTTGTTGCTGAAACAGAAATCTCCTGGAAATAGCTCAAGCTGAACGACAGGATTCGGTTCGGGTATAATGGGAACTAAAACCTCAGGAAGGGGCCAGAAACAGGCTTAGAAAGCACTCATGGGTTCCCCTGCACCTCTTGTGTCTGCTGCTGCCAGGGGACTGACTCTCCCACTGGCCACGTGTGTCATGGCCCATCTTTTGAGCTCATGCATTATAGTTTCGGACACCTGGAGAGACTAGTTAGTTGGCTAGGACCACAAACTTGATGGCTTAAACAATAGAAAGGTACCGTCTCACAGTTCTGGAGGCTGGAAGTCCCAAATCAAGGCTTCTGCAGGATTGGCTCCTCAAAGGACTCTGAAGGACACTCCTATCCCTCTCTCTCGAGTTCTGGTGGCTTGCTGGTGACTTTTGTGTGCCATGGCACGTAGAAATGTCCTTTGACCTCCGCTTCCCCTGTAACGTGGTGTTCTTTCTGTGTGTGATGTCTTTCTGTCCATATTTCCATTTTTCATAAGGATACAAGTTACATTAAGGCCCACCCTGGTAACCTCATCTTAATGTAACACAAACTGATTTTCCTTTTTTGTCCAAATTCCAAGCTCCCAGAAGAAGGAAGCTGACTGGTCCATCTTGGGTCAGATGGCAGGTGTCTACTCCCAGTTGAATCAACGTGATGATTCGATGGTGCAGGAAGGTGGCAGGCTCCCCTCTGGATTGGGGAGCTTTCCAGAAACCACAGAAAGGGTCTGTTAACTCTGCACATTGCCTTCTTCCATCCACTTCTAAACTGCCAATGACCATCAGCAGTCATTTATTATTAGCAGAAGTCTTGGGAATGAAAGAGGAGAGCTGTTCAGTTGTGTCTCCGTCAATCCGGGAAACAAAAGTCAGGCTTACCCTGGCCAAACTAGGACCCAGTCACATTCCCTGAGCGTTGCTCTACCTGGCAAAATGTGCTGCATTTATTCAAATACTTGTTCTTCTTTCTTACGTTCGCTAAGAAAGGAACAAACTTTGTTGGGGATTATAAATGTTCATTAAAAAAAAACCCCAAAACCTAGATAAACTAGAAGAAGAAAGTATGAAGCACCCCCAATCCCACCTGCTTGAAATATACACTATTAACAGTTTGATGCACTGTCTTCCAGACTGTTGTCATTTATCAATAATTGTATACACATGCAAATGCACACATGCATATGTTAATAGGCTCATATCACCTGGAGAATTGTGGCTTTTTTACTTTCTTATTGATACCATTCCATATTAATCTGTATGGATGTACATCAACTTTGTAGAATAGCTCCATAGCATTTTTATGTATGTATCCATTCTATTGATGGGTATTTCAGGTTCCTTTCCATTCTTTTTTTAGCAGCAGTATGTTAGCCATTATCCTTGTCTGTGTATCTTTATCAATTCCTAGAAGGAGCGTCTCCAGGTCAGAGTGTGAGCTCTGCTTTGAGATGAAGAAATGGTAGAAGAGGATTAGCAGCAGACAGGTCATTCCAATCCTCTCCCCCACCTTTCTCAACACACACACGCACACACACACACACACACACGCACACACACGCACACTTAGAGAAAATCTGCTTCTGAGTTGCGTTCAGGAGATAAAAGAGAATGCCAGTTTCCCTGGTAGGGGCGCTCTCCGCGGGAGTTCACATCAGGCTGTTGCTGTTCGGGGTGGTGGGAGGGGCTCTCCTTTGCTCTCACACATCAGTTTACATCCTTCAGCCTTGAACCCCTGCAGCTGCAGGCACAGACCCATGATCGGACTCCTACCCATTACAGTCAATGGGGATGCGTTTTCCTATTCTGTTTACCAGCTCGTTGTAGGTTTCTTTTCTTCCTGTTCCTCTGTCCAGGTTGAAATCTTGTTTGTAAGATGGCCTGATGCCCGCTGAGCCCAAACTGGGTGCCAAGCAGAGCAGGTGGTGGGCCGGCTGTGGCCCCGGAGGCTGAGGGCAGGTGGGTTTTATGCTGACTGGCGTGGGCAGGGGGTTTTTGCCTTTAAAGCCACCCACTAACCAACAAAAACAGCAACAAGATTTAAATTCAGTGGCCCTTGGCTCTCTAGGAAAAGGTCTCAGCATCCTTGATTTTAAAGGTCTCTGCATTGAGCGGAGGGCTTGATGTATGGTGTTTGATTTAAGCTGGTCATATTCACAATGTCCACCAAGTCTGCTTTCAAATCACCTACCCGTGACAGATGATAAAAAATCAGGCAGTTGTGATGTCTGGGTTGAAAGACAGTCCCCCGTAGGTCTTTGTTTTCTGGGATATTTGTAGTTCCCTAAATCTTGGCTTATTTGTCTTTGGGTTTGGGGAGCCTGTGGAGGAACTCTGCAGGCAGGGGCAAGGAAGGCTGTGTGTGTATGCGTGTGTGTGTGTGTGTGTGTGTGTGTGCGTGTGTGTTGCACACCCACAGGCACAGCTCACAGCTGTCAGGCATCCTCTATAGGGCATTGTCAAGGGAGGTTAATCCCAGTGCAGTCATACAGCTTCTTAAAATCTTCATACAAAAATCTGTTCTTGAAAGGGTCCCCACATTCATCCCATACCCTGTCATTCATCCTGAGGGTATTGCAGTTAGGGACAGGCTTCATTTCGTGACAGCTGTTCATCTCCTCGTGGGCCACAGGGACCATGCAGCAGCCAAAGGATAGCGGAGTCCATGAGGCCCTGGGTCCCCCAGTATGAAAGGGAAGAGGGGCGGCTGGCACAGTTTTAAGAAAGCTCATGTAACAGGATGTGAAGTTGGAGAATTAGATGAAGGGAACCCGGAGAGATTTTTTTTTTTAAAGTGCATGTCCCAAGTGTTTTCGGAGAGAGACTTGACTATGCTAATTTTATACTTTATAAGGTAAATTCTATGTACCCAGAGCTCACCAGGTATCAGGCACCAGGGCTAAATGCTTTATGTGCATCGTTTCATTAAATACTCGTAAAAACCTCTTGTGCCCTCATTATTATTCCCATTCCCCAGACAAGAAAGCTGAGTCTGGGAGAAGCTCCATCGTTTGGCCGGGATCACACAGCGGATGCAGAGCAGGGCCGTGATTTCAGTCCTGTCGTCCTCAGCGCCCACCTGGGCTCTTCACCACCACCCTCCAAGGCTTCTGGAGTTCGTACTCCATCTTTGGTTTCGGTGAGATGCTTTCCTGTGCAATAAGTGAAGAAGGCAAGGGGAACGTGATCTCACCAGCAGTATACTTTGTTTCAATAATGGGCGAGAAGCTAGCAATAATTATTCATAATAATAATTAGAGTTAATTGAGCGTGGCCCAGGGGCCAGCTTTTCCACTAAGGCCTTGACATGTATTATCTCATTCAATCCCACCCAATAACCCTATGGAATAGATATTGTGACGATCCCTGCAATTTCCAGCACTTTTACCTGCTTTCCTTCTGCTTTGTTGTGAACCCGCTACCCCCACCCCTCCGCCGTAAGTATTAGCCATTAGAAGCTTCAAGAAGGTAGGGACCATATCTGCTGCCTCACTGCCATGTTGCTGCCATCTTCCCCAGGGCTTAGCCGATGCCAGGGATCCAGGAAACCACTGCTGAATCCAAGAATGAAGCAGTCTCCTAGAGAGGCAGTCAGGGAAGCCCCGAGATGGGAGGTCACTAGCCCAAGTCCTCAGGTCTCAGCTGGTACACAAGGGGCTTGGGAGCACTTGGATACTCTGTCTCCTCCAAGGAGGAGTTACGAACTTCGTTTGTTGACTTTGGGAGGTGTAATGTGAGTGGTTATAATTAGGGGAAATGAGAACATTAGGAAGGTTTTCAGAGGGTAAGTATTTGACCCATTCTGCATTGGATAGGCAGTGTGTATCCACCATGGAGTTCCATGAGCTGGTTCATGTCCCAGAGAACAGGGCTTCTTACGTGCGGTCAAGTTTGCCTCCTTCAAGTCCCTGGACTGTTGGAGCATCCCTATTCCTGCTTAGGAATTGGAACAAGCTATACTTTAAAATTCTTTTGTATCGAAATTGGGAAGTATCAAGGTTCCTATGCAAAGACTGTGCAAACTCTTTGCAGGAAGGGCCCCAGTTTCCTCTGCACTTCTTGCTCTGAAGTTGGTCTTTCAATGAAGCCATTTAAAATCCTGCCCTGTGCCTCTACAGGCTAGACCACTGTGCCCCAGGCACGTCTTTCTCTAAAACCAGCAGGGAAAAGCACAAGGAATTTTCAACAAAAAACTATGGGGTTAGTGCACCAGGGACCCTAGAGGCTATTGTGTTCCCACTGCTGAACTGAGACGGGGGTTGGTGAGACGAGGCCAGGATGGACCAAGACGATACTCATTTGAGCTTCAGAAATGAATCAGCCAAACTTACGAACAGGTGCCATGTTCTTTTTGCCTTGTACAGTTTAGTTACTTGACTATGTTAAGTACTCACCAAGTCCTTGCTCTGATCAGGTGGCGTGCGATGGAAGGGTTTACAGATGAGGGCACTGATGGTGTCTGTGGCTGGAAAATTCTGTGTTGTAAAGGGCTGTCATGAGCATTTTAGAATCTGGAGCAGTATCCTTGGCCTCTTTTCACTAGATGCCAATAGCAACCCCTTCCCATTTGTGACACCTGAAAATGTCGCAAGACATTGCTACCTGTCCCTGGGGAGGCAAAAATCCCCCTCATTGAGAACCACTGTGCTAAGAGATTTACATACATCTTGGCATTTAATCCTCCACACCCGACCCGTTATTATTCCCCATTTTGCAGGGGTGAGGCCTGCGGCATAGGGAAGCTCAGTGTTGTACCCGATGTCTCAGTGGTAGAGCACGTGTAGCCGGAGCTGACATCTTTAACCACCGAATTCTGTCACACTGAGAAGTATGGGGCATCTTACTACAAAACCATGCTGTCTGCCTCCACTGAGCAATTTCTGTTCTATTTCTGTTCCTTTATTTGTTTAACACATATTTTTGGAGCATCTGCGATGTGCCAGGCGGTGTTCTGGTTGCTGGATGGGATAATGCAATGAATGAAATCACATAAATCCCTGCCCTGTGGGATTTGGAAAGTGCACATGTGCAACATCTTGTTGCCTGTGCCCTCAGGACAAGTGAGGCGGCACTGTGGCCGCATCACCCCACAGGTGACAGCTTAAGTTGACATTTGGCTTTTCTTCCTTATAGTACTGTTATTTTTTCCTAATAGTGACCCCCATTTAAGAGTTTTCCTCCAGTCAAGCTTTGAATTCCTGAAATTTAGCTTTTAAAACGAAGGCTCCATGTGGCTCTGGTGGGAATGGAAGTAAGACTCAGGAAGGGAAGGCATATTTATTTTTAATGCAATATTGCAAACTAGCTGCTCAGCATTTTTTCAAGTCTAATCAGGTAAATTTTTTCTCTCTTTCTCTCCCTTCCTGGGTAAGTGATGAGGTTTTGATGTTCTTGCAAGTCATTTAATAATAAAGGCACGGATCTAGCCTGTTTTAACTCCCTCTTAATGGGCTGGAGTTGATGCTGTGATTTTTTTTTTTTAAAGGAGAATTTTGTTTCATTTTAGGTCCAATGTGAATTTTTGCCATCAGAGCACACACATAAGTTTCTAACACTTATGGAAGTCTTTTGATAAATGGCACCATAAACGCAGGCAATTTTCTACATCTTGTTTGTCGGCTTTTGAAATTTACAAGGTTTCTCTTTAATACAATTGTCTATGCCAGCTAACAGGCGGTTTTATGGTCTCTGCGTATTTATCATTAGGATAAAAAAATCCTCACCTTAGATTCTTTATTCTCACAGGAACATAAATAATTCCAAATAACCAGCAATATGTTGGCCACAATTTGATTTGGTAGCTCTGGGGAAATAGCTCCTATTTTGCTAACTGTTAAGCCCTTTTCTGCAACATACATTTGAGTTTTAAAAGGCCTGGGCAGATTCTGAAATGTGTGCTATCAGTCTGATGCATGCATACAGAAGCGTCCAAATGCAGTTTTGAAACAGTCATGATGTGATTGGAGTTGCTCTGAACCCTTTGCGCACCTTTATCTTAGGCTACGATGGGGGAGGGAAAGAGAAATGTGTTCAGGGAGGGCAGGCTTTCAGGTTCTGTCACAGGTCGCAAAATGCATAGAATTGTTGAAAGTTAATTTATGTTTCTATTATACTGGGACAATCTGTCAAACAGTTTGTCATCCTTTTAAGGCAAGCAGATCAAATCAGTTTCCCCCCAAATGCCTGCATTTACCTGTTAGGATAATTTTTAACAGTTTTTTAAAAAATAGACTTTGGCCCCTACTCTATATACATCTCACTAATTGCTACCAACATATGAGAAAATATAGCAAAATAAATATATATGTAGCTGATGATATATTTTATAGAAATAAGTGTTATATAGGGATATGTTGTATCTTAGGTATGTAAAATATTATATTTTTCTCACTTATTTCTTGCATATTGCTCACAAGCCACTTTACCAAACTTTCTCAACTGTATACAGTCCCAATGGGTAATAGGTTTATGAAGGAGAGTGAAAGGAGATTAGGTTAACTTTTTTTTTTCCGTGTTAAAAAGAATCTGAGATGGAAGGTTTAGGGCTAATATGATAGTACCACAAAGTCATCAGGGATCCTGGCTGTTCCTAGCTATTTGTTCTCCTTCCTTAGAGTGTGGCCATTGACTCATGGACCAAAATGGTTGCTGGGATACCAAACATCACAGCCAAGCTCTTAGCAACAAGATAGAGGAAGAAGAGAAGTCTCTGCTCATACCCTTTGAAGTGATTTTATGGGAGCACCACATAGTATTTCTATTTCCATCTTACTGGCTAAGACACGGTCACCTGTGACTGCAGGGGTGGTGGTGGTATAATATTGTGGTTGGTTAGCAGAATACGCAGCTGAAAATCAGGATTCCGCTGCTGAGAAAGTTGGACGACAAGCCACACCCTCGTCCTAGTAAGGGAGAGAAACTTAAACTTGCCAAGTAAAGGCAAGTCAGACCCTTCCTGTTTAAGACGGCTGTTTTCAGGTGGACTGTCTTTTGCATAAATGCTGATTCCCTCTTCTTCGTTCTCCTCTTCCTGGGTGGTATCTGGTTAAGAAGAAGGTTAGTAACCTCAGAGGAGGACAGGAGGAAGGAGGTGACTCTTGTTTGTGCTGACCATTGGGGATGAATGGGTCCTATTGTGGTATGCGGACATGGCCCAGGAATCAAGCTGACAGTCACTGTCCCATGCCTGTGCTGGTTTGGTCTTGGCTCGTACTGGTTCCCGGCTGCTGCTGACTACAGACTTGCTCATGCCTTCCGGTCATGAGATCTCTTCCTCTCTCCTGACCCGCCACAAAGGAGGACCCTAGACCCATATCTTTTACCTTATTTGCCTTCATCCCACCCTAAACACTTGTCTCAGAATGGTGGGTCTCCCCACATTTCTATGGCATGCAGGTTGCTGGCCCCAACATTTCTGCCACCTCCTTCTTTCAGTCCAGCCCTTTTGGGGGAGGAAAGAGAAAATCAGGATCTTGGAGGTCTTCAGTCTTTGTCCTGCTTTTCTTCCTTCTTATGTCTGGGTGTCTCCCTGCTCCGTGGACTTCACTGCTGTGGGATAAACTGCCTTTCCTCCCCCAGGAGACTTGATGCCCAAGCCTTAGTGGCCAAAGAACCACAGAAGGAATAAAAAGAAAAACACTTATCATAAGGGAAACTACTTTGTAAGTTGTCCTTTCGGTATGTGCCCAAATGGCTTATTTTCTGAATAACTCAGAAACAGCACCACAACATCTTGTGTTTGTGTGTGTGTGTGTGTGTGTGTGTTTTATTGTGAATGTCATAAAAATCAGCATGAATTCTGCCCTGATCCAATTATCAAGAATATAAAATTAACACAAATCCTAGTCAGGTGTTGTTTATAATGCTATTAATATGTAGTAAGATTGGAACATGCCCTGCTTTAATGAATACTGCGTTATTTGGATTTAAAAAAAAAGGGGGGGGATACTATTTCTTATTTTGATCAGGGTTTTTAGTTCCTGGCATGTGTTTATTGAAACACATGGATGAACTAGAGATAAATCTGAAATCAAGTCTGTGTAAGGGAAAAAAAAGAACAAAAAAGAATTCACAATCCTCTGGATCAGTCTTTTATTTTAACCTTAGATATTCTTTCCCCTTTGGCATTTTGATTGTCTTAATTCAAACTCAGATGCCCCTCGGCACATTTTTTATCCTGCTCGGAGGCAATATGAAATTTACGCAGTCTGTCATTGGCAGTAATTGCTTTAGGGAGCACCGTCAACACCCTCCTCCACCACACATCAGCTTATCCCTGTCGAAATGCATGGCACCCACATTAAGAACATGTTTTATTCTGCCTCCCTTATTCAATGACACTGAGAAAGAAGCATCGTTACAGAGCTGAGAGGGAGCGCCCTGTTTCTAAAGCAATAAACCTTTTCCCTATCTTCTTCTTCTTTCATGTTGCCGGCTATTAATTGTAAACTTTCGTGATATCGAGAACAGTAAAAAGGGCAATAAAATTGTTCCTGTGAATTGTGGGGCTTTGAGCCTGTGGCATTTATTTGTTTAGATATTTATTTATTACTTAAGATATATATATTTTTTCTTTAGAGATCTAATAAGTCTGCTTGAGAGACCTAGGGTAGCCACTTTTTTATAAGGTGACCAAATATTAATCTAAAGATTAATAAAGTTCTGCCTGTTTCCTGGGGCTATACAAGGTACTATGACTTTTGGTCATACTTATCTTTTTTTTTTTTTTTCCTTTTCTTTGAGAGTGGAAAATGCCTTTTGATTTCAGGAGGGCTTTATTGAACTGTAACTGGAAGTTTGAGGCTTTGTAATTTATCTGTCGAAGAGAAACCGCCATCTCAGTATTACTGGTGTAATATTTGCTGGGTGTGTTATTTGTGTTATTTGTGGCCCACATTTGCTTTGGAAGGAAAAGCCCGGTTTTTCACTCCTCTTAGTGAGCTATTGGAATGATTCCTCTTGGATCCTTTGAGGAACTTATACCTGTGCAATCCCCTAAGTCCTAAACCGCATTCTAAAGCAAAACCTGAAAGTATATGAATATGGGTTTCATAGTACCCCTAAGTATATAGGAGGCTATCCGCTTCACTCATACTTGGAAGAAACCCCCAATCCCTGATCCCCATCACTGGTCCACTGCAAACTAAGCTAAGTATTTAGATATTTGTTTATTTTTACTAATGGTTAAAATAGTTCAGAAATAATACAAAAATATATATGTACAGACAAATATATATATATTTACATAAAACTATATATAAATAATACAGAAATATGAAAAACTATACAGTACAAGTATCCAGGTAAACCACTATTAGAAATAACTATTACTTGATGCATACAAAATTACATGGATTTTAAAAGACGTGAAATATGTAGACTGTACGGGAACCGTAGGGCTTAGGACATAGGGCAGATCAGATGAGATGGGGTCACTACAGAGATCAGCGATCTCCCACTTACAACCACTACCTATTGGAGGGGGCGCAAAGTCCCCAATTTCTTTTGTTCTGTTTGTTACTCCTCTAAGGAGGAGAACTATATGTCACCTCCCACTCTGGCCCCTACGACATCAAGCTCCCCATGCAACCTGCTTCATTGGCCAAGTGTATCATTTCCTACCAGAATTTTTAAAGAGACAGTATGTCTTCTTCCATTATTTCTCTCCCTTCTTCCACAAGGGATGACCTGTTCCATCTGGTCTCAGGGTGAAGATCGCGTGGAGTAGAGTGGCAGGAAATTTGTATTGGGTGTGTTGCATGATGAGGAAATAAAAGTCGGTTGTTGCAAAAGCCACCAAGATCCAAGGCTGCTTGTTACTGTAGTATGACTGTCTAAGCCCTCTGATGGGTTTGGCAATATTAAACATGGTCAATCCTCTAAGGTTTGGCCAGGTATTTAAAATTTGTAAGTCTATAAAATTCAAGCATCTAGGGCTCCGTGCTCCATGTGTAAATAAAATGGTAGGTAGCAATTTTGAGTGCGAGTCTCTGTTGTTGAGTACGGTAGCCACCAGCCACGCGTGGCTCTTGAGCACTTGAAGTGTGGCTAGTCGGGATTAAGATGTGGTGTAAATGTAAAACACACCAGCTTTCAAAGATTTAATACAGAAAAAATGTGAAATATCTTGATAATTTTCATATTAATTACATCTTGAGATGATAATGTTCCAAATACCATCAAATACAGTAGTAGCATGAATTTTGCCAGTTCTTACTTTTTTAATGTGGCTACTGAAATTTTTTAAATTGCCTACATGGCTCACATTAGATGTTCACTGGACAGTCCGGCTCTAGGCCCTGTTGGCTCTGGCGGTGTTCACCAGTGAGACCTTGTAAGGGAGCTTCCTGTTTCACACTCACTTCTCATCCGTAAGGCAGGGAGAACAATATCTGCCTGCTAAGGATATTATAATGGCTAAGTAAGATCACGACCATAAATCGTGCAGCCCGTAGGAAATGCCCTTCTTCTCCCTTCTGCCCTTCACAATGATGAATTTTTTCTAGAAGCTTCCCTTTGCATTACAATTTGCTCATATTTTCTGCTGGGGAGGGTGTGGGCAGTTAATTTCATGACTTCCAAATGCCTCCAAAATTTAGAAGCTTGGAGTCATGGGTAAGACCAATGGATTGGGCCAAAGTTTCACTCTGAATATCGTGAATGAGGCCTTCTCATTCTGCTTCTGTACTTTGGCTTCTCTGGAGGGTAGAGAATTGTCTTGGACTACTGTTCACCCTGATTGCATTATTCACCTCTTCAGAAAATGCAAATGACCAATGCACTCTAATGTATTATGTTGGGATGTTCGTCTAGAAATCATTCATCTTTATTGATTCTTTTGACACAACACATTTGGGGGTGCATAAAGCGAATTCCCTGTGGACTACAAATTAATTTCCTTCATGAATCTACTCAAAGATGCCAGGTTAGTTTATTTTTCCTGATGGCCGATAGGAGTCATTTGAAAAATGTCTGTCTTTTCAGTCTAAAACATTTTTATATAAGGACTTCCTTCGACTTTCGTTAGGTATTCAAATCAGTTTATAAATACTTGTGTTTACACATATTCGGAATCCTCCTGAGACCTCTTTGCGCGCGCGCGCGCGCGCGTGTGTGTGTGTGTGTTAGCAAAGTTTTAAAGCATTGCTCATAACATAAACCTATCGATCCAACAGCCGCACCATGTGGTGGGTCGCTCGATGTTGTGACTAGCCATTTATGAAGCTGCGAGCTCTACGACCCAAGCGTCAGACAGCATCCTTCCTGTGGCCTTCACAGTGTTTTCTAAAAAGGGTTTCTCCTTACTTCCATCAGCAAAGCCTAAGTGAAAGGAGTGGAGGTTGGATCTAGCCTTCATGGGACACAGAAGATCCAGGGTTGAGGGATGGTGATTATTGTTCCTAAAACCACCACCACCATCAGCCGTCTCTGTGGTCAGGCTCTGATACACACATGGGACTCTCTGAGCCTCGTATATAGGAGCACTTCCTGAGTTTCTAATGTCCCACAAGCCTTGTCAGCCTGTCTAGTTCCTTGGGCCACTCTTTTCTCCAGAATGGCCCCTGGGCTTCAGGGCCTCCTCAAGCACTTTAATATTTAACTTCAAGGTTCAGCTACAAATGAAGGATGACCCAAAACAACAGTGATTTAAATAAGATTGAAATTGATTTCTCTCCTCTGTATATAAAGACCTGAGGTGTAGGCATCTAGGACTGCTCCTCTAGTCAAAATCTGTGGGGACTCAGCTTCCTTTCAGTCTTCTGTTCTGCACTTGTCCGCCTCATGGTCCAAAAGAGCTGCTGGAACATCAGCCCAGCCTGGTTCCAGACCGGTCAGCGGAGAAGAAAAAGGCAAAGAAGGGTCTGCCCATAGCCTCTTCCTTTCCAATCAGCTTTCAGGAAGTGACTCATGACACCTCTGCTTACAGAAGACCGGCCAGCACTTGGTTTCGTACACTTGGTTGTATCAAGCTGCCAGGGAGATCGAGAGACACTGTCTTGAATCAGAGCAGCCCTGCCCCCGCCAAAATTGACAGGTGCTATTAGTACAAAAGAAGGGGAGAGAAGATGTTGAGGTGAAGAACTAATAGCCTTTTTTTCTACCATCCTTCATTTAATCCCTAAATAGAGACTTTTGTGGACCTTATTTTGTCATGCTTGATTAGTCTTTGCTCACAACTCAATGAGAGAGGCAGGAGTATTTCCATTTTTTTCAGATAAGGAACTGAAATTCAGAAAGTTTGCCTTTCTGTTAAGTCACATCTGTAACAATAATACCAGTTATTAGACTTTGGATGTTTTATGTGCATCACTGCCATTAATTTTTATCCCTCCCAAGTCCAATGAGTTGGCTCCATGATACCCAATTTTACATGAGGAAATGTTGGCTGACTTGTCCAAAGTCACAGGCTACAAATAAAAGGAAGAATTTGTAGTAGAACACAGCGATCAGTTTCAAACTTTTGGATTTGTTGTTGTTGTTGTTGTTGTTTTCTCTTGTTGCCATAACAAGTTACCCATGAAACTACATCCATTTGTGATTGTCCAGTTCTATAGGTCAGAAATCCTACCGGCCATTTCCGGAAATGTAGGAACATCTCCCTATTTTAAGACTAATGGCTCAGCAGACTAGTCACCTTAATTCCACGTGCAAAATCCCTTTTGCCATGTAACGTGGCCTATATACAAATTCAAGGGATTAGGGGATGGAATCTCTGGGAGCCCTTAGCCGCCTTACCACAGACCATGACCAATAGTGAGACACACTTTTACACTGCGACCCGGGACACATGTGCACTTAGATGAAATGAGTTTCACCAAACAATGTTTACCTATCCAATTTGTTAATTCAGTTTTAAGACATGCTGGGCTTGACCCAGCACATTGATTTCATGACCCACAGCTGGAGAAGCCCTGCCTAAGCCTCCCCCATTTCCAGTGCTGTCCCCTCAATCTGGTCCTCTTCCTCTCTTGTCTGCGTGGTTAGGAGCACTTGCCTCCCAGGTGTGATTCAAGATTCTCAACTCTCCTCCTTGAAGAGACCCCCACCAGCTCAGGACACTTTCTCCTCACTACTTGTGTTCTCTCAGGTATCTGTATTCCCCCACGATGCCTGAGCGAAGAGCACTGATGGACATTTCAAAGAATGTCCACGAGTGAGGTGATCCTGACTTTTCATAACCAAGGCCTGGGAAAGATGGTTGCTTCAAAGATGGCAAATCGGCTTACCTTTGCTGGTCATGCCTAAGCCTGAGGTGCTGTGCAAAGCACCATGACATCTCATGAAGGACTGGCGGAGGGCACTGGTATCCATGAGGGATGTATGCTGTGCACAAAGGAGGGGAGAGAGATGGCACGAGGCCCGGGCATGTGCCATCTCTGCTGTTGGTGGTTGTCTGTCATCCTGTCCTTCCAGTTTGCAAAACCACAGTCAGCATTCCTTAGAGGGCAAAACCTAAAGGAAAGGGCAGACACTCGAAGAAGCACTAGATCTGAATTTTAAGAAGAGAAAGGTCTCCTGGGTCTGTATGGAAAATAAGATATATAAGATCAGGCAATTTGTGGGAGACTGGAAAAAATGATTTTTGTGATTTGGGACCATGGAACTGGGAAGGATACGAATCACTTTCTGAGGCTAAAAGAATTCTTAGCTCATTAAAGCCCATTTCTGCTTTTACAACCACCGTCAGCATAGTAAATCTGTGTTTACCCTTTTGAGAGGGCTTTGTATTTTCCTTGGTCATGTGTCTGCTTCCTCAGACCAGAGATTGGAAGCTCAGATGCCTACAAGGAAGACATTTGGAGGCAACATCCCGTGCTTGTTCAGAGCCCTGCTCTCGAGTCCTGCTGCCTGACTTTATACCCCAGCTCTACCACTTATAATAAGCTTGATTCCCAGCAAATTGCTTTACCTTTTGGGGCCTCAGTTTATCTTTATGCCGTTGACAGCTGGGGGTGCTGGGAAATGGGGTGGCAATTGCAGACTGCTGACCTGTGGATAATGCCTCCTGCTTTGTAGGGTCCTTTGGAATAATAAATCATAGAATGAGTGACAAACATGAGACACATATTCAGAGAGTGATAAATGACAGTTATTGTGCTTAGTCAGAATGAATGGCTCCTATTCGTACCATTGCTTTGCCGTGTTTTAATTATTTGTTTACATGTTTCTTTCCCCCAGAGAGGGCAGATCAAAGGCCGACTTCTTCCCTGGGCTGAATTTCAATGACATTCTATGCATCCGTCCTTGTTCCCTATAGTCTTCTCTCCCTGTGGTAGCCAGAGGGTTCTTACATCACCTACGACAGGTCATGCTGCCCCTGGTCAAACTCTCTGATGTTTCCAGTGGCCTACGGGGCCTTTGTGATCTGTTCTCCCTACCTGTACCCTTCTGACCTTGTCACCTATCTCACCTCGTTCCACGCCAACACACGGGTTCCTTGTGATTCCTTGAATGTAACAGATGTGTGTCAACCTTAGCCACTGCAATAGCTCTTCCCATCTTCTAGAACATTCTTCCTATAGAGATCTTCATGGCTGTATTTTCCACTTTATTCAGAGCTTTGCTCAAATATCGCCTTCTCAGAGAGCCCTCTCACAATCACCTTTCCTAAAGTAGAAATCCCTCACCCCACAATCACTCTTTGTCTTGTGGCTCTATGCCATTTTTTTTCTTAAGCATTTTGTCATATCCAGACACATTGTGTTTTTACTTGATGGTTAGTTTTTTTGGTCTATCTTTGACCACTCAAAATGAAAGCTCCGTTATACAAAGGACTTGGTTGGTTTTAGTCATAGCTGTATCTAGTTTGCCTGGAGCTCTGCCCAGCACACAGTAGGCCCTCAGTAGTAATTATTGATTGAATAGCTAAATAAAATCTGAACAGATTTTAATTGAAGACGTACTATGTGCCAGGCACTGCATCAGACCCCAGTATATACAAATTGAACAAGATTAGACATGGTCCCTACCATCTTAAATTTTGTCATTGATTAAGAGAGACACATGGACAAGTACGTAAGTTTCCAAACATGTGAAGAACATTATAATAAAGGATCTAGAGACAGCTCTGAGGGATACTTAATCAAGGGCCTTCCAGAGGAAGGCATATTTAATCAACACCTAAGAGTATCAGTAGAACTTGAGCTACTGAAGGGGTGTTTTGGGGGTGGGAAAGAATGTTTCTGGCTGAAGTGAAAACTTACCCAATCACTGAAGGGTTTGCCCACACCACAGGGGCTGCAGCATCTCTATGCCATAGGGATTTAGGGACAACAATGTGGTTGAAAGGAGAATTGCTCTGAAGGAGTATTGGCACAAGATCTTATTTTATTTTTAGTGGGGACTTGGGGGAGTCTGAGAAGGATGAATTAAGGGCAAAGTCACTCCTGGGTCCCTGTTAGTGCCACAACCATGGATGCTCTCACAGAGGCTGTTTGGCCGACATGACAGTGCGTAATACCCTCCACTAGGCCAACTAAAGCATTGTGACCTCTAGCTTGTCTTCTCTCTGGGCTTGCTTGATGTAAGGGAAACCGGCCACATTGTCTTGAAATTGTCCTTAGTAGTTCTCCTTATTTTCAAATGAGAAAACATGAGGGTCAGCGAGGCTGAGTCAGTGAAGATCACCCGGCTCTTCAGGGGCATGCTGCTTTCTCACTAACCGCACTTTCTCTCTCTCTTTTTAAATTTTTTTTAGTGTTCCAAGATTCATTGTTCATGCACCACACCCAGTGCTCCATACAATATATACCCTTCATAATACCCACCACCAGGCCCACCTAGCCCCCCAGCCCCTCCCTTCCAAACCCTCAGTTTGTTTCTCAGAGTCCACAGTCTCTCATGGTTTGTCTCCCCCTCTGATTTCCCCCAACTCAATTCTCCTCTCCTTTTCCTAATGTCCTCCATGTTATTCCTTATGTTCCACAAGTAAGTGAAACCATATGATACTTGACTTCCTCTGTTTGACCTATTTCACTCATCATAATCTCCTTCAGTCCTGTCCATGTTGATACAAAAGTTGGGTATTCATCCTTTCTGATGGCTGCATAATATTCCATTGTGTATATGGACCACATCTTTTTTTTTTTTTTAAGATTTTATTTATTTATTTGACACAGAGAGATCACAAGTAGTCAGAGAGGCACGAGAGAGAGGCAGGGGGAAAACAGGCTCCCCGCTTAGCAGAGAGACTGATGCGGGGCTTGATCCCAGGACCCCAAGACCATGACCCAAGTCGAAGGCAGAGGCTTAATCCTCTGAGCCACCCAGGTACACCTGGACACATCTTCTTTATCCATTTGTCTGTTGAAGGGGATCTTGGCTCTTCCCACAGTTTGGCAATTGTGGACATTGCTGCTATGAACATCGGGGTACGTAAGGCCCTTCTTTTTACTACATCTGTACCTTTGGGGTAAATACCCAGTAGTGCAATTGCAAGGTCATAGGGTACTCTATTTTTATTTCTTGAGGAATCTCCACACTGTTTTCCAAAGTGGCTGCACCAGCTTGCATTCCTACCAACAGTATGAGAAGGTGCCCCTTTCTCCACATCCTCTCCAACACTTGTTTCCTGTCTTATTAATTTTGGCCATTTTAACTGGTATAAGATGCTATCTCAATGTGATTTTTATTTGAATCTCCCTGATGGCTAATGACGATGAACATTTTTTCATGTGTCTGTTAGCCATTTGTATGTCTTCTTTGGAGAAGTGTCTGTTCATATCTTCTGCCTGTTTTTTTGACATGATTATCTGTTTTTTGAGTGTTAAGTTTGAGGAGTTCTTTATAGATCTTGGATATCAGCCCTTTGTCTGTAGCGTCATTTGCAAATATCTTCTCCCATTCTGTGGGTTGCCTCTTTGTTTTATTGACTCTTTCCTTTGCTGTTCAGAAGATTTTTATCTTGATGAAGTCCCAGAAGTTCATTTTCGCTTTTCTTTCTTTTGCCTTTGGAGACGTGTGTTGAAAGAAGTTGCTGTGGCCGATGTTGAAGAGGTTACTGCCTGTGTTCTCCTCCAGGATTTTGATGGATTCCTATCTCATGTTGAGGTCTTTCATCCATTTTGAGTTTATCTTTGTACGTGTTGTAAGTGAATGGTCGAGTTTCATTCTTCTATACATAGCTGTTCAATTTTCCCAGCCCCACTTATTGAAGAGACTGTCTTTTTTCCACTGTTTATTTTTTCCTACTTTGTCGAAGATTATTTGACCATAGAGTTGAGGGTCCATATCTGGGCTCTCTACTCTGTTCGATTGGTCTATGTGTCTGTTTTTGTGCCAGTCCCATGCTGTCTTGGAGATCACAGCTTTGTAATAAAGCTTGAAATCAGGCAACATGATGCCCACAGCTTTGTTTTTCTTTTTTGACATTTCCTTAGCGATTTGGGTTTTTTCTGGTTCCATACAAATTTTAGGATTGTTTGTTCTAGCACTTTGAAAAATGCCGGTGGAATTTTGATCAGGATGGCATTGAAAGTATGGATTGCTCTGGGCAGAAAATATGGATTGCTCTGGGCAGTATAGAAATTTTAACAATGACTAACCACACTTTTAACTATGCTTCGAGGAGCCCAGCTGGAGTTAGAGGACAGAGCAGGGAGGAAGGAGGTGAGAACCATGATAATGGCATAACCCAGGGTTTCTCGAACTTAAGTGTGCATGCAAATAAATTGTAAGCCAACCCTGGGAATCTGCATTTCCAACCAGCCTCCTGGCTATGCCACAGGAGCTAACCCCAAACCACACTGCACTAAGCAAGGGTGTAGAAGACTTGAAATGTGAAATAAAATGACTAAGGGGACCCCAAGTGCCCCCAGCAACCTCAGATCTTATCACAAGGCTTTGGAGATCAGGTTTCTTGGAACAGTAAGTGCCGACAGAGCTTTAAAAGAAAGGACGCTCTCGGGAGCTTTGCGTCATTTTGGAAGCAGTTAGCCAGTTAATTTGGTTTAATCATCACAGGAAAATGCAAACAGAAAGGAGAGGGCACGCAGCCCTCATCCGCCACATCGCGTTTCAGGCCCTCAGACCTCTGGACTGCAGGCTTTCGCTGATACTACACAGAGGATTTATACGTGGAATAAATATTCTTAAATCTTTATAAGGTGCCTAAAATATTTATGGTTGTTTTAGTTTGGTTTGCATGCCATATTGGGTGCTTACATTAAGCAGTTTTTACACCATCAAGCTTTTCCATTAATCATTTCGGCCTGTTCCCAGCAATCTTAACTGAGGGGAGATCTATTACATTCAGCGACCAGAGCCAAATGATCTAATTTCTCCTTTGGCTGTTTCATCGAATGGTTCATAAACCTATGGCTATTATTGTATTAGGAAGACACATTGTGGTCCCCAAGTGTCATGTTGACATGTGTATGTTTCTTTTTCTTAAGAGAAATCATTATTAAAATGGAATATTCTTTCGCAGGAGGACGTTTTATAACAATTTCGGCCTGATGAAATTAAAATAGGGGAACATTCAGTCTCCCGCAAATGCTGAATTGGTTGAATCAACATTGTCGAAAGATCAAGATAATCTTGTTCCTCTCTTCTTAGGACAAGGAACTATTTCAGTGGAGCTTTAAAGATGAGAGAGATTTGCTGAGTGAGAATATTGTCCTGGGGAGACAAAAAAATGGTGTTGTTATTTTTTAGGAGGAGAGTAGGGGTTTGGAATGGGGGCTCCTGGTGGTGTTGCGACTTTCCTTTTGATGGAGTATGTCCACATTCTTGAGAAACAATTTTTGGGTGTCTCAGAGTCCAGTTTGACTCTGGAGAAGATGACGGATACCATTTTAAATACAGTTGGCCCTCGAACGACATGGGTTTGAGCTGCATGAGTCCATTCTTACGCAGGAATTTTTCGATAAATACCGTTCTGTCCTGTACATGTCTTTTCTCCTGCTTATGACCTACTTATTGGCATTTTCTCTTCTCTTGCTTACTTGATTGTAAGAATACAATCTGTTGGGGCACGTGGGTGGCTCACTCAGTTAAGTGACTGCATTTGGCTCAGGTCATGATTCTGGAGTTTGAGTCTGTGTTGGGCTCCCTGCTCACTGGGGAGTCTGTTTCTGTCTCTGACCCTCCCCCCTCTCATGCTCTCTCTCTCACTTACTCTCACTCTCTCTCAAATGAATAAATAAAATATTTTTAAAAAAAGAATATAGTCCTAATACACATAATGAACAAAGTACATGTTAATTGACTGTTAATGTTATTAGTAAGGCTTCTGGTCAATAGCAAAGGCTATCAGTAGTTAAGTTTTGGGGAAGTCAGAAGTTACACATGGACTTTCGACTGTATGAGGAGTCAGCACCCCTCCGCCTGAGTTGTTCAAGGGGCAATTGTAATGTTAAAGACTAGAAAAAGAGCACAGTTGGCCCAAATAACTTTGGGCCAATTGGGTTTCTTTCTTTCTTTCTTTTTTTTTTTTGGATTGTGTGTATGTGTTTCAACTGGAGGGAAAATGATCACACCCACCCTCACACCCAAGCCATATTTAGAATCTTCTGTGTACTAACTAATGTTAAGTAGCAACCACCACAAAAACAAACCACCGGCCTCACTTCTTCACTCATGGGATGGTTTGGCTGTTAGGAGAAAGCAAAGCCTTCAGTCTATTTAAGTTATAGGATCGCCTTAACTTTTGAAAGTTACCTTTGACAAGCTACACATCCAAAGTTCATGTGCCCCGGAAGGAAATATGTTCTTCTTTGCTTCCCCAGCAAGAGAATTTGTAGATAAAATCTAATTAAGTTCAGAAGTCATTTTTGCAAACAATCGCTTCCATTCCGTGAGTCATCGCCAACCGAATGTTGACTAATACACACCCATGCCGTATTATTTTGAAAGCCACACAGCCTTCAGCATTTTTCACAAGAATCCCTCTTTGCTTTTGGTTGTCATTTTGCATTCTTATAGGCAGATACGAACTACCTGTGCCACTGTCTGCTGCATAAACCTGGTTAATTCGCCATGGTATCCAAAACTGTACATAGCAACTGGGGAGGACAATTTACATGTAATCAAAACCAGCCCAAATCAAATCCAATGGACTGAAACACGAACCCTGGAGACTCTCCCACATCCATCCATTGTCACAGCTGCTTTTGTGAATGCACGATGTAGGATTCAACGTTTCTCTTATTTTGCTCACAACTATAATTCTTAAAATAATTGTTGCTGGAGTACTCAGCTGGTGAGGAGCACTGACGAAGGGCCAAAATTCAGTATTCTTGACCAGGTTTCAAAGCCTAACCCAAGTTTTGTTTGCAGGTTGACAGCCTGGAATGGTCCATTAAAAATACATGAATGCAGATGGTTGTGTGCAAGAAAGTCACAGCTGTCCAACCTGGTCAGATTTACACGCACACGTGCTCAGCCAAGGTATCTAAAGCTTTAAGCAAAAAGACACAATAAGGGGTGTCCTTGTTCGGATATAATTACCGCTTACCTCTGCCCTTTTTTGTTCCCCTCCTTGCTCCAGCATTATGAGGCATGAAGCATGGGCCAGGCTCCCTAAGTCCCACAGGGCCATGATTATTTCATGATAACAATGCTCCCTGGAGTGGTCTTATTGGTATTATAAAAAGTGTTTATTGTGGGGAAAGGCTATATTTTTGGTGCTGGCAGTAAAGCCTGTTGAGAGGCAAGCGCAGCTGTGGTTATGGTTTGAATCGACTAATCTTGTGCTTCAGACATCTCATTAGCCAATCAAAGTAATCCTAAATTAAGAAGGAAATTTGTAGAGAGGAGCAGAGCACATTCAGAATGAGGCTGTTACTTGCTTCCTGCTACGAACAGCAGGGACGCTTCTCCGGGGTTCTGTTTGCTCCCATGCAGGAGAAAATGATTCTTTGCAAACCCTTCCCTCTCGCAGTCAAATTTAGGGATCTGATTGGTCCTCTCAGTATTTTCCAAGCCATGAAGTAGCTCAATTTTATCTTCAGAGACAAGATGAGGAGCTGAACATGGGAGGCAGCCAAAAATTAAGGGAAGATCACCATAATTAAGGGAAGATTGCCATGGGGATATTTGCAACATGATGGCTGGGAGTGAGGGCTAGTGGCAGTTCGCATGCTTTCTGGAGGGAACAGAGCATGTCACATGTGTCCAGCCATTACCCCCAGAATCACTACCCAGGGTGTAGTCCTCAGTGTCGTTTGCAGTGAGGAGCACAACTGCACATCCCTAACACAGACATCAAAACACATCTTTTTTTTTTTTTTTAAGATTTTATTTATTAGAGAGGGAGTGAATGCCTATGTGTTGGGGAGGGGCAGAGGGGGTGGGAGAGGGACAAGCAGACTCCACATTGAGCATGGAGCCCGATGTGGGACTTGACCCCACAACCCCGGGATCGCTACCCCGGCAAAATCAAGAGTCTGATACTCAACCGACTGAGCCACCCAGGTGCCCCATAACGAGTCTTGTTAATGGAGGGAGAGCAGATACTGCCAGACACACCAAAGTGGGCACAGTGTGGGCACAGATGAGCAATTTGGGATAAGCTTGGGGCCCTGAAGGGTGGAGAGTGGTCACAGAAGTCGTTCATTCTTTCAGGCACAGACATAACTGAAAAAAACCTAGTTAGAGCCCTCTGTCTCTAAAACATAGCCTTTCTCCTGTGGCTCAGTAGTGAAAACCTCATTCTATGCCATTAGTGGAGAGATGTGAGCATTTTATCAGGAACTCTTTATTGAGCATCTGTTATGTGCATTGTGCTGAGTGCAGGAGGGTGGGGTTCAAAAGTGCATGAGGTCTGGGCTTTGCCCTGGAGTTAAGGACCTTACAGTCTGGATCATCGATAGATGGTTCTTACCCTGTTGAACGCTGTGGACTCCATTAGCCATCTGGTGAAGCTTTAGGCTCCCTTCTCAAAATATATTTTAGAATTATTAAATAGATATCATAGGATCACAAAAGAAACCAGTAGTACTGACGGTTATCAAAAGCTAAAAAACCAAACCTGTGATACAGTAGTAAATGTAGTTCTTTATTATTATATTAAATAACCATGATTAGTAGTGGGTCTAGCAAATTAGGAATTTATATAAATAATATTTGATATATCTGTAATAAGTATGACATGATATGAAAATATTTGCCATTTCTATGAATGGCAAAGTGCCAGGTGATTATTACCTTTATTTATAATCGAAGGATATGTCCAATTTTAATTAGATGTCCATGAAAGTGGGGATGTAGGTTTTTTTTTCATATCTAAGTTCAGGTTGGCATTGGCTATTTGAAATTGTCTTAAGTCTGTGGGACCACATCTGTGTTTAGAATGCCTTAGAATTCTCACCTTGACTTCTCTCCCTGGAGTACAGGTTAAAACCAAGGTCAAGGGGGAAAGATAGAAAGTTATCTACTGTTGTTTCCAGTCACCGGGACCTAGGTAATGGAGGCTGGGATGAGGGAAGTTTCCTTTCAGACTCAGGAAACTAGGTGGGGATGTGACATTTGGGCTGAAGGACAAAACTCCCCAATAATTGGGCAGGGGATTGATAAAGAGGTTTGGTAGATCTGGGCTCCTCCTAATTGGTCAGTCTTTGGCTTCCCCCACTGTGAGCTGGGACATGACACTCCTCTCATAGGGCTGCAGGTACCAAGCCCAGGGGGTGCCCCTCCCTGATCCCAAGCCCACGGCAGAAGATGTAGTCCCACAGACCTTTTTTTTTTTTTTTTAAAGATTTTATTTATTTATCTGACAGAGATCACAAACAGGCAGAGAGGCAGGCAGAGAGAGAGAGGAGGAAGCAGATCGTGACCTGAGCTGAAGGCAGAGGCTTTAACCCACTGAGCCACCCAGGCGCCCCCCCCCCCCACAGACCTTTTTAAGAAGAGTTTCAGAGAGCCGATGCCCATCCATGGATATTCAGAAATCAAACATATTTGCCATTTCCGCCCTAAGTGCAAAAGCGCCCCCACAGTGTTGTGTGGGATAATTTATAAGTTAAACTGAATACACAGCTCCAGCTCTGCTGAGTTCATGGGCGGTGAAGATTGCTTGGTCTTATCGTGACTTCCTCCTTCCATGATCCTGCTGTACAACCAAATGAATTCAGCTTGCACTGGGCAGAGGCACTGGGTGTGATGGTGCGAGTTGTGAACTGACTGAGTATGTTAGGTCTGAGGACAGGTGGGGCCGAACTTCCCATCTGGTGCTGACCTGAGTTTACCTGCTGAGGTCGTTTCATGCCTTTCCATTTTCTCCAAAGTACCTTGTATGTCAGTAGGAATTTAAGATCTTGATCTAAATTCTTCCTTAATTCTTTGAAAAGCGTGCATTTTTCTGGTTCTATCCTCTACCTCTGCCTGGGCCCAACTAAAAACCCCCTCCTTGGTCCCTGAGGAACTTAGAAGCCTTCAGGCTGGAGGAGGAGGCCACTTAAACCCTCCTTAAAAAAATCCTGCTTTTGCCCTCTTTACAGAAGATCCCACACATGCTCCTCCAAACCTGAGTCACTCCTATTTCATTTGTTTTTTTCTCATATTCCCTTGCTAGCTATGCTATTATTTATTTAATATTTTAAAAATAAAAAGTCCCTCTAAAACCTAAATTAGCATACACAGTAAGAAAACTCCAATTTGAAACTATTAATGGAAAATGGGAATTAATTGCCATAAAGAAGCAGTAACTGTGAGAGTAAGTGCCATGCTATGAAAATCAAATATTGGGGCACCTGGGTGGCTCAGTTGTTAAGCATCTGCCTTGGGCTCAGGTCGTGATCCCAGGGTCCTGCAATCGAGTCCCCCATCGGGATTCCTGCTCATCGAGAGGCCTGCTTCCCCCTCTCCCATTCCCCTTGCTTGTGTTCCATCTCTCGCTCTCTCTTTCTCTCTTCAAATAAATTAATAAAATCTTTTAAAAAATCAAATATTGACTTTCAATTGTACTTAACTGCTTTTATCTGAAGACTGAGTTCAAGGCCTGCCATCTATTAGAACAAAGAATTATAAGCATTATAGAAAGGTTAAGGACCCATTCGTGCCAATCTGAGTGTTTTTCTTCAGAAGAACAGAAAGAAAATTGAAGAAACAGCGTTCTATGTGTGTGTGTCTATGTTTTATGTGAATAGAGTTGACACACAATGCTACGTTGGTGTCAGATATAAAGCACAGAGATTCAACTTCTCTAAGTTATACTAAGCTCACTGCAGGTCTAGCTACCTTCTGTCACCTTACAATGCTATTATCATATCATTGACTCTATTCTCTGTGCTTTTACTATTACATATATATTCTTGTGTGTGTGTGTGTGTGTGTGTGTGTGTGTGTATGTGCGTGTGACTTACTCATTCAATAACCGGAAGCCTGTGTCTCCTACTCCCCTTCACACATTTTGTCCATCCCCTCCCCACTCTCCTCTCTGACAACCATCACTTTGTTCTCTGTATTTATCAGTCTGATTCTGTTTCTTGTTTGTTTATTCATTCATTTTGTTTTTTAGATTCCACGTGTGAGTGAACTCCTATGGTATTTGTCTTTCTCAGTCTGACTTACTTCACTTAGCAGAATACCCTTTGGGTCGATCTGGGTTGTCACGAATGGCAACACCTCATCTTCTTTTAATGAATGTGCAGCATCCCATTGTACATGTACCACGTCATCTTGATCCACGCATCTGGGGTTGGACACTTGGGTCACTTCCATATCTTAGTTATCGTAAATAATGCTGCAATACACAGGGGTACATATATCTTTTTGAATTAGCGTTTTTGTTTCTTTGGGTTAAGTGCCCACTAGTAGAATTATTGCATTATACAGAATTTCTATTTTTAATTTTTTTGAGGAAAGTCTATACTGTTTCTGCTGTGGCCCTACCAGTTTACATTACCACTAACAGTGCACAGGGGTTCCTTTTTCTCTACATCCTCACCAACACTTCCTTCTTTTTTTATTTTAGCTATTCTGACAAGTGAGGAGTGGTATTTCATTGTGATTTCAATTTGCATTTCCCTGTGTGCCTTCTTTGGAAAAATGTCTCTTCCATTCCTCTGCCCATTCTTCTAGGATTTATTTTTTTAATTCTTTAAAAAAGATTTATTTATTTATTCCAGAGGTGGGGGGAGAGAGGGCAGGGTAGAGGGAAGGAGAGTATCAGGCAGATTCCAAGCAGAGCACGGAGCAGGATGTGGGGTTCGATCTCACGGTCCTGAGATCACGACCTGAGCCCAAACCAAGAGTTGGACACTTAACTATGCCACCAAAGCACCCCAAGATTTATTTATTTTAGAGAGGGCAAGGTAGGGGCAGAGGAGGAGGCAGAGAATCTCAAGCAGAATCTGCCAGAGCCCGATGGAGGGCTCGATCTCATGACCCTGAAATCATGACCTGAGCTAAAATCAAGGGTCAGACCGAGCTTAACCAACTAAGCCACCCAGGAGGTTCTCTGCTTACAGTTTGTTTCTTCCTTTCTTCCTTCCTCTCTCTCTCTCTCTCATAGTGTCTGTGTCTGGTTTTGGTATCAAGGTAGTGCTGGCTTCATTTAATGTATTTGGAAGGTTTCCTTTTTCTTTCATGTTTTGGAATGTTTTTAGGAGAATAGGTATTAACTCTTCTTTAAATGTCCAGTAGAACTTACTGTTAATCTCTCTGGGCCTAGACTTTTATTTTGTGGTAATTTTTTGATTACTGATTCAGTTTTGTTACTAGTAATGGGTCTGCTCAGATTTTCTATTTTTTCCTGACTAGGTTTTGGAAGATTGTATGATTCCAGGAATTTATGTGTTGGTTCTACAGTTGGTTGTCATATAATTTTACATCATATACTGTTATAATCCTTTGTCATTCTGTGGTGTCAGTTGTTACTTCCATTTTTCTTCTGATTTTATTTATTTGGGTCCTTTCTCTCTCTCTCTCTCTCTCTCTCTCTCTCTCTGATGAGTCTGGCTAGGAGTTTATCAATTATTGTTTCCTTTTTCAAAGAACCAGCTCTTGGTTTCATTGTTTATATATATATGTTTATAAATTGAATCTCTATGTCATTTCTTTCTGTTCTTATTTTTATTATTTCCTGCCTTCTACTCATTTTGATCTTTATTTGTTCTTCTTTCTCTAGTCCCTTTAGGTGTAAGGCTAACTTGTTTGAGTTATTTCTTGTTTCTTGAGGAAGGCCTGTATTACTACATATTTCCCTCTCAGAATTGTCTTTGCTTCATTCTGAAGATTTGGGACCGTTGTGCTTTTATTTTCATTCGTCTCCATGTATTCTTTGATTTTTTTCATGGACCCGTTGGTTATTTAGTAGTGTGTGGTTTAACCTCCACATATTTGTGTTTTTTCTTTTTTCTTTTTTTCCTTGTGATTAATTTCTAGTTTCTTACTGTTACAGTTGAAAAAGTTGCATAATATGATTTCAGTCTTCTTAAACTTATTGAGACTTGTTTTGTGGCTTAACATGTGATCTGTTCTGGACAACTTTCTGTGTGTGTGTGAAAAGAATGTGTATTCTGTTGTTTTGGGATGAAATGTTCTGTGTTTATCTGTTGTGTCCATCAGGCCTAATGTGTTGTTTAAAGGTACTGTTTGTTTGCTCATTTTCTGCCTGGATGATATATCCATTGATGTAATTGGGGTGTTAAAGTCCCCTACTATTACTGGGTTACCATACATTTTCCCCTTTATGTCTGTTAGTATTTGCTTTATGTATTTAGGTGCTCTGATGCTGGGAACATAGATATTTATAATTATTATATCCTCTTATTGGATTGATCTCTATCATTATGTAATGACTTTTTTGTCTTTCATTAGTCTTTGTTTGTTTGTTTTTTTTTAAGATTTTATGTATTTATTTGAGAGAGAGAGATTTAGAGAATGACTGGGAGGAAGGACAGAGGGAGAAGCCAACTCCCTGCTGAGCAGGGAACCTGATGGGGGACTCAGTCCCAGGACCCTGGGATCATGACCTGAGCCGAAGGCAGCTACTTAACTGACTGAGCCACACAGGTGCCCTCGTTAGTCTTTGTTCTAAAATACATTTTGTCTGATGTAAGTATTGCTAACCTGGCTTTTTTTCCACTTCCGTTTGCATGGTAAATGTTTTTCCAACCCTTTTCTTTCAGTTGGATATGTCTTTAGGTCTTGGGTGAGTCTCTTGTAAACAGCATATAGATGGGGTTTTTATCTGCCACTCTATGTCTTTGGCTGCAGCAGTTAGACCATTTGCATTTAAAATATTTATTAATAGATAAGTGCTTATTGCCATTTTGTTAATTGTTTTCTGTTGTTGTTGTTTTATTAAATAGTTCTTCTCTGTTCTCCTTGCTTTCTTTCTTTGTAAACCTTAAGTTTCCTTGGTGTTATTTGGGTTTCTTTTTATTTTTCGTATCTCTGTTATAGGTTTTGGGTTTGTCATTTTCATGAGGTTCATATATCACTTCCTAAATATACAGCAGTCTATATTCTATATTAAGTTGTTGGTCACTTAAATTCAAACACATACTAAAATAACTTTTTTTTAACTCCTTTCCCTATACTTTATGTATATACTGTCATACTTCATATTTTTTTATGTATAATTTTCTTATAGCTAATTATGACCATTTCTTTTCCACTTAAAGAGGTTCCTTTAACATTTCTTATAAGGCTGGTTCAGTGGTGATAAATTCCTTTATCTTTTCTTTGTCTGGGAGATTCTTTCTCTCTCCTTCCAATCTGAATGATGACTTTGTTGGGGAGAGTAGTCTTCCTTTCAGCACTTTGAATATAGCATGCTAGCCCCTTCTGGCCTGCAGGTCTGCTGAGAAATCAGCTGATACCTTTAAAGAATTTTGCTTGTACATAACTTTTTGCTTGTCTCTTGTTGCTCTTAGAATTCTCTCTTTATCTTTACTCTGACATTTTAATTATCAAGTGTTTTGACGTGGACTTCCCTGGGTTCATTTTGTTTGGACCGTTTTATGCTTCTTGAAACTGGATGTCTATTTACGTCTCTTCATTAGGTAAGTTTTCAGCTATTATTTCCTCAATTAATTTTTCTGCTGCCTTAGCAAGCCATCTGAAGATGAAGTAGTATGCCCCTGGAATGTTCTGGGGTGCTTGGCACCTGTGTCACCTTGGCATGAAGGCTTGTGGCTGTCATGAGTGCTAACTGTGGGTGTCCTGGGGCTGCTTTGGTGGCATGGCTGGGGCTGGTATGGGCTAGTGACCTGGGGCTCACTGAGATAATTGGCCAGTTATGGTGCCTGAACCCTGTGCTGGTCTGTGCAGTGGAGAAGGGAGCATAGACTATGCCAGCCAGGTCCTTCCTCCCAGATAGAATTCCAGCAGCATCTGGCAGAGTTCTAGCGGTGGCCCTTTTATATGCTAGTTTCTCTTTAAATTGCAACATTTTTCTGTGCCCAGGTGCAGCCAAAGCAACAAGCTGGCCGTGGGGTCTGGACAGTTTTGGTCTGCGCTTGCAAGTTACAAGTGGGGCTGGGGGAGCATCCGCCATATTGCTGGCCAGTCCCTCTGACCCTGAGGGGGTTCCAGCAGCTCCTCTGCCATTTGGCTAAGTTCTAGTGTTGTCTCTTTGATATGTTAGTTGCTCTTCTAAACCACAGCTTTTTTTTTATATGCCCAAGGACAGAAGAATTTGCCCCTCATCCCTCAGTATTATTCTTTTCTACTTCAGTTTGCATCATTGACTGTGAGGGTTCCTTTTGTCTCTCCATCTCTCTTACTGTTCTTTTTTGTCATTCTGTCCTTTGTTATGCAGAAGCTGTTCTTTTTTTTTTAAGATTTTACTTATTTATTTGACAGAGAAAGAGAACAAGAACAAGCAGGGGGAGCTGCAGAGGGAGAAGCAGGCTCCCCACTGAGCAGGAGGTCCAACAGGGGCTCCCAGCAGGGAACTATGGGATCCTGACCTGAGCCATAGTCAGGGTTTAACTGACTGAGCCACCCAGGCGCCCTGCAGAAGCTGTTCAATTAGCCCTCAGTTCTTCCTTCAGGAAGACTTGCTCTTTAAATAGGTTTAATTTGGTGTGATCTGTGGAGAAGGTAAATTCAGGGTCTTCCTAGGTTGCCATCTTGGACCAGAACCTCCTTGTTGTGTTTTTAAATTTGATATTATTTTATGCCCTAACCAGAGGGACCATGTTCCATGCAGTAGGAAATGATACATTAATGTAACCTACCTTGTCCTATAAAGGAGATCAGAGGGTGGAGGTATCTACTTTCATGGAATTAAAGAATGATCTCAAAAAAATAAATAAAGAAAGAATGATCTCATTTGACAAGTTGTGAAAAAAATGGTTTATGCCTGCCAGCTCATTTCCAACTAAACATGGATTAGCACTTTCTAGATTTTGTCACCTCAATCTGCTTCCAAGTACCCCAGGAAAAATCATTTGCTGAGGAAACATCAGGACATATAATTCTGGTAGATTATGGGACATGTTTCCATGTTTTTTTCACCACAATCTCCCTGGGAATAAATTTAAACAAGAAGGTAGAAGATCTATATACTGAAAACAAAGATATCGATGAAAGAAATTGAAGGAGACACAGATAAATGGAAAGATAGACTATGTTCATGGATCTGAAGAATTATTATTATTAAAATGGTCATACTACATTTACAGATTTATAGATTTGTAGAGTTATAGATTGAATGCAGTTTCTACCAGAATTTCAATGGCATTTCTCACAAATATAGAAAAAGCAATTTGAAAATTCACATAGAATACAAAGACCCTGAATAGCTAAAGCAGTCTTGAGAAAAAAAGAACAAAGCTGGAATTCGCACACTTTGATTTGAAAGTGTTTTGATTACTACAACAATGTTGTAGTAATCAAAACAATATGGCACTGGCATAAAAATGGACACATTGACCAATAGAACAGAATCAAGAGCCTAGAAATAAACCAAATTAAACTTTTAGGATTATATTTTTGAAAAGGGGGTTTTTAAAGAGTTTTGGAATGAAGTGTGAGGTGGATTGGTGTTCCAAGAAATGGCTCTTCTAATAGACCAAGGATAAGAGGGTGGATTCAAGTTATGATATGGTCATCAGTTATTTTGGATCAGGCAATGTGATATAGTTTTACATTTTTCTTGCATTTGATAACCCTGACAACTTTACTGGGCAGGTGTTGTTCTCACCATCTTCTAGACAAGAACATTGAGGATTGATAGGTTTAGTAACTTGCGCAAAGTCCTGCAGGTCAATTCTCCATCACCAAGGAGCTGTGACTTTTAGAAGACCACGCCACTTTCTATTTGTCATTTTCCTCATTTCTAGAATCTCATTTCCTCATTTCTAGGACCTTGACCAGTAGTTCTGAGCTTGAAATTCTACCACAAACTGGGTGGTTTAAAACAGAAGAAATATATTCTTTCACAGTTCTGGAGGCTGGAAGTCCAAAATCAAGGTGTCCTCAGGGCCACACCCTCTCCAAAGTGTCTCAGGGAGAAACTTGCCTTGCCTCTTCCTCCTTCTGGTGGCTCCAGGTAGTCTTTGTCTTAGGACAGCGTCCCTCCAATGTGTGCCTCCATCTTCTCACAGCCTTTTTGTCTTCTGTGTCTTCTCTCTGTCTCTTATAAGGATGCTTACTAGATTTAGGTTCCACCCAGTTAATCTCAGATGATCTCATCCTGAGACCCTTAATTCTAGCTTCAAAGGCTCTCTTCAAACGCAGTCACATTCACACGTTTGGGAGTAAGGACGTGGACATAACATTTGGGGACTACCATTCAACCCACTATACTAGGTCTCTGTTTTCCCATTGGAAAAGGCAAGAAACTCATTAACACTGACACTTCCAGCCCTTCCTAAAAATACTGCAACTCTCTGCCCTGCATTAGTAGGACAGTGGCATTGAAAAAATGTGAGAGAGACATAAATGAAACAATGAAATGAAATAAATGAACCATGATGGGGGAAAGGAGCTGTCTCAGTCATGGCTTTCAGAGTCCCTAGTTTCACTGACTGCATTGTAGTGCCAGTCCCCGGGCTAAGTCCCGGGACTGCCCACCTGCCCTACTGTGCCCACGGCATACAAGTTTCTTAGAAAAGCTACCCGAGAACTTCTTTGATACATAGTTCACCCCAGGTCTTCAGAATTCTCCCCAGGTCTTCAGCTGTGTTTCCCAATGTGCTGTCCCCTCTAAAATTAACCAAGTTATCATCCAGAAAGGGCCTGCTGATATCCTCAAATTTACATATCCAGATGAGCCTGCAAAGCCATTTATCTCTCAAGAGCAGCCTGCTGTGGTCCCTTTTATTTTTTTTATGGGATTGTCCTTAAATGGGTGATTAGTTTGGGGTGATTTATAAATGCTTCAAGCTTGGCAATTTCCTCCTTAATGAGTGGACAGATTTGTGTTTGGCTTTAAGCAGCCCTGGTTTTTGTTGTTTTAGCATGTTCTCCCCCCTCCCCTTCCCCACGCAGCCCCTACTCTGAGTTGGCTTCAGTTCCCGTCAGCTAGATCTTTCCCGTTTCCCAACATTTTAAAATTTGCCTGTCTTTGGCCATTTGTTTATTTACTTATTTTGGAAAGACAGAAAAGGAGATACACATGGCTTCTCCTCATTCCTCTCTCATTCAGACTCAAGAGGGAATCGCATCGGACCTTGGATCCCTTATTTATCCTTTCTGGGCCTTGGTTTACTCATTGGAAAGTAGAAAAATGAGAGAACCTTGTTCTGTCTTAGGGTTCTTTGAGAATGGAATTAGCTAATGTTAGAAAACTGCTGAACACCATTGTCTTTTCCTGGGTAGCCCTTGATGGAGGTGACCTGCTGTTTTTCCTGTTTTGATGATATGGCAAGAGGCAAGCATGATAAGTGAGGACACTGAGTTTTATTTGCTTAAACCCCATTTTATCTACTTACATTTCTTCATTCTTGGCCTCCTCACAGGGAAGCTTATCTGTGGTAGGTCCAGCTCTCTACCTCACAGTGATGATATGCCTTCCCTTGCTAGGCCTCCTTCATATTTTGGTTTGTTCTTTTTTTAATTTAATTTTTAATATTACTGAAGTAGTAAGTGTACAGCAGAAGTCACTTTCCTGTTTCTGGGTTTCCCTTTCTGGAGGCAAAGTACTTTGGTCCTTTCTAGCTGTTTTTCATGATGGCTACTTCTCATTTTTAAGAAATAGAGTTACATTGTTTTTTTTTCTTGGCTTATGTATTTTGGACTATTTACAGGCTTCCTGAAATGGGAGATGATAGACTTATTTTCTTAAATATTCTCCCACACAGACACAAACCCACATATAAGCTTCCCGCTTCCTCATCCTTCGATCTTTCTTACATCATAATTTTTGGTCCAATTACTGTTCTGTACTCTTACTATTATTATGCAGATATCATTGACTGTTGAGTCAGGGAGTGAATGATACAGTCAACACTTGCTTTCCTGTACAACCTGGAGATAGTAATGACTTTGGTTATTTATTATTAATTGTTCAGCTTTCTGGGTACTTGTTGGTAAGTTTCTCTCAAGCACGCTGATAAAACCCTAAGACCATTTTCAGTATAGATCAGCCCATGAGATAAACCATCAATTTTATTTCCTGAGAGCCCCTGCTCTGTACCAAGCCAAGCTGGTTGGCCTGGCGGCCCCCTGCCCAATGCTCTCCCACGGATTTCCTTTTCCTTTTCTTTTGTGATTGGTGTTCTCCTTCCTGGATCCGTTGGAAGTTATTCTTGGTTACTCGCTCATCTCAGTGTCGTCCATCCCCTAATATCCTGCCATATGGAACACAAACAATATGAATACTTCACATTGCCAAAAATATAGACATTTTATCGTTACATTTGATTAACACTGGGTTTGGGTGTGTCATTCTGGGTTGGATGTTATTATTTCTCAGAGAATTTGAGGTCTTGTTCTATTGCCTTTTAACTTTCAAGTTTGCTGTTGAGAAGTCTAATGCTGATTTTTGATCTTTTGCAGGTGGTATGCATGTGTTTGTATGCATATATGCATACATTTGTGTCTGAGAAAGTCCTTAGCCGTGTGGGCGCTTGTGTGTGTGTTTGTGTGTGTGTGTGCAAATGAATCTCAGGAAGTCCTCTGCCCTCTTCATTTGTAGCGCTCAGCTGTTTCTTCCATTTCCTGAACTGATTTTTTTGTATCCTATTTTAAGTTCCTAGATATTCTTTACTATTCTCAAAATGTTTCCTTCTATAGAATTCTGTTTTTGTTTCGTGAATATAATATCCTTTCTATAACTCTCTAAGTACTGTGATTATGGCATTTGGAAATTTAATTCTGCTTTCTGCACTTTGTTTCTTCTGAGTTCTTCCTCCCACCCCCGGCTCCCAGCCCCATACCCGCTCTATTTGTTTTGGTACTTGTTTTATTTTTAAAGACTTATTCAAGAAGCTGGTTTTCTTTGATTGCTCATTCATATTTTAAGAAATGGAAATAGCTGCTCTTAAGCTGAGTGGGTGTGTTTGGGGCGTTTGCGTGGATGTGCTTGAAATACGTGTATGTGTTGAGGTAAGTGTTTCGTATTTCTCTCTGTGTTCACATGATACGTGTGTATGTTTGGTGTATGTGAGTTGAGGATGTGTGTGTGTATATATGTCTTTGCGATATGTGTGTGGGGGGTGGGGATGTATTTGTGTATTTGGGGAGTGTGTGTATCTGGAGAGTGCGACTCATGGGGGTGTGCATGTGTGTTTAGAGTGTGTGTTTGGTGGGAAGAGATCGGTGGCTTCACTGCAAGGAAACCAGGTCACAATAATTTTGTCTCAACAATCCTAAGATGGCGGTGTCTGGAAGTTTTCTTTCTCTTGGGTCAGTCAGTTTCTCAACTCAGGAATCCTGCGGTCTCCTGTCTTGGGAAGTGTAAACTCAGCTCCCAGGCTGATTCTAGGAGCCACAGTGGACAGAAAGGACAGGGGTCTCATTATCGGTGTGTAGACTTTTACTGCATCCCTATTTTCTGTTCAGTGCCATACTGGAGTCTTTGTTGTATCTTGAGATTTCATGATTGGAAAACATGTCTTTGATATCTCAGATATAAAAATCCCATTAACTCTTGGGGTCAGAATGGGTCCTAGCCTAGCAGTGAGGTGTTAAGGGTAGTTCCCTGGAAGTCTCACTGTCCTTTTCACGAACTTTGAGCCTCCTCCCTGGCTCCTTCCTTTGGAGACAACTGGTGCCCCAGTTCCTAAATCTTTCTGGAGCTCAGCATTACAAACCGGCATCCTTGTTGCCTCCCCCATAAGCCATACACTTTTAGGTCCAAGCTTTCTGTGTCGAGAATAATTGTGTTGTTTTCTTTCAACTATTGATATCTTATATTCTGTTGTTTTTGTCCTTGTGAGTTCATAGCTTTTCGTACCTTTCTAGTATTTTAATGAGATTTTGGAAGGAACAGAAATAACTACATGAGTTTCATCAGTGCTTTCCAGAAGTCTCACTGACTCTTTGCTAATTTATCATAAGTTCCCTAGATCTCTAAGGGATGTGACAGAAAAGTGGGAGTGACATGTATTTCTAGAGATAGATAGATTGATTGACTAGGTAAATATTTTCATTAGGCTCTGTGCATTTTGATGAGGCATTGTACAAATTCATTTCTTTCTCTCTATATATGTTATATATATATTTTATATTTATATTTTTATACTTATATATATTTATATATTATATATATTTATGTATATTTTATATTTATATATATTTCTATATATATTTAAGATTATATTTATTTGAGAGAAGGAGGGGGGAAGGGAGAAAGAATCTGAAGCAGACTCCACGCTGAGCTCAGAGCCCAGTGCGGGGCTCCATCCCAAGACTGCGAGGTCATGACCTAAGCCCAAAACATACGGAGTCGGATGCTTAACTGACTGTTGAAGGTGCCCTTCAACATGTATTTATTAAACGCGTACCATATGGCCAGGCATTGTTTTAAAAAGAGATGGGGAGATGCAGAGGCTAACAGACATCCCTGCTTTGGGGGAAATCACTAGACAGTGGAGGGAGACAGAATAGAAACATTGTCAGGTGGTCTTAAGTGCTCTGTGGAAAATAAAATAGATGAGTGCTGGAAAGTTATGAGGGGACTGGTTTAGGTTGGGCGGTCAGGGTAAGCCTCTGTGAAAAGAGGACGTTTCACCCAATCTCTGATTGACCACAGGGACCGGCAGTGCCAAGAGACAGTGCAACACAAAGAGCAGAGGCAGTTAGAGCACAGGCCTGGAGGTGGAAACTGATGGTGTCGAGAAACTTCAGAAGGATGGGCAGTTGGGCTCAGCAAGCTCTCATCGGTGAGTGGAGAGTAGGGGATGTGGCATGATTCAGTTATAGCTTTTGTCAGCTCACTCTGGCTGCTCCATCCGGAGCAGGATAGAAGATGGGGGCTAGGACGGACTCCGCAAGGCCTGTGAGAAACTGTAACTCGGGGAGGGGTGCTGATGGCCTGAGCGGGCGGCGAGGCCGGGCTAAGTTGTTTTGACCGCAGAGAGTGCGGGACTTACGGTTCGGCTGGATGTGGACTGATCATAATCAAGAATAATGTTGGGATTTGGGGTTTCTTTGGGAGAGTGTGAGGAACACGTTTACAGAAAAAAGCAATTGAAGGAATGGTTCTGGAATGTGAATTAAGAAAAAAACCCTTTTTATTACAGTATAAACTATAGACAGAAAAGCACAACCATCATCAGTGATGAATTTTTGTCAAGTGAATACTCTCACGGAAGCACCGGGCAGGTCAAGACCTAGAGCCTTAACCATTCCCCGGCGTGTGCTGATTTTGAGATTCGGGTGTCTTCCATAGTCACGTGGGGACATTAAGTGTCGAGAGGTAAAAGTTGGGAGCCAGCGGCCTGTTGGTGATGTTTAAAATTGTGGGAACTAGTTGAAACTGACTAGACAGAGATCATGAGGGAACCCCGATTTTCTGCTGCCGTCCTGTGGGTGGTGTGGATAGATTGGAAGTCCATGGGGCACAACCACATTAGGACCCTGGGCGGCAGCTCTCAGGTCAGAGAGACCGGAGACCACGGTGGGCTGGAAGTCAAGAGAGGGTTTTGAGGAGAGCACGACCAGGTACCCTGAAAGGCGCCAAGAGACTGGGAATAATGAGGTCAGAGATGGGTTCTCTGGCCTGGTTAGCATGAGGGTCCCCGGTCATGCTGAGGTGTGGCTTCACTTTAGGGGACAACCGTCCAGTCGAGTCTGTGAAAACGGGAACCGGTTTTGAGGAAGTGGAAACAGTGTGACAGAGAATGAGACCACTGGTGAGAAAGGTAGCTGAGGAACGATCCAGTAGCAGGGTGCTATTGACATAGGAAGGAACGGGCCTGAGCTCCAAGGAAGGGGAAGCATCCAGAGGACACGTTTATTTTCAGGAATAACAACATTTCCCTGACTAGAACAGAAATCATGAGTAGAGATGGGGGTCTGTACACAGATCAACTGACGGGCGTGGTGGTGAAGTTCTCGACTTACTATTTCCAGCTTCTTCCTGAAGTACCAGCCAGGACCTTGGCTCAGGGCGCAGGGCCAAAAGGAGAGAGTTGTGTGTGTTTGGGGGAGGGGCGGAGTTGGAGAAGGAGGAGAAGGTGTGAAAGAGCCAGGAAATACTGGGGAACAAAACATACCAGAGAGATGCCGTCGGCTTGGGAGTTCGTTAAAGGTGGTCATCCTTAGTTCGTCTCCCATTGCAAAGTGTCCGTTTGCCAAGCATGTCCTAGCATGATTTGTGGGTTATTCAACATGCTGTGTCATCTCCCTGTGCTATCTTCTTGATTGATGGGAACGGTGATGACTTCAGTCCATCAGGCTAGCAGGAAACTCTGGTCCCCAAATCACATCCCCTCAACCTGCTTCCGGTTGCAGACAAAGCCATGAGGGCTGTTCGGTGGAAGTTCAGGTTCACCTTGAGCCACACACTCCACCCCGAGTGTACCCATCTCTGCATTGTGCCCCAGGGCCTTCCTAGGGGGACTCATTCAGCTGGCATACCCGGCACCCAGCAGCGTCTGTATGTATGCATGTACATGGTGTGTATGTGTGTTCGTGCCCCTGGAGGTGCGTGACTCCCTTAAACCAAAGGGAGGTGGGAGTGGAACATCCTAGCCTTCCCGCTTTTCCAGATGCTTCTGGGAGGCATGCCATCTGCTCAGGAGGTCTCAGGAGCTCGGAGCCCCCAGTGCTCCTAGGAGTACCAGCAACAGATTCTCCCTTACACTGGCCTTCTCTTCCCCCGTGCCTGACTCTCCCTGCCCAGTCTCTCCTGTTTTCTGAGATCACTTCCCAAATAAACCCCCTGTCCCCAAGGCCTTTTCTCAGGTTCTTCTTTCCAGGAAACACAAATAATCATTCACCTGGGCCATGATTCTTTTACGGTAACTCCCACAAAACTGAGAACATTTCGGGATGGTGTTGGTGACTGTGACAAGGGACAGGCTGAGCAGAAATAAAAATGCAAGCTGCCATGGAGCCAGGGGTGAAGAGCTCGAGCTTTGGGGTCAGACAGAACTGGGACCCAGGGGACTCCACCCCATCTAGATTTGACATTAGACAGATGACACAACATCTCCAAGCCTCCCTCTTCACATTTTTGAAATGGGGGTGATGAGAACGGGTTTCCCAGTGGAGACGCACACATGCAGCCTGGGGTTCTTGTTACAGGCCCAGGTCCCCCGGCCTTGCTGTCACGGGAGTCCAAGTGGCTCAGTCCATCGCCTCACCTTTGTCACCAGCGATCTGCTGGGGGGTGTCTGCCCACCGCACTCGGAGCAATGCTGTGTGGGAGCCTGTTTGGTCGTGTAGTATATGTGGAGCCCTGGGCATGGGGAGAAGGGGGACAGCCTGCTTCCCTCCTGCCAGGGCCCTGATAAACATTAGCGGTGAGGATGAGAACGATAGTTCATCCTAATGGGCTTACGGCGCCACCTGTAATTACCATGTGGAGCGGATCACTGGCATCCTTCCTTCTCCAGAAGAGAAGCAGGAGTTGGAAGAGTAGAGGGTGTTTGTGGCAACTGCTCAAGGAGAGGGCAGAGGATGGGGCCACTGTTGGCGGGGGGCGGCGGGGGGGGGGGGCACGTCCAGACCTCAGGGCCTGCTGGGCGAGCAAGAATATCCGTGTTTGCACAAGGGAAAGGAGCCTCTGCTGGGGCGGGGCGGGGAGGGGTACATTCCTAACCAGCCCAAGTGGGGCAACAGCTCTCTCCCCGAGATGGGCTGGGAGTTGCTCTTAGCACAATATTTATCTCATCACGTAAAGCAATCTAGCTGGTTAGAAAAACAAGTTTTATTGCAGTGCACTTAGCTGGCTGGTCTCCTATAAAGCCATCTGTGTCTGATGGTAGAAATAACTTATCAGTATAAAGGCTGGGTAAATTGGATTAAGAAATCACCGTGTGCTGAGAAAGTGGACAGACTACATTTACAAATGGAAAAGAGGAGACCCCCCCCCCAAAAAAAAAAAGAATCATGGAGGGAGAAGGGAGTGGTGGCTGAGCCCCGCTGCAAATCCAGCTCCTCTACTTGACAAGCTGTGTGACTGAGGGCAGGTTACTTGACTTCTCTGGGCCTCCACTTAAACATGCAATGGGGGAATTCAATGAGAGAATGCATGTATTAACAGAGTCCTTAGAATAGTGTCTGTAAATAGTAAGAGTTTTAACAAGTTCTGGGAAAACTGTAGACAGGTTGAGGTGAGCTTTGCAGGGCTGGGACCAGGATAAAGTAGTATGAGGTACTCACTCGGGGTGAATTTAAGGGGGTGCCAAGAGCTCAGTAATCAAGATAAATAGTACTTCAATATTTTTAAAACATCAAAATCCATGTTGAACAAAATACCGAATTTTCCAATAAAGCCAGGATGCGACCCTATAATTATACCACTCCACCTCACTTGCTTTACCCTAATCTTGGCCCTGAGCTTCCAATAAAACTTTATTTACAAAAACAGGTGACCAACACCAGGACTGTAGTTTGGTGCTTCTGTTTTTTGTGTTGTTGTTGTTTTTAAAGATTTTATTTATTTATTTGACAGAGACACTGCGAGAGAGGGAACATAGGCAGGGGGAGTGGGAGAGGGAGAAGCAGGCTTCCCGCTGGGCAGGGAGCCTGATGCTGGGCTGGATCTCAGGAAGGACCCTGGGGTCATGACCTGAGCCGAAGGCAGATGCTTAATGACTGAGCCAGCCAGGTGCCCCTGATGGTTCTAATGTTTGAAAAGGATTGCATTAAAATGTTATTTATCCTTATTACTGGATTTTCACTACACCCTCTTCGATTTTGCACCACAGGTGTGTGTTTCATCTGTCTCATCTTCATCCCAGTGCTAGATATTTTCTCTGAGAATGTCAGGGAAATTCTAAATTATATGCTCACTTCGGAGCTCTCAGGGCCCAACAGGGGTTTCCCCTTTAGCTAAAAGAGCAGAATATTATTGGAGGACATGTGGGTGGCACTTGGGGGGGGGTGGGCAGTGTCTGGACTCAGGACTGGCTCCAAGGTCACCTCAGAGCAAAACTCCCTGTACAGAAAGAGAAAGATCTTCTCTCGCACATTCTCCTTCCACACCCACGGTGTAACTTTGAAGTTAAACTGAATGCAGGGGGAGGAATGGGCAGGGGCAGGGAGAAAGCTGGGAAGCTCAGGACCAAGAGCTGTTGCCTTTTTCTTTGTTGTTTTAACCTTCTTGGTGCTCTTCCAAAGGAGGCATTTGTCAGTGCTGCTATCAACTTTAGTGCCTTGTGTTTATAGCTCTGGATTTAATAGGAAGGACATAAACATATACTTTTCATCCATTTTCACTGTTACTTGCTCAGCTCAGACAACAGTTAGGATTATCATAACCCTTCGGAGGGAGCTATTATGGGGCCCGTGGTTTATCCTTGCCCTAGCAGGGCCATAAAGAGTGCGCCTCGGTGTGCAAAGACACACCATCAATGCGTTCCCGTCATTATCCAAAGCCCCCGCCTCACCCCATTTGTTAGGATTAATCCCCTCTCCTCGAGGCTTAAAGTCAACCAGTTTTTACCTCTCCCCTGATAGTTGCTCAGACATCACGAGAGCCGTGTACGAGACGCAGGCTGTGGGCTGACCTTTCTTGAGGGCACATAAGTTAGGGCTTGGAATTGTCACTCATGTGGCCCTTTGGTTAGAGCCAGGGCACTTCTGTGTCATTTGGGCCCAGAATGCTGCCAACACAGCCACTCACTGCAGAGAGCTGGGGAGCAAACGAGCTTTCTCGTTGACTTCCCCACCGGCAGCCAGAGTGATGGGAGCCAGGCCACTCGGCCAGCCTGTGTCTCCGGTTAGTCCTGCGGTGGGAAATACAGGCCAAGGTCGCCTCCAGCCTGGGAAGACTAGGAGAAAGGTCACGCCATCAGGAGGCAGCGGGGTGACCCCCAATCCCAAATTGAAAGAATGCGGTGGGGTGACTACAGATTCTCTAGCCTCCCAGAGTATCTAGCAAGGGGAAGAGTCCTTCTGCTATTAGACTGACGTGAGACAAGTGTGTAAGAAAGGACGCAAATGAAAAGGAAAACACACACACACACACACACACACACACAGTCCAAGCAACCATCTGATTTTAAGGAGGAGATTCTGACACAGCAAAACAAGAGTTTCCTATTATTTCTGTGCTGATCTTTGGGCTTAGGGAGTTTGTCTCTTTGCAATAATGTGAGTTTTATGACATCCTGGAGGGCCTAGAAACCATTCGGTAGTTTTTTTTAAAAAAATGCTCAATTTATTAAAATTACGCTTTAACTTTTCCTCACACTTTTTAATTCCAAATTCTAAATCTCATTATCCTATTTATAAATCTCACATTTTAACAAGCTCATTAAAGGAGATTTTGTTTACTATTTGAGCTCATTTATTAAACTTAGTTAATTAAACCTTTTTAAACATTTTAAACTTAATTTATTAGCTGACTGTATTCAATTTCCTTTTTAAGATTTTCATTTTATTCAGTTGTATGAGTTTTCTTTCTTTTTTGGGGGGGGCTCTTTTCAAGTGTTTGGTTCTTTTTATTTTATTTTATTTAAATTCAGTTAATTAACATACAATGTCTTATTAGTTTAGGAGGTAGAGTTTACTGATTTCATCAGTTGTTATATACAACTGTTGTTATATACAACACCCAGTGCTCATTGCATCACATACCTTTTTAATGCCCATCACCTGATTACCCCATCCCTGCACTCCCCTTGCCTCCAGCAACCCTAAGTTTGTTTCCTATGGTTAAGAGTGTCTTACGTTTTGTCTCCCTTTCTGATTTTGTCTTGTCTTATTTTTCCCTCCCTTCCTCTATGATCCTCTGTTTTGTTTCTTAAATCCCGTGTATGAGTGAAATCACGAGATAATTGTCTTTCTCTAATTGACTTTTATTTCGCTTAGCACAATATCCTCTGGTTCCATCCATGTTGTTGCAAGTGGCAAGATTTCATTTTTCTGATGACTGAGTAATATTCCATCATCAGTATATACCACATCTTCTTTATCCATTCATCTATCGATGGACATCTGGGTTCTTTCCATATATTGGCTATTGTGGACATTGTATGAGTTTTCAAAACTTTCTAAGTACTCAGGCAATTCTTGTAACTCTCATAAATTAAGCTTATGTCAATATGGTGAGTCTTAAAATCTCTGAACTCTTACAATCCTGTTTTGAAAGTAGATCACGATTGCAAGCTTGTGTTAATCAAGTATGTATCTTAGACAGGAGTCTATAAGGGTGTTTGATTAACTCAAACTTATTTCTCTCAAAAAATCCTATAAGAAAATAAGCACAGATTTTCTAATGTAAAAAAAATATCATATGGGTTTGTTGCTCACAGACATTCCTTTACTTAATTCTAAACCTTTATTTAAAAGATGCTTACCCAGGTAACAGATGCTATTTCAAAAACTGGGGGTCTGTCTTTCTCCAACCAAATGTGAACTCATTTCTCAGGTTCCTGAACTTTCCCAGTAACCAGAAATACCAGCTAGAATGGGGGTTAGATTCATATCCATGTACCTGATTAGCACAATCTGTATGTTTGTTAGTCTATAACAAGGTCTCCATAACCCAGGCTACTGATCCTACACATCCACTCAGACTCTGTTGGAGTTTGCAGTTCTCTGACCTTTAAAATTCTTGAACTTGATTGACCCCTGCACTTACAATCATACATATTCTTATTGATATTAAAATTGTATCTGGTTGGCTTCTCTACATCACAAGGCCATATTTGACTCCTGAATACTGTTATGAGCTGAATTATGTCCCCCAGGAAACCAATACCTCAAAATAGGACCTTATTTAGAGAGCTGGTCTTTACAGAGGTAATTCAATTAAAGTGGGATTCCCAGGGTGGGCCCTAATCCCATAGGACAGATGTCCTTATAAACAGGAAGCTTGGACACAGAGACAGACATGTACATAGGGAAGACAAGGGGAAGTCGGTCCTGTGCTGTTGGACTCAGGACTGGTTGATGTGTCTATGAGCCAAGGAGTTCATGAGCCTCAGCATCTGAGAGAGAGGCATGAAGCAGACCCATCCTTAGCACCTGCCGAGGTGGTTGGCCCTGCCAACACCTTGATTTAAAACTTGATTTAAAACTCTTGGCCTCCAAAACTATAAGACAAAAACTTACTGTGGGTTTAAGCCACTCTATTTCTTGTGTAAGAAACTGTAAAATTTGCTCTCACTCAGGCATGAAAAAAAGAAAGGAACTGTTTGGGGGATGGTGTATGTGATCTCTTGCTGAGACCCAGGGCTGAGGCAAAGTCACCTCATGAACTTACTCTCATGCTGTTGGTTTTAGGACTATCCTTAAATGCAAAAGGCAATTCTAAAAGGCGTTTACTGGTTTATTTCAAGTGGTGCCCTCAAGGACATGAGTACTCAGCAGGCCATGTAGATAGATAGTGGCAAAGAGTATTGGCTCTGCAGTGATCCCTGAGGGTGAACCCCAGCTCTGAGTGGGACTTGAATTTGTCATTGAGCCTTGGTGAAGGTTGATAACCTTTCCAGTGCAAAGGCACATATCTCAGAGGGTGGTCTAAGAGCCAGCTGAGATTCAAATTTTAGCTCAATACCTGGTACATCTTAGGTGTTCAGTAAATGTTGAAAAATTGTTATTGCTATTCTCTTGGTATGTACCTGCTACCAGACATCTGACATGTTCTCCTTGAATTTAATTGACTTTTACACCCTTGGGGACCACAATCAAGAAAAGATGGTGGAGAGGTAAAAGCACTGGGATGTAAGTAAAAGGCCCCGCTCTTTCGAAATCTTGGTTGTCCATGAACCCTCTGTGTGACCTTCAGTACCACTGAGCTCCACTAGGCTGCATTTCTTTAACTTTAGAGACAGAAGGTTAGGCTGAGCCCACATCCTTCTCTGTAAATCTAAGACTGCTTGACCTAAGGCCCTGATAAAACCCATGTGACTGCCTTGTTGAGACTTCCAGGTAGAGACCCTTATCTCTGTGCCCCAGGCTGGAAGGGATCTTTAGTGAACTAATAAGAAAGAGTTCTGTTTCCATTTGCTTTCTGACCCTGTTGCACCAACTGATACACCTACTTAATGCTGTTATCAACAATTTATGGTCACCTCAATGCCGTGCTCTTATCAGCAAAGCTAATCACATTTTAAGCTTTCTTGAGTTTTTCTCCTTCAAATAATTGCTTGGCTTTACTGTCTAATAATTCTTTAAATGATAGTTTGATTCTTGGGTGCAGGAGAGCTGGAAGATGGTTCTGGTAAATTCCAGTGACTTCTACCCCAAAGACAGACTGACTTATTAAAAGAAAATGGCAGTGACACCTTTTTTCTTTCTTTGCAAGGTGCTATGAGACTTGGCTCTGGCCAACTCAATATTGGCCGGCTGACCACTTTCTCTTCTGTGGGTATCTCTAAAATTATCCATAATTCAAAGTTTATTACCAGCAGTTCCCAATTATGTTTCTTAGTGAGTTGTTCTCAGAGATGTGATTGATTGGGTATTGTGAAAGGAGATATAAGAAGAGAAAGAAAAGATTGCAATGAAATAAAACTGGAGTCTTTGTAGATTGTATTTCTTTCTTTCTTTCTTTTTGTTTTGGAGACTCATAAAGTCCCCTGTCATATCAAAGTTACTAAAATGTCCTGTAGTCAACAAACCGTTTCCACATAGTTTAAACCACCACTTTTGTGAAGAACTTTTTTTTTTTTTTTTTTTTTTTTTGCAAATGACTGTGTTATAACACTTCTTAGCATCTGTCCCTGGAAAATACTCTAGATTGTGTTGTTGACCCTTTGAACAGAATTGAACCCTAATTGTAGCTTCTATTTGTAAGAAAAGCATTTGACATTTACCACCAATTACCTAGCTAAGGGGTGACTGCATGAGTTCTCTTTGTGGAGGTTCACTGGCTCTCCCTCCTTTCCTGCCATATTGCATGCACCCTTTGGGGTTCTGTAAGACATCTTCTCAGCCTAGTTTCTTAAGCCTTTTTGTAGTGGACTTAGGCTTCCAGGATCAGCGGTGAGGGGAACATAACCTCCTCTTGTTTCAGCCCCCTATATTTCTAGGAGCTCTGGGGGCAGACTGGAAGTCAAGTGGCTCTTCTGGCTCCTGAAATCTAGGATCTCCTGTGCCTTCATGTTCTTCTGTCATTAGGAATCTGTCTTTGCCTCATCTTCCTCCCACTTGCTGACCTGGGTTAGTGCTGTACTTGCCTCTTTTGAGACTGTGTCTGATTTTATTTTTGTAACAGCTACTCAGAAAAAAGCAGGCAGTGATCCTATTTGAAAGAAACCGAGAGGGTTAGGAAACTCTGATAAAGTGAAACCCAGGTTTTGTCCCTGTTGTATGCTTGAGTGTGCTAGTTCACTAGGGCTGATATGACAAAGTGCTACAACCAGAGTTGTTTAAAGAACGGGTATTTATTCTCTCACTGTTTAGGCTAGCTCTTCAAAGATCAAGATGTAGGTAGATTTGGCTGCTTCTGAGAGCTGTGGGAGAAAGTCTGTCCCACGCCCATTTCCTTGCTTCTGGTGGCTTGCTGGCCATCTTTGGCATTCTTTGACTTATAGATGCGTTGGTTTGCTCTCTGCCTTCATCTTTACAAGGTGTTCTCTTGTGTTTGTGTCTGACTCCAGATCTCTCCTTTTCATGAGGACATCAGCCAGACTGCATGAGAGCCCACCTCACTGTAACTTGATTATCTCCATAAAGACCCTGTCTTTAAATAAAGTCACATTCTGAAGTGCCAGGGGTTGAGACTTCAACCTATGAATTTGGGGGAGGGGACCCAGTTCAACCCATAACATTGAGTGTTAGGGAGCACCAGAGTAGTGATGATACCATGGCATCCACCACTCCTGACGGAAAGTGGGAGCAAGGGGCTGTTGACGTTACCTCGCCACCCCCTGTGGGAGGCTGTGGTTTATACAGCAGCAGGAACAGCAAACATTTGTATCTTTCCTTTGTTTAATGTTTATAGAGCATCAGGTGAGTTTATATAAATTGTCTCATTAATTCCTTATAGAAACATTCCACTTCCCTTGGACTCCTGCTTGGACTCCCAACACCTGCCTTCATCTCTCTGACAGAATCTCCAGTCCCTTCCCTCTTGCTTTCCTGCTCCAGCCCTGCAGGTGTTCTTGCTGTTCCTTAAACTTTCCACTGCATTTGGTGTCTCCTCTGCCTGGAGTGCCCACCACTCATCCCATACCCACATAGTCCTCCCTCCCCATTCTTAGCTCCATTCAGATGGCATACATCAATGAGGCCTTTGTTGACCACCCTGTTTAAAATGACAGTATCTCCCTACCTTACCCCTTCCTTGCTTTATTTTCCTCTGCAGCACCTGTCATCAAAGTCATTCTATGATTTCCTTTTTTGTTGTTGTTTCTTGTCAGTTTCTCCACGTTGGAAGGTAAGCTCCAAGAGGGCAAGGATTTGTTTTCTGTTTTGTTCACATGGTAGCCTTAGCCCATCAAATAAACTTACCATAAAGGTTTAGCATATATTTCTCTAACGAATGGATGAGTGATTGGAGTAAGTATTAATATCCTAAATCACGGATAAGGAAATAAATTCAGAGTGCTGAAGACCAAGAAACGATAGGGATGGGAGCTGGGGCCACAGTTAAAGTCCATACTGGTAAAGACACATAAATCAAAACCACACTGAGGTGTCACCCCTTCCTTTGAGACGGCCACCATCAACCAGACAGACAACAACCTTTTGGGGAGGTTGTAGGTGAATTGGAGCCCTCCAGCACTGTGGTGGGATTTTAAGATTGTACAACTGCTGTGGAAAACAGCATGGTGGTTTTCCTCAAATAATTAACACTGTAACTATGATAGGACTGAGCAATTCCACTTCTGGATATACATCTGAGAGAATTGAAAGCAAGACCTCAGAGAGAGAGTAGCACACACATGTTCACAGCAGCGCTGTTCCCAAGGGCCAAAAGGCAGAAGCAACTCCACTGTCTGTTGACAGATAAATGGATTAAGACCATGTGATGTATATGTACAATGGAATATTGTTCAACCTTTAAAAAGAAGGAAATTCTGACCTATCCTATAATCTAGATGAATCTTGAAGACATTATATTAAGTGAAATAACATAGTCACAAAAAGATAAATGCTATAGGATTCCATTTTTATGAGGTACCTCAACTAGAGACAGAAAGTGGAAGAGGGAGTTAACAGGCCCTGAGTTGGAGAAGGGGGGTGGCAAGGCATGTTCTTGCTTAATGGTTATCGAGTTCCAGTGTTACAGATGAAAAAAGTTCTGGAGATCCGTGAACGTACCTGACACTGATCTGCACACCTAAAAATGGTTAAGAGGGTAAAAAAAATAATGATAGTTATTATTTATATAACATTGAATTAAAAAAATTATTAGCTTGGGGCTCCTGGGAGGCTCAGTGGGTTAAAGCCTCTGCCTTCCGCTCAGGTCATGATCCCAGGGTCCTGGAATCGAGCCCCGCATCGGGCTCTCTGCTCAGCAGGGAGCCTGCTTCCGCCCCCCCCCCATCTGCCTCTCTGCCTACTTGTGATCTCTGTCAAATAAATAAATAACATCTTTAAAAAAAATTGTTAGCTCAATGGAATAAAATGAGGAAGGGTTGCATTGCAGGAAATGGCAACTAGTAACGTAGAAGGTATGTAAAAAGACCAAGCCCAAACGACCCATACTCTACAGCCCCCTGGGGGGTTCCCTCTTGGGTGTACGTTCTGGGTGCTGGCCAAGGTGTGCATCAAATGGTCATGACCTCAGCAAGAGCTGCCTCTGGTCACAACCAGGAGAGACTGGCTCTGGGCCTCAGCGTGAAACCAAATAGTGCCATCCAAGGCTCAGAGAATACCTTTCCCTTCCCGAAGAGGACTCCTTCCCCCAAGGGGAATCCAATACCAGGGAGGTAGGCAGAGGCCACGTAGAAAAATCAAGGGCAAATGCATTTGCTTCATCCCAGCCGGGCCATCCCATAGAACGTGCTGGTGGCTTCTTGAGGGAGTCCTCTTAGAACACTTACGGCAGGAAGTCTAGAAGAGCTTGCACTGGGTAAAAGGAAAAAATAGGGCCTAAAGAAATGTCTGTAAACACTACCTACACAGGAAGTTGTTTTTCCAGCAGGAATTAAAAGATGGGGTGCTCGGGGAGGGGAGAAATGGTCCCTCAGAGAATGTCAAGGTGGGGGTATGCCTGAGAATGGCTGGGCTGCAGGCACGAGGGGCATCTCTAGGGACACCTCAGGTCCACCTCAGAACACTTCAGAACCAGAGCCGCCTCCTCCTCCTCACCCAGGGGCTGTGCCGGTGCTGGTATATGGAAGGCTGCTCCCACCCTCACGGTCTGAGGAAAGCAGTTTGCCAGGATGCTTGTGGCTTGTTGGCAGCTGGGACTGCAGGGAAGGAGAAAGAGGCATGGCTTTTTGTTTTTTGAAATCATAGTCTCATGAGGAGTCTGCAGGTGTGGATGGCGATAGTTAATTTTATGTGTCCTCTTGACTGGGTAGGCCATGAGGTGCTCAGATATTTGGTCAAACGTTATTCTGGGCACTTCTATGAGAGCACTTTTGGGTGATATTAGCATTAGAGTTGGTAGATTGAATAAAGCAGATTGCTCTTACCAGTGTAGGTGGGGCCTTGTCCAATTCGTTGAACTCCTAGGTAGAACAAAAAGGCTCACTGTCCTCCAGTAAGAGAGTTCTTCTTGCCTAATGGTCTTTGTTCCAGATCATTGGCTTGTCTCCTGCTTTCAGTCTTGAACTGAAACAGTAGAAGTTCCTGGGTCTCAACTTGTCAGCCTTTGGACAGGAACCAAACCACCTGCCCTTGTGGGTCTCCACTTGTCCACTCACCCTGCAGATCTCGGGATTTGCCTGCCTCCACAGCCACGTGAGCCCATTCCTTCTAATCAGTACCCACCCCCCATTCATACATACGTGTACACACATATGGGCACACATACACATACATATATCCCATTGGTTCAGTTTCTCTGGAGAACCCTGACCAGTGCCTGGCCTAAGGTAGGAGTTAGGAACTTATGGCCCATGAGCCAAATCCAGCCTGTACCTCCTGTATGGCCCATGAATTAAGAATAGTTTTTACCATAAATATTTGGAATCAATGTGATGACAGGAGCACTAACTTTGAACCCTATGTAAGCAAAATGTCCCACCGTCCTTGCATTCTTCTCATTAGTAGGCCTATATTACTAACAGTAACACTTACGTACTTGGAAATTTGTTTTCTTTCTTTCTTTTCTTCTTCTTCTGCTTCTTCTGCTTCTTCTTCTTCTCCCCCTCTCTTTTTTTTTCCCCAAATATAAGCTCATGCCCAGAGTGGGGCTTGAACTTATGACTCTGAGATCAAGAGTCACATGCTCTACCAAATGAGCCAGCCAGGTGCCACATTTTTTCTCCTATATAAGTATCCAGTTAACATTCTTGATTTTGTCTCTTGACCCATAGATACTGAAATATTTACTATCTGATCTGTAAAAAGTTTGCTGACCCCTCACCTGAAGTCTGAATTCTGAGCTTCTGCTCTAAGTGACAAAATTGTGGGTACCTTAAAGACATCCAAAACAATTTTTTTTTACTTCTTAAATTTTAAAAAGTCTCTCTTAATATTCCATTAATTTTTAACATTAAAAAATGACATCAAAATAATTTTCCCGGTGGGCATAATTAGAGCCAAACTTACATCTTTTCTTGCTGATGAAGGTAAGCGCTGCAGGGAAGGAAGGGAGCTGCCACTTCGTGTCTCCCTGGCTGCCAGCTTTGTGTGCTGCCACAGTTGGAACTCGGCTGGGTATTGATGATGAAATATCCACGTTGACTTGTCCCAACGCCTTCCCCTGGCTCCTGGCAGCTTGAGTCACTACAGTCACATTTGTCACTGTGGTCTCTCACTTGCTGCCCTCCTTATGATGCCACCTGAAATGTATGTTGGCATGTGCTTTCTTGATGGTGGAAATGATGAGGACAGGACGAGCTTCAGAATGCACTGTTGAAAGTCGTAGCTGCGGCACACTACCCAGTTCTCCAGCCTGGCTTTCTGGGGGACACCGGGGAGCCTTTTTGTCCAGGGTCACTGAGAGGTCATTCTGACAGGACAACAGGGCAGGCTCTGTCAACGAAGGCCTTGTCTGCAGCTTGGCGCTGTGTGGTGGGCTTTGCACGCACACCCAACTAGAAAGGTGGTCATGCCTGCAGAGAGGTCAGGTTTTTCATCTGGTGGTGAAGCTCAGAAGAGACCTAGTCTTACGTTCCTTGGAGAGGTAAGAGTCTGGATCCGTGGCTTGTCAGGTGGTCTGGTTTTGAAGGAAGTCTTTTTCCCACCCCAGGACTTTTGCACTTGGCTCTTACAGTTGGCTTAGAGCCTTCTTGCCCACACTCTTTATATGGCTGAGTCTGGCTCGAACTTTAGGTCTCAGGTCAAATACTTAGATCTTCTCTGACAACCCAGCTTAAAGTACTAAGAACTTTCTTATAGTAAAGAACCCCAGTGGTCCATGTATTTGCCATATTTTATAGAGTGCCCTGTATGTCCAGGGACTGTTCTGAGGATTAGAGGTAAATAACCAAAACACCCAAATGGTCAAAACCCGTGCTTATTTGCAGTGTTCGCCAAACATCAGAATGCACCTGAGGGAGTCATTTGGAGGGCTTGTAATACAGATACCTTGGCTTTTGAGTGTGTGAATCAGCCAGTCTTGGTGGGACCCCAGAATTTGCATTTCTAGCAATACTCCAGGTTATGCTGGGTCTGCTGGTGCAGGGACCCCACTGTGAGAACCACTGGTCTGATGGGTAATTCTCTCAGACCTGTGCCTGTTTGCTTATCAAGATTTGCTAGTGTTTATCTTTGTTTACTTGAGTTTCTTTGAGGGGGGATCATCTCTGTCTTGTCTCTGGCGTAGCCATGGGCCCTAGCAGAGGGACCAGCACATAGTAGGTGTTCTGTAGATACTTGAAGGAGGGAAGGCCAGTAGGCAGCAAGAAAAACCCTCTCATTGTTCTTCCTTCCTGTGTATACCCCCTTAATCCAGCCACTTCCACTATGCATGAGAAATCTCTGCAGGAGGGACAAGGAGAACCTGAGTTCACGTCTCGTCCCCAGCGAGAACTTCATGTGTTCAGTCCGATTATTTCAGCGAAAGCAGTGATTTATGATATGGGGTGAGATTACAGAGTAGGTGAGTGGGTAAGAGATAAGAACGAGAGACAGACAGGTGGAGATTATGTAACGGTGGGTGTCCCCAAGTATGGAATGGGTGCCAGGAAGAACGATTTTGCAATCGGAGACCCTGTGACATTTAAGCTTCTAGGCAATCTTTTAAAAAGAGCTTCTAGAATCTGGGCAGTGAGGTCATTCTTGCTGGGAGCCGTCTTCATGCCTAGGTTTTCTAGATTAGAGAGAATTCTGTACTGTGTAATCTCATGAGGGCAACAAGAGGCAAGCCAACCAACTTTATTTCATGCCTGGAGATAGACCCTCGTCCCCTGCCAGTTACGGTGGAACCCAAAGTGTCTTTGTAACTTACAGCTAGGCACCTTAAGAAGTATTCGAAAGAATGTTTTGGTACTTGGGACCATTTTCAATTGTTCATTTCAAAACATCTTAGCCTATTCTGACTGCTCTTAAAAAAATTACCAAAGCCTGGGTGGCTTGAAAAGAGCAGAGATTTATTTCTCACGTGGTGGAGGCTGGAAGTCCTAGATCAGGGCACCAGCATGGCTGAGTTCCAGGGAAGGCTCTCTTCCGTGTTGTACTTGGCTGCCTTCTTACTGTACCCTCGCTTGGCAGAAGTGGGGAGGGAGCTCTCTGGGGCTTCTTTTATAACAGCACGAATCCCATTCAGGAGGGCTCTGTCCTCACGAGCTAATCAGCTCGCAGAGGGCCCACATCCTATTAACTCCACCTTGGGGGGCTAGATTTCAACACATGGAATTTAAGAGATACAAATATTTGATCTGCAACACCAAGGTAGGCATGAGTCCCTGCCCAGGCGTGAGCAGCCCACAAGCCCAGGAGATACTGGTATAACTTATTTCCTCAGCACCTCGATTAATAAAAGCATCCTTAGCTCACATGAAGGGGCACTGGCCTCATTTTGCCTTGGATCCATGCTACCTCAGATCAGAACCAACCTGGTGTCTAATACTGCTTTTGCAAAAAGTGTGAACTCAAATGAATAAAAATCGGCATGTATATTTGTTTTCTGATTGAGGAAGTATACATAGATCTCAACAATGCTTACAACAGTCAATGCTCTCAAGAAGCCAAAGGTAATTTGGCTTGACAGAAGACGTGAATTATTTTTTAGTTGTGATTATAATTGTGATTACACAGATACACACGTCATAAAATTTACCATTTCAGTGATTTTAACTACATAATTCAGTGCATTAATTACATTCATAATGTTGTAATCCATCACCATTATCTGTTTCCAAAGCTTTTCCATCACTCTAAACAGAATACTCTACACATTAAGCAATAATTCTGCACCTCTCTCCTCTGGTCCTTTGTAACCACATTTTGGTTTTCTGTCTCTGTGAATTTATCTGTTTTATATATTTCATATAACTAGAATGACACTATATTTGTCCCTTTATGTTTGGCTTATTTCACTTAGCATAATGTTTTCAACATTCATCCATGTTGCGACATTTATCAGATCGCCATTTCTTTTTCATGGCTGAATAATATTCTGCTGCATTAATATACCCCATTTAGTTTTAATGGACACTTGTGTTGTTTCCATCTTTTGGCTGTTATGAATAATATTACTTCTATGAATGTTAACTTACAAATACCTTTTCAAGTGCTGGCTGTCAGTCTTTTTGGTTTTCTATCCAGAAATGAAATTCCTAGATCATGTGGTAATTCTGTATATAGAGTTTTTTGAGGAACCACCAACTGTTTCCCCAGAATGGCTGCACCATTTTACATTCCCACCAGTAATGTGTGTATTCTGATTTCTTCACTCCTTACCAACACCTGTTCTTTTGTTTCTGTTTGGTTTTGGTTTTGATAGTAGTCATTCTAGCGGATAGGAGGTTGTATCTCCTTGCGGTTTTGATTTGTGTTTCCCTAAAGATTAGTGAGGTTGAGCATCTTTTCTTGTGCTTATTGGCCATCTGTACCTGTTCTGTGGAGAACTGTCTACTAAAGCCCTTGCCCATTTTTAAATTGGGTTCTCTTTTTGTCATTGAGTTGGATTAAGGTGGGCCCCCAACCCCATATGGTTGGAGATCTTTCTATACTCTGGATAATAAACCCTTTTCAGACATATGATTTGCAAGTATTTTCTCCAATTCTTTAAGTTATCTTTTCACACTCTTAATAATGTCCTTTAATGCACAAAGTTTTTAATTTTACGAAGCCCAATGTATCCATTTTGTGCTTCGTTGTTCATGCATTTGGTATCCTATCTAAGAACCCATTGTAAAATCCAAGTTCATGAGGATGACATGAGGTTGTCTGGACGAGGAGATCAAGTCAGTATTTGTCATGACTTTGTTTAAGACAGTACAACGTTTTGTGAATCCCCTGAATTATATGCAAAATTTTGTACTTTGGAGTTTTAATGGGATCTTTGTGTTTAAGATAGATAACAGGGAAGCATCTGTCATGATATAAATTAGTAGCTGCTTATTTTAGGGGTTTGTCTGCCGACATCTCCCAAAGCATTACTCTGAGAGGCAGGTGTCCTGGCTCACCCTGGGGCGAGATCTTGAGCATGTCCATTGTGTTTGGTAGCGGATCCATCGAACGTGCAGGTCTTTCCTCTTTATATGTGCTGAGTATTCATGAGCTTTTGTGCATTTTAAGAAACACATTTATATATGGCCTTGGCTCTCACTGTACAAATCTATGCTTCTTTTGGAATTATGCTTGATGTTAATTGAAGGAACGAATTCCAAGCCTGGTTTATAAACTGTTCTTAAGGAAATCAGGTCATGACACCTTGGGTAGATATTAAGAAAGTGACCTTGGTGCAGAGGTGGGAAAAGCAGGAGGGTTAAGGGAGTAGGAAATAGAAGCAGTTGGCATTCCTGAAAAGGCTTCGTCAAAAAGAGTCAGAAGATTGAAAAGTTGATTACAAAACACTGGTCAAATATAAGCCTCCTCACCAAAGTACTCCTCAGAATGTTGACTTGGAATGTAGACAGAGGGCATAAGAACATGCCATGTTCTTAAGGTAACCAAGTCCCTCAGTGCTTGTAATGAGGCTCAGGTCATGGTGAAGGTAACTCTTAGAAACTCATTATTTTTTCATTAGGTCCAATACCCTTCTCCCCAAGACGCTGCTCTACAACCACATGGGCGGGTTTTGTTCATTCTGCGAGGCATTTGCAAACCCCATGTTCCTTGTCTTAAATGCCTACTTCTCAGAAAGTGGAAAGGCTTACATTATATTTAATTAGGATGTATTTAGCTCCCCTGCTTCTAGCTCATCAGCGCTGAGAAACTGCGTGATGGAGGTGGATGTTCAGTGTCTTTGGAAACTTGTGGCTTCAGCTTAGGACACCTTTGGGATCACTTACAGAAGGAAGAGCTGAAAGACTGGCAGCGGGGGTTGGGAAACTGCCCTCTGACACGGAGTCACCCTGTTAGTTCACACAGCGGGTCACAACTCAGGAGAGGTGTTTTCAAAGGCTGGCTAATCAGAGCAGCTGTGTGGCCCTAAAACTACTTAAATTGCCTTCTTCATTATACACTCAGTGGGACCATTTCATCAGGTCAGGTTCTTTATCTTCGGACAGCGGTAAGACCCGGGAGGCCGGGTTTTTAGCCGGGAAGGAAGGAAGGAAGAAGGAAACTCGCTTTTTCTTAGCCCTTGATCTGTATGTTCATGATGGGTGATGGAAAAGGCAGACTTGGAAAGGGAGTTTTGTTCTTACCACTGGTCAACTCTGCAGAAGTGAATGGACTAAGCTTGTTAAGTTTATCATCTGCAGGAGCATAGAAATGAGAAGCGACAGGGTTATGGACAGATTTATACCTGCACTGGAGAAGGGCACACAGCGATCAACAGAGGTCACAATGATACTTACCGACTAAGTGTCGTGTGCCCCACCCGACCCCTGAATTCATGCCTGTTGAAGCCCTAACCCCCAGTATATGGGTAAATGGAGATGAGGCCTTTGGGAGGTAATTAAGGTTAGATGAAATCATGAGGGTTTATTATAAGTTTTTATAAGTTTATTTTATATATATATATATATATATATGTTATTGTAAGTTTATTATAAGTTTAGTGTCCATATAAGAAGAGAAAGAGACCAGAGCTTGCTGCTCTCCCCACGATGGGGAGATAGCTATCTACAAGCCAGGAAGAGAGTTGTCACCAGAACCTGATTACACTGATCTTACACTTTCGCCCTCCAGACCTGTAAGAAATACACTGCTGTTGTGTAAGCTCCAGCTAAGATGCGAACAAGCATCTGGCACTTGCTGAAATATGAACATGTCTCACAGGGAAAATCTATGGGCTCCCCGTCATGGAAATGCTATTTCCAAGCACAGCGATCCACAGGTTTTGCTTCATTGTCATTGACCACTTTATCTGGTTGTCAGTTTAAGGTATTTGGTGATAAAACTACAGTCCCTTAAGAAAAAAGAAAGAGTGGTTGGAAAGAACTGGTTTTACCTTTCCCCTTCGCCCTGTACCAGCTCTTTCACTTTGAGCAGGGGAGAGGACAACACTCCCACCCATCTCATAGGCTGTTTATGCTTAAACAAGTTAGCACACATAACCATTCAGTATAAATTCCAGCACATGTTGGGTACTCAGTAAGTACTGGCCATGGGGAATGGGTCTTTATGGTTGAGTGGAGAACTGGGTTCTTTGCTACCTCTCCAGTCTTAATCACATAATCTCTTCTCCACTGCATTCTGAGCACAAGCTACATGGCTTTCTTTGTTTTTTTGTTTTTGTTTTTGTTTTTGTTTTTTAAATTTGTTTAAATTAAATAAGCCATGTCTCTCCCACCTCAGGACCTTTGCATATGCTGTTTCCACTGCCTGGAATATAACCACTTCCTTTGCCTAGTTAACTCACAGTCATCCATTGGCTTTGAGCTCAACCGTTACTTTTTTGGGAGACACCCCTTGAACTCTGTGGCATTAGCTCTCCCATCTACCAACCCTACCCCCACTCTAATCATGCTGACATTTTGTTTTTAAATATTTGTGTGATGACTGGATTATTTTCTTTTCCAATAGACTGTGAGCTTTAGGAGAACTCACTGTGGTCTTAAACCTGGGGACCCAGAAAATTGCTGGCTGAACATGTCCATGCTGGGTCATGATGTAGCTCCTGGGGCATGGGGCTGGTAACAGTTCCTCGGAGGTAGAAGTGCTAAGTCCAACCCATCACATCTGGGGTGGTGGATGAAGAGGAGGACTAAACACATGGTTCAACCTAATCCTAATAGATTTTCATTTAGGGAGGTTTCATTTGGCTTCTGAGGGTTTTGGCAAGACTCACTAAACTGGTGAGCCAAGCTAATTCTGCAGTAGCCCCACAAAAGTAAGAATCCTTAATAGCCCGTTTTTTTTCATTTTAAAAAGCAGCTGAGTGCACAGAGGTCAGCTTTCTACCACTGCGAGGCAAAACCACGTTACTGGCAAATCACATGACCCCGCGGACCACGCTCTTTCAGGATTAGCGGAAACTGGAAGCTAGGCAAAATGGACCATTTAAGCAGGAAAACCCATCTGAATGAAACCCAAAGAACCATACTCTGTTTTGTAACTGCTTTAGGGAATTCACATTTAATCAAAATTGAAGACTACAGCATTTGCCATGAGAATTCTTGCATCTTATCTCGGGTTTTAGTGATTTCTTTTTAATTAGTTGCTGCTCTGCCGAAATCTGAACGTGCTTAAAACAATCGGGAAACGAATAAAACTGGGAGCTGCAATTGCTTATGGTGCAACTGTGTTTGCTTCCTTGGTTTTAGGCAATTTCACTAACAAGTAACCTGTAACCTGCTTCTAAAGCTACGAGGAGATAATTATTTGGTAAATTTTCATACTTCAGTTTATAATACTAATTAGTTCTCCAACTGGTATTCCCCAGGCAATGTGTGCCGTCCTCTCATCACATTTGTGATTCTTTCGGCTTGGGAATCTCCTGTTTTCATTTAAAAGATGAAAAGCTTAATTTGTGCCCCAAATTCCTATATTTTTATGTGTCGTCTGTCCTATGTTCTTGCCAGGAGAGTTAGAATACCCTGTAATTTAAAACTCAAAGGGAACTGAGCAAAATGCCCATCATTTTGAAGTGGTTTCTTTTATTGCAATCATAACTATGTTACAAGTAATGGCAGAATTTGAACAGACTGTAAGTGACTTCTTGAGAAGAGGATGGAGGCACAGTGGTGACAGGTGAAGGGTTTGGCATCACGTGGGTGCAAATTCAAAGCCCCTCTCTACACTCATCTGGGCGGATTGCATCCTTGGAGTTTGAAGTGTGGCTGAGGCCACCGCCGTGCTGAAGCACCCCACTGATGGGGTGAGATGGCGGGGTGGCTTTACACACGCGTGGTTGAGAGTCTCTATCAGTGCTACAGGATAGAAATAGAATATGTGGCACATGCGTAACCAAATGTTTCTAGGAGCCACATTAAAGTGAAAAGAGATAAAATTAAAAGTATTTTCTTTAACCCAACATATGTGAAATATTATCATTTCAACATGCATGAAAATTGAAATTTTTTACGTCCTTTTTTGGGGGCATCTTTTAAATTCATTTTCTCAGAACATTTCAATTGAGGCTAGCCATATTTTAACAGCCTGCTAGGGCTAGTGGCTCCTGTATTGGATGGTATGGGAGCATGGAATCATCCATGAATTCTCATTTCTTTCCCTGTGAATTTTGAAAGTTTTGTTTAAACTTGAGTTATCCAGCCAGTGGAGTGGCTGCCAGGGAGAAGTGGGGATCTGTCCTTGTAGCCCTGAGATTTATTTAGCTAGGAGAGGAATAACCATCAGCACGATGACTGGGGGAGTATGGATGCTAGTGGTTGGTTGGATTTTAATTGCCATCTGCAATATGGTTCTAATGGGGATCTTTATTCCTTGATATTAAAAATGGGTGCCCCGATCAAACAGTGCCATCAGAGGCAACTAAAAGCAGCTTGTAAAATAAACCCATATGATTGTCCAGTTCATTTGGTCTCACGTTGAGGTTTTTGTAACTTCAGGGGAGGAACATGAACGGACTTTGTGGGCACAGAAGGCCTCCAAAATGATACACAACTTACTATGTTTTTCTGTGAGGAGAATCCTTGGCTTCCATCAGATTCTTCTCTGGGCCAAGGAAATCAGAGTATTAGCAGCTGAGGCCGGAGGGTGGCCTGTCGGCTACAGTGGAAGTTCTGTTTACACAGGAGCTAGGGTTTCACACCAGTGAGAGCAAAAGTTGTAAATTGTCTCTTGTCACCATTACCCAGGAAAATCCCTCCATGCACCCACTGGCCCGGAAATGCCTGTACCGAGAGGCACTTGGGAGCTCAGACTCACTGAAGAAATGGCAGATTCATGTCTCCTGGCTTATGCTCACTCCAGGGCATCCACTGGTGAAATGTGTTTATTTTTTGGTTGAGGGCACATGGTCACGTGCATCTGAGCGAACTGTGAATATGACAGCTACCTCTCCCCTGCGGCCGTGGCATTAAGAGCTGTGGGAACGGGAGGTGGGCTCTGAATTCAGATCTCCGTTTGTTTATTGAATGAGCTACGTTTGTCTCCTTGAGCCTCTTGCTGGTGGATAAAGTGACGATTTCTGGGGTGTCTTCCAGAATCTTTTCGGAGTTGATTTGCCAAATTAGATTTGGAAACTTCTTCTCACATTGCAAATTATGACCAAATGTATTTATATGATAAAAGTGATTTAAAATATAAGTTGTAATTGTAGAATCTGGAATTGGATTTAAATGTATGCTGCTTTCAATTTCCCTGCACTTTTTCATTAAGTGGCCCTGGCTGACCCCTCATTTGGAGGCAGTTGGGGAGCTCCGGTGAGAAGCTCCCCAGCTTCACTCTCTTGGCACATGACTGTTTAGGCTAGAGCTCTTTGTTCCTGTGGCTACATACATACCTCTGACTTCCGTAAGAACACAAAAGGGGAGGAAAGCTATTTCCCCACGGGAACCCACATACTTCCATGTGTCTCGCAGCCATGTTTGTTCTTTGTGAAACATGAGCGAGAAAGGGTGTGAGGCAAGAGTGCTATAGATGAGCTTCTTCTGGGAACCGAGGACCACTTCTGCTGGCAGGTGAACTTGGAGAATATTGGAAAACCATGGCCCTGTTAGTCCACCTTTTGAGAAAACTTGTCTTTGGAGGGCTGATGAGAATAATGTAGATTTAACTGTCTTTGTAGTTCCTGGTCTGGAAGAGGGAATGAACAGACATCTTATACACTTTAGTGTCTTACCTTCACTAAATTGTTGTTAAGATTTTAGCCCCCAAGGAGGAATTTTGGTTTGAGGAGCATAGAGGGGAGTTATCTGTTAGATGTCTAACCAGCTGGTCACTTCAATCAAATTTTTAGTCAGATCAGTGTGTAAACTAGATATCCGGCAACATGTCAAATGAAATGGACTCCCTTCTTAATCCTATCTTTATTTTGTGTTTTCAGTAAGTCTTAGAGTTGCAATTGGTGTCAACACTATAACCAGGGAACCATTTGTAGCAAATTCATTATTTAAGATCCTGGAGGTGGTTGGGATTCTGGAAGATACCAGTTTTAAAAACCTGCTACCTTTGGTGACCTAAGTTATTCTGTGAAAATATGAGATAGTTTGCAGAAATGGGAAGTTGGGTCTAGCCACCCAGAGTTGTTTTATCGGCAGGCAGTAATGGCTGCAATAAACCAGAGAAATTTCATTGTAAATGTGACCGTGATTGATAAACTTGCTCCTTCTCATTCTTGCTTACAGGGTAACCAGGCCAGGCTTGAGGCTTTCTGCAACACAGCAGTCAGAATGCAGGATTCAGTGGTGAGTTTGATTCCTTCTTCTTAACTGACAGACATTTGTTTTAGGTCTGTCTTTGGGTTTTGGGCAGAATGAAGGTACTGGATGATTTGAAAGAGTCAAATATTCCCAAGGTAATCGATTAATGGGAGAAAAAAAAAAAACACTGTGAAAGGCTTTTATTTTATAAGCACCACTGCAAAAAATGAGGAATCACTTCAAAACATATCAAATAGAAAATAATAATTTATTTTAACTTCATTTTACTTAGTGTTTGTAACTAATCATGATTTCATGAGCTTGCTTGTAAAACTCTGTCCCTTCAAATCTACAAAGCAAAGGTTTACTACAATGAGCACTTAAAATTCCACAAACCACCTCCATCCACAACTTTCCTGTACATGCAAATTCTTCCATCGGGCTGCAATATTTGCAAACATGCTTTAAACTTCCATAAAGCTGCATGATATTTTGCTTTCTGATAAAACCTTTACGCTCTTGGGAACTTTCACCAGGAAAAAAAAAAATGTTTGTTTAAATGTGTATCCCAACTCTAAACACTGCTGGTTTGGTTATGTGTATTAAATCCTAAACCACACAGTTTGGGAGTTTTGAGTTGAAGCCTTGACCTAAATTATATATTAATGGTCACTCATATGAAATACATTTAACAAAGTAACATTATAAAATAGGGTTCTGTTAAAAATACACACTGGCAGTTGTATTTGTGTTTTCGGCAGGGAAAAAAAAAGCGTGTTTAACTTTTTTATATGAATATAGTTTAAACAAATTATTCTGTGAAAGTATGCTTAATAAAAGATCTTTTTGAAATTTAAACACTTTATGCAAAAGGTAGCAAGTAAAAAAGTACAATTGCTATTTGAAAAAAGCTCAGCTTGTTACCATTGCCTTCCAAGACAGTTAAGGGTGGTTTTTCTCCGCTTAAAATAGAGCTATCGACACCCAGAGTGAGTTGCAGCGTTGGCCAGTCGTGACTATAAACAGGATGACCGTATTTATCTTATATACAAAAACTTGCCGCATTGAACGAGGCAGGAATTTCTACCCCAACGGTAGCGTTCTCTCGTATGTACACCACGCAGGAGGGACAATTATACAGTCGTCACGGACAAGAAGGAATTGTATACTCTCGTGCCATCGGGGGACTTTGTGCCGTGGGTTAAGAGTTCTTGGATTGTCATCCAATTGTCAAATATCTTTTTGTTCCTCTTCTTCATCATCTTTTTGTGGCTCAGTTCGAGGATGTTCATCTCCTTCCTGTCGTCGGCCGCCTGCTGCTCCTTCAGGCAGTCGAGCCGGCTCTGCATCATGAACTCGCGCCGGCGCCGCTGCTCCTTGGCCTTCACCACGTGCTGCTTGCGCTCCTCTTTGCTCCAGTACCGACCCAGCTTCAGCTCGCTCACCGCGTCGTCGTCGGTGGTCATGCCGCTGCGCTCCTCGCGGATCTTGAGCGCGCGCTCCCGCAGCAGGCGGTCGCGCACCGGCCGCTTGGTGATGTAGCGCGTGCCGTCGCTGCGGACCTTGACCTTCCACTCCATGCGGGCCTCAGCTGCGCCGGCCGAGTGCAGGTCCTTGCACATGCTCACCAGGCTCATCTGGCTCTGCGCGTACTCCACCGCCGACTTCTGCTGGATCAGCTGCATGTAGCTCTGGTAGTGCTGCGCGTGCGCCGGGATGTGTGCGTGTTTGTAGGGCGAGTGCGGGAAGGGCGGCAGGTAGGAGCCGCCCAGCTTGGGGCTGGGGCTGGGGCTGCCGCCGCCGTCGTCGCTGGGCCTCCGCTCCCTGCTCTCTGGGGCCGGGCTGGGCTCCAGCTCTCGGGGCGGCGGCGGGCTGTAGCTGGCGCCGCCCGCCTCCGGATCTTCGGTGATGGAGAGCAGGTTCCTGGGGCACGGCCCGTAGGCCTCCGCGCTCCCCGCGGCCCCCTCGCCACCCGCGCAGCTGCCGCCCTCCGCCACTCTCCTCAGCGAGTTGTCGGGGGACATTTCCAAGGTGAGCGGTGTGCTGCGGCAGCTCTCGCCCGTGTTGTAGGCGCTCGAGCTGTCCTTGTCGGATTTCTCGGGGAGCTCGGTGATGTCCGACAGCTCGTGGCGGCGCACGTCCACGCTGGTGTTGTAGTTGCGGAAGCCGCTGTGGTGCAGCATCCACGACTCGCGGTACTGCTCGCGGAGCTGCTGCATTTTGTGCGCCCGCACGATGCTCAGGCACTCCAGCTCGATGCTGCGCAGCTCCTCGTTCAACAGCTCCAGCTCCTTGTCCACGCTCTCGGGATCGCTCTTGCTGGCGTCCAGGGGGCTGCTGGCGTAGTACAGGCTGTAGGGGCTGCTGCTCTTGGCCTGGCACTTGAGCTCCAGGAGCTCCCGGAAGCGCTCGCACTCGTCCACGGGGATGCCCAGGTAGTCGGCTTCAGTGCAGTCGGCCGACAGGAAGGACTCGTTGCTGAAGGGCAGGTCGCCGCTGCCCAGGGTGTCCTGGCTGCATGTGAGCTTCCTCTGCCCGGCCAGCGGGGTGGACGAGGCGGTGGCGTCGTCACCGTTGTTCTCCTGCTCCGAGCTCTCGTCGTTGCGCGTGCTCTCGTCGGTGCGTCCCACGCCGCTGTCCTTCTCGTGCTGGTTGGATAGGATGGTGGCTGTATCTGTGGTCCCCCCGTCTTCTTCGTGCTTCTTCTGGAACAAGAACAAATGGCCACGGTGAGGGAGGTGCGGACCGCAGCGGCCATGTGCCCTGCAGGACAAGGGCTGCCGGTCGGGGCAGGCTCTGCATCTCTAAGGTTGAGAGGCTGCAGATGCTCTCCATACCTGGCCATCAGGCAGACCCACCCGGGCTAAACACCTGCCCTGTTCCTCCTCCTCAGTTCTCCCACCTGTAAGACGAGGGTATTAGTCACCTTAGCTCAGTGAATGATCCTAGCCACGCCGGCACCCAATGCATGGGGAGCAGGAGGCACAGAGGGCCTTACCACTCAGCAGTGCGTTTTTAGGACCCTGACCATGGAGGTGGCACAGAAGGGGGCTACAGAGCTCTAAGAAGCTCAGGCTACACTGACGGAATTGTTCTAGTTTTGAAAACATGACTTCATGCTTCCTAATGTGTGTTAAAGCTGGCCCAGGTGTTTTCCAAGCAGATAGCTCGTCAGCTGGACCTCAGCATGACTACTGCACTTTCAGAGCCCAGCCCCATTCCCTGGGTGGGGGAGGATATGGCTTCGGCTGTGCTGGTGTGCAGAGGGGAAGGCATGGAGGAGGGGCAGGTAGGGAGTGCAGGGGAGGGGAGGGGAGGGGAGTCACCTGCTGCAGCACACCAGCGGTGAACTGCATGGCTTGATGGTGCTGCTCCTCCAGCATGTCCATGTGCAGCTGGTCCAGGAAGTCGTTGCGGTCATCATCCATCCAGCCCTCGTCCAGCTGCAGAGAGAGAGCAGCCCACACGGGCCTCAGACAGGATTCCTTTTGCTTTCATTTTATTTACTTTTTTAAAAGAAAGGACATTAACTTGGAGGAAAAGACTTCTTAGGCTCTCTCTGGGAGGCCTGAAAATGCAGTGTGCCCGTTGTTTGGCCTCTTTCACGGTCAAGAGCCCTTCCGCCCTAGGAAAGTCTCTGCTGTCCATGGCTGTCTTTTCTCCAGAGGACGCTCCACGGGGGCTACTTTCAGGGAAGAAGGCCATCCAGGAGGGGTCCCGGACAGCTAGCCCTGCCCCCGCCCCTGTTGACTGGCCCACACATAGGTTTAGCAGGCCCTGAAGACAAACTATTTGCAGTGCTGGAAGAGTTCCTTTCGGCACAGAACGTGGTTCTGTTAACTACCTGTCTGGGGCAAGACCCCTCACTTTGATCACGCCCAAGTCTTCCTAGAGCAGACTACTCAGGGGTCAGATGTGGCCTGCTGCCTGTGGACTGTCTGCAGCCACGTCTTCTTTTCTTTTTAATCTTTTTTTTTTTTTTTAGATTTATTTATTTATTTGACAGACAGAGATCACAAGTAGGCAGAGAGGCAGGCAGAGAGAGAGGGGAGGAACAGGCTCCCTGCTGAGCAGAGAGCCCGATGTGGGACTCGATCCCAGGACCCTGAGATCATGACCTGAGCCGAAGGCAGAGGCTTTAACCCACTGAGCCACCCAGGCGCCCCTGCAGCCACTTCTGTGCTACTATAGCAGAGTCTAGCGATGGCACCAGAGGCTATATGGCCCCCCAAAGCCAGACATTGAGAAAAGGTTTTCTGAGCAATGGTGCTTTCATTTTTTAAAATAAAAGTTGTATTTTATGTTTAAGAGGTACGTGGTGATGATTGAATATACATCAACGTAGGTAATTCCTAGAGTCAAGCTCATTAACATAGAATTTCCTCACAGAGGAAAATTTGTGTGCGTGTGTGTGTGATGAGAGCACCTGAGATTTACTCTCTCATCAAAGATTTAGCAGCAATGCACTATTATTAGCCACAACCACTGTACTGTACCCGACCTCCACTCTGCAGCTGGAGATGAGGTCCGCACTGACCCTGGCTGGAACACCCGTCAGGCTTTGGGAATGCCAACATCTAGATGGTTATGACCTTGGCTGTCCCTTGTTTTCTTCTTCATGACCATTCCTATGCTAATGAGCCTGCTGGGCCTAGAGTGTGATTTCAGGCTGGATGTCAGTGCCCTCCTTAAATGGTTAAAACATAAAATAGATTTTAGATCATATCAAGTGAGACGAATTTTTCAGGGTGTACAAAGTGCCTTCAAATTCAGACCCAATACTTGGGCAGTAGTCTACAGTGCTGAGGACTTGGGTTTTTGGTTGTAGCAACACAGACCCAGCTTCTCATGCAGGAAGTGGACCCACCTGGAGTTCAGGCCTTGCAATCAGCAAGGAAAAGTTCTTGTTTTCTTCACTGGTTAGGAGAGCCACAGCCTCTTCACGGTTCTGTACCTCTATTCCATTAATCTTAAAAAAAAAAAAAAAAAAGGGTGAGGAGGCAATGGAGCGATGGACAATAGTATAATGAGATCGTAACAAAATCATTCTATACTGTTCCAGGCCTCTGTGTGTCATGCCGTCACAGCTGGAGCAGAGAACTTCCATGGAGCTTGCAAAGAATGCTTTTTCCGAAGGAAAGGCCTTGCTCAGACAGGTCTATCAGTCAGCCGTGACAGGTGTACAAGGCAACTAATGTGGAAACTATGTGAACACAAGTGGCTGAGACTCCAGAAGGCAGACTGAGAAAAATCACCATGTTGTGAAGAGGGAACATCTGAGCAATTTAATCAGACATAATACTCAGGCAAGAACATAAAGGGAATATACTAAAGCATTATTATAGGCATTTTCAGATAATAGGTGAGAAAAAGCAGCAGCAGGTCTCATGTGACCATTATGGAAGTTGAGGGCAAACAAAGAAATGGCATTGTATGTGGTGGTCTGTGTGCCCAGTTTGTCACTTGAACTTCGTTAGGTGGGACAAAAAGTCTAGTGGGAGGGACTCTCACAAATTGCTCCAGGGCATAGAGGAATGGTCTCAAGAGCAGGGAGCAGACCCTTCCATCCAACTCAGGCCAGTAAACCAAGAGGCAACAGAGGGGGTGACCCTACTGGGTGGGGTGAATGAACCCAGTGACCAGTGGAGGTAGGCAGGGCCATGTCTGGAACCCAGGACTTCCGTGCCCCGTAGTAAAAGCTAAAGGAAAAGCACAGCATCCCCAAGTGGTAGGACTGCTGATGGGTCAGAGCATTTAGGAATGAAGGTATGGGTTACTTCACCAGCAAATGGTTGTTAAGCAGCTGAGGCTGGGGTTGAAATCTGGGGAAATGCAGACGAAGCAGTGGAAAAAGGGAAGATAAATGACTCACAGTGCAGTAAGTCATGGCAGATACAAACACAGTGGAACACAGATGGGAAGACAGGAATGAGGGGAGGTAGAAGCTAAGCCTTGTGGGACACAGTGGACCAAACGATCTCCATTTCTGGGAGATTAAAGAAGACTGTAGCTGAAACAAGCAGTCTCATTTGGATTCCAAAGAGCAACAGGGCTTCAGGTAAAGAAACTATCCTTAGAGGCCCTTCTAAATGTCAAGTCATGAAATTTAAAAGGCTTCTCCATCAATTTTACTAAATTTGCCAAAGATGTTCCTATTTTTTTTTTTTAAGATTTTGTTTATTTATTTGACAGAGAGAGAGATCACAAATCGGCAGAGAGAGAGAGAGAGAAGGAAACAGGCTCCAGAGCAGGGAGCCTGATGCGGGACTCAATCCCAGGACTCTGGGATCATGACCTGAGCCGAAGGCAGAGGCTTTAACCCACTGAGCCACCCAGGTGCCCCAAGATGTTCCTATTTTAAGGACAAGACCAAACTTGACATTCATGGTCCAAAATAACTCCTTCAGAGAAATAAAAAATGAATTATTCTGGTTCACAAGTTGCAGACTATTGGCTTGACTTGGGCCCTGGCGGTGCTGCGCTGGGCCTTGCAGAGAGAATGGAAGGCAATGAGGTGTGTCTTCTGTAAGGTGCTGGGGCAGCTCCGTCCAATTGTCTTAGGCCTCACCACTCCCTGGTGCGTGTCACTTTGCAGGGTCTTTGCTTCGCTCATTAATTTAACTTCTGGCCTCCCTGTAGGTCTGATTTGGTGATCCTTGTTCTTTAACGTCTTCTGCATTTTCAACCCTAAAGCCATTATCATCAACCATAAAATGTGCTCGTCAGGGACAGGCATGGGACGAGGCCTCTGGTAGAAGGCTGACCTACCTGGATAATGCGGTCTCCTTCTCGGATGCGCCCATCCTTGGCCGCAATGCTGTTAGGGTCGATCTGAAACACACAGGGACAGGTCAGCATGGAGTGGATACTGAAGACACATATGAGAATAAACAGCAGACTTCTCAAAGGCTGTCTGACACGCAGTCCTGCTTATCCCTGTTTTTGTTTTGCACAGAAATAAACAAGACTTGGTGTCATGCAAGGAGAGGCAGACATGGATTGATCTGTTTCCAAGCCCTTTCCTGGGCAGGCACTTGGATCCCTGCATGGCCTCCCTGTAACAGGGCGGTGTGCACAGACCCTGCTGACCTAAGGGCTGGAGAGGCACAGCTCACATTCATCGCAGGCACAGAAATGAAAACCAAAGTGTGATGCAGAACAAGGTAAACCAGACCCCACGCCTATGCTGATGAGCGACCATACCTTGATTGTTTTCCTAAATGGTTCCATTTTGGAAAGTAACTTTAAAAATGAAATATAATTGAAACAAGTGGGATGAAGTATAGGAAAATACCCCCCAAATTCAGGAATGGTGGACCATCTTAAGCTTGGTGAATAAAGTACACCCAAAGGAATAACTATTAAGCCTAGTGAACACATCCCTTGGCTCATCCCACAGAGAGAGGTTTCATGTCCTAACAAAACTGAATGTCTGTGCTCGTGTGGGTGGGAGGCTTGGGTTAAGTATCTATGTTGTAATCACACTGCATTGTCCTCTCTAAGAAGATCACAATAGCTTCCATCTCTGTCCTTTGCAGACACATTTAACTTACATGAATGCAGCGATATACACAGTCAACGAAAAGGAAAAAGATATAGTTTAAAAAGCATAAATGATTCCATCCACCATCCCATTCAATGGACACGAGAAGGGAAATGTGAATTTGCTGTCCCCTCGGGGTTGAACACACAAAACCGTGTAAACGGCTCCATTTTCTGGCCGATTTGCAGGCTTCTCAAGTGTAATTTCGCCTTATGTGCTGACTGACATTTGAACTTCACCCCCATGTAAAGATGTAACTTCATGGACTGTGTGATGAAGGGGAGAAAGACATTTGGGTCTTTCCAAAGACTTGTCAATGAGCCAGCATGAAGGCTGGTTAACATGTAACAGGAAAAAAACCAATAAAGCAAACCCAAACACTTCCTCTGGTCTTGGGATGATACTTATAAACACTTAGCCTTCGTACCTCACTTATGTAAATCCCAAGGTCATCTTCATCATCTGTCCGGTAGCACACGGTGAGGCCCAGCTTGTCCTGGCTGTTCATTCTGTAGAGATCCACTTCCTAGACAAAGAAAAGGTGACTGCAGTGAGCTTCCAGCAGGCAGGGAGAGCTGGGAGGGGTCAAATGCTTTAAAAATATTTTGTTTCAATGATGAACTGGGTTTCTTTGTATTTGACTGTATAGAGTGGTTAACTTACTAAACAAAAAGTGATTATGGACACAGGATCAATGCCCACGGCATATCTGACCTTTCAGTCAATATAAAGTCATTTTGAAAATAGTTATTTTATTGATCCCCCAAAAGAAAAATTACCTATATTTCACTCAGTGTCAAGACTTCTGGGGTTGGGCTTTTAAAAAGCCTTCTTTCAACGTCTGCCACAAACGAGACTATTTCCATACCCCAAACCATCCAGCCATTTCAGTACAAATGTTTCCAATGTGTTCGGTTAGATTATTTCACGTTGCGTTCCCTTAATATTCACAGTAATAGAACTTGCAAACAGATTACACATAAATTGATCCAAGAAAGGAGGGTAACGTGATAGTGTGCAATTAATGCTTTCCACAACAGCTGTGATATTTACAGTCGAGAAATTAGTTTCAGCCGCTATTACTGCAAATTAAATAAGATAAAAGCAAAGTGAGCCCAAATGCGAGACACATGAGCACAGGGAACGCCACTGTATTTGCCAATTAGTCTGTGCGGCAGAATGAAATCAGAACTCTGAAAATTGCTGGAGTCTTGGGAGGAAGTTCTGGGTTTTCTGAAAGTATCACCCAGCCAAGCTGTCCTCTCTGCCATACCGCCAATTGCCCCTGCGAGATTCTGCAGCGCTAAGCTGAGGCCTGTCTGAAGGGCTGCCTGAGAGTGTCTCCAGCAGGTCTCTCGGTCTGGTTTTTACGTTGCCTGCTCACCAACTGGGAGGGGGAGGTGCTGAGAGAATGGGTCTCCGAAACCATGATCTCCGGGGACCACTTCCTCTCTCCACAGTATTCTTGGTGTGTGGTAAGGATGCACTTGTCCTTGTGGGGAAGCTCAAAGCAGATACTTCCTGAACCCTCCCCTGTGAAAGGTCCCAACACCGTGGACACTTTCAAGGTGGAGGAACAGCAGGTGCAAATGTCCTGGGCCAAATGCCAAAGCCCTGTGTGCCAAGAGGAGAGAGGTGGGCTGAGCACGGACAGGCATGAAGCCAGACCAGGTCAGGAGGACCCCCACAGGCCAGCATGAGGAGCTCAGATCTTACTTCGCCATTGTGGGAACCCATGAAAAAGCTTTAAGCGAGGACTGCACTGATGTGACAGACTCCTTTCGGCAGTCTTTCTGGCAGATGTATGGAGAGTGATGTGGCGGTGAAGGGTTGGGGCTATGAAGACAGGCAGACCCATGTTCAGATCCCAAAGCTACATTTTCTGGCACCTCCATCATGGGCTTGTGGCTGTATCTAAGCCCGTCTCCCCACTAGGCAAGGTCATTCTGCTGCCTCAGGCTGGGGGAAGACTCAGTGAGGTAAGGCTCGTGGACAGCTTCAGCACAGTGCTTGGCCCAGAGTTAATAGGAAACTGTAGTAAAATAATTACTGCAGGTATGTTTACCTGCCTCAAGTCCCAGCACTTGTGTGTAGCAGAGGGGTTATATCTCACGTGCCCCTTCCCCAATAAGGTAACTTTGTTTTCTTAACATTGATATGTTAATTAATTCACTGACTTCCTAATTATAGCTTTAGCAATATGGCAAATTTTCACTAAATGAAATCCCATTAATTTCTGTAACTTCAGTTGGATGGAAATTTCTTTCCTCCTGTTTTGAGAACTGGACTGAGCAGCACAGTAAGGGAGGAAGCAGGAGTTTGAAGGTCACAAGGGCCTTCACAAGGGCCGATTCTTTCCAAATAGTTTGGAGTAACCCATTTGCATACCTCACATAATATTATCAGTCACACATCCTCCTCTTATGTTTCAAACACAAGCCCACATCTCTGTCTCAGGGTACACTTCCTTTGGGTCTGGGTAGAAGGAAAGACTTTCTCCATTTTGGCCCTTCTTACAGTTAGTGTGAGTCAGTGGAATTTCATGATGGTTTGTTTGGGTCCAGCTGCACAACTATAGCCAAATGCTGCCACCGAGCCCTGTGCTATCATGGCGGACGCGAGATGGTTCGGGAGCGAGTCCACGGGCAACCAAAGCAGAGAGAGGGATAGAACAGGAAAGGTTGGAGGAAGAAAAATGAGAAAGACAATAAATGCTGTGATAGTCCTTTTAACAGAAGTACAAATGGTGATATGAGTTACAGCTTTTTTCTGAGCAACGGGCCACCAAGATGAGTTTCTAAGCATAAAAGATTTCAAAGTTCCACTGGGCTTTATTCTAGTACCCAGAGTGAGCTTCCAAGTGTGGTTTTAAGGAATAAGTGCAGAAACAGAGGGAAGGGTTTAGAAACTACTAGAGCATTTGGATATTGTCATAATACCCAAAAACAAGATGAGCAAGCTTGGCTTCCTGACCGAAGTGTGTGTTGGTTCAGGTACTCCTGACTCAAGTGGAAAAGTTTGTACAGGATGAGCTATATAGCGTGCCACATGGTAGAACCACATATCAGTGACACACTGAAGCTGGTTGGTCCTCCTGGTTTTTCAGTATAGACTGTCTGAGAAGCACAGCTCTCCAACACACATCCTAGAAGTTAAGGCTCCATCTGAAAACCTAGGAAAGTGAAAAGTCTGGAAATCGTTGTCTTGGAAAAGAACAGCATAATGTACTAGGATTATTCAAGACAGAAAAAGGAAGGCTCGTAAGGAACGGGATAGCTGAAGGTCTGCTACATAAAAAAGGATTACATTCATTTGGCTTGGTTTCCAAAATGTAGACAGTCTGCTGTCTCAAGTGTTGGGTAAATGATTTAAAAAAAAAAAAAACAACCTAGCTTGAACAGCATTTCTGCTCTATTTTTTGGTCAGGATTTTGACTGACAGATAGTTGGAGAACTAGGAAGCTATAAATGTGGACATCGGTTCATGCTGCTATTGGTGGGAGGCTTTTTTCCCCCTGTACTTTACTCTTCTGACTCTGCCAGTTCCTTTCAACAAATCTTTTATAACCAGGGAGAAACTTTCTTAGAACAAGATGTCAGGCTGGAAAGGAATACATCCTAAAGTGTTGCTTTAAAATAGTTTCACCTGAATTTCTGATACCTGAATCATGGATAATCCCTATGCTGTCCTTGAACACATTTTATATGCTGCCATTAACCTCATATGTGATTAGCAAATCAATAATAGATTTCCAACACACACTGTTGGAAATGACACACAATACATGATGGTCAACATTCCCACATTTGTGCATGGGAGACGAGAGGTTTTCATTACCAGATCTACTCCCAGTTAGCAATACTCTGAGAGTGCAGAGCTCCCTACCTCCGGCACAAAGACTTAGCCAACACTACATTTAGCCTTTATATCCCATTGCAAATCCTCCCAGGACAGACTGTCATGGCTACAGTCACATTTTCACTTTGGTCAGATTTGACTTAAAAACTGCAAAAGCTGAATTCCATCCTTGACATGGATGAGAAGCTGGCTCTGGCATCACACGCACGTGCATGTGTGTTCACACACACACACACACACACACACACCATGAGAGGGCAGAGCACAGGAGGAGCCCACTCTTATCTGAAACACTTGCCCTGAGTATGTTAAAGCTTTCTTTTCTACCCACAATTCCAGTTGGCTGTGAAGCAAACTTTAGGACTTGACTTTTAAAACAGATTCAAGAATGGGAGTGTAATTCTAGTTTAGGGAGTAGTCCTCTGGAAATAACTCTCTATCTTAGAAGTGGTCTGGTTTTAAAAATGATGAGTGGTACAGGATAGACATACTGGTATTACATTTCTAAGTGGTGGGAAAGGAAAGAAAAGGTTTCCTCCAGGTATGTTCTTGACATTGATATTAGAAAGGGTGGCTTGGCCTAGAATGTCTTCTTGTGTTACCTATATCTTCTGAGGAACACTAACCAAACACTGGAGAAGTTTCACTTAGAAGGCATATGGCTCAACTTAGCTCTAGTCACTCAATTTCCAAGGGATGGTTCAACATTGGAGGAAGAGCCTAGATGCTCTTAGGCAAAGAGTGAACCATAAAAGGTTTTCAGAAGCTCTTGGAAAACAACACTCTAAGAACTGCTACTATCCTAGCTGTGTATAAATCTGAGTTTTACCTTGGTTGCTCATCAAGATTATATTAAGGCAATAGCTGAATCATGAGTTTTGAAGTAAAGAAAAGCCTAATGTAGTGTGCACAGTAGGTGCCTCAGAACTGAATGAAGGAGCTTGCAATTCCAAGGCAGGGGAAAAAAAAAAATCCACATGAACAACCATCTTGGCTGGGCCATGAGCAAGCCAGGCGACCTTGGGAAAGTCACTTCACTTTCTCTGAAATGTCTCAGCTATTCTACAATTTCCCAACCAGATATGGTATATTTGGGGGCCTGAGCAGACAATTCTCCAAACTCACTGGCTGGCTTGTAAATTCTCAACATGGCATTCTGCCTCAAAGGTAAAGGCAGAGTCTTACCCAACTGAGCACATCACTGAAAGCTTAGAGGTTATCAATACATATCTGTCTGTGATGATGGAGATAAGATTTCAAAGAAGACCATTAATCAAACTGGTATGAATAATGTATTAGCATTATCTGGATTACAGCTCCCCCACCACTGGTGTCCTGTTGCTTACTGGTCTAGATGGACTCTTGGATAAAAATGAACTGCTAAGCCTGACATTTCAGATGAAATTGAAACGATAGCCCAATTAAGAGAATTAATGGGGCCATTCCACCTGGGTGATTCAAGCTTTCTGTTTCAACGTCAGCCACTTTAATCAGAGGGGATCCCAAAGACTAATTTCAGTGGCTTATCCCATACCCGGAAGACGGGTCACTGCAGCATACCTCTACCTTATCGGTTCAGAGCTGCTGTGCCGACGTCTTTAAATCATCTCCACTCTTTCTGTGTCTATGCATAGGGCGGGCTACGTGCAACACAGAGCTGTCTCTAGAGAGGCTGCACTTCCCTTTGAGAACCTTCACTGGAGATAAGGTAATGGGCATTTATTCCTCCACTCCACAAATGTTTACAGGGTACCTGCCATGTGTCGAGTATCCTAGGCATGAGGAGTGGAGCCAGGAATGAGCTGGACAAGAGCCCAGGTCTCATGGAACTTCTGTTCTAGGCGGGGAGGCCAGTCAGTAAGTAGGAAATGGCACGGTTGGGGTAGGGATGTCCTAGACAGAGTGGCTGGAAAGCTTCTCTGGAGGTGACCTGTGGACAAAAGATGGAACCAGGCGGGGCCATGCTAGGATCTGGGCAAGTGCTCTGCGGGCTGAGAGCAGAGCAGGCAGAAGGTCCTGGTGTGCAGACGGTAGCACAAAGAACAGGCAAGTGCCGACTGTACTGGGACTAGGTGAGGAGGCCGACTCCGTGAGGGCAGGGCTTGACCAGGGAAGGCTTCCTGGAGGAGTTCTTGAGCTGCGCTTTAAAGGCTGAAGACAAATGGACAGATTGGCTGGGGTGTCCTGTATCGTCTCTGGCATAATCCCAATTCCCTAGTGACCTACTTAGGTTACTTGATGAAACCAGGTTTGGAGGTCGTTTTAGTCTCCCTGTTGAAACTGTAGCTTTTCTTCTCTTTTCTCACCCCAAAATGACATCATCAGAACACAACATAGGTGAGGGTAGTTTCACAGCTTGGAAGGGAGGGGGGTTACCGATGAACCGACTGGGAAATTAACACGCTAGATTAAGGAAAAAGCCTTCTTCAAACATCTATTTTCCTTCTTAATTGCCTCCAGGAAGATCTAGAGCAGGTGTTCAGTACCTGAAAATTTATGGGTAATTATGTGGCTGCTCAACCCTTGGGCATACTTGGGTATAATCCTTTTGGCTTTACACAGTTTCACAATAACAGGGATTTGACACTTACCTAAATACGATCATTTTGTGTGCTTTAAAAGACAGAACATCTGTTTTTCTCTGTGAATTTGCTTCTATAATATCCCAACACACTCATATATTTTCCTCCTATATAATATCCACGGAACTAGCTATTTTTCAAAAGGTGTGGATGTTAATCTCATCCAACTCGGACGACGAGTGGTGTGTTGAGACTGACCACCTAACTCAGAACAGGCCTGCTCTTTTTGTAATCTAACCCCAGAGTCGGGGAGGGGGGATAAAAGGATGGAACATAGCAGAGACAGAGTGTGGACTGCTCTATGAAACCTGGTGAGAAGCATGGATGACAGGTACATGCCAATTGCCCTAAAAACTGGGTCTGCTTTAGGAAACTCTGCTCTTGGCACTGAGGTTCGTCTGAGCATCTGGGAGCTGACCAAACTACCGTCCGAGGACGTGCCTCTGCAGCGGGGCAAAGTGCTGGAGGTACACTGTTCTCTACGGGAGAGTGCCTCCTGGGAAGGGGCCACACTGAGCTTCTGGAAGACTCCATGCCCTCACCACAGGACTCAGGATGGGCCTCTTATCCCAAACCGCCAGGTTCACTTTGTGAGATGTGCTTACTTAGCAAAAATAACCTGGTGACATCTCAGCTAAGGACAAAAGTCCAGAGGTGAAAGCAACCTTCCCGCCTGGCGTGCACCCATGACCATATTTTGGCTTTCTTAGGAGATGGTGAGCTCCTGTCTAATAATCCTAAAGGCTTAGGAACTGCGAGGAATGTGAGCTCCTTAAAGGCAAGCAGGGTGGTGACTTCCTGATTTTGCATTTCCAGCTCCAGTGTATTCTGTGTAACAGATGATCAGTGAAAATGGGCAAGTCGAAATGAAAATAATCATGGATGTAAAGTCTCATGGCATCAAAGGTCTAATGTAAGAGACTCAGCAAAAAAGAAAAGAAAAGAAAACTGGGGTTTCAGGGAAAATTGCAGAGAGATCTTTTCGGAACAGGCACTTTTAACTATCAAATTTTACTTTGTTTGCATTGCAAAAAAAATAAATAAATAAAACACTCAACTGATTTTCCAAATACTTGGGTTGTTTGTCTCTGCTTTTTACTCATGAAAAGAAAGAAGTCTATACGGAATGGAATGCACAACCAAAACCTTGCTGCTTTGCCCCCTGAGCAAATGGAAACTTGGGACTTTTTTACCTCTAGGTGGGGCCCCTCCAACTTGAGTGTGTGCCAAGTCACCTAGGGATCTTGTTAAAATGCAGATTGGGACTCAGCAGGTCTGAGGGCCAAGACTCTGCATTTCCTGCCATCTCCCAGGGGATGCTGTGCCGGTCCTGGCACCACACTTGGAGAAGCAAGATTCTAGGGAACTGTTTTAGAGTGGCTTCTACCAAAAGCAAGATGCTCTAAGGTAGTTCATGCTGAGAAAGTTACCACCTTTAGGAAGACGGACTCTGTCTGGGCTAGTCTGGACACTCCTTTAACATTAGCTGATCTCCTGAATAAGAGAGGAGGGGTGGGGAGAACCGGCCCCAGACCCCTCAGCCCTCACCCGGCACCACTGATCATGCACATCAGGGTTTGGTAACACTGCCTGGGGTCCACTGTATATACTGTGTAGAACCTTTTATTTATGGCAGTTGATGCTGATTTTCTGAGGCAGTCATAGTGCATTGCCTTTAAAATAAATTCACCTGGCTTACAATGAGTTGAGTTGGGTTAAAACAGAGCAGAAAGCAAACAGTGATCCTGGTGGTATTCAGATACAACAAAAAAAGTTTAGGGCAGAATGGGCCAAATGGGGCAGATACTCTGGGAGACCTGTGACCTTCCAGAAGGCATCTGTAAGCTCTTTTAGACATAAGATTTTTCCAGGAAGAAACCCTAAGTTCACGACCCAGCAATTGCACTACTGAGTATTTAACCTAAAGATACAAATGTAGTGATCTGAAGGGGCACGTGCACCCGAATGTTTATAGTAGCAATGTCCACAATAGCCAAACTATGGAAAGAACCTAGATGTCCATCAATAGATGAATGGATAAAGAAGATGTGGTACATATATACAATGGAATACTATGCAGCCATCAAAAGAAATGAAATCTTGGGGCACCTGGGTGGCTCAGTGGGTTAAAGCCTCTGCCTTTGGCTCAGGTCATGATCTCAGGATCCTGGGATCGAGCCCCACATCGGGCTCTCTGCTCAGCAGAGAGACTGCTTCCTCCTCTCTCTCTGTCTCTGCCTGCCTCTCTGCCTACTTGTGATCTCTGTCTGTCAAGTAAATAAATAAAATCTTTAAAAAAAAAAAAAAGAAATGAAATCTTGCCATTTGTGACGACGTGGATGGAACTAGACAGTATTATGCTTAGTGAAATAAGTCAGTCGGAGAAAGACAACTGTCACATGATCTCCCTGATATGAGGAAGTGGAGATGCAACGTGGGGGGTTTGGGGGGTTGGAAAAGAATAAATGAAACAAGATGGGATCGGGAGGGAGACAAACCATAAGAGACTCTTAATCTCACAAAACAAAATGAGGGTTGCCGGGGGGAGGGGAGTAGGGAGAGGGTGGTGGAGTTATGGACATTGGGGAGGGTATGTGACATGGTGAGTGCTGTGAAGTGTGTAAACCTGGCAATTCACAGGCCTGTACTCCTGGGGCTAATAATACATTATATGTTAATAAAAATAAAAATTTTAAAAAAAGAAACCCTAGGTTCTGTCAGTTTCTCTGAGGCATTAGATACTAAAACAGATCACTAGTATGGAGTCAAGTTTAATGAGGTGTCCATGACTTACCAAGTCTACGCCATACAGCCAACCTTTGAACAACATGGGTTTTAACCACATGGGTCCACTTACATGTGGATTGTTTTTGTGGATTATACAATATAATACTGAATATAATACTGAAAACATATTTTCTCTTATTTTCTTTTCTCTGGCTTACCTGACTGTAAGGATACAGTGTGTGTTAACTGTCTATGTCATCGGTAAGGCTTCTGGTCAACGGTAGGCTAATAGTTAAGTTTTTGGACAGTCAGAAGTTAGATGTGGATTTCTGACTGCACAGGGGGTCAGCCCTCCTAACCCCTGTGTTGTTCAGAGGCCAGTTAGACTCTGTAAATCTAGCTCCTGAGATATTTTATAGCTTTTTAAAGACTTCGACTTTATCACAGTTACATTGATCATCAAAACATAGTGTTGTCCTATAACTATTGCTAAATAGCCTTCTTCTTTAAAGCCCTATTCCAGAGAACTCTAGACCCAGGAAATGCTAAGAGGTAGTTGGCGAGAGAGAAGTTGTTAGATCAAAAAAAAAAAAAATGTTGGAGGTAATTCTATTATATTTGTTCCCCTTCCTAGGGCATTTACCATGCCCTTGAACATATCCAGGACTAAGAAGTCCCCTGGGACCCAAATCTGTTCACTGTGGTTCACTCAGACATTTCTCAAACACAGTTGATGTGGAACCCCATTTGCACACACTGCGTGTTAGTTAACATGTTAAGAACTAGTGTCCTGGGAGGGGGCACTGGCTGCTCCATGAACTAGCCCTGAAGTTGGGGAAATGAGAAATCGTAAATAATGGGCAGAATCGCTGGTTTTCTGAAAGGCGCAAGGCTATGTTTTACACAGCATCAATCAGTGGGAGGCCAGCACTGCAGTCTACGGCAGATGGTGTGCAGGAACGGCAGCAGTCTTGAGTCACAATGACCACCGTTGCACAGTGACCATAGGCATTTAGCGGGAAATTCAAATTTTCCAAACAATGCCCCTGAATCCGTCATGGCTCTACTGCCAAGTACACTGATTGGTCTGTGTCAGGCTGTAGGGAGCAGCCAACTGATCCCTGTCCTCTCTTCTGGCACAAAACCCCCCGGTAACCATAAAGGAGAGCTCGAGGATCACAACCACCTTACACTCGTCCCCCGCTTCCGTCACTGCCCTCCAGCCTACTCCACTCACAGCAACCTGTCCGCTTCACATGTGTTGGTGGGATGGCCCGGACAGCACAGCAGGCAGCCACGGTTGAGTAAACTGTTACTGGACTTTTCCTGGCTGACCTTCCGATGGCGCTGCAGGGCCTACCCTTGACATCAGGAATCTTTCCAAAAGGTCCCTGATTATCCTAGTCTGTAAAGTTAGTTCTGAAAAAACGCTATTTTTCGAAAACACAGTGGAATACAGGAACCAGTGTTTGCCCAAAAGTGTAAATAAGCACATCTTGAAGGGTGACTTTGCTCTATTTTCCATCTCTCTTATTAAAAGACAAATGAGAGCTGGAACTCTGTAAACGGAGGTCCACTAGAGGAGGTGGGCCGGGGGCTGTGTGAAACGGGTGACAGGGACAAGGAGTGCACTTCTCGTGAGGGGCCCTGAGTAACCTACAGGACTGCTGAGACACTGTTAGACACCTGAAACTAATGCAACACCGTATCTTAGTTATACTTGAATAAGAATAAATTTAAAAGCCCTTAGAGGCCGGTGTGACCTCAGACATCACCTAGAATCATATCCGAGTCAGATACGGCCTCAACTTAAGCAGAGTTTCAGATTAACTGAATTTTTTTCAAGCTCAGTGTTAGAAACCATCGGTAAACCCTTTTGTGTTGGTGTGGGCGAGCACCTACTCTAATTACCCACCTACTCTTGCCTTTGAGTCAAAGTAGCCATGACTTCAAGAGGAGAAAAGGTCGGGGAGCCCCCCGCAGTTACAAGAATGGACGGAGTTTAGAGCCTGATGAGAGGAGAGAACCCGAGTTCACAGATCCACAAAAGGACTCGCTACCCTATCTTTTAAGTGATTTTAATTTAAAGAAAACCCCTACACTTCTGCTTTGGGGTCAGACTGTTACTTTCTGTTTTGAAAGGGGAACGGAAGGCAAAAAAGAGGCAGAGAAGAAAAGCCGAATTATGCCTTTAAATGGCACGACTCAAAGTGGTTCTTCTGAAAGAAATCCACCCATAGTGGCTCTTTCGTTAACATCCATGAACTACGTGTGTGCTCACAGACACCTTGTTAGACTTAGCAATGACTCCTAAATCGAGACAAGGACGTCCTTACCTCCAACTCCAGCTCCTCCCTGTCCATTTCCTGATGGATGCCGCCAATGTAGTCACTGGGGTCACAGTACTCGTGGGCCGAGGGATGCCTGAGAACAGAAGAGACACCTTTATGACCTGCTTGCGGCTGAAAGTTGCTGCTTTCATTCTCCCCCAACCTCGCCGGGCCTGCTGTCATGCCGCCTCTATTCTCAGGGCCAGGGCACTGTCTTGCCCAAGTCCCCCTGTTCCCACCGTGCTTCCCAGCAGCACAGGACCTCCCCTATTAACACTTCCATCCTCCCCGGAGAAGATGCAGGGACAGCGGGATTGCCTCTACTGCTCCTAGTGACCATCCTCTTGCCAGCTAGTCCCGTGAGTCAACAGGCCTCCTGTCTCACTCAGTGTCTAGGCAGCAGACACACTCCTCTCTCCTGCTTATTGCTTCACCGTTAGATTTTCTCTTTGGGTAGAAAAAGCTGGACTTCAGGAAACACTCCAAGATACGTGCTGGCCGCTGAGTCCGGTCCAAAGGGCTGGGACTGAAACTATGAGGCTGTCATCTAGGACAGTGTCTTTCCAAACTTCTGTGATTGTCCCATGACAAGGTAGGTTTGACATGAAACCCGAGTACGCACATACATGTACATAATGAACGAACGAATGTACCTACATGCACATGTGAAATGCACCCGTATCGGAGCTGACATGCATACACACCCACTGCTCAGAGGACGGAAGCTTGAGTCTCTCTAGGACAACATATGTGAAAACCTGTTTCCAGAAGCCATGGTCTCTCTGGGACCTCCAGGAGCCGAGGCAGTGGGGATGGTAACAGGCTCGGTGAGCAGCCCTGAGAGGGGCCAGACAAGGTGGGAAGGCTTAGCCTGACGGTTGCCTCTTGAGCATCTTGTCCTCAAAGGTCAGCACAGCAATCAATGGGCTCTGGTCTTCCCTCCCGGGCACTTAGTTTTGAAATACCAGATCAGACACGAATGGCCAAACAAGGGCTGGCTTTCAATTCTCTGGACCTATCCGGTAAATATCCTGCGAGCACTTAAGGGGCTTGTAGTACTGAGGATGCCGCTGGAAGGCCTGGGCTTTCAAGCATCACGTTAACACTCCCCTTTCCATCCCAATGCGCACTCTTGCCCTGCTCTGACCTTGGGGCCAGAACCTGGAGAGGCCTGACCTCTGGACTCTACTGACATTTCTCAAGTTGCCCCTGGGGGGTAAGTCATGTCATGTTAACTAGACTTAAGAGGAAATTAAGGGTTTGGCTTCTCAAAGGCCCATCACGGTGACAGTTCAACATCTGAGAGGCAGGAGTGGCTACAAAGCCCTCATCAATACTGAGAGGCAGTTTTGCTCTATAAAGTCAAAGGACTGGCTTGAATGATTGTGTTCAGTGAATCAGGCAATTCTTTCCCAGGAGCAACTGGGAGGCCACGGAAGAGTCACGTGGCTAAGCGCTGGCCGTTGAGGTTAGACAGACCTGACCTTCAGTCGCTGCCAACTGAAGCTGAGGAGAAGGGGCGCCTGTGCGCTTCCCCACGCACGGGAGGGCCGTCGTCTGTGCACACTCCCGTGCACACTGAGCACGGATGTCAGAGAGGGGAACCCCTCGTCCCCCGTCCCCACTGTCAGCTGCAGCTGAAATTACTTCGTCAGGTCTGGGGAATCAGCCCCGGGCTCCTGGGACAGCCAGCGGGTAACGCCACGGGACTAAAGGCAAGCCTCCGTCCGGGATCTGGAGGAACCGCAGGGAATGTGGGCTCACTCCAGCTACTGAGTTACTATCCGAAACCCAAGAGGCGGCACCCAGACGTTCGCCCTGGGAGGGGTAAGATGCCCTTGGAAATAAAGCACCACGTCAGTGATGGGAAGCAGGAGCAAGAAGGAAGGCCCACGAGTGACTCTCCCATCACCTAGAGAGACTCAGGTGGGGAAGTGGACATCCTGTCCTCACACAGGCAAAATGACACGCTACGAGCTCTATGATAAAGCGGGCATCTTCTCAGAAGTGGTCTCTCGCAGAAAATTTCTCGCTCTTCATTTTTTCCCTAGATGTTCCATCTCACTCACTCCATGAACGATTCTGCTCCCTCCTGAGTGCCTACCATATGTCATGCTGAGACCTTCCCACACGTTACTTCCTCTAGTCCAACTCCTACACACTGGGGGCTATCACCACTTTTCCTATATTAAAATGGGGATAAAGTAAATTGCCCCAGGTGCCCAGCTAGTTATCAGTTCGAACATCAGTTTCGTCTGACTTGAAGGCTCCGAGCTCCTCTCTCTCTCTCTCTCTGGCAGGAAGTAAGGTAAGAGGAGAGTCATGTGTAAAGTAATTCATTCGGGATGCCGGATCGCAGCTGTTACTTAATCGGTAAATGTGGTATTTATATGAGGCACGTGTGGGCTTATTAACACGGATCCAGGTTTGAAACGAGACCCAAGAAATCGGAATGCACACCCTTCAGGGCTCTCTTTACACTCCCGACTCCCTTTGTTGTCTGTTTAAGAGAACCATCAGCGTTCCCTCTAGTTAGAACACAAAACCTTCCCGTTGCCATTTGCGGTGATTAAATTTTAGTCTGAAATAACTTTTACGACATTTGTAAGTAATTTCGTTTTTAGAATATAATTTGAATAATTCCGCTCCAGGGCTATAATAAAGTAATTAATATGTCAGGGCGGTTTTGAGCAGGACTCCACTGATTGCCTCTATAAACAATAAAGTTAAACATGAGCAACTTGGAGGAAAATTGTCAGACCCGCTCATGTTTTCCACCACACGGAAGGGAAGAAAACAACTTCACTGCACTTCTTTACCGTGCTTAACGGATTAGTGCCACGGGACCATGTGACTTACTCCTCTGGTAGGAGATAGGGATCCAGCACAGGTGGGGTGGGAGAGGACATCTTGGTGAGCGCCATGATGTGCTCGAATGTGATGTCAGTCTGGGTTCCCGTGTCTACCAGCTGCGCCTCTGACGGGGGCGTGAACATTTTGGTCCGAGGCGTTCTCCTCAACACCTGTACCACGATGGGCTCTTTGGCGGTCTTGAAAGCTTCCACAGCCTGGTCATGAGTCGCTCTGGATAAGTCTTTACCGTTGACCTGTGGAAAAACATTTAGGGTGAGAGAGGATTATAGTCAAGCAGAAGCTGGAAAGACCGCGCTCCCGTGTAAGCAAGCTAAAAATTAAGAAATTGACGGTGTCAGAGAATTCCAATTCTCCCTGTTTTAGGTTTCTTTCCTAAGGAATGCCTGGTGGGATGGGAGTGAGTTTGGAGGGATACAGATCTGGCATCAAATGATAAATCTCACAGTGGGGACATCTTGGCTTCCTACCGGAATGTCTTTCACACGGTATCATCACCTGCTAATCTTCCCTGTGAGAGAAAAGAGCAGCCTCCGGGCTCAGAGCCTTTATCAGGCAATAATAGCTAACCAGAAATTAATTACATTGTTATGCTTTAATGGGGTCTATTATGTCAGGTGACATTAGCTTTGCTTTTACGGAAGTGATGTGAAGTTTCCTTTTTAAATAAATTGCTTTGCTTTTTTTTTTTTTTTTTCAGAGTCAATCTAATATATTAAGTAAATGATAATCCGGGTGGTAGATGGACGTGGCAGGCGTCAACGTGGTGCACGTTCAGCTGGCATTCTGGCCAACATGTGGGGAACCATCGCTAGCTGCATACGGTCTTGTTTCCCACTGTGCACAGCTTGAGCCGCTGCCGCGTCCCCCGTGCCTTTACTTACAGCGTGTCCACAGTCCACCGCAGGACTGACCCAAAGCTAGCACTTAACACTTCCCTCAACACAGTCCGGGAAGTTGGCAGAGCCAACGTTATGCTCGTCTCCCTCTTCTAACAGCTGCAGATTCACCACATGAGCCCACACAGCCCGTTAGTGGTGGGTCACAACTTTGAACCATTGGCAAGTATCCTGGATGCGGCATCCAATCCGCTAACTCAACGTGGCTATCTTTAGCACAGCTTACACGAGAGGAAACAGAAGCCAGAACCTTACTTCTAGAAAATGAAGTCATTCCAAGCAACCTCTTAGTCCAACTCCTGAATTTACCTCATCCTTCTCCTGTACCCCACAGAGAAGGACTAGGATGTTATGTTCCGGGAGTTTGGTAATGTCTAGCAACTACACTGCAGAAACGGTCCCTGGCTCATAGTTCAGTATTATTCCCCAGGGGGTTGGTTTGCTTTGTAAAGTCAGATACAAAATGATCGTACAGGAACCATACTCTGTGGGCTGTACCTCTGCAAAACTTCCTGAGCTTCTCAAATCTCCGGAGAGCAACACTCACAAGCTTGTGTCACTTCACATAGGGGTTCCTGAGCATAAATCTCTTAGACTGATACTCCATTGTTTCAATAGGCATGTTTTTAGTATTTATTTACAAATGTCAAAATGAACACTGAACCTTTTTCTGTCCGGCATACGCTTCCTCCCCCTAACCCCCCAGTATCTTGTACTTCAAAGCACAATGACAATTAGGTCCCACCTCTGAGGCAGAGAGCACGTCGGTTTCTCTTTGTCCAAGCAAAACACGAGTATTGATCAGGCAGCCGTTTTTCTATTTTTTGCTAAGCCCCTCCACTCCGGCCCTGCAGGGACAAGAACTCTCAGGACCGCGGATCTTGTAAACAACTGCTAGGTTGAAGGATAGATGTGAGACTCTTTCCTTGTAATGAAGCCCAAGTGCATCACGCTGGCAGAGATTATTAATGATCTGGAGTCAATCTACTTAAGTAATTTACTTGCAACACAAGGGACTTGGGTAGAACAAGAACTCTGGGCTAGGAAATGACTCGAGTGCACCAGGAAGTAGATGAACGGCTGAAAACACCGAACTCTTCCATCCTCTGCCCAGGAGGACTGGGGACGCCGGGGTTTAACCTCACAACTGTCTTCCCCCTTCTCCTTCGAGAAGAGGACAACCAGACACAAAGGAATTCTTTCCAGTTCCCAAACCAGCGGACCACCTCGGCCCCCTCCTTGCTCAGAGCCCAGAGTGCTTGGGGCTTGGGTTGGGAGGGAAGGGGAGGGGGCGTGGTTGAACAGCGACTTGGAGATCTGTGAGATTCATGCTGTGGTAGAACTCTCTGAGCCCTATTTTCCATGACTGCCTGACGCCGAGGGTCAAATACTACAGGAATGTGCAGTGTGAGAGTCAGACTGTCCCTGGGTTAAATTAATGCCACAGACAGCACGTGTAAGAGATGTGGACGTGGCCACTGCCAGCTAGCCCAGCTGTCTCCTGCCCTCGGTAGTCACCAGGGATGGCTTGTACCGGAGGCAGTATTACTCCCAACCAACTCTCACGTGAAGACTTTTTTTCCCGTAAGTTTTTATGTATTTGAGAGAGAGAGAGAGTGCGCATGAGCAGAGGGAGGGGCAGGAGGAGAAGCAGACGCCCTGCTGAGCAGGGAACCCCACTCCAGTCAGGGCTCCACCCCAGCACCTGGAGATCAAGACCTGAGCCGAAGACAGATGATTAACCGACGGGGTCACCCAGGCGCCCTTAGACATGAAGACTTTTGAATGCGTCCTGCAAGATCTTGTAACCTGTGGTTTCTCTATTCATACATAAATACCAGGGCTTTTGCCAAAAGGGAGTGAACATGAGATTTTCTTTCAGGATCCTTCTAGTTGTGGCTAAAGAAGAACCCATCCTAGGAGTCAACTTTTTACATGTACAATCAGGTCTTCTAGATACAACACCAGACAGTGTTAGCTACCTGCTCAAAAGACAGCCTTCCTTGCCTCACCTTCCTCCCAGCTCAGGAAGATGGGATTTTGTTTTCCTTCCATCAGATCAGAGAGCTTTCCCTCCCAGGGAGCCTGTGGTGTGGGTTTGATTAACTTTGGCTTATTACAGTGCTCTTGTTCCCTTAGTGATGGATTTAGGCATGGGCATACAACACACTTCTGGCTGGTAGGAGACCATGAGGAATCTTCTAGGGAGCTTTTGAAGTTTTGTTTGTTTTTAAAACAGGTAGGGATGGCCTCCTGCTGCCTCTGGGCAAATCATCTGCATGTGCCGCCTGGACGCCTGGGAGTATGTTGGGATCATGTTGAGAGCCAGTCTCTGGAGCCAAATTAACAACATACTGAGGGATTCGGAGCAGAAAAACTAGGCAGCTAGGGTCTCTGATGGTTGCACTGAGCAAATGAACTAACCAAGCTTAGAACCTTTGAACCCCAAATTTCTTCTCATATTCAGTACTGAATTCCTTATACATCGACCATTTTAACTTCAATCTTCACTGCGTGCAGCCCAAAACATCCCAGTAGGTGTGAGTATCACAGAGATGTACTGTAAAATTAGGCAGGAATGTTACTACCTATTACTTAGGTAGATTTTATAAATCAATGCTACGAGACTGAGCAGATGTTTAAATGGTACCTAGAAAAAGAAACGCGACGGACCCACCTGAATCAGTCTAGGCTAAGAGGATTCATGGGGGCAAAGAGCTGCCCTGTGTCTCTATGCACACAATTCCAAAACACACGAAGGCTTTTCTGAATCCGTCCCGTTGTTGGTATTATTCGAAGGTGTTGATGCAACGACACCCATCGCATCTCTACTGCCTAGAGTGAAGAAAGAGGGCAGCAAAACCCAAGGAAGGCCTGGAATATTGGGGTGACCACGAAATGACCTCTTGTCCCACTCCAGGATGTCACCGCCATGCTGGGTTCCCCAGAAAGGCATTTCTGACACCTGTGTCCATGAGAACAACTTCAGAAGCCCAGAGTCATGTGTGTATGTGAATCAAAGACAGTTCCGCTGAAGCCTGGGCACAATCTAGGTGAGCTCCTCCTTCCTTAAGTTACAGCTCAGGAAGGAAGGCACAGGTCAGCAAGCGTGAAAGCAGGGCAGGGCTGGAATCCTGACTGTGGGCTTTGAACAGCTTGGCTATTCCGAGTCTCAGTTACCCCTTCCACAAAACAATGTAATTACAGTGTTGTGCCTATTAAGGTTATTATGAAGTTTAACAAGATAATCTACTTAGAGTGACTAACATGCAAATAATAAGAAATTTACTAAGATACCAGGGCTAATGGGGATCCTATACCAGAACAGTCACATTTTCCCAGGAGAAAATAATCTATAAATCAAAGAAGCAAAATGCAGCCTAATTAGGTAGTCTTAAGAAACATTTGTGTACCCAGGAGCTCCCTGCCCGTCTCTTGTTCCTGGACTACCAACATGCACGTTCATATCCTAGAGTCCTCAAGCTGGGATTCTCCAGCAAGGGTTTGGGGGGTAAGAGATAAATTTTACAAGACTTGACCCACACAAGCTTCTTGACAGGGTATTTTAGGGATCATTACATTCTCTTAAAAGACAAGGAGACAATGTGGGAGTTTACCATCCTAGACGATCCATTTTTGCAGCCAAATTTGTTTTGAATTACCTTGTGCACATAACACTTATTACACTGTCATCTTGGAATCACATCCCTGAGAGCCTTCGCTAGGGGATGACGCCGGTGTGCTGTCAACCACCCGAGAATGACAGCCTTTATTCCCGGGATTAGCATTACAGCTACATTACATGGCACAGCCGTGATGATGGCTGCAATTACAGAGGGAATGCGCCGCCGTGCTCATCCGGTGACGTTTGGCCCGGTCACATTAAATATCATTAACTCGCCCAATTGAGCAGATTGCTTTTAAAACAGTTTATGCAGCTCTAAAACCAAGTAAATGGAATGTTTTGGAACCAGAAATGCTGATTGCAAACTTTATCTTTATTATAAATTAAAGGCTTAAGTTATTCACCTAAGGCTCTGGCTGGCCCCTCGGGACTTAGGTGCAATTATGGTGAAAATCCAATCAGTCTGTCTCGTGGCAAACATCGCGGCCACAAACATGACATGACACTAAGGAACCCTCGAGAGGTCCTTTAGCGTAAGGTCTCCTGAGACAAGACAATTACGCCGTGGGCATGGAAAGATCCCTGCCTGATTCCGATGAGGCCGGGCTAACGTGCTTGCTGCTCTCTGTATGAGGCAGTCGTGACGGTCTTTTCCACAGCCCTGAGAGGTGGTGCAAAACTGGGGGGGGGGGGCAGATTTTCTACTTGGGGGCAGATCTCACGGACAACCCCTCGGTCCACCTTGTAGTCATTCGATCACCGAGAAAGTATTTGCTGGGGTTATTTAGACAGGACGCTACTCAGGAGAATTAAAATGAGGCCCCAGCAAGTGTGAGCCACTCAAGAAATGGCCAGAGGAATGTGTCGTGGACGGCATTTTCCCAAGACACCCGGTGAAGGATGTGACCTGCTGAGGTGGCCGGTTTGCTCCCAGAGACTACACATGCTGGCACACAAAATGAGCCCATAGCCCAGAGAGAAGCCGGACCACTGCTGTGTACCTAGAAATGCCATCCACGCAAGTCCTGTCCTGCATCTTTAGTGTCGCCTTCCAAAAGACGCGCCCAGAAAGCTTGCAGGGTGCCCTCCGACCCAACGGTGAGCGGTTCAGGATACCTGAATATGTAATATTTGGAAAAGACATACCATGCTGTCTCTAAGTTAGAAAATATGTATCTATTTTTGGGAAGACATCTGGTTTCTGAGGTTCGAGGTACCGCAGTCACCTCTCTTTCCACTGCGTGTGCCAGCGACCCCAATGGAAAGCGCTAATGCAATTTTAAATCCAGCCTACTCTCAATTATGCCCCTGGCTAAAACACAACTTTTATAGGGTTCATTTAATTAAATACAGGGGCAGGGATTTCATTCTGTAAAATATCACACCTATGTTGTCAAACTAATTAAAACTTAGATCCCACTGGAACCAACAGACAATAATAAACTACATACCAAAAAGTAAAAGGTTTCAAGCTCGGATTTGGGTTGAAGCAAAAAACATTTTTTTTCATTGAGGAAACTTCTTGTGTGTTTTCATTTAGTTCAAATATATAGTCTGCTCTGGGGCTGGACAAAGGGAAGGTTAACTTATCTAACATGTAGACATTATGTTTAATAAGAAGGAAGAGGAGTCTTCATAAACAAATGGTGTTTAAATTAATGTATTTCTGCGGAAAGCACTCACTTTCCTCTGTGAGGTCATCTATAAATAGATTACCCTTCTGTAGATCTGTAGATCTCAGTTCCTATGATGTAAAAACTTAAATCTGTAGGAGCACGTTTGATTTCTAGCACGGACCACACTAGGGTTTGTCCACAGTAATTTCTAAATGCATCCTGATGTTAATTCCCTGGGTTTGGTATTTCTGTAACTGGAAGATTCCTCCCCACCCCCCACCCCTGACTTACTACATTCTGAGTTCACTTGAACAACTGAACTTACAGTCTAGGTAGTTTTCCTGTTAGAGGACCCTTCCTTATGTCTAACTTAAGTATCTTGCATTTTAAAATCCCTTACTTTTTTTTTTCCTAAACGGAGAATATTCCTGGTGATAGCCTCTGAATAATAAAATGGATGACAAGTCCTAAAGAAAGAGAGGTGAAAAGTCACGTATGTTCTTAGTTTTTCTAAAGGTAGTATGAGTCCTAAAATTACAAAATGCTTTCTTCTCAGGTTAAAAAAAAAAAAAATCTACCTTAATCGACAATGTTTTGTTAATCTCTTTTCGGGAGACTTGATGTCATCACGCCAAAGTCCCATTTTAAGTGATCACATCCAAATGTCCATTAAACTATGGTGTATCTGAACCACTCAGCAACTTATTAACATGCACTTTTTACATCATCTTGAAGGTGATAATTTAAAGAGGCAACTCAACCTGTTACAGGAAAGCCCAGTGTCAAGTACTTGGAAAGAAGGTGTTTCTATCGCTAAATCTCCCTCTCCTTTCTAGGACTAAGTTCTTTGGAACGTGTCTTCTCTAGTCCTATCTTTCATGCCCCTGCCGCACGGGATGGTTTTGGGTTTAAAGCCAGTTAAATATGGCCAATTATATTCCGCAGCCCATCACTATTCACTCCTGGGAGACATTCTTCCAAATACCTCCAACCATCCTTGCCCTTCTCTTATTCTTTATGCTCATCTGGAAGAACAGCCCTTATGGTCCAACCATCTGCCTGTTGTCCACTTCCACACAAGAGTTTAGTGATGTTAATTCACACAACGAGATGTCACCAAGTAGAATTCACAGCATTTTCTTGATGTGCAATCACACAGTTACTTTTCTTGCCTGTATTTTCTCACCAGGCTCTGAACTCCACGAGAGCATCAATGGTGCCTTTCACTCCCTGTACACCCAGACCTCAGCACAGCAGCTGGAAGGCAGCAGGCTTGCCAGCAGGTCACCTGAGTGACCTCTTCACTCGTTTGTAGACAGTTGCATCCCCCCACTGGGCACATCTGCTACCATTTCATGGTCCTTTCTACTCTTAAACCAAAATTCAACATTTTCTGCTCTGTGGTTGTCTATGCGTAGCTAAGCTAAATACAAATCTGGTTGAGTTTCCTTTAGAATTTCCACATGTCAAATGAAAATACAATATGCCTTTTGTGTTTTTCACATACATACGCACATATTTAGTGAGAAGCATTTTCAGTAGAAAATGTACGTGGCACCATTCTCGGTAGGATTGACATGATGTCAAGGGTAAAGTATCCTCTGTTTTTTTGGAGAATGTAAAACGTGAGGCCCAGAAAGGTCATGGAGTGCCTGCAAAGAACCAAGGTGGCTCTACCCAAGCTTTCCTGTCCTCCGTGGGTTCTGTATTGTTGGAGACAAGGTGGGACCACTTCAAGTGAAAACATGAAACCTCCCATATAGGGGAAGGAGACAAGAAAGACCAAAGTTACAGACCTCACAGAAAATCAGAACATGTGAAAATGCAAAATTTCTTCTCCCCTCCCTATCCCCCTGCCCTGCTCCCTCATACTCTGTCTCTCTCCTGGATCCCTGCTTAGGGTTGTGCAGACTAAGCGGTGAGCAAGGTGCCCAGACAAGGAGGGGAGTGGGTGGGCGGGCTCAGAGGAAAGGGAGCTTTTTTCTTTTCTTTTTTTTTTTTAATTTTATTTATTTATTTGTTTGACAGACAGAGATCACAAGTAGACAGAGAGACAGGCAGAGAGGGGGGGAAGCAGGCTCCTTGCTGAGCAGAGAGCCTGATGTGGGGCTCGATTCCAAGACCCTGGGATCATGACCTGAGCCGCAGGCAGAGGCTTTAACCCACTGAGCCACCCAGGTGCCCCAAGGGAGCTTTTTTCTAATCCCCACTGAAGTGCCAGAAGGACTGGCCATGGTCCCACTTGGGGCTGTCACTGGGTCAGGAGTAGGAGGTGTCATGGACGCACGTGATGACCTGGCCTCTGGACACGCAGAGGGGACTGTGTGGTGGCTCAGCTACCTCAGCCCTACCCCAAAAGGGTTGGAAAAGGTCTCTTCCCCTAGTACCACCGTGCTGCAGCATCCGGGAGAGCAGGCATTATCTTTCTGGGCTCCGCTGCTCACCTCGCCATGTGATGAGAGCCCAGAAGAGCTGAAGTAATGTGCAGGAGTTTGGGGCACTCTGGCCATGATAATGTCAACAGTGGTACTGCGCTCCCTCCAGGCCGGCCACTATTCTAAGCACGGCGCGTTTACGTACTCAGCTGATCTCCTGTGAGGGAGATGGTGTAAAATGACCTGTATCTGACAGATGAAATTGGGAGGCCAGTGAGCATTTGTGTATCTGCAGACCTTGGATTCAACTGGCCAGCGGCTTCTAACTTGAATCGGCAGATGCAAGTTCAGAGCTAGCCGTGCTTCTTTTTACAGGTCCGTTTTATTGCATTTAACGATCCATATTGGCTTTACCCCCTACTATCAAAGCAATACAGCCACCACTCAAAGGAGAAAGGCGTGGTTCCGTTTTTGCAAGCATCACACCCAAGGCCTTATGAAAACCACTTTACTATGTCATTTCCATCTCCCTGGTGTAAACTTCATATCGGTCTCATAAACAGACCTTGTAAATTTGTTAGCTGTTTTCCTCAAAGACGAGGGCAGTGATTAGGATAAAACTCTACCCTCCAGCCTCTCATCATCAGAGAAAAGGACGTGTAGGAAGACTCCTCCATGAAAACAATCATTGTCATGCTGAAATTAAAATATGACGTAAAAAGAAGTGTTCAATGATGTTTCACGTAACCATGGGCACCAAAGTTTCAAACAGGATCCTAACGGGGACAGCATGAAGGTGCATAAGAACAGGAAGGAGTTCTACATAGGGTCTGACCGCCTCAGTTTAAATATAAGCTGTGTCACTTCCGTGTTATATCGTCTTGAGCAAGTCAACCTCCTGGTGACTCGGGTTTCTTATCTGTAAAATGGGTCAACAGGAGGACCTAACTCATTGGTTTGTTATTCAAATTCATTAGGCCACACATAGAAAGTCATTCGGGTTTGTGCCCCCACAGAGTGCATGCTCAATAAATATCAGGTACCTTTTATCTTCATTCATTTGAAGATTTATTGGGGGAACCACTAAGTGCTAGGCTCTATGTCCCACTGAGAAAGTGGTGACCCCAAAGCTCAGTAACAGTGGGTAAGAGTGACCACTGTCTGGGCTCTGGGGTGAGACACCCATGGGTCTGAATCTCTGTTCTGCCATTTACCACATGTGAGACCGGGTAAATTACTCTACCTCTGTGTGCCTCAGTGTCCCCCACTAAAAATGGAGGATACTAAAGCAGTTACCTCCTAGGGTTTCTGTAACCACTTAGCAGTGCAAAGTAAAGCTCTCAGCATAGTGCTGAATGCCAGCCATTGTCATAACCCTGCAAACTCGGACACATTCTCCCTGTGCCTCATCTGTGAATGCAGTTGTGAAGATTCAATGTGAAGAAAGTCTGGCTCAGGGTCAGCACTTTTCACAGGAGATACCAGCCCCCATGTGGTTCCGGAATATTCCAGCTGCCAAATTTCAGTAAAAAACTTTAGTGCAAATAAATTGTATAAGAACATCAATAAAGGGGCGCCTGGGTGGCTCAGTCATTAAGTGTCTGCCTTCGGCTCGGGTCATGATCCCGGCGTCCTGGGATCGAGCCCTGCATCGGGCTCCCTGTTCGGCGGGAAGCCTGCTTCTCCTTCTCCCATTCCCTCTGCTTATGTTCCCTCTCTTGCTGTCTCTCTCTCTGTCAAATAAATAACTAAAATCTTAAAAAAAAAAAAGAACATCAATAAAAAAGATTTTATGTTACACTCATGTGTATGGGAAAGACACAGATGGATTTGTAGAGGGATCCTAGCGTCCGTCTCAAGGATCTGGTATTCTGCACTACTTGTAGTGCATGCTGCTTTGGGCCAGGCCCTGTGCTAAATGCTTTCTATGCGTGATCCTATCCCATCCTCTCGATAAGGTCATTGGTAAGGTCAGAGGTGTTTTCCATGTTTACAGATGAGAAAATAAAAGCCTAAGCTGCTAAAAGCAGCATCTGAAAAACAGTACAGCTCCTAAGCAGTAGAGATGGGACTTGAACCACATCTGCCCAAGTTCAAGCATATGTCCTATCCCTCTTACCATAGAGCTGCGTAGCTGGAGCACTGTTGTCTGACCCCAGCCCAGAGGTAAGATGAGGTCGAAACAGGATGGGAGAACAGAGTGGAAAAGAGTCATCATCACATGGGGGGTCAAGGGAGCCTCAGAGGGGAAACTCAAAGCTCTCATGAGGAAGTCAAGTTCCTCAAAGTTCCTCACCCAAGAAAGACATTCACTGTTGGTGCCTTGGGCGAATGGGTGAGCTGGGCCACACGGACCCAAGGTGGCTAAGCCAGCTGACCTTTCCCAGAAACTCACCTTGGTCATGGGACATGTTTACCAAGCAGAGTGAGAAAACACAAGTTTTCACTCACCCACCCCTTCCTACTTATCTGCGAAGATGAAGCAGAGGAATCTATTTTCTTTTCTCATTTCTTTTCTTTTTCTTTTCTTACGAAGCTGTCCCTTCAAATTTTAGCATGTTTGCCCTACACATGTCCTGAGGCATTTTGTGAAGCCCCAGTGATGGGACACCATTTAAAATGGTCCAACTAGGAGGAATGTAATGTGAGTCTTGTGTTAAAACAGAAAACTCTTGAGCGGTAATAAGAAAACCAGTAGCACCAGGCATATTGAAGCCCATGAATCTTATAGAAGCAGAGCCAAGAGAACACATTTTGCAAGAAGCTCACTGACCTTAATGACCTCTGTCTTACTTATTCCTCTTGATAAGACAATGAAATTTCCTAACTATCTTTATATAACACCAATGTCAGTAAACAATCTGATGCATGCCAAGACAAATGAAAGCTAAAGTCATGCACTTGACAGAATTTCCTGGCTCTTGCGGATCTGTGTCTCAAATTTTTATGTCACTTCAACAGTGGTTTGGAAGCTTTTTTGTTTGTTTTCTGTTTTCTTCCAAGAAATAAAATTATGACATATAGGACTTAGATAAAAACTAATTTTTTGCTTCTACCCTGCAAGCTAGTAGTAAAATTTCCATGAAAATGGGGTAGAATCCTTAAAGAAAATGTTGTAAATGATTGCCTTGTGGTCTTAGCAGTTAAAGAAAAGTCTATTGAGAAGGGCCTAGTACAAGCATGAAAATGAAACTGGCACTAGATGTTGAGAGAATAGGCTAGTTTTTCTTTTGTTTTCACAGAAAAGAATCATTAGTTGGCTTGTCCACAATTATCTTCCTCAATAAATTATATATCATCACAAACATTTCTGATTTACTAAATAGAATTTTTAAAAGATCCACACCAGAGAAAAACCAGAAAGTATGGCTGGGATTTGAAATACAACTGAAAGACTAAAAGCCCCTTAATGTTAGGGATCCTACTTTTTACTTCCTAGAAACATCAGACATCATCATTCATTCAGAATATTTTCTATGTACCGTGCACTATGCTTAAGTCATTTTATATTCAATCACTCATTCATGTGCTTATTGATCTAATAAATACTGGAGATGACCATGTGCCTGGTATCCTGCTTGGGGTTGCCAGTGCACTGGTGAGCAAAACCAGAAATGAGAGCCACCCATTAAGTTCATAGTCTGGTGAAGGAGACAGAGCTAATGATCCTATAACTGAGAGAAGGAAAGAGAACCTGGCTGGGGTTGGAAAGGAGGCCAGTACTGGGATGAGGGGGGAATCCTCTGAGGAAGAGATGTCAAGCATAAATCAGCAGAATAGACAAGATTTACATGGGTAGAAAGAGAGAAGAGCATAGTCCAGACAGAAGGAGCAGCATGAGCCAAGGTCCTGTGGCTGGAAGAAACCTGGCACAACTGCATGAGAACAGGTGGAATATAGACTGTTATGTGATAGGACTGGAAGTGTGGGCAGGTACAGGCCACATTGACCACTGGAGGCCACAGAAAGGACTCTGACTCTGAGATATCTATAAAGGGGTAGGTGGAGAACTAACCAAAGAGGATACATGTTCAGGTTTGCCTCTTAGAAACATGACTCTAGCACCTGGCTGCTATGTGAAGACTGCAGTGGCAGAGACTAGGTAACAGGTGTCTGTGGTGGCCCAAGGACAACAAAGAAAGATTTAGGAAGTGGGACCCTTTCAACCACCCTTTGAGTTATTTCCATTTTCATAGGAAACTGAGACTCAAGAGGGTAAGTGACTTGCCTAAGGGTCACAGAACTATTAAATGTAGTTTGGGGAGCCTGAACTTGGTTTCTTAACTCCAAAAGAGCCTGCTTTGCTAAGATAAATCACTCGAGGTGTGAATATCATGGCAAAACACATCCAAGTAGCAAATTCTAAGAACATGAAATGAATAAGGATCCAAGCAGGTCCTAGGCTTCTCAAGAATTTTCCTTGTCCGACTACAGACTTCCTGTAATGTCCTGGGTTCTAAATCGTGGTTCCTTCTTGGGGCTCCCTCCCAAGTGCATGGTGAGGGCATTGTGTCACCACCTGCTGTTTCCATCCAGTGGAAGCTACTATTTTGTTGGAGCCTCTGCTTCCTACACGTCTCTTCTTTGGCTAGAAAACCATAATGAGGTTAGATTACAGACCTAAGGATGGGTTATTGTGCCAACGGGTTAAAAAAGCCACTCAATCTTATATTTCAACAACTCTTTCTGCAAAATGGGACGCATAGTCCTCCGCTTCAGCAGGGGAAGACCCTTGCTCTGCACATGAGCTTCCCCTATAGTTGGTGTTCTAAAGTTGTTGTAAACCATATCTAATTATACGATTCCCAGATTTTTTAGTTTTAAACTTTATTGGATGTCAACATTTCAAAGTCAGATTACGATGGGCAATTTTTAGCACTTTTAGTACGAAAATTTTTCCTGATCTTCTTTTCCCTCTTCATTATCCCCAGGAGGAAAATTGCAGAATTGAAGTCTGCAGTTAGCAGGATGGCCCTTGCTGCTCAAGCATCCTCAGAGTGGGCGGACAGGCTCTGGATTTTATTTTCCTAACTTATAGCAACAGACTCATTTTGGAGAGGGATAGTATGTGCGTGTGTGTGTGTGTGTGTGTGTGAGTGATATAAATTCACTGCAACAAAACAAGAACAATTCATTGCTTATCTAATCGATGTGCTTGAAACACAAAAACTAACCTCTTGTTTTGTCCCGAACTGTGACAAAATTCTCTATTTTTTTAAAATTTTTTTAAAGATTTTATTTATTTATTTGACAGACAGAGATCACAAGTAGGCGGAAAGGCAGGCAGAGAGAGGAGGAAGCAGGCTCCCCGTGGAGCAGAGAGCCCGATGTGGGGTTTGATCCCAGGACCCTGGGATCATGACCTGAGCCGAAGGCAGAAGTTTTAAACGACTGAACCACCCAGGCGCCCCAAATTCTCTATTTTTAATTGCAAATTGTTGCTCGATTTGTTGAGGAAATTTTTGGTTAGAGGAAAAAATATGTCTCTCTCCTGCTGGGTTGAGAAAGATTTCTAAATTTAAATACAATTTCTAAAAGACAAAACACTCATCCTACCAGCTCGTACTTCATCTGTCCTATGTATAAGTATATTCCGTTTAGGAGTGTTTAAATGCAGTAAAGAACCTAGATAGATCTCTAGTGAATTGCCACAAGATTTACAGTTTGCAGATACCTTCCCTTGCAACCAGAGACAACTTTGTATCAAGAGATTGTATAAATTCTCGTCAAGTTCTCTCCGCTGGAGTATGGAGTTACCAAATGATCACTGTGAGAAATTAATGCAGAACTCTGGAAATACTGGCTTTGAAAGCAGAACCAATGTAAGTGAACAGGAATGATGGCCTCTGGAGGTGTGGAAGGAACAGAAAGCGGTAAGATTTAGAACCTTTATGAATCAAAAATAAACTTAAGGTGGTACTTCTTTCTCAAAGATTTATAAATGTGATTTATAAATGGCACCAAAAGAATAATGATGACATCCTGGGATATTTATCACCTCTAAAATAGGGAATAAAATGACTCTTCCTCTCAACTTCACAGACACTGAGGGCTTTAAAATATGACCACATTATCATAATTGATCTTCGCTTTTTTGGTGATTAAATTCGGGGCAATGAGAATGGCAGAGTAATTACAAGAATGAGCTGCACAGGACTCCCAGGATGGAGAAGGCCCATGATAAGTTTGTTGATCCTAATGGAAATAAAAAATAAGAGATGCTTATGGAAAGTATGAACTTAGCCTTTCTACACGCAATTCCACAACCCCCACTGCTCCCAATATTCTGCCAAATGGTGAGAGGAAGAACTACGCCCCCACATCTTGCCCCTCATAAGAACGCTCAACTGTTAAAACTTCTTGAGTTCCTTTTCTTGCTCTCAGTGTTGGTTACATGGAAGCATCATGTCCGGGGAATGGGTCTGTCAGACATCTGCCTGACTCTCGGCTCCAGCAGGGGACACAGAGGAGATGGACCCCTTGCCTGTGGCCACTTGGAGAACTTTGTTTAGATGACAAAATAACCTTGAGTGTGTCTCAGTGAGGTGAGATGTGGAATACTCCAGTGAGAGCTTTGGCCAAAGCACAACTATGAAATGTCTCCTCTGCTGTCAAGTTGTTAGTGAGTTTTAAGGAAGAAGCTAACAGGGTTGTTTTGCTGAGAGGAAGGAGGATAAAACTGTTTGCAGGGCACAGGAATTAGCATGTGGACTCCCATCCCTATGACAGAGAAGAACCTGCAGCATTTTCTAAGATGATTTATTAGACATGGGTAGAATTTGCTAGAAACCTACCAGGAGCAAATCATCTGGGAAGGAATTAATGATCCAAACACAACACTTGATAATGCAATTAGAATATGAGGAAATGTAGGGGTTTTCCAGAGAGAGAGAAAAGTAGGGAGGGAGGGAGGGAGGGAGGGGGAGAGAGAGAAAGAGACAAAGAGAGGAAGGGAGGTGGGGAGTTTGGGGAGGAGAAAGAGAGAGGGAGAGAGAGACAGACAGGGAAGGAGGGAGGGAGGGGAGCAGACAGACAGACGGAGAGGGAGAGAGAGAGAAATATGTGTACGTGATTTTGATTATGTCAAAAGTAAAGCCAGAAAAAGAATCTAATAACAAATTTCTGAAAGAGTGAAGTTGTCAGAGGGGAGAAGGAGAGGACTGGGGTGCACTCTCTAGTTCTTTCCCTCCAGTATAGTTACCAAGTGTGCCCAGCTGAGTGGAAATGCACCTGCGGCTACATTCCAGCAAAGTGGTGTGTGGGTCTGAGAAAAAAGAAAAATCAGACCACCGGCAGCAAAAACAGGGACCCCCATCATGGAATGGCAGAGAGCAGTGATGGGACACAGCGTTTTTCTTCAGGTGCTGGAGGCAACAGTAAGATTTCTTCCCCCTACTTTTGTTTGGGTCAGGGATTTTTTTCCTTTAAACCTTTTCTTAGTTGAGTTAGAAACTGAGAGTCTGAAGCTCTGGAAGTTTTTCTGACCTCATTTCATCTTGCCTCATAGATGTGCTCACCAAAATACGTGTTTTCCAGTGGCAACATCCGCTGTATGTGTCTCCAGAGGAAATTTCCGGCTGTCTACTCATTCTAGCTGCCATCCTAGGCTTTGTGCACACACGATCCGGGTAGCACAGGCTCCCTTTATTTTTATGAATGTCTAACCCCTATATGTTTTTAAAAATCTGTTATTGAACAACATATCTTCCCCGTCTCTTTCATTAGTTTGTTTAGTTTGGAGAGGCTATGATTAACATTAGTGATGTCTTTCCAAAGCATTTCTTTATTTAAATATTTGGCGTAGTCCTACCCCCATCTACACAGAATTTGCTTCATACTTTCAAAGCATTTCATCTGCTTTCGCTCAGCAAGTAAGGGTCCAGCTTGGGATGGCAGCCCGGAAGCCAAGCTCTCTTGGGATGCTCGAGAGCATAGGAAACATATGCCCGGGGAGGTATCGTCAATGAAATGCTCTTCCTAGAGCTCCAGGCCTCTTTCTGCCCCCAAGCTACTGCCTGGCTCATGCTGACTGCTTTGTGCCAGATGATTAGGAAGCCCAGCCTGGCTACCAGGATTGGATCCTCACCCCCGAACAGGTGGTCCCTGGGGCTTGGCACTGGCCGCCTGCTGGGCTTCTTACTGGTGTGTGTTCACCTGTGTGATAACTTGGCAGTGTCCAACCCCCTCCACCTCCAGGTGGTAAGAACGGGAGGCTCGTGACTTTGTTGGTGTTGTAACCCCTGCATCACCGCCAGTGGCTCCCCTCCCTGGCACAGTAGAGGTGTTCAAGAAATAACACATGGAACAAATGACAGAATTTCTTCCAAACATACTGTGTATTCACCTTTGCATTATAATTCTTGGGAGTCTTGGCCTTTCATACTTCTTTCAAAAGCCCTGTTTGCCACTGCTCCTTTCTAAGAAATGACTTAGCAACAGTGGTGGCCAATGAGGTACGCATAAGTTGCCCTTTCTGGAGCCACTGCCATCCCTTGGCCTACCTCTCGAAGACCTTCTAGCCATAATGATGACCCCTTTTACAACCAACTCTGGAGGCCTGGCTGCCGCCACCTCCTCTAGGAATGCTGGCTTTCTCCCTTGGTCCCCAGAGCCGCGACTGGCTTATCGGACAACACGTAATAGTTAACAGCACGGCGTCTGGGGCCAGGATGTGAGTGCTGTGAGCACAGGGCTGCCTTCCGTCTTTCCCTCGGCATGTGGCCCAGCGAACCCAGCCGGCACTCAGTAAACGCTGGCCTTCGGACCACAAGAGGGTGACTCGCCACTGGGATAACTCGTGGATGGGACTCCTCTCCTGCTTTAGTAAGACACTAAGATGAACCTCCCTGGAGGGATATGTCACACCAATACACCATGTAACCCCCATAGCTGTGGAACTCTTTTTTTTTTTTTTTTTAAACTTCCCTACTATAAAGGAGAAAACGGAGCACAGTTTCCTTTTCCAGTCTTTTGACGGTATATCTGTGGCAGATCCATATTCCTTCAAGCTTACCTTGTAACATAATCATATGCTCATTAATGTAAGTTTTAATTTCTGACCTTCCACCATCCCAGAACACGAGCCCCCAGGACAGGGACACTTGGCTATCACGGTGCCAGATATTTAGTACAATGCTGGGGACGCTGTTCAGACATGTTCTGGAGACCAACAGTCCTGTGCTAGGATTTTGGCTCTGCCCCGTGGGAGCCATGTGATCCCAGGCACATGAATCTGCTTCTCTAACTGACCCTCAGTTGTCCCGTATGTAAAATGGACATAACAATAGGAGCTGTGCTCCAAGAGGCTGTGTTAGAATCACATGAACTCTGCATCTAACACGCGCCTACGGACCATGAGCACTGCAGTTCACGGTGACTTATCATCGCTATTAACACAGAAATCCAAATCACTGGAATGTGTCTGTCTTGCCTTCCCTGGACAAAGAATACAATGCTGGAATGGCTTCTTCCTTTCTCTGGACATTTCTTAACTGTGGTTGGGTGTGGAGGAGAGCTGCTTCTAAACCTTGACGGCCAACTGAGAAAAAGATGTGCTAGCTCTTCACCGTGCCTTCTCCCTGAGGCTTGCCCCTCCCTGCACTCTAAGGGGGAACAGGTACTTGCTCTCAATTCCACTCCAGGGAAGAACCACACCAGAACCTTCCATTGGTTGGGGGAGAGATTAGACAGACATGCCTGATAACTCAAACATCAATGCCTGGGAAGCTTCTAGATGCCTAAGCTTATACTCCAAATTTTAGGCTTAGAAAGTTGCTAGAGCGACAACGGAAAAGGAGAAAACCCTGGGCCCCCGGAAACAGAGGCACTGCAGGCTACAGTACCGTAACGCATGGGAACACACAGATACACGCGGGTCAGTGCAACAAGTGGTAGCTGGTCTCCAACAGGGAGAGGGTAGGAGATATAAGTCATTCACACCGGGCATTCTCTAACTAGATAAAAAGAAGAGAATCCCAGGTGTGAAATACCATTGTGATTCGGCAGGGGAGGGGACACAGCTCTTCCTCTCCTAATGCCAATGGAAATACTGTGATGAAAGAGGGCAGTTTCTCCCTAGGTTTTCCAGATCCCGCAAACAGTAAACAGCTGCTTGATAAAGGAACATTGGTTCCTATTACTTAGAGTTTCCTCTTATTAGAATGCATGTCACTTCTAATGCTATGTGCCCCACCACGGACACTTTTGGGCCCAGAAGGGGAATAAAGAGTTGTCATGTATGGTAAAGCAGGAACTCATCTGAGCGGTGGGACACTGCTTAACACACTGGGAGGAAACTTATTTTCCCAGATGTCTGACAAATGAACTCTGTTCTCATTGGTTTAATGCTGTGAAGAGTGTCTATCTCCATTATATGGCTTATGCATTTTTTGTTCACAAAAACAGAAAACATTTTTGCTTAAGACTTCTTTATATACAGACATGCAACCATGCCAACTCTTGAGCAATGTGTTTGTAAAGATCCAAGTTCTAACTGTGGTCCTACAGCTGTCTTCTGCTACAACAAATGGTAGAGGGTGAGAGAATTCTTGCGCACATGAAGAATGTTTTTTCTTAAGGAAAAAATAAGACAGTATTTTAATACTTTTTAAAGATCTTGAGAGCCAACCAACGCTTTCCTCCCCATCATTACTATTTCTGATTTACTTTCCTTCAGAATTTGGGGGAGGGAGGAAGCTTTTTATAATATATGGTATTTCTTCTTGGGGCTCTTCTTAATATTTTTATTTTATTAAATACTGAATACATTAAAAGTTTTGTTAAGAGGCATATAATTATAAAGAATGCTACGCTGCATACTTGTAAGCCCATCCCCCCATTTGAGAAAAGAGCACTACCAATATATCACTTGAAAAGCTGAACATCCATGTCCGTGGATAGACAGAATGCCAAGAAGACCACAAGAAGGCAGCACCAGAGAAGGACCTTCTCCTAGGGGGACAAGAGTTTCTAGATAACTATAGCACTAGAAAACAGACACCCTTAGTGTGGTTTTGGTGCAGGAAGACTCTTGATGGATCAGAAAAGAAAGGCCAGAAACAGCCCCAAACACAAAGGGAAACTGGCTCTGCCCTTTGATGGGGAGGAGATGGGCTTTTCTACATTGGTACGAGGAGATCCACCCTAAAACAAAGTCGGCTCCCGCCTTACAGCCTTCTGTGGAAGGCAAAAGTTATATAAAGCTTTTGAAAGAAAACACGGGATAGCAGCTTTAGAGCTTCAGAGTAGAAAATACATTTCCTCACAGAGACTGAAAGCACAAACCATAAGAAAAGACTGATATATCTGACTATGTTCAATGAAGGGATTTGGTTCACTGGAACACATCATAAAGAGAAGGCAAAGACAAGCCACAAACTGGGAGAAAAGGTCTGGAAGTCGTACCTGATAAAGGACTGGTATCCAGAAAATGCTTTAAAAAATCCTATGAACCAAAGGAAAAAAGATGAAAAATCCAATAGAGAACTGGGGCGAACACCTGAAGAGGCACTGTACACACACACACACACACACACACACACACACACACACACACTCGAATATGGTCAATATATGCATCAAAAATAAAACACTCTATTTCATTAATAATCAAGAGCACAGCAAATTTAAACCATAGTGAGAAACCTCTTTGTATTCACAGCATTGTAAAAATTAAGGAGCCAGATGATACCAAGTACTGACAGGGAAGTGAAGCATTAAGAACCCCTCTACCATAACAGTCTGGCATTAGTAAAATCGAGAAGCATTCACCTTAAAGCCCGCCTTCCTTCCCTCCCTCCTGTCCTTTTGTCCATCTTTTTGTCCATCTGTCAGTTTGTCCATCCATCCAACCAACCATCCACCCGTCCGTCTGTCAATCCACCCGTCTATCCAACCATCCATCCATCATCCACCCATCCACCTGTCTACCCATCCATCTGTCCATCCATCCATCCACCCACCTGTCTACCCGTCCATCCGTGCATCCATCCATCTGTCCATCCATCCATATGTAACCACAAATATCTCAGAGCAGTGATTCCCAAATCATGCTCCCCAGACCAGAAGCATCTAAACCGGGGTTGGGCCGGGGACTCAGTGCTTCCATACTGCCTCCTGGAGACGCTGCTGCATGTTCCAGTTTGCGAACCCAGTGCCCTAGAGGAACGTTGTGCCTTGAAACTGGTGTAGGAATGCAAGTTACAGTTGAGAGTGCAGTCCTCTACCCCACCCCCTTTTCCTACCAAATAGAAAAAAAAGTGAGAATACCTTTAATGCCCACTGAGTATGGGAAAGGGAGACAAGGTGAGACAGATACTTAGTTGCCGGTGGTGTTACACAAAGAGGTTCATCTGGGGGATAATCTGGCAAGACTTATTAAGACTGCTAAAAGAATTTCTCCTCTGGTATAACACATCAGAATGCACACTAAGATAGTTCCTAAGGATTGATCAGTGGTACTGTTTCCCTGACAGAGACAGCGGGACTGCGTCCTACAACCTGAACATGCTCCAGAAGCAGGGTCTGTGAATCGTGACCCAGCAGCATGGTGACGGCCACCCAGCTCACCATCAGAAGGAGGTCCCTGCTCCACTCACTCACCCACGATTCTGCAAACGAGGATTCGTTTGGCTAACAAGGTCTTTCTAAACACACATTCTCTTCGGGCAGGAGGATTCTGTCTACCATCATTCACGTTCTTGGGAATTACTCTAAATGAATTTCCCACTGACTACTGGAAAGGGAGCATTGATACGAGCAGGAGGGTGTGGGACTTAAGAAGATTAAAATTCTGGAATCTGGGGTGATTCTGAAAGTGACACTGGTTGAAGAAAATTGAAGGTTAATCGGTAGAAGAGACACACACATGTGCACACATGTACATGTGTGTGTTTACATGTGCATATACGTCTTTACTAGGCAAAGCTTCACTAACCTTCATTTCCCCACTTGTAAACTATATATTATAGAACGACTTACTTGAAAAAAGCCCTGCTTCACCAGAATAAAATGACTGCTATTTTGTATTCACCAACAGATGGTTACATTTTGATCTGAATGGAAGTGTCTGAGATAGAAGCGTGTCCTGCCGCCTCTTCGTTCGAAGGAAGGATGGAGAAAATCTGCCCCAAAGCTTAGGTAACTGGAGAGTCCTCCCTCTCCTGGTATTTTGGGCTGAACCTGGAACAGAGGTGCTGACACTTGAGTGAGCATCAGACTCATCTGGAGACCTTGTTCAACACAGATTGCTGGCGCCCAGCACAGGGACTGGGACTCAGTAGGTCTGGACTGTGGCTGGAGTGTCTGCATTTCTAACGTGTTCCTATGTGATGCTGCTGCTGCTGCCCCAAGACCATACTCTGAGAATGAGTGACTTAGAAGAAACTTCTGGAAACGCTTCAACTGTCAGGAAAGTGCCCCTTGATCCCCACCGCCTCTCAAATTGAGATCCTCGTGCTCCCACAACTGAACATTGATGCCAATAACTTCCTTCCACTTCTGCATAATTCCAGCATATTCTTTATTATAGACTGATGGGTATAATAAAATGGTTTTGGAGAAAAAGTGATCCTACCAGGCAGATGGCCAGTAGACCGGACAAGGGGCCCTCTCCCCAAAGTTAACCCACAAACACACACCACTCAATATGCCCTTGATGAAGAAATAGGAAAGCAGAGCATCTGAAGTAGACAAATTCACGCCTGACTTTCGCCAGCGCAGCACTCGCCATTAGGCAGCAGAATCCAATGACATTTCACCAATGTTATGACACCTGCCACGCTACGGAGGGTAATGTTGCTAGCAGCCCGGCTTCGTGAGCTTTAGAGAGTGAAGGCTGTGTTCCTTGTTGCATCCCACACTGGGCAGACAAGGCAGGGGGGGTTCTTTTGGCTCTGGCGTGCCTCTGGACCTGGGATGGCATTCTTTTGTGCCTGTTCTCCCCCACCCCCAGTGTAGCCATGACCTCTCCCTGCATTATTAATGAGTGCAAGAGAAGTCATTTATTAAAGCTACATTTTTTCACTGTTCCATATGTTTCTTTCTGCCAGCCACGGCAGGCACGTCACAGGAGCAGAGAGAGAGGGGCAGTCATCTCCCCTGTGGCTGCGTACCACCTGCCTCATGGCGATATGCAGCTGAATCTATGGAAGCCATTAGAATCCCAGGATGCAGACTCATTCGTCATTGCTAAAAGCCCGGACCAAAGTGGGACCTACTTAATACATTCCTCATTCAGAAGTTAATTTGGTAAACATGTCCTGAATAGTTTACTGGTTATATGTCAGGATCTGGGGTGTCACAGAGAATAAGACAAAGTCCCCACCTTCACGGGGCTGACGTTTTCCTGGGGACTGCGAGCTGGAAACAGTGGACAAGTTAGTAAGTACATGAATTATGATAAGTGCTAAGAAAGAAAGAAAGAAACTGTGGACAGAGAGGTCAACATGGGTCAGGGGAGGGGAACTTCTCAGATCAGGGAAGATCTCTGGGGAAGAGCGATATTTGAGCCGAGTCCTCAAGGATGAGCTGGTGAGCTATGCTTCAGGTGGAGAGGAATGGCTAGTCTAAGGTGTGAAGACAGAAGCAGTCATGTGGGGTCTGGGTGCTGCAAGAAACCGGTAAGGATCAGAGTGGATGTATGATGGGCTCGTGGCAGGTGGCTTGCTGGAGGGGGAGAAAGAAGCCAGACCACACAGGTCCCTGCAAGCCCCAGTGAAGGAAGTTTTATCTCCAGGGCACTGGGGAGCCAGTGAGTAGGGAGTGGGAAATTTGGTACTCAGCATGGGGTTGGTCGGGTAAACACATTGGCCAAATGAATGGAAACACAATGTCTCGTATCCCCTGTGTTCTTTGTTGGCCCCTTTATGGATGAATCACAGGCATCTCTTCCAACAGCTTGTTCTGGGTTCCTAACTAGTACCCTTGTTTCTTTTCTTGCTCCTCGTGCCCTACCAACACATACAAAATTCAGTGTGTTCAAGTGATCACATGCGGAGGATACAGATGGTGACAAGGCCACCCAGGATTTCACAGTGTAACCAAGGAGGCCGAATTAACAGATTAGTACCGAAACAAGGAAGAGAATGATGAACAGAGCCTTGAGGGAGGGCTCAGGGCATGGGTACTATGGTGCACAGGACCTCACGGGGGCTCACTCAGCACAGGGATACGGAGGTGTGCAGGGACTCATGGGCACACTCAGAAAGTCACCTGAGCTGGGGTTGTGGCCAACTGACTTCAGTCCTAAGAGGAGAGCAAGAGACTGCTAATACGGTCACCAAATGTGTTGTACGTAAAGAAGAGATGGGTAGAAAGACAGGCGAGTCAGCCGTGCTCAAACCCTAAGCCTTTCCTTTTCACTGCTTCATCAGCATCAAAGTGTTTTACGGTCCACTGTTGACTGAAGGAAAAAACAAGTCCAAGTGATGGATAAATGCTTCCCATGAAAAAAAAAGGGACCCTTTCAGCCACAGACGGTGCCACGCCATTAAGGCAGGAGGAGACAGGCTTTCTTTTTCCACACCTGCTTTGCCTCAACTAATTCAGATTATAAAGCTGCTTCTAATAATAAAGTTTTTGGAACTGATAGGTTGTTTAAGCAGACACACTCTCACTTACAGGAAAACTAAACCACGTGCAACACTTCCATATGGAGGTCAAGTTTATGTTCATCCAATTAATCACCATTAGCTCTGTCCACGCTTTATCATACCACGAACTGGCCGATTCCCCAAATCAACAACTTTAGGGGGCATAAAAGGCACAGATTCCTCCTATTTGTTGTTACTGTGAGATGCAAAAGAACATAAACCACTCTCAAATGAACCATTCTTAAAACGGCCTGGGAAGCGGGTGGGAATGCTGCGTTCCTCCTGAACACTTTTCTCTCTGTCCACCATTCTCCCCTGGCATGAGGGACCCGAGGCCCTGTCTCAAGTCCTCTCATTTGTAGGAGAACAGACCCAAGCGCTCCCAGGCTGACGGGGAGGGCAAGCAGCACATGGCCCTTTTGGAGAATACAGGGCCTCCCTGTTTGCTCCACAAACTTGAGAATGATATTTTAAAAATTTAACTAGGCGTCCCATATAATACAGGGATCTCCTCACTGGGTTTGATAAAAATGATTTGTATAAGAGAAGAATTCAGACTTTGGAATCCCAGCACGGGCATCGCTGCCACTCCCATTCCTAATTCCTTTGTGTCTCGGTTTTTTTAATCTCCAAAATGGGGTATCAGTATGACCCACCTCTTGGCGCTGCTGTGAGGATCTGATGGAGAAATGTGCAGTCGGCACGGGTGCAAAGTAAGTGCCCAATAATGCTGTGGTTCCCACAATGGCCATCACTGCGATTCCTATGTTCTCCTAGCCATCTTGAAAACATGTGTACAGTGCAAGCGAATGTACTCGTTATTAAAATTTCAGTTTGAAGCCCAAGTCCCAAACAGTATTACTTCCTTATGACCCAATCAAGTGACCCAAGGTCACTAATCTACAAAGAGCATCTGGTCGACCTTAGGAGAGGCGGAGGGAATGAGTGATACCGCCTGGTGTGTTATTCCTTTTCCCTTCCCCCAGCCTCTATCTGAAAATTCTCTTCAAAGCATCCACACACTGGCCTTCCCCTTGTCCAGAAAGGACGCAGCTGGGGGGATGGCTGATGCCTGGCTGGGGACGGGGTCCCGGGCACCAAGCCAGCAGAGCCACAGACTTCTCCAGCCCTGCCAATACTACTCTCCAACCCTTTCCCTATAGCCAGGGGACCAGCCTCAGCTAGGTTCTGGCCATTGCTCCAAAGCTGTCAGGCTCCCCACCCCATCACCCCCTGCTCATGAGATCTTCTGGGCAGTTAATTTGTCCAAGCAGAAGACTGTGCCCCTCGATAACCTTAGAGCATCTTCCTTTCTTGCTTCTGTCTTTACGCCTCAGCAGTGCTTCTGAGTGGTCGCCCGAGATGGGCTGGTTTTCCAAAGCAGGAAGCAGCTACTAACTTAAATGTTAGATGTCCCACAGGCACAGGTCCTGTCTTGATGCTCCCCAGGACGCTACAGTTACCAGGAAAGCACGAAGGCTGCTATACCTGGGCTGATCTGACACCTCCAGGGTGGACAGGAGGCTCGCCCCGTACCCCCCCAGGAAATATTCCGGAGATCCCCAGACACCTGGGGATACTGCGTGATGGGAATCGCTGCTATATGTGTGCACTCCTCACAGCGCCATTTGACAGCCAGGCAACTTCCTGTGTTGCTGGTGTTTTTCTAATGTGATTAAAGGTACAATAAGGTATGTGTGCAACAAGAGGCAAAGCCATTGTTCTGCATCATTAAGCTCACAGCAGCCCCAAAAAGAAATTGTAGGCAGCTTGCCAAAGGCCCTAATGAAGAGCATCTCTTTGAATTATCTCTGGATGAGGGAAGGATAAAGTCTGAGCCCCAGAATATTTGATCCTCTTTGTGCTGCTGTTACGAGGGCTTACCGAAGCCAGACACACTGGACCTTCTGGAACTGTAATTTATGGAAACCTTAATTTCTCTGCTTTTAATAAGGCTTTGCATAATAAGAAGGGGAATGCAGTTATTAATTCTTGCAAGTGTTTTGTGAATTCCTTTATGCTACGGTTCAGGACTCCCAAAGAATAGGAGAAAGGGGATTTTACTTAGTTGGCACAAGGGTAATGGGTCCGAAAAGTAGTTTGAGTTTCCTGAAAATAAATCTGCATGGCTTCCTAAATTGCTGACAAAGTGTATTCCAGATGGTAGTCATTTATCAGCAATTTACTGCACGATGCTTTGGCCAGAAATATTTCCACATAAATTCACCTAGTAAAAACAAACAAACAGAATCCAGGCTCCTTCTTTTGGGGGGGGGCTAATGGGGAAGAGCCTACCCAATCCAGATGAATAAAGCCCGAGTTAACACAGATCTGCAGGAGACCAGGTAGGGTGACCACATTTTGGAGGGTACCAGTGTAATTAAACACATGTATGACAATGAATACTAAGTGATATTTCTGTGCACTGATAGTTAGAAGAAAAAAAGCCCAGCAAGTTATTAAGACTCTATTTTTATGCACTATATTATATACACAGTAGTGCATGTCTGCCACACACAACCACATTGGTGATGGTTCTGTTGTTCTGTTCTGGTTCTGAATGCCTCACTCATGGAGAAGGGGGGCGCTCAGTGCTTATCGCACATGATAACCTGGCACAATGTAGATGACAACATCACCACACGACCACACAAGGGATGGAGGCCAGCCCTCCACTGCCAGTGGCACTAAATTTAGCCCAGGCTTCCAATGTGCAACCCAAGACTGCTTTCAAAGGACAGAAGTCCGGCAGACTGCGAAGCGTGAAGTCATAGGTCAGAAGTGTATGTCAAACACTGATTTAAGATGCTTGTTTTTTGTAAGAGATGTGCGCTCTGTACAGGGGCGGCTGCCGGAGGCTGGGTAGGTGGGGAATGACCAAGCCCCAAAAGGTTTGTTCTGACATTCTCTGTGCTTCAGTGGAGAAAAGACACACATGCGTGCGCACACATCTTTTCTTTACCCAGGGTCCCTCTATCCTGAGACTGTCCACAGAGGCAGCCAACGCACTGAAGCAGCCTTGCTACACTGTGTCTTTTTAATGCTATGCGCCCTCTGGTGGCTTGTGCAAAAATGGTACCCAAGTGAGGGCTCATCAAATTCTTTTTTTAAGCTGTCTGGCTCTTTAGAGAATATATTAATATACCCCCATTCACTGTGATAAGTTAAGGAATAAGCACCTTTGTTTTCTTACCATAAAGAGTTTTTTCTGTCATTCTAACTAAAAAAAACCCGTTTTAATAGGATTCTAATTTTTTTGATTGCCAAAGAAAAACTGGAAGGAGTTAGAATGATTTAAGGAGAAAACACTTAACTGTCAAGTTAGGTTACCAACGACAGTCGAAAAACCTCCTAGTTCAGGATAAAACTTGAATATTTAAAGATAAAACACTCAACGCAAATGTTAGGTAAGTTCTCTGGGTTATGTCTTAACTGTCCCATCTCATCTCGACTGAATTTTCACGTCACTCATGATGTAGAAGTTTTGAGAAGTCATCTGCCGTGGATGACAGCACCCAAGATCAAGCCACTTGCTCTTGAAGCTCTTAAAATTTTCACAGGGTGAGGTACAGAAATGGCAAGTGTGAAGCATAAATCAGAACCACATGTCCCAGGACAAGACGCTGCTGAAAGAATCGAGTCTGCGGTAGACACTTGTGCTCTACTGAAAGGCGCGCCTCGGAACTATTTATAAACAGAGACAAAACCGCACAAGCATCAATCATCATCCCCGTCTTCTCCAACTTGTTCAAAGGGTGACCACGCTCTGACCCTTCCTAAGACAGTCGCTGACACTCCAGAGAGCGGTCAGTTGTAAAGGAGCTTTGTGGCATGACTGCTGGAAACGTACTTTGTGACTGTCAGCATCTATTTAAGTATTCAAATGCTGGCACCTAAGTGCCACTGGGAGGGAAAGCACGGAAGAGACTGAACGGAGGCTGTATGGACAAGTCAGAGAAGCCGTCTCGTTCAGAACACAGACACACGCCCCCAGCCCCAATTCCTTTCCTAGAAGTTACACTCTGCCAGGTGAGTGCTGGTCCACGCCCACAGAATAAAAGGCAATGCGTTACCTGACAAACTTCATAGAGCAATTTGTACTGCTCCTCTTGCTTCTGCAGGCTGCACAAACTGCATCCCATGTTTAGAGGAACGTCCGAGGAAGGCTTCAGGACTCGCCAGCACCCGGGAACAGCAGCGTCCTGCGTGCAGGCATGAAGGGATCCTCGGAGAGCCTCAGGTGCATCGGACGGCTGCTACACTTCACATTGGCGTTGCTCTCTAAGGCTGAAAACAACTCTCTCCCCGTCCACGCTTCCCCTCCTTGCCTCGCAGCATGCACACACGCGCAGACACACAGACACGCGCATACACACACACACACACACACGCACGCACACACACACACCGCTCCCTCCTCTGAGGGACTCTGGCAGCTGGATTGTGGTCCAATGCACACGGTATATATACTGCTGCTCATGCATATTAATCAGCTCTCATTGACTATTCATAACAATGATACAGAAGCTATAATTGCCAACTATGACAGTTGAAATTTCTCTAATTAACAAGCAAGTGCTCCAGTGGTAGGGAATAATAAAAGACACTAACAATTTTGTAAGCCATTTTCTGGCAGTTACAAATAAACAGGACTGCATTTTTAGCAAGGTCTCTTAGGATGATCCCTAATGCATTTAAGCTAAGTAGAAATTCATTTTTAAATATATCATAAAATTTTTGATGATATAAAATGTATTTAATGCTGCGGATAATGATGGCATATAAACAAGTTTTATGGAAGGCACATGTTTTGAATGATATTCATATAATATTTAGCGCTTTACCAAGTTGTAGGAAAAATGTGCCCCGTATGAATAAAATATAAAAATTTAAATTGCAAGAACTATGTGTGTGTATGCAAAGTCACCGGGGGCTTGTAAGGAGACAGGCTCCCCTAAAGGTGAGGAAGCAGATAATCACCGCTAAAGTGTATTCGCAGTTCCCAAAGCAGAAAGTTATTTCTTAAAGGGCTGCCCAGCTAACTGGAAGGAAGAGAAGCCTAACACCATTTCGGGAGCTAGGAGATGCTCCAGATACCTCAGAGTCCATGCCGCTCAGCTAACTGTCACCGGCTACTATGGGTCTGGATCTGATAATCCCATGGCCACCTAGACCGTCATAGCTCTGATCCGTGCTGTGTGTCAAGAAAGCGGGGAGCTGTGATGACCCAGAGCATTTAAGAATTTTTTTTCTTGCTGCCTTGCCTCTTGTCTCCTTTTATTCAGCCTCTGACCCACTAAGTCTGATGGATGGCTTTCAAAACAAAAACCTGCTGTTTTCAAATCATCGCCCCACCGCCTAAACGAAATGCACAGGTACTATTGTTTCAACGCAAATCACTGAGGTATAAAATTCTCACAACTGCTTCCAAACCCTCACACCCCCCCTCGATTTTATGAAGGTTGAACTGTCTCTCAGGAGGACTCCCACGTCTTGCCAAGAGGCATAACAGGGCCTGAAGAATAATGCTCCCTTTCTCTGGGAGCCCAGACACACCTGTGATGTGAGTAAACCTGTAAATAAAATCCCACTTGGGCTGGTGGCCAGCAGATACATCTGGTCCCATTTCTCAGACCCAGAAGATGAGGCATGACAACTTGTCACAGATCAACTCACAGCTCTGGCTTGCTGGAGAGGGAGGAAGGGAACCTTCATCTCAGTCCCACACCTGGTGTCCCCATCACGGCTAGAGCAGAGTGTGGAGGCATGCCACCAGGGAAAAGAAGCCACAGATGGGGCTGGGCAGTGGCAGTGACCTCTGACTTGCCCTGATGCTGGGAAGGGCCCTATGGATCCATGAGAAGGTTACTGGGAGCTCGGTTTCCTGATCCCTAATTAGCTCTACAACTACCTACCTACCTTGCAGACTTTTGTTACAGCCTCGTGAGAAAACACAAGCTGTCAAGCCAAAGCTGGAAGTCATGCTTGTTTGCTGCCCCTGTCCCAGAGCCTTCCCCTTCTCTATAAGTCTGCTCTCCTTGATTCCAAGTGAGATTTCAGTTCTGTCCACTTCTGTTTATCATCCCTGGCGTGCCATCCACTCCAGATGGATGACACTAAGAGCCTCCGATGTACTTGGTGCTTCCTCTCCTGCCCATGCATGCGCTCCCCACTCTACAAGGTTGCCAGGTCCATCTTCAAAAAGCAGAGACAGGATCACTTCTTCCACTTGCCTGAAAACCCCGCAATGACTTCTCATCACACTTGGATTAAAATCACGTTCTTCACCGGACCTCTAATGACCTAGGAAATCTGGTCCTTGCCCATCAGTTTCTCTATACCACCATCTACTGGGGCTCTGGGGCTCACCTAATTCCCACCGAGCTGGGTCCCTCCTCAGGATTCCCTCCTCCAGACTGTACCCCCTTCTCCTTCCTAGCCACCCAGCAGCCCTGTCTCAGCTCAAACCAAGTCCCGTTTGAACAGCCTTTGCTGGCCACCTTGTGTGAATCTATTTCTCTATCCTCCAGATGACTGTGTGGCATCATTCCATTCATTTCCTCAGTCTTCCTGTTCATTTATGCTTATCTGTTACTCAAGTCTCCTTAAACAGGGATGCCAGCTTCCCCAGGGCAGGAACTGTGTCTGCATTGCCCTGTGGGCCAGCCCTGTGAAGGGGCTGGGGAAACACACGTCCTCTGGTTGAATGATGTCTCCCAAACTCCTACCTGAGGGGGTGGACTGGAAGTACCATACACAGAGGACAACGGTGTGCTTGGTTTTCCTCCCCAAAGTTATGGGCTTTTAAATGATTTTTTTGATAAGGTTTTGCATTTCACACTAGCTTATATGCATGTTTTTCCTGCATATCCACAGATAAATGTAGAAATGGGCTCCTGCTAAAGGAATAGGGAACTTAGGCAAATCCCTTTAGTCTTTGTTGGAAAACTTCAAATCTCATTCGCAAGCCAGGAGAGTTTTATCACATACCGCCCTGCACTGTGGAAAAGTTTCTCCAACTTTTGGCTCTTGGGAGTCCTTCACATTCTTAAAAAACTAATGAGAAAGTTGAAGAGCTGGTCTTTATTTGGACTATACCTATCGATGTTGATCATGTTAGAAACAGAAATACGAAAATATTTATTCCTTCGTTCATTTAAAATAGCAACAACAAACCCACTGTATATTAACATAAATAACATTTTTATGAAACATTACCATATTTTCCAAAACAAAAAGCATTTTTTGGGAAGAATGGTATTGTTTTACATTTTCACAAAGCCCTCTATGTCTAGCTTAATTGAAGACAGCTGGCCTTTTGCTTCTGCATTCAATCATTTCTGTTATGCGATAGGGGGGCTTCTAGAAAACTCTACTGCACTGTACTTTCATAAAAGAACAAGAGAAATAGAAAAAAAAATCTTGATGTTTTTAGGAACATAGTTTGACCTCATGGACTCCCTGAAACAGTACAGAGGACCCGCCCCAGGTGCCTGTGTGATACATGACAATCACCACTCTAAGAAGACATGGATGGCGGTGAGCTGGGTGTCTAAGAACCCCATGCTTGGGGGTGGGGAGAAAAGTGGAGAGAATACTAATTTGAATTCAACTTATGGCTGGTCTTCCATTCTTATGATTAATTACGTATTATTTGGACTCAAGAATGAGAAAACACTCGTACCTATTATGCCTAAAACAAGACTTACCAAACTGATGATATGCCTTAAAAATACACTTTCCTTTGCAAAATCATCTAGTACACGGAGAACAGTTTCATTTTCAAAATGTTGCTCCCACAGAGTAAGAAACACAACTGTGTCAAAGGAGGCTCCCCTGTACTGTGCTCCACACCAAGGTCTGTCCGAGGGGCACGGACCATAGTGACAGGAAGCTATTTACTACAGAACTGTTTTTGAGAAAACAGCTGTCCCAGGAAAAATGAAAAACTCCAGGCCGCACAAAGACGCACATTGTTTAAGGAAGATGCTGAATGTCCTTTTCGAGTTCGTAATCACATCATCAGAAAGTGTTTAACGAGCTCGTGAGAGCCCAGAGCATGCCTCTCAGGGGTTCTGTGTGGTCAGATGACTGTCTCTTCCTGCCTTCATGGTAATGAAAAATCCAGTGCCAAGAAGGGTCACCAAGGAACACACAGAAAGAGACACACACAGAAGAGGCACATATAGTAAGGGCCGGAGGTGCCCAGGGAAGAGCCTCTATCATCATTCTTTGAACTTCCTTAAGGCATCAAGGATGCTGCAAGAGTAGCAAATGGAGACAAGAACTTATGTTTGCTTAATTGTGGAAGCATCTCTCTGATTCAGGCATACTATTCTGGCACCCAGACTGGGGTGCCCGCTTGTCCGATACCTGTCATCTGACCGTCCTGTTGTTCCCCATGTATGAAGGGCACAGGAGTCATCAAACTACAGAAGAACATACTGGGAAGAGCGATGACAAAAAAGAGGCGGGCGGGGTGATGGAGCCAAGTTCATGTTGAGAACTGGAGTCTCAGCGGGGGCCAGCACGAGAGAGTTGTGGAGTCAATCCCACCTCCCTTCCATCTATGAGAGCCCCGCCCACCGACCTGGTCTTTCCTTAAGCACTTTTCAGCTTTTTTCAGGATCTTGCGGGTTCATTAACTTGTTTCTTCCTGCTTTGACTCTCACTCTCATTTCAAGTCCTTCCTACTCTACCACGCAGCTAGAATCATCCGCCCCAGCCACACAGACATGGCGGATAAACCACCAACCTCCAGACACAGCCCAAGTGCCCAAGCTTGTGGACCTGACCGCTCCAGCTCTGCCCGGCCTCTTCTGTCCTCTATCATCCAGCAGCACTTTAGGGCCCTTCATGCCTCATGTCCATCCACACAGCAGGCCCTCGGCTCGCACTGCCCAACTTGCAGCCTTAGGCGTGGCCCTCAAGTCTCCCCACCTCTTCTGCCGCCTTCTTTCTGGCAAGCTTCACATTGCGTGGTCCTTCTGTGTTTCCAACACTCCCTTCCTCCCTGGAGGGGGCCCTGGAGAACACCAGGCCAAATGCAGCTTTGGAGGCTCACCCCTGCCCCCCAACCCCAGGTACTCAAATCAGTCTCTCATAAATAAATTCGGTATCTGATATTCACCGAGTGTTCACTCACTATGAGGCACTTTCCTGAGTTCTGAGAACACAACAGTGACCAAAATGGACATAGAGTGCAACGCTCACAAGGAGATTAAGGCCGTAAACCTGCGAAAAGCACTTTTTGTGCCAGCTCTGGTCTGGATGTTTGTGTCCCCTCCCCAATTAATACACTGACATCCTAACGTCCAGTGTGATGGGTATTAGGAGGTCGGGCCCTTGGGAAGTGCTTAGGTGATGAGTGGAGCCCTCAGTGTTCTTAGAAAAGAGACCCCACAGAGCTTCTAGTCCTTTCTGCAGTGTGATAATACAGCCCAATCTGTGACTTGGAAGCCAGCCGTCCCCCAAGCACACTGGCACCCTAACCTGGGACCTTCAGCCACCAAGCCTGTGAACAACACGTTTCGGCAGTTTCCCAGCCACAGAGTTGATGCCACTTTGTTGAACAACCCAAAGGGACCAAGATGCTACCTTGTGCAGGACAAAAGCTGCTCCTACAGGCCTCCCATCCACGTCATGCCAGAGATTCAACTCATAAGCTGATGAGCAAGTGGGTTAGTAACTTCTAGTGAACCGTCTCCTTTGTCAGGGTGACACTCCCAAAGCCAAAGCCTGTCTGAATCACACATAGTGAGTTCTCCAACTAATCCCTGAACAAGGAGGAAGAACTCCTGGAAAGCCAGGGGTGGATGAAGAACACATCATTGTTGCGAAGAAAAAAAGCAACTGCCAGGATGTCAGAACACAGGAGCAACACGGCGGGGGTGGGGGGGGGTGTAGGGGGTGGGTTGGAGAAGCATTTCCCTGCAGCCTTGAGTACAGGTTTGGTTCTGAAAAGCTATGTAAGTTCAGAATATCTGCAGAGGACTTCCACTCTTATTTCTACACACGAAAGGATGTTTCTCCTTTTGACTGAGGTGCTGCCGTCCTGAGGGCACGTCCTCTGGGCTCCAGGTGTTCAATGAACACCCTGGCTGCCTGAGTCCCACAGCCCACTGCTTCCACTGCAAGCAATTGGGACTGGAGGTACCACTGAACCCTGGGAGGGGAGGGAGGGAGAGGTGGGCGGGGGCAGCGGAACAGCTGCCCTTCAAATGCCACAGAGTCAGATGAGCACCAGGCCCCAAGAGCTACCTCACGAACCACAAAACCACTGGACAAGGATGCAGCCAGAGCCACGGGGATCTGTCACGGGGTGGCTGGAATACAAGCATTTTGGGTGAAGGCAGCCAGTGGGGAAGAGCTCCAAGGGCCCTCAACTTCCAACAGAAAATTCAAGTTTTCTGATGGGCTTGCAGCCCTGGGATGCCCCTGTAGATGCATTTCTTCCTCAAAGGCCCCAAAGCATATTGTTTTTGGGGTGGTGCCAGTGCGTCTTATTGTTGGGAGTAAGCGCGTACCTCGGTTTCCCCAACTATAGTTGAGGTTCCTGGAGGGTGGACTCCCGACTAAGTCATCTCTAGGACCCCTGGAATGCCTAGAACAACATCCAAACGTGCATGTGAGTTCCTCCCAGAGAAGAGGGAGCACACCCATCGGCCCTGGCTCTGAGAGCCAAGTGGGGAAGGGAGACTAATGGTCAACTCAGTCCAATCCAGAAGAACAGCTCACGGGCTGTAGGAAGCAAACTCACAGTCTCCCGGGATCTTGGTTTCCCCACCTTCCAGCGTGGCACCCAGCCCCTCAAACCAGGGCTCTGGAGAGAGGACTCACTAAAGAGAAGGCCTATGAAAGTTCTTAGAACACAGCCCACGGGTGCGCAACCAGACAAAAAGCAAGTGACACACCAGGGGCCCCAAAGCCCTTCCAGCATGTTCTAGTGCAGAGGGTGGCAAACTTTTACCACAAAGGGCCAGACAGTAAATAGTTTACATTTTGTCAGCCAAGAGGCCAAACTGAGAATAATATGTAGAAACTTATAGAACCATTTTATTATTTCATTAATTTTTTCAAGATTTATTTATTTTAGTGAGGGGGGGCATGGGGGGAGACTCTTTCAAGCAGACTCCCTGCTGAGAGTGGAGCCCAACAAGGGGCTCAATCTCATGACCTGTGCGATCACGACCCAAGCCAAAACCAGGAGTCAGATGCTTAATCGACTGCACCACCCGGGTGCCTCTAGAACCATTCTAAAACGTAGAAAACATTCTTCCAATGCAGGCTATATATAAACGGGTTATGGGCTAGATTTGGCCTGGGAACCAAAATTTGCCAACCAGACGCTGACCGAGTGAACAAAGAGTTCTTTGATACAGACAGCACGAAGAGGCAGTGCTCGCTCTTCTCCCCAAGTTACACAGGAGGAAACGGGCAGGTGGGCAGGCAGAGCGACTGACCCAAGAGCCCATGGCCAGTAACAGTGGAGATGAGATCCGGATTCAGACTGCGTAACCCCAAGCCCACGAGCTGCTGTGTGTCCATTTCCCTCCCACCACCTTACAGTTCGTCAGGAATACTGTATGCAGAGAGGCTCTGAATGCCAGTCCTTGTTGGGAAGTGGCAGGCACTGCTACAGAAAAAAATCTATAAGCCACACAATGTTCCCATGATGATCCTGTTCAACACACAAAATCTGTAACTCATTGGCCTGCCCAAGAGGACAAGGCATGCTTGCTGCAGCTGTGATGTGTTCCTATCTCACGCTGGATAGTTTTTTCCTTTTTGATATTTACAACCACCCAGCAGCCCGATCCCAGGTGTCCCTCCTGAGTCCAGGGGATGTGAAATGTGTCCAGTCCTCCCTAAGGCACTGTGCCCGCTTACATATGACAGACCCCTCAAAGGCTATATTCTGAATGGCATGAGGGGAGGACGGATTCTGTAGCTCTGTGACCCTGGCCAGGCTTCCAGAAGTGCTGGGGGTTATCTCAGGCCGGCCACGAACCACACGGGTCTGTTCCAACCATGGGATGTGGGATTCCTGACAGCAGGAAAGAAGATTCCAGGCCTGAAGTCTAGGCAGGGAGAGACGGAAGAGGAGGACACGTGACAAAGACAGATGAGTGAACACAGAAGCTGAGGAGAAGGGAAGATAGCTGGAGAGGGCGTCAGGCTAGGATTTGGGGGAATTATGATGGGGGCAAGCACATCATTCAAAGTCCCGATGGCTTAAGCCAGGCTTAACTGTGTGAAGCCTGAACTCGGATGACAGAGAAAGCAAGCAAGCGACAGGACCAAACAGCCAAGATGAAGGACATTCGGCAAGAGGAAAGGGGGAGAGATCTGGAACTCAGGCTACGGGACACATGAAAAGGGCACCAACTGTGTTACTGTGGATTCAGAGAAATGACTAAAATAGCAGGCAAAAAAAAAAAAATGCACATAAAGGGACAACTGAATGTGACAAAACCTTGGGCAAAGGAAGAGACAGGACTTTATCTCATTACATCAGAGGTCACAGACTGTGTGCTGGACCCATGCAGACTCTTCAGAATTTTGGATCAGGGCTAAGTAAAAACACAGTCAGGAACTCTCACCTAAAATGTGTATTTTGTGGACATCTTTTGATAAATCCCCCAAATCTGATACATGCGTGGCAAACAGAAGCAGAGTAAAGACTGTCCCCTGAGATGGGGCTGGGGGTTTGTGGTCCCCACCTCCATCCCAGGCGTCCTCACGAGCCGGTTTACACTGGAGGACATCAGGGTGCCCAGGGCCCTATGGCGCTCGTAATATACTGAGAAAGTGAGAGAGACTCGGTGGGAGACCCCCACTGGAGCCCGCAGGCTGGCCGCTCTGTAGCCTGCCTCCCTCCTCCACCAACATGGTCCCGTGAGCTCACTCAGGAGGGGGCGTGGGAACCAGGCTGCTCCCAGCTCCCCAGCTCCGGCGGGAGGAAAGCAGCAGCCCGAGTCTGTGCCACGGGTGGAAAGAAAAGCCTCGCTTCAGACCTACCACATGCTGATTCACACCTTCTTATTAATTGCCCGCAATGAGCCAGACACTGTTGTGTAGTGATAAACAAGGAACATAAAATCCCAGCCCTCACAGAAGAGCTGCTCTGTGTCTGACTTCCGGCTCTCCTGGGACGATGACGGCTCTTGCCAAATTCACCAATGGCTTCCCACTGGGTCAGGCTCCAACAATCTTTTGGTCCTGGGCCTAGATAGCTTCTCTGCAGCAACTTTCCACCGGGGGAGGGGGAATCTTTCCATTTTGACACTGGTACACACCAAACTTCCAGCCATAGGGAATCATCCTTTTTGACATATGCCCCCAACACTATTTACTTTGTATTTTTCTCTAAAGCTACTCACTTGGTTTTATTTGGAAAAAAAAAAACAAAAAACTTTTATGCCTCCTGTAAATGGGAAACCATGATCACCTACAATGTCTAAAAATTGTTATTAAAAATAATCATGAATGTAAAATGAGAAAAGAGGTCCATTCCCATCCCACACAAACGACTATATGCCACCATGTTTAACATGTTTTTGGGATGAACGTCTACTTGGCACTGAATTTCAGCCCCAACATGACCTTTCCCATGCCTGTTTTGTCAGCCTTCCCTGCGCTTTCATTGAGCCTGTTGGCTCTAAGTAGGATGCCCTCTGCACACTCGGCTTCTCCCAATTTGAACTCCAAGCTTTTAAATCCCATTTATATTAAAGCCAAGTCCAACTTCACCCCTCCAAATTCATCTCTAGATCCTAGGTGCTCCTACTGCACCTGCTGCCATCTGGTGTGTGCCGGTTTCTTGGGGGCATGCCTTTCGGTCTTCAAACCATTTAAACTGGCAAATGTTAAGCTAAGTGGTGGGGACAGAATGGTGACTGTGACCAGCTTCCTCCTCCTCTGGGAAAAAGCTACAAGTTCCTAAGACAGAAACGCCACAGTGTTTTATGACCAATAAATGGCTCTGTTACAGTGATTCATCAATGAGCAAGTATTTACCGAGCATCTGAACTACACATCCTACCCACGGAGCGGACCAGAAAAATTGTACAACCTTGTCTTTACACCCAGAGAGCAGATAACTCCCTGTGGAAGATGGGACTGAACTATAAAGGGGGCAACGGGAAGTCTGAGCTGTGGGGAGCAGAGGCTGAAGACAACAGGGGCTACTGGTCCTGATGACCCCCACGAAAGAGTTATCACAAAGCCCCCTGGGGCCATGCTTCTGGGTCTGCTGTAATTCGGACAGCCTCTGTGGAGGAGGCAGGGTCTGAGCTGGCTGCTGCAAGATAGAGAGAATTTGGACATGGGAGTAACAACCCAGAGAGAACAATGTGTGCGAAATAGCGTGAGGGAGAACTTGCTGGTTGCAGTTGGAGTTGGGTTCCTGGACCATGGCGGGATGGCCAGGAGGATGGTGGCCTCGAGGGCAAGGAAATGGTGGGACAGAAGCCATGTCTGAGGAGGTGGTCTGGGACTGTCGTCTTTGTTGGCGTGAAGGTGGGAGAGTATAAAATGGTGAGAGGGTGACACAGGGTACAGGCAGGAAGTAGTAAGAAAGAGCCCAGATCTGAATTCAGAACTGGGTGTCCTGATGGGCAAATCTCGTGGTCCTTTCTTTTGGCAGATGCCAGGCTGAACTACTGCCAAGAGTGGGTCAGAGAAACGCAGCTTCTGTGTTTCAGTCTCAGCCAGGCTCAAGGATCTGGGACACACCCCTGCCATAGACTGTTTCTTTCCCCGACGGTCCGTAATTGAGCCACAGGATCCTGGACTGTTCCTGTGTGAGGGAATCTGCGATACAGGAAAAGCATGAGCTGGATGGATGACTTGGGCACTAACAGGAAGCTAACTCGCTATTTTAAAATCACTCAGAAGGTGAAAAAGTAGTGACGAAGAGACGTATTTGAGGAAGAACAACACAACATGGCACAGTGGGGCTTCGTAATTCACTTACGCCGCTAAGGTTGTGTGCTACCAAGTCAGCCATTACTCATCAAGCTTCTATCCTGGATTTACTTTCGATATGAAACAGCACTTCAGAGAATAAGTAAGCAAACAGTATTATGACCAATGACTTGTTTTAAGAGAAAAATGCTCTCACAAAGGGCTATACTAATTTTTCTTAACACTTCTCTGGGAAAATATAACAACGATATACTTGAGAACTGGGTAAAAACTATCTGACATTGTACTTCGTCCCTGAAACTGATCTATAGGAGTCCAAAAGCTAATGAAGTTGCCTCTAATACAAATGGGGGGGGGAGTAAAACACTAGATCACAGGCCACACTCATCCGCTTCGGATTCTGGTCTTATGGGCAGAGCCCAAGGGCAGAGAAAATTGAAGTGATTTAAAATAGTCTCTGATAGGATATATCTGATATTAGTGGGCTTACTGAAGCGAGACAGTAATATCCAGAGATACCAAGGTGTAGAACCTGTTAATGGGCATCCAAATGTTTGGAGGCCTGGGACCTCCACATCTTTTATCCACCGTGGGGTAGGCAGAGCTATGCTGGGTAGATCAACGAGAAGACCAGGAAATGGGTATTCTGAAGCCATGATTTATTTTATGGGATGAGCCCGGGAACACTAATGGCATCTTCTTTCAGTTTCCACCTTCCACCCCGAAGGTCCCCACCCCGTCAGCCCCCCGAGTTCTGCCCATATTCTTCCTGAGTCCCTCTACCAAGACCTACCTTGGGGCAAGGCATTTCATTACAGGAAGAGCAGCAAATACATGGTCATGTAGACAGAGCGTGTCCCCTCACAGCTCTGCTTGAGCACACCAAGCCACAGTCCTCTTCACCCGCCACGCACGCTGACTTATTAACTGTACCGTGGACGCCAAGGACTGCTAGTTCTCTGCCACGTGGTGGCTCACAGACCAGTCAAGTTATCAAGGGGAAAAGTGCCCAACGAACTGCATGGTCAAATATACGAACTGTCTTGTAAGGACCTTTAAACTAATCTGTTAGAATATTTTTTTTAAAAGATTTTATTTATTTGACAGAGAGAGATCACAAGTAGGCAGAGAGGCAGGCGAGAGAGAGGGGGAAGCAGGCTCCCTGCTGAGCAGAGAGCCCGATGCGGGGCTCGATCCCAGGACCCTGAGATCATGACCTGAGCCAAAGGCAGAGGCTTAACCCACTGAGCCACCCAGGTGCCCCAATCTGTTAGTATCTTAACTGGGAAAAAATCCCCTCAGAACGACGGGACACAACCTAAGAACTGACAAAACAGAGTGACTTGATATTGACCAAGTACTCACTGCACAATCCCTTTGGGCTCTCTGCAGCCGCACCCCTGCGGGGACGGCAAGCACGGGCACTAACATACATGCCACCCAGGCTGCTCCTGGTGACGGGGAAGTTCCCTGCCTGGAGGAAGAAGCGCTGACCAGGGTGCACGGAACAATGGACAATGAGGCACCATTTCTTCTTTCAAATACCGAATTGTACGGCAGCAAGCCAGTCCGTCTTACCTGACTTGCTCTCTTCACTTGTGTCCTCCGTGTCTCCCACAGGCACGATGCCGGTGAAGCAGACTCCCAGTTCCTGCCTCTCTCTTTTCCTTTATTCCCACCTTCACTCCCAGCTTTCTCGTGCCCTTCTGAACCCAGGACAGGAAGATTCCTCACTGGTTCAGACTGACACGGGCTAAGCCATCACTGCTTCTAGGAACCTCATGAAAACACATGTGTCTATGCAATCCATGCATCTGTCTCCCTGTTCATTCCCCGGCCCCAAGTTATCCGTGTCGGTGGAGAAACAAACTCCGTGCACTTCCTGGCTCTATCCCACTGCCCTTGTTTGGCTCCTCCAGTGTCTACAGGGAATGGGGGCCTCTCTCCCTCTGAACTCAGGTTTTCTAGATTCACAGCGACGGTCTTGCTACAATCCCTCCCACTGTGCTCTCCGACCCAGCCCCAGCTGTCTGCCCTTCCTCTGGAAACCACCAGGCCTACAGAGGTTTCCTCATTCTGAAGACTCTCAAATCTGTGGGCCCCCAACCTCCTCCTCCGCCCGCCGTTCACTGCCACACTTCTTGATAGAGGTGTCTATGAGGAGGTACCCCCTCTTCTTTCTCACCTCGACACCATGCAATTTGGTTTGCCCTTATGATCTGTCCTTCCTACAGACAAACACATCTCACCTAGGGTCACAAGGACCTCTCGAATGTCACAACCAAGAGCCTCTGTAAGTCCTCGATTCAACCTACCTAAGCAGGAGGACACGGAGGCCCGTGGTCCAAGCTTTACCTCTAACAACTTGGGAGAAAAAGGAATTGCAGTCCAGAAACACGGGGGCGGCCTTGTGGCCATGGTCACCCAGTCGCTTACGGGCAGAAGCTGGGTCACCCAGCTTCTGGTCACTATGCTGATGCTCCCCCTACCCTGTCCCCTCCCTCCCGAGCAAATTGTCACCACTGGCCCTGCTTTCCCTCTCCAGGCTGACCCTGGTAACCATCTAGTCCTTCTGAACTCCTCCTGATAGCACACATTCCTGCTGTCCGTGGGTCCCTCCAGTGTCTCATGCATGTGTTTCTTCTTCCTCCTGGCTTCTAAATGAATGTGGACGCATTCCGAAGTCCCAGCCTTTCCAGGAGTCAGTAAAGTATGAGCAGATATAAATTCTCTGCTCCCCACCTCTCTTCCGTGTGCACTCCTGTCAGTGGAGGTGCGGCATCTCTGACATCTAAAAATATCCTTTCTTTTCGTCACCTGTAAATAAGCACCCACTGCGCGAGGTTTTGCAGAGCGGGGAGAAGAGTCAGGGACTGGGGCTCAGACTGCCAATTTTGGAATGCTTCTCAGCCCCCAGGACTTGGCTTGTTTCTGCCTGAGTGTCCATGTCCTCATCGAAGCACACAGGACTGTTGCGAAGACCACTGAGAAAGCTTTTCTGAATTACTCGGTACCGGAGCTGGCTCATAGCACTCACAGTAAACGGAAGATTTCAGTTTGTTCTCATTTAAAGTTTCATCACTAATGTCTGTCAGGGAGGACACTAAGCCTCTCTTGCTTCTCCTGAGTGGCTCAGTGTCCTTAAGGCTCAAAGACGCACAGACTGAACGGCATCACTGACTTCAGATGTGCTCTGATGGCTGCAGGAGGAGTGGTGTGGGGAGGACAGGGGAAAGAGTTAACTCCACTTGGGACATCAGAAAAAGCTTGACCATGAAGAACTGAACATTGGTCTGGACCTCGTTCCCCCTCCTGGGAATGAGGCTCCTCTAGGAACCACATGCCAACTCTGCCTTCTGAAAAGAGCAGTATCATGTCAAGAAAAATGCCAAAACATTTAGAAAAGAATCACTCAGACTTTGGGGAGCAACAGAAATCCCCCATTATTGGATAGGTGTGGTGGTGGGTTGGTTAAATGCAGATTCCTAAGCCCTGCCCAAAAGGGTGATGGTTCAACAGACCCGGGCACCCACCCGTTTTCCATGCAGGAGGTCCTAGCAGGAACATGCCGACTGTGATGTGACACCAAAGTCAGAACGGGCATCTTCCTGTTTCAAGCTAATCACCTCCACCACCACTACCAGCTTCCAGTACTTATTAAGCAGGTTCAATTTCTCGCGACGATGCTGTGCGCGGTGTGGCTGGGATCACGAGGCTGATGATGTTCCTGGGCTTTTGAACCTCTGCTTGTGTGTTTGAGTTTTACTGAAGCCTGGTCTTTGAGAGAGAGAGAGCAGGAAGAAATCACGGATAATTAAAGCTTAAAATATTCTTATTTCACGGTGGGGATAACAAGTGAAACTACAAGTAATGATGTAATCCAACTTGTCAAAAAGGAAAATGAAAAGAGGAGACAGAAGGCAGGACAGAGCCTTGGGACCTGGCGTGCCATGTCATCTTCTAATTAACTAACTGATCCTTTAAACTGTCAAACTCAGAGAGGGGCTCCGTGGCCTGGCGTCTGATTAATATTCATATTTGGGCACTGGATGCTCTGATTTAGGTCCCAGTGGTTGTAGTTAAACATCAGTCTTTAAAAAAGAGAGAGAGAGAAATAAAAACCGGCCTGGCCAGCCAAAATCTCCAGGTTTTACATTCATAGGGAAATGAGGGGAGGCCACCCTGAAGTCCATAATCCACGGCGAGAACAAACCCTCCACGGATGCATATTGATTTCTGAATCATGATGAGGACTTGTATATTGAAAAAATAATTATTTTGCCTCTTCCCACTGGCAGCCACATTGTTAATCACACTCTGTGCCCCATTGTTAAATAAGTGAACGGCATGTATAAAATTACATAGCATTCGGTAATATAATCAAGCTTTTAATTTCAAACAAAAATAATTGAATATGTAATTTAATCAAAGCAAGCTAGAATCGATCATTTAAACTATAGTAAGTGGCAACCTGGACTTTTGTTCTTATAGCACAGGCTGCGAAAGAATCCATTATTCCCTTCCTCATATTGGCTTTCCCTGGCTAAAAAAAATAACCTCAGTCCGGGGTATAAGAAACACCCGTTCTAACAAATGCTTTCCGTGGAGAAGGCAGTTGGCTCGAAAACCAAAACTGGCTCCCTCGTGGTAAGTCCGGTTCACACTTCCAACCAGCAACAGCCGGGCAGGACAACCCGCGGGTTGCTCTTCCAGAAGGTGGTAACATGAGGAAGGGTCCCTCAGAGGCACCGGACCCACGAGGCCTTTTCCTTCACTCTCCGTTCACATTTTAAAAAATTTAAAAATCTTCCAAGGAAGGAAACAATGCAACCCAGTTCCACTGTGAGCTCTAACGGCCACGGCTTTCAGAAACGATTTCCCAAATTCTAACCTGAGCCTGGCCTCTCACGCTGTGGATCCATCCCACAGTCCTCCGTCCTGGATTGAGACGCCCCGTATCCCATAAACGTTCTCCGCTGCAATTCCCCTTTACCCTAGAGAACTCAGAGGACATCCTCAAGCTCTTGTTTAACTTACTACTCAGCTATTTCAAGTTAGCTTTAAAAATGGGGGACACTGCAGGCTCAGACTGGGATCGTATTTCACACGCTTTCTGAAAACAAGTGGTGTGGAACAGCTAGACTCAGGCTGATGAATTCAACCACCAGATACTGAGGCCCTACCATGTAATCAGACACATTAATAAGACGCAGTTCATTTCCGTTTGGTGGGGAGAGAGGCCATACCACTCGTACGATCAATACATTTTTAATAAAGGAACAGCCCACTTCTAATAAATAAATAGATACATTACGGATGGCTTGTAGTGCTTTCTAGACTGAGAAGAAATTCATGGCCATTTTCTTTCAGGGCACAGGTTTACATTCCAGAAGGCATTCACGTACCTGTACTCAGGAGACCTGGAGAAGGAGGAAAACCACCCAGAAGCATTAAGAGTATGTGACCTGGGTCACAACCATCTGTGAAACATCACAACTAAAATCTCCCGGGGAAAGATGGGCTGATGCCACCCATCAGGAACCTTGGTTCATCGACCCCCCCCCCCCAAGTCGATGGTCAATAACGTCCTTCCCCCTGATAATTATTTCTAGGATGACTTGGAACCTTTCTCATGCTCTTAAAAAAAAAAAAAAAAAACAGAAAAACCAAGAAGCTGACACAATGCCAAATCCACAAACGCCCACCTCCGCTTGGAGTCTTGGCCGTCGGGGACATCTACTGTCACTGCCAGGCCTGACTGAGAGCTCCACACAGGGAGGAATCCAATACTGAGGCAGGGAACGTCTTGACGTCTCACTTCAGAAGTCAACACACAACTTCCGTGCACTGCCTGCCACATGACGTCCTGTGCCGTGTTCCTTGGAGCTGCAAATCCTTCTTCGGGTGGGGAGCAGACTCCGGGGACACCGAAACTGGCTCCAGTCCACAGGCAATAAGGTAATTAATGGTGTTTTTCAGGGCAAGCGCAGTAAAAAAATAATTGCTCTCAAATTTTTACTGCTAATGAATGATTGGTACAGTCAATATTTGTGTTGTTGGGAGTGGATGTGTGTGAATGCGTGTGTGTGTGTGTGTGTGTGAGAGAGAGAGAGAGAGAGAGAGAGAGAGAGAGGATGAGGAAGAGTCTTTTGGATGCAAATGCCCAAACCAGTCTATCAGCTTGGCTAACAACTTTGAACCTCCAGACCACAAATGTTGAATATGTTGACTTTAAATGTCTATGGGGAACACATGCCATGGATCAAAGAACACAGTGATTAATCCAACAGAGACTAAAATCTGTCACTTTGGTCATGGTGCAAAGACGTGCCAAACAAGATCAGGAAAGAGAGTAAATAAATGGGAGAGAAATACCAAAGTTAAATTGGTTTCAAAGAGGGGCTGAGCTGCCAACTACCTGTCTCAAGGCGACTGGGTTAGGTGAACACATTTCCTTCCCCAGCACATCTGCCCACTTGTGTTAAAACAGCACTTCCCCTTTCTTAAGACAACTACCAGCTTGCTGACGCCAGGTAACTCTCACTCACGCTGTCATCATTTACTACCACATTAGGTCATCGGCTTTCCCTCTGCTCAATCCCACAGACACTCTGGCTTCTCATCACATATGCACGGCCCTGCGGACAGATTCAAAGAGAACTCTGCTCGTGTGGTTTAGTGGGAAGTTGGTTCTCATAAGTAACAGAAAGCCACTGCTCGTATGAACAGTGAACACAGGGAGAAAACCGTGAGAGCCAAACACAATCAGGTCTTGGCTATAGTGAATGGAAGACACACGCTGCCATGTTTTTTGGGTTGTTTTTTTTTTAATGGGCCAGTTTGCCCAATGGTTAGAACACAGCTGAGGCTACAGCAGCAAGCCTGATTCCCATGTGAGGAGGACAAATGGCCTCGTGGCTGCAGAATGAATCCTTCATCGCCACATCACCCCACAAATACGCATGCCTTGGGTCGGGGCAGGGCCCATGACTAACACAAAGGCTGAGTCAATATGGTGGGTCAGCGGTGGGGTAGAAGGAGGGGAGGTGCGGGGAGTTAGACTGGGCCACAGACACATTTCTTTTCTCTGCCTCTGATGGGGTGACGGTCATTTGTTTATCTTCTGCCAAGAAGCCGCAAACTATCGGCCACACAGAGTCCTGCAGACTGACGGGGAAAGATACACCTTGGATGTTCCTGTTAAATCTGCTTCTGCCTTACTGCACGGAAGACCTGGCTCCGAGCCAGGAACCCCGTGCTCCTCCAGGAAGCCAAACGAGAGGCCGAGTGGCTGTGGCTGGGCCCGGCTTCCCGCACAGTCCCACTGCCGCCCCCGCACTGCTGTGACTCATGCATTACTACTGGGAGTGCCAAGGCGCACGCGTGTCCTCTCGGCTCTCTTTCTGGCCACCGTATTTCACTTGGTTTCAAGTTCTGAGAGACTTCGGGGCTGCTCCCCCCACGCCCCCCCCCACCCCGGGCAAACCAAGCGAACGCTTCAACTAAGAGGGTACAGTTGAATAATTTTATAAGTTATTCATGAAGTAACAACTGCTGTCGACAACACAAGCTTTCCAAAGGAAATTCTTTTCAACCTGCCACATAGCTGGTGGGTTGTTTTTTCCCCCCAGTCCACTGCAGTTGTCCTTAACTTGTTCTTCTGTATAATTTATTGGGCAGCTGTCAAACATGCATGTTCTCTTGTCTCCTATCTGACATATGCACGGTGAGAAATGACACCGGAAATGGGCGACGAACACACGGACACGCTCGAGACTGAATAAATGAAAGCTGAGGAGTACAGTGATGAGAGAAAACAGTTGGGACAAAGTATGCTACATCCTCTGCCAGCAGGCAGGCCTATGAATGGACCCACTGTTGAATTCTTGAGCGGCCGGCTGAAATGGGACTGACTTCACAGAAACACTCATTTTAATATACATGAAGTTGTTTCCTTCTTGCCTTAACTATATACACACACACGTGTGTGTGTGTGTGTGTGTGTGTGTGTGTGTGTATATAAACTTATGTGTAATTTTATATAATCTACAATGATTTTACAAAGTCAACAACGTTGATACTGTAATCGAATACACAGTTTGAGAAACTCCTGAATTTCCCCGAAGAGAACGCCTAATCCCTGCAACGGGCCAAATAACGCAACTCTGCAAACCTCACATGCACAGACAACTGATCTCCACGCTAACCCACGGAGCACTGTTGCTAAGCGAACACACTCCTTCCTTTTGATCTCTTTCCATCTCCTGCATTGTGTTCAGTGCCTCTTATCCTTGTCCAACATCAACAGGTCATTTGCAGAGTGGTCAGTGCTGGCCAACAAAAATAACCATTATAAAACCTCTAGCATGTTTAAAATCAACAACCCAAGTGGCCTACACTGTTTAAAGAATAAATTCCAAATATTTTGATGGCAGAGGGTAGCCAGGGACTGTGAAAAGTACAGGTACAAACTATAGTTAAATAATCAGATCACAGCAAGCTCTTCTAGCACAACGCTCTCTATTTTTAAACCAGCTTGAAAACAAATAGAGATACAGCGTCCCTTGGGCAGGATGGTAAGCCCGGCTCTGTGCCACAGGCAGGTATATTTCAGAAGAGGTTCACACACATGGCTGAAATTACCCGTATGGACACAGATGCAAGGGTTCTCAGCCAAATCTCCAAGAGCCGAAGAATTCGAGAGCCCAGACAACCTCCGAGCAGGCAGAGGCAGTGACTCTCGCAGTCTCCAGCTGCCTCTCTCTCTCACCCCCAAAGCCCATTGACAATGACCCGCCTCCCGCTAGGCTCACCTGAGCAGGGCGCTGCATTGCGACACCAACGAGCCTCCAAACAAACTCTCCCTTGAAAGAACAGATATGGGCTGATGTGAGTAGTCTGAGAGCTGCTGATGTCTCCCTTTGAGGATGACATGGATCCTCACTCCAGATTTGCCTCTTCTGCTTGCGTTGCTCAGGTGGTTACTGGAATTAATCTGCATTATCTGAGAACACAGTCATTAAGCTGGGTGGAGTAGTATCTATAAATGCTAAGGACCTAGTGGGCCAAGAATAATATTGACCATGAGGAAGATCTACCTTTACTGCCATGGAGAGATGGCTAGAACACGGTGCTAATTGAGAAACAGGAGGTTCTAGAACAAGCACGCACAGAGCTGCATTATTTTAACACAGAACTACATAGGTGGATGAAACAATGCGTGAATAAATGAATACATTACGTCCAGAGAATGTTTATTCAAATCTCTTCTCTGTGTACTGGGTTAGCAGCTGATCTGAAGTCTCTGCATTATTATTATCATAAAACATTACTTAAATATTGATGTTTCGGTCTGATTGGCTTATCATCCTTAGGAAATTTGTCTTGAATTTCTACACTCTATACTTGGGGCACCAGCTGATTCCTTCTAGAGGTCCATCCAATTTTGCAACTCCTATTTCAGGCTGTTTTTCTAGAAGTGCACACACCTTTCTGGCAAACTGGACCCTCACCATTTCGGAGTTCCCTTCCCCAAATTTATTTTCGTAATAAACTGAAGTTCTTATGATTGGGAAAAGCAGCTGTTTTCATGTCGAAGAAACAATCACCACGAGGAATGACCAAAGACTATTCTCAGATCATCACCACTGATATGCTTTAAGCATTACTCTGCACCAGACATTACTTAATTTAACCCGTATGATAACTCCACGAGGTAAAAACATTTGCCTAGGATCGTCTCTCCAGTTTGTAGACAAGAGAGGTGAGGATGAAAAGGTTAGGGAACCTACTCAGAATCACACGGGGACTGCTGGAACCAGAGTGAAACCTCAGTTCATCCAAATCTAAAGCCTGAGTTCTTCTTCTTTTTTTTTTTTTTAAAGATTATTTATTTGACAGACAGAGATCACAAGTAGGCAGAGAGGCAGAGAGAGAGAAGGGGAAGCAGGCTCCCTACTGAGCAGAGAGCCCGATGTGGGGCTTGATCCCAGGACCCTGGGATCATGACCTGAGCCAAAGGCAGAGACTTTAACCCACTGAGCCACCCAGGCGCCCCTAGAGCCTGAGTTCTTAATGCCTCCAGGTGCCATGTTAACATTACAAAACAGCGACACTACTATCTCCACACGTGTAAAGAAAGACATTGCAGACCCAGGAAACTGAGACACTGGCCTCTCCATGCCATAGAAATCTATTTTCTTACCCCCAGAACGGCTCTCACTAGCAAGGCATATATAATTTCTGAGCTTCTATTTTTCTCACCTGTAAAACATATTATAATAAATCTTGTTCCAATGATGAAGATGCCTTATTTATTTCCAAAGTCTGCTGAGAAGGTGGGATGTAATATCCCAATTTTACCAATGATGGGTCACTTTTCTCCAGCACTGAGCAACCAAAGAATAAAATTGCATTTACGTTTTTCAGACACAAATTCATACAAGTCAAAATGTACATTTTCTTTACTTTCTTCATGAGGCCAACTCTCTTCCTCTGAACCCCTGCTAATTTTCCTGATGATGTTTGAACAGAACATGCTGATTTGCGTAATTCCATGTCCAGGCACAAAAATAACTGATGACATCAGCATAGTTATGGGAATTAAACTTATTAGTTAATTACAGAACCAGCAGAGGGAGCACAAACCCTGCATAAATAATAACCATTTCTTTTGGGCTTCTTAAAAAACAGTAGCAGTAGTCATAGGGAGAAATACATTTAAAACTAAATTACCAGTAGTCAGAAGATGGTCTCTCGTTCCTTGGAATGGTGTTAAGGTAGAAATCCAATATATTGTCCATACAATTTAGATTCACATATATGTTGGCCTTCTTGGGTATCTAAGAGGGAGAAAGTGTGTGTGTGTGTGTGTGTGTGTGTGTGTACATGTACGCTTGTGTGCCTCTTGGTATCATGGTGATACCCTCTCCACTGGTGGATTAATTAAGGTGCGATGATAAGACTTGCCTAGAGTTGGCAAATATTTACTTGTTCAACCCTGATATCAGAGCAGCTTTCATTTTAGCTCATCCTGATAAAGTACTAAATGAATAAACCAATTTTATCCTTTTAAGATGCAATTAAGGCTTACATTTAAAATAGAAGAAAGGTTTGACAAAATAGCATAATATCTACTGGTAAAAAAAAATCATATATTTAAGGAACTATCAGCCTTAAGTACTGCTAAGATTTTTAAATAAATGGCCGTATTTTTGAATTTGAAACAGATGTTGTTGACCTTTTTTTCTGCAACAATAAATTACTGACAGACAGTAAAGAGACTAGGTCCCCAACCAAAATAAGACTTCCACATAGACATGGAAGAAAAAGGGCACCCTTTTATCAGTCCTTTGATAAGCTGGGTCAATTCCTTTAAAGATAGCTATGACCACCCACCCACCCACCACCACCCAGCAAGATGTAAAATTCAGCCAAAGAGATAATATAATGAAAGACCTGATTTCCCTGTCACGGATTTCTTCTGTTGAGTTTGAGAGGATGGCTTCCCCATCACTGACATGGGCAAATTAAAAAGGGAAATCATGGAACACATTTATTAACATTTAAATTATACACGTCCTGATACACTACAACAAAATGTTTATTTCAGAAAAGTCTTCTGCGGAAGTGGGGAGGGGAATACATTTCAGCTTTAGCTCACAGAGAGCTGCCAAGCCTCAGGAACAGGGAAACGGTGCTGATGAAGAGACACTATGTGTTCGGTGAAGAAAGGCCCCAGTGCACGACTGTGTGACTCAGGTGAGAACCCAGTGGGGGTATGATGTGGGCCCGGGCTTCCACCACCCTCTCCACAAGGCCCCGTCCTGTGGGCAGCAGTTCCCGTCATCCTGTTAGCCCATGCCGACCACCCCAGGAAAGTGGACCGGGACCTGCCGGTGGACAGTGGACAGCAGACCTGCCATGGAAGCCGGAAAGGCACTCCAGTACAGAGACCTAGACGCTGGTTATCAATGGGGACAGACGTGCTCTGCCCTGGCCACCCCCCCCCCGCCCCCACCTAACTTTTTAACTTTCTTCTCCCATCAAGGACTCTAAACATAGTGCAGCCTCCAAATGTGGCCCTCATCTATTGGCTGCAGTTTACTTCGGGTGGGTCTGCTTTCCTTATGGACGTGATCAGAGGAACGGGAGGGACCTGGGTGGTCCCAGTGGGCGGGCTCTCCTACGGTGCCTGCGGTGAGGGCCCTTACTGACCACTCCCAGGTCTGATGCCAACACCTGTCTTTCAGAGACTGATGGCCTCTTAGTGGTGCTTTCTCCCACACTCAAATGTCGCTCTTACAGGGTCGGGTAACTCCCTGTGCCTGAATGCTGTGTCTCAGCACAGATATTCATGAATCCTTTTTTCCATTTAATTGTCCCACAACATTCTGCATATTTGAGGTTTTAATGGCGAAGTAGAATTTACAGAACTCCTATCATACACCAACACGGTGTTAGAAGCCTTGGCTGCATAATCTCAATTCTCAGAAGAGCTTTAAGACTTACGCACTCTCTCTCTCTTTTTTTTTTTTTTAAGATTATTTATTTGACATACAGAGATCACAAGTAGGCAGAAAGGCAGGCGGCGGGGGCTTGGGGGGAAGGAGGCTCCCTGCTGAGCAGAGAGCCTGATGCAGGGCTCAATCCCAGGACCCTGGGATCATGACCCGGGCCGAAGGCAGAGGCCTTAACCAACTGAGCCACCCAGCTGCCCCATGCACTCTCTTTTATTCCTAGTTCATAGATGGGGAACCTGGAACTCGAGCAATTAAGCAAGCTGCCCAAGGTCACCCTGATTGTATGTGGTAGTCAGGAATCACATCCGTGTGTCTGTCTCTGTGATTCCAGGCATGCCCTTCCCACGACAGCGCAGTGTTACCCGTTTCAAGTGAAGAAGGTAGATGATAATGTGCAGGGAAGATGGTAGGATCCATCCATTATTAGAACTCTCAAACAGACGTTGTGGGGATTTTTTTTTTTTTTTTTTTTTTTTTTTTTTTTTTTGGTGTTTTAGGCAACCACAAGTTTGCTGGTTTGGGAAACTAACAGCAAATGAAAATGAGCAAAATAATCCCACTGAAAAAAATACCAATCAGTGAGAGAATAATGATTGGGAAAATAATGATCTAACATAATGCTAACATTCTCTCCAGTGATCCTTAGTGCCTGTGTCGTGAGTTGTGTCCTCCACGGGAAGGAGCTTTCTTTTCCATCGTGATGGCTAAAGGTCATTACAGACCCAATCAACAAGCTAACTAGCTCCTTATCTGTCGGAGTCATTAAGACCAAAATAAATGGGACCAGCTGTCTCAGGCCTCCAATCCTGATTCATCTTAACAATGCACTGAAAACCATAGGTTTTCTATGAATTAAGAAATTTAAAAATTCTCTTCAGGGAGCATATTATGTACCTGGCAAATGTATCCCAATCCTTTTCTTTATGATATCATGTTTTCTAAATGAAAAGTTTAACATTGAATGTGATATAAACATACTCTTCCCAAGTTTTCTTAGCTGATCAAGAACAAAGAAAGAAATCAACAATGTTTATTTTCACTCAACAAATGAATTTAACACAGCTTATCTATGGATTACTCATGACTATAGGGATTTGTGTTAAACTTACTAGTGCTCATTATAACATGTATCAAAGTGGCCTCAGAATGAAGCTGCTGAGAGAGACCAGTACAGTGTCTTGTCTAATCATGTTAGGAGATGACTGAAAATCCTGACCCAATAATTTATTTCAGTAAAAACTGCCAAGCTTGAATAGAGCGACCCATTTGTCAGGCCTATGCTCTGTGCACCCTTGTATCTGTAGCATGTCACAGCCATTCCTGGCCAATTCTACAAGTAACTCAGGAAGCTGTATGAACTCAGGACAGGTACTGTAAATGTGGAGAACCCAGAAATCTTTAGAGGAATCCTCTGGACACTTGCCCCACTTTGCTTTATAAACACCAGCGAGATCGTGTCAGTGAAACTCATCTCATCAATGTACAAAGCACTGATTCCCACAAATGTGTTTACGTCAAAAAAGTAGGTAGTCTGCTTCACGCATCGGTTTAGAGACACTGTCTCTGCCTCTGTACCCCCCAAACACAAGTTAAAGTTCTTGTGGTCATCTGGAAAAGAAATGCAAAATTTCCCCCCATGGACTACTGGTTTGCTTTCTCAGAAAGACCTGGAGATAATATTAACTCATTTGGATGGTCCTGTGGACAGCGGATGTCAGAGCACAGACATGAGCACATGTGTGAGAAAGTACATGTCATGGCAATGGCCACGTCATCCACGGCCTGAGCTTCCCTGAGGACAGGGGTTCAGCCATGGGGCGGCCAGAGAGAGGGCCATGATTCACTCTAGCAGGGCCAGAGCCTGGACAGACTCGTCTTTAATTGCCTGGTTGTCATCTCTGAGATACTCCTGGGTGACATTGTGGCTAGAGTAATGAAGAAAATAAATACACAGAATCCTATAGATTCCGGGATCCTGAAATGCTCTATTTGCTCAATATTCATTAACGGGGGAAAAAAAATCAAGGTTTCATCTTTCACGTTATGCATCAATGCTGTATATCATTTTTGCTTGAGTGTAAATGGTGATGTGTATTCGTTCAATGATATGAAAAGCAAGATGTCAAAGATTATGAATCTGCAGTGATGCTGTTCTACATGCTCACATTTTTTTTTGACCGTGGAAGTCTGTAGTTCCAACACAGGGGTAATCAGCTCAAATAGTCTGAATGGTAATTTTGCTCTAGAGGTGTCAAATCATAATTTCGTCACAGAAGTGTCACATAGCTTGTGAACCCTGAAAAAGGAACTTGATTCCATTTAAGGTCTAGAAGTTTTCATCCTATTGTATAATGTCACAAAAAGTCTCAAGCATTTTCGGTTGGGTATAATGGCATGTCGAGAGAAAACCGAGGCTCCACTTGGCCTCCTGATCCCTCTGCCTGTGGTGTTGGAAGTCCTATCCCATTCTCTAAATTAACAAAAGCAGTGGCCACCACCAGATACCAGGTACAGGCTAAGCACTTGGCCTCCATTATCACGTTTAACTTTTTCAATATGCTTTTGCCATAAGCTTTACTGGTCATGCTTTTGCAAATGAAAATGAGAGACTTCGAGGGAGGGACTAAGTATTTATGCATCCTGCATGTACTGGTCTTTCCTGGTTTGGATCACCAAGGATGGAAAGGAAATGGCAGAGAGAAAGGAAAGGATCAAGTCCTAGCCTGGCAAGACAGATGTGCACACATGTGAAAAGGCAAGCTTCAGGAAGAATTCGTTATCTTATTGGGGTAGCACTGGCAGAATTCCTGTTCTCCTGGGGCTCACTGCATTGTGACCTCAAGCAGGGTCTACCTTACTCTGTCAGACTTGGGAAGGAAAGATCTAGCAACACTGAGAAGCAGACAGCTGAGACTACCATATGGAACAGTATTTGGGAGCTTACTGGTTACTCAGTGTCAAGAGATTCTGTTCCAAGGACAACCCAACTAGTAGCTCAGGGAGCCAATGTACCATTCATGCACGACTACTTACTGTACACATATTGTGTCTATATGGCATATAAAGACTTTTATCATAAGTGGATGTAAAACCTAAAAAATAGAAAAGGGGGGTCTCTCTCTCTTTTTAATCTGAAACCCACATTCTGCTTTGCTAGGTTTTGAGAGACTCCTGATCACAAGGTTCTAAGTGGTCCTGGGGTCATGGAACTGTCACATGATGAATCTTAATTACATTATAATAGAGTGTCCCCAGGGAACTGGTGTAGCACTGACTGCTTTCCCCACTAGCCTGGCAGCTGGTACTTAGGAGATATTCAGTAACTATTTCATGAAAAATGAAGGATACTTTCTTTCATGTTTTTTAGTTTCTGCATCTTGAAACCTCTCTTCCTACCCATGTCTCTTCCTTCCCCTCAGATCCAGCACCCGCTATGGCAAAAAAAACCCACTTCCTCAGGCAGGGGGTGTGGAGGGTATGGTCTGAACATCCACTAGGACGGGTGGTTCCGGGCTATGGAATCTGAGGGGATTTGGAAAACAAAACCCTAATTAAACAAAACGAAGTATCCCTTCCTAATCTGCTAAGAAATACCTCTGAAAGGACCACAGTTGAAGAACAAAACCAAGCCACTGGACTTCCCCAGGATGACGCCAGCCGGGTGTGAGGGTCAGAGAGGGGCTACTGGGGAGTCACAATTATTGTTGGATATTATTTGTGTTTAGTGCCAGAGAAACGATTTTCTTTTTGCAATATCTCCGTCCCAATAAAATTAAGAACTTAGTGTAGGATCCAAATTCCCCCCAAAGGAGTCAGCTTAAAAAAATTTACTAGCTCTCCTGCCACCAGGATTTATGGTTTCTTCTTTAATAGTTACAGTCTGATACACTATAAGTTTCTTCGGTCACTCCACAGATTCATTTATCTTTCTTTTGAAATACACACTGAACATTTTAAACAAATTCTGGCAATCCAATTTGGCTGAATTTTACATCGAGAAATGAATTGTAAAGTGGCTTTGGAATGGGTCTCCAAAACAAGACGACCTTAAAATAAAAACAGATACTGAAGACTGTATTTTCCTGATTGTCAGTCAAGCTAATTACGCTTTACTCTAAAGCTTTGTCTATCAGGCAAGAAAGCAAAAGGCAATTGGGGGCTCTCTCCTTGCACAGCCTGATGTCTGGGAATATAACACCAGTTTTTTCACAGCAGGAGGCTGCTGTAATTGGCAGTTCCATTTTCCCCTACTAGAGGGTAATTCTCAAGCGAAGAAAACACAATGTTAACAAGATTTTACAAATCTGACATATGGTATTCTATCTAAAATGACCAACAAAAGTTCCTTCTCTCCCCAAGCAAACAGTTTTCACTGGATAGGACAACAAGAGAATGTGATAAAAGGGGGTAAAGTCACCTGGGGTTCTTTTAGGGCAACAGTATATCTGCGATCGTAAGAAAAAAAGCAACAAGAAATAAGAGCAATGAAAGGTAAGCCACTCAGGGTAGTTGTGTCCCAGAGAGGTGTTGATACAATGACAACAAAAACCTCACCTAGAACACCAGGCTTCATTAATGACATGTGGTCATGCCTAGGGCACTCCAGGAGAGGATTCAGACCCAGGAGAGAATCCTTAGTGAGTCCATTAAAGTGGGGGTAGCGCTGGTTCACAGTGTGAGTGCACAGGACCTAGAGACGGGTCTTAGTTTATCTTCATCCCTTCCCTAAACACACAGAAACTTTAGAATGAATTTTTAGGGAAGGCCCAATTGCCTTAATGTGAATCCAAAAACTTGTGATCATAACAGAATTCTTGTTTAAAACCATATACCCCGGGCGCCCAGGTGGCTCAGATGGTTAAATATCTGCCTTTGGCTCAGGTGATGATCCCAGGGTCCTGGGAGCCAGCCCTGAGCTGGGAACCCCTGTGAAGCAGGGAGTCTGCTTCTCCCTCTGCCCCTTCCCCTGCTCATGGGTGCCAGTGCATGCACATGCTCTCTCTCCCTAATAAATAAATCTTTTAAAAAAATTTAAAAAACCCTATAGAGTCCCAATGAAGTTTCTGGATTCTTTTTTATTTTTTTAAAAGATTTTATTTATTTATTTGATAGACAGAGATTACAAGTAATCAGAGAGGCAGGCAGAGAGAGAGGAGGAAGCAGGCTCCCAGCTGAGCAGAGAGCCCGATGCGGGGCTTGATCCCAGAACCCTGGGATCATGACCTGAGCTGAAGGCAGAGGCTTCAACCCACTGAGCCACCCAGGTGCCCCTCTGGATTCTTTTTTAACTAACAAAGGAATGCAAGAAAGAATACTCTAGTACATAAAAAGCAGAACAGAAATGTACCACAGCTTTCCAGGAAAAGAGCAAGGATTTTTCTCCCCCTGTCTCCTGAGCATCATTTCATTCCTTCTTGGTAAGGCATTGGGTAGATTCCAAAGATGGGCAAAAATGGATCCCTAGGAATTCACCCTGAATTTGCCGCTAAGTTAACCACCGTTCATTGTCTATAGCTCTCATCCAGACACTGTTGCCAGACCTCGTCTGAGGTTACATCTGCCCCCAGCTGCAGAGATGGTGCATGGACTGGAGATTCATTTTTAGGTTGGTGATCTCAAGGGGATTCCAGGAAGGGGTTAATGAGCATTCGCAGCCACCAGGTACTAGCAGGAAAGGCACAGAGTCAGGGCGAGTCCTAATTTTCATGGGGAATTAAACTGCTTTTTGTTACCACCTGGTGACACATAATTGACAATCAATGAGAACCTGCCCAGGTGAAGGAAAGAAGGATGGCAAAGCCACTCTTTTGTTTCAGTGCACTCAACAGCACAGACGCTCCATGTTCTCCGGCAACAACATTTGCTTCTCTGGGGAAACTATTTGTGCGTTCCTGTCCATTTCTTCTTTCCTTCTGGGATGTGCTACAATGGTGATTCCCAGTAGCACCTGAGCTATTTTCAAGTAGTATAAAGACAGGCTTTGAATTAACACTGAATCACGTAACAAAGAGAGTTTTACTCTCTCCATTGTCTTGCTAGCCTGAGTCTCCAATATGAAAAAGTGGGAATCTCAGTTTGGTGCTGATACAGCTTTTGTACCTGGCCAGTATGTGCTAATCTAAAAGCAAGGCAGGAAGTAAGAGTGCCCAAAGGAGTGCAGAACCCAGCTAACATCTAATAATGGAATTTCACTGTAATTCATTTTTACAATTATTTCTTCTTCTATGACAAACATCACTGGTTCTCCATTTCCAGAAATCGGAGAAAATTTTCACTTTAAACAGTTACTCACGCTAGATGAAATCAGCAAGTCACAGAAAGACAAATATTCTATGATTCCACTTGTATGAAGTATCTAAAATAGTCAAATTCATACACAAAAGAAGTAGTACTGGTTGCCAGGGGTGAGGGCAGAAGGGAACAGAGAGTTGTTTCTGGGTACAGAGTTTCAATTTTGCAAGATGAAAACTTTTGTAGATTGGTTGCACTACAATGTAAATATGTTTAGCACTACTGAATGTTGCACGCTTAAAAATGGTAAAAATGGCAAAATTTATGTGTATTTTACTGCAACCAAAAAAAAAAAAAGGGTAGAGAGAAGCAGAGAATGATGTGACTATGGAGAAATATAACGTCGTGGGCCTGGAAGACACAGGAGAAGCCACGATCCCAGGAATGCAGACAGCCTGCAAATGCTGGAAAAGGCCAGGAAACGGAACCTTCTCTTGAGCCTCCAGAAAGGAAGATAGCCCTGCTAACACCTTGATTCTAACCCAGCAGGACACAGTGCAGACTTCTGTGAGATAATAAATTTGTGTTGTTTTAAGCACCTCTTATCTCCCTACTCCCTGAAAAACACAATCACCCAAATGTATCTTTCTCTGAGTCACTTCAAGCATACTTGGAAATGATAGAGATGAGGTCCACGTCTACAGGAAAACTCTGAGTGCCTATGAGAACACCTGATGGTTGGTGGACACATATCCTATCTGTGGGGCTACAGAAGGCAAACAAAGTTTTCCAGGATTATACCCAAGAGGCATCGTGACCATGGGGTGAGGTCAAATTAGATGCCAAATACTTTACGCTCAACTCTAACACAGGCAATGGTCTTCAATTATTCAAGGCACCTCCCTCCCAAACTTTCTCACCATGCTGACCGATGGAAATACGAACCAGGAGTTAAGCTTCGGGACAGGAGGCAGCCATGCTAGATTTACCCCTGGCTTTGCCACGAGCAGCTGCATACACCTGGGTTCATCCCCTGCTCTCAGAGCTTCAGCGTCTCAACTATGAAATGGGTTAATCAGTATTTCCCTCAAAAGAGCTGCTGTGAGACTCAATCAAGATGCACAGCAACTTTAGGCACATGCCTGGTTGCTATGATTAATACGATTATTACCAGCCATTCCAATTCTACAAAACAGCTATCTTCTTTCAGGGAAAACAAAACAAAACAAAACACACCCACCAGATTCAGCACTTCAAGATACATTAAGTCTGAGCAACTCCAGCCACCAATCCGTTGGTATTTTGCAGGGCACGTTATTTGGAGTGATCTAGGATGCCACCATGTTGGGGCAGACTTGTTCTTGGGGACAGCTCTACCCTCTGGTCAGCTCTGAGTGAAAGTGCCCAGTGCTGTGTGCCTGTTCACTGGGCCACGGCCATGAGGTGAGGGCACCTAAGAGCTTGAGCCATTTAATGCTGGAGCCTGGCCTGAGTGCTGGGTCTCTCCACAGCTGTCACTTATCAGCAACACAATACGCTAGGGATATGTATTCATCAAATGCTTATTGACTTAAGCTGTTGGGCTTTTTTTTTTTTAACTTTTTCCTTTTTGTAACATTAGAAAATATTGCTTCTGATTTAAATAGTTTTCTTTGCAGGGTGGAATTAAAAAAAAACAAAGATCCATTTTCTGATTGTATTCGATGATTGAAGGTGAGCAGTTGGGACCTTAAGGCAAGGTTCCCCAACCCTGGCACTACTGACCTCTTAGGCCAGATGATTCTAGGTTTGTAGAGACTGTCCTGTGCTTTGTACGATGTTTAGCAGTACCCGTGGCCTCTACCTGCCAGACGCCACCAGGACCCCCGCCCCCAGCTGTGACAACCAGAAATGTTTCCATACACGGCCAAAATAGCCCCCACTGGCAAAATCGCCTTCAGCTGAGACTGACTGCATTGGAGGACGATATCAACTCTGAGATTACTAACAGTAGCTGTTTCCTTAAAAAAAAAATAATTAAAAAATATTTAACATAGAGCCACAGTTATGGCCACCAGTTGTGAATAATTAAAAAGAAGCACTTTATATTTTTATAGAGTCCCTCAATCCAATAGACAGAAATTAAATGTAATAATAAATAAACCTGCTTTGTAAATTGCAAAGTGCGGTGTTCATGATTATTACAATGATACCAGCATGCTCTGGGACTGTACAAAGCAGGAGCCGCTTTGAAGAACTGACTTTTTATTAAGCCCGTGCTATGGGCTAAGTACTTAGCTCACACCATCTCATTTGAACTTAAAACTCTGATTTGTATGAATGAGGGAACAAAGGCTCAGGAAATAGAGTAATATGATCAAGGTCATTCAGCCAGTAAAAGGTAGTGGCAGGATCTTGAATCTAGGGCTGTAACTCTCCAAAGCCCCATTCTCCTCTCCCACTCACTGCCTACCAGATGCTGTAGATGCCAGTCTGGAACGGGAGGGAGATACTCGTATGTTCTCTGACAAGCCCTTCTGGCAACAATGGCACATCTATCTAGAGAAGCCAGCCAGGGCTGGAATGAAATCTATAACCAGGAGCTGAAGCCATCTGAACTGGTTAATGCAGGCCTAAATTCAGAACCCAAGACCCTATGAGTCAGTTACCCAACCAACCAGTCAAAAACTGACATTTTTAGGGTTAACTCTTAGTACATGTTATTCTTTTTCTTTTTCTTTTGTATTCCTTTTGTATTCTTATTCTTTTTCTCCCTCTAAATATTCAGAAAATTAAGCTTTGATGCAAGCAGGAGAAACACACTGCAAATTGACCTAAGTCACAAGAAGGAATTTAGATGCTGTTTTCCAATTTTTGAACTTAGTATTTGTAATGGGTTGAAATGTCTCCCCAGAACACGTTATATGTCAAATTCCTAAGCCCCAGTCCCCCAGAAGGTGAGCTTATTTGGAAACAGGGTCTTTACCGAGGTCGTCAAGTTATAATGAGGTTATCAGGATGGGGCCCTGATCCAATATGGCTAGTGTCCTTATAAGGAAAAATTTAGACACAGATAGGAGGAAATATCGGGAGAAGACCAGGTGAAGACAGAACATCAAAGACGACTGACGACCCCTCAGAAGCTAGAAAGAGGCAAGAAGGAATTTCCCTCTCACCTTCAGAGGGAGCATGGCATTGCCAACACTTTGTTTTTAGACTTCCAGCCTACAAAACATTGAGACGACAAATTTCTCTTTAAGTCACTGAGTTTGTGACTTCATGGGTGAGGAAAATGAATGTTATGGCGGCCCTAGGAAACTAACAGAGTTTCCATTTCATAACGTAATCCATAAGCAGACTTGGGAAAAGGCATATGGTATGTTTTCAGGGGGTTCTAGAATACTGTATTTGCATGAGTGGAAAGCAGACTGAGTTGTCTGAGGTGGCTTGTCCACTGAGTTGTGCCCGCCATATGCATTTTTTGGCTTACTGCCATGTAATGACAGGGCCCTCACCCATGCCAACTGGCGGCTGGGCCCCCGTCAGCCTGTCTTCTGTCCACCTCTTCAAGGCACGTCTTTTCTAGGTCCCAGGCAAAATGGCCTCCTGGCTTTACCCCGAAGATTTAGAATGTTTATTCGCATGAATTCTAATGGATTTGTAAAAATAACATCTTCAAGTTTCTACTATATAGTCCCATTAACATTTGTATGATGTAAATACATTCAGAGAAAAAAGGAGGGATATTTACTACACAGAGAAACGCCAGTGGCATTAATATTCATGTCCATCTGAAAGGTGGGCAAAGAATAAATGAGTGGGCCATGGGAAACTAAAACAGCAACAAAAACTTTTCTTAACCTTTTTTGAACTGAAGCATAGCACCAATCCGCTGTCTTGGAGATGACCAGGACAGAGGAAAACCTATTTGTGGAAAGTTAAAAAGTTCACATCTGGCATTAGTAAATCAAGGCAGAAAACACCACTGCTCATCTCCTCGGTGAGCCAGGCCTGGGCCGTTATCTAATTACGGCACTTCTGGCTTTGTTCGGGCTGTCCGCGCCGCATTTGTTTATAGGTGTTTTCTTCTGCAAATCTGCCGGTGGAGGCTCCCCCATGTCATTTGTCAGGGGCTAAAGAGCCCCAGGCCAAGAGCAGACATTTACTTACAGAATCTTCAGATTCTTTTAAATAGGCCTTTGGGATTTTGCCACTGACTGTTCTGTGGCAAGAGGCTCTGGACATCTTGCACTGGGTGTTTCTTTTAATTGACTAAGCTCGATGTTGCTGCTCAGAACCACCGTAACCCACACATGCCCTCGGTCTGAAGCTTCTAATGACCTTTCTCTGGCCCTCCACACATATGGCTGAGACAATGCAAACATCATTTGGAAGATGAGTAAATTCAATAACACAATTACAGCTACACCAAAGCGCCATTTATCAAACTTGGACCACAGCACTTTGTCTCTCTTAGAACCTCTGTTTTTCCACGGCCAGGCATTTGGGGAAAGTCACTAATCAATTTAGGAATGATTAAATTGGAATTTGTAACACTTCCCATTATTAAACCTTCAATCTTCATTACGGCAACTTAATGATTACATCATGGCTGAGAAAAACAAATTATGGGTAGCTGGCATCATTCAGAGAGCTACAGTGGCGAGGAAATCATCAAAACCACCGGAAGGCTAATACGTGTGGGTGTATGAACGATTGTTGGATGTGTACAAAGAAACACCAAATTGCCATTCCCATTAGGTAAAAATATGCATTAAAACTTGACATAGTGTGTTGGCCTTTACTGTATTCTTGCTCTTTTCCTATAGGTTCAGTTGATTAACCTGGGGTGAATGGATGGGAGCCGGGAAGCCCTCCAAAAAATGGATGCAAACCTGGATGTGTGCACATGAGCTTTATTACAAGAGGAAGTTCCTAAGATCATATCTGATTTCTAATGGGGTGCATAAATAGAGGTGGTCTCTATTTAGTAAAGGAAGCCATGTTCTAGAGTGTTCCTCTCTTATGTCCTTCATAGGCCCGTTTGTCCTCTTTCTCCCAAACTCCAGTATTAGCGTTCTGGTCAAAAACTCTTTTATAGGAAATGTTTATTTTCTCAACTCTTTTAATGAGCTTTCAATGGCTACTACTTCATGCAAATTCTTTGCCGTTTCTACCACTCACCTTGTCCTCCGTGTGCTGGCAGCAGAAAAACTCAGTAAGGTTTACCCATGTGACTTTAGGTACTGACATTCTGATGGATTCTCATTGGGCAGCCAAGAAAGAGGGTGAAATTCAAGGTAGTGGGGGGATCATTAATGGCAAGGAGAAAAAGAAAACAGGAATTGGTGTTATACAGGCCCATTTAAACACTATAGAAAGGTAGAGGGTAGAGACTGACAACTATGATCGTGATGATAAAATAATACTGAGAGTTTATCAGGACTCAGATAAGGTGTATTGATTCAAATTCAATTTTCACTATGAAGCCACTGAAGTATTATTTCCTTATTTTACAGATGAAGAAATGGAGGCTCAGAGAAGTGAGGCGGCTTGCCTGGTTGTGGTAGCCAGCCTCCAAAATGGCTCCCAACGGGCCCAGTCTGGTATTCACAGTCTTGTCCTCTCCTACAATGTATCAAGGCTGGTCTTGGTGACTAATGGAATACAGCAGAAATGACTGAATGCCACTTCTAAGATTAGCTATGAAAAGATACGAAGGCTTCCTTCATCTTGGGCATTCGCTCATTCGCTCTTGCTCTCAAGGAAGCCAGATATAGTGTCATGAGCAGACCTTCACCATGGTAGAGTCCCTGAGGCCAACAGCCATGGGAGTAAACTTGGAGGTGGAACCCCAGTCCTGACCTACCTCACAGGACTGCTGCCCCAGTCCACAACCCGAGTATACCCACGGGAGAAACCCTGAATCAGAGCTATTCAGCCCTTAGCCGCTTCGGATTCCTGACATTCAGAAACCATACGGCAGAATTAACATTTGTTGTTTTAAACTACTAGGTTTGGAGGTAATTTGTTAAGTAACAATAACTAACATACTCATCACACACCTAGTAAGCAGGAGAGCCTTGATTCAAACCCAAACTTGCCTGGCTCTAGAGTTTATGTCCTTAACCCTCCCTCATTCTCTCTCAATAGTTCCTTTATGCACCTAGCACCTCTTTTACGGGAAAACATAAATTTATTTCTGCTCCCACAGCCACCTTAGTAGGCACTTGTCAAAGTAGCTGTAGTCTTCCCCAGCCTGCCAATCACCAAAGGAAAAGGTCAAAGGTAACACAGCTCATCATCCAGACAGATGGGAGAAATCCCAGTGCTTAGCAGGTGGGCCCTCTCCCTGGCTCTATCAGCTTTGGAAGTTAATTTTATACACACAGGGTTTCTAAAGCAGACTGCTGTCAATGACATTCAGTGGGGAAAATATACCCACATCTCATAATTACCTATTTATTTAAAAAGGTAGAGCAGATTAAACTCAACAAATACCATCTTCTTCCACCACAGGGTTTACATATTAGAGTAAATCTGATGAACACTAAGGTCACTGTCTTGTGCTCCACCTTCATTTAAACAATGGATGTGGGAAGAAAAACACCTACATTAAAAACGCCGTAGATCCGTAATTTCCTTGCAATCCAAGCTTCATTTATGGTGAGAGTGCAGAGCGAGTGCTACTACTACGGTAACAGTGTACACTTCTAAGCTCAGAGAATAGAGAGGCATTAAACAAAAGAGGACCAGTGGGAGACCCATCCATTTCAGGCCCTGGGAAAGGTCCCTCTTGCCAAGTGAAGGGGGAAAAATGAGCCGTAAGGCATTAAGAAAGGAGCAAGCTGTGAAATGAACCAAGGGGTAGATGGTGCAGTTCATGACCCTGTAGCCTCATAACACCGTCCTTCAGCCACGGGGTCGCTAATGAAGGGCGATGCCTGGAAATTAATGGAGTGGTATGGGGTGTTCGGGTGAAAATGGGAGCATGGTGATTTTTCCAGCCCTTTCTGCTCAAAGAGTTGGGGCAGAATGGTTATTAAAGCTTCCAGCACTTTGATAAGTTAATATTTCACCATTATATGATTAGAATGAGCGAGCCCAGGCATCAAGCACCCAAGCATCTTCTTTTTGAAAAACAGAAGGGATCACTGGTCCTAGGAAGAAGAAAGAGAATAAAGACATGCTCATCCGATTCCAAGCTCTGATGAGGCAAGAGCCTTCATTTTCTTTTGTTTTAATTCAAAAGGCCCCTTTAGCCAAATGGACCCTGCGAAAATCCTCTAGTGAGAGCTCCCATCCTAATCACGTCCTTCCAAAAGCCTCACAAATAGATATTTATGGCAAATACAAAACACCAAGCGTGCTGACTTATGAAAGGCGATTTGTTCCGTCTGTGAATTGAGACCTGAAACCTTTCTACTTTCATGTGAGCTGTCATTTTTCTCCCACAAATGAAATGAATAATTCCTCCTCATGGCAGTCAATTTCAAATTCGCAGGGTTCCCCCACCCCTGAACCCATTATATTTTGTTGCATAAAACCCATCTCATAAAATAAACCTCTCAAAGTTGTAAATTAAAAAATAAACATTCTTGAGAAAATGTCAAATGCAGGCCTGAGAGAAAGGCCAAAAAATCCATTTAAGGGAATATTGCAGTGAATCCGTCCCCAGAAAATTGGGGGAAAACACTCAGACTGGTGATTGAATATAAATTCACTGCCTTCAGCCAGTTTGTAATGAAATGAACCTTTAGCTAGGGGTTGCTATATACTTTGAGAATGGACTATAAGATGAGCCATGTCTGCGGTGGAGGGAAATCAAAAAATATGTACCAGAATATTAAAATAAAAGCGAGGGTGAACGAATGGCAGAGGGCAAACATAGTATTTGGCACCATCTCTGGGTGTGCAAATAAGAAGTCAAGAAAATACTACCCACCCTCCCACACACACACGGTAGTTGCATTGACCCTACCAAGTAGACTCATACTAAGTGCTCAGGCTAGTGGGTTTTCAGTGGTACATCTTTAATTCTGGAGAAGTCTTCCTAGGGTCTCTGGTCAGCATCCCCCCTTCACGGCTCAGAAACAGAGCACAAACACCACCGTGGCATAAACATCAGCCTCCAAGATGGCGCCATCATGCTGCCTTCCGGTATTCACACCCTGTGTTCTCCCCACCCACACTGTGCCAGGGTTGGTTTGTGTGACCAGCCAGGTAGGGCAGAAGCGATGGTATGTCATTTCCAACATCAGGTTATAAAAGACCCTGCCCTGTCTTTTGCTCAGTCTCTTTATTTCTCTTGCTGGTCATTTGCTCTTGCAGGGGAAGCCCGTGGACACGGCCTGAGTAGCCCTTCGGAAAAGCCCACGTGCTGAACAACCGAGGCCTCGCACCAACGGCCAGTGGAGACCCGAAGAAGCCCTGGCAATGGCAGTCATGGTGAGTGAACCACTGTCAACACAGATCATCAGTCAAGCCTTCAGAGCGCCACCGTCCAGGTGGACAGCTGATTCCAAGCTCACGAGAGACAATGAACCCAGACAACTCAGGTAAGTTTTCCCCAGATTCCTGATCTTCAGAAACGGTGAGACCCAAATTATAATTTTTTGTAGAAGCAGCACATTGGGGGATTATTTGTCACACAGCCAGTGACCGCTACCGCAACCACTGCTGACCCCACATATCTGAGTTCTTGTAACGTACCAGACAGCACGTGCGATGTTTCTCATGAACTATCTCACTTAATCCATCACACACCCTACTGAGCGGGTCCTAGGATTCCCAGCGCTCCTTCTCAGGGTTGTAGGAGGATGAGATGACATATAAAGCACTTAGAAGGCACACAGTCAGGACTTTCTAAATGTTAGCTCTCAAGACTATTCATGCTCCCGGTAGAGGAGAAAATCAAGGTTTTGTAAGAGCAAGTGTTCTGCTCTAGATCACACAGCAGGGAAGCAGCAAAGAGTTAGACTCTAAGTGTCTCTGGTTCCAAGGCTAGTGTTCTAAAATAGGGAGGCTTCCTTTGACAGAGCAGTCTTCAGTGAACAAAATGAAACACACACTATAAGCAAAAGTAAATAATTCCCGCAGTATCTATGGTCTTGGATTAAAATCCTCTTCGCATGGGTTACTAACAGAGCCAACAGTATTTCCAAATGCTCCAGGAAAAAAAAAAGCCTATAAGAAAATCAAGATTTTTATTTGGTGTAAGAATTTGTTGAATACCAATGATATCTGAGCCTGAAACCGGCTAAATGCTGCCATGAGTCAGTAAATGTGCGCCCATCTTTAAGATGAAATCGAGTAAGAGAAAGGTGTGTGTGCATTACTCGGGCTGAATCCTGAGCCTGCAGGGACACTAACAGAAGTTTCTGTTGGTAATTTCCGTCCTAGCTGTAGAACTAAAAACAGTCAAAGAGAGTCCAGCCCTCTGACACGTGTTGCTTTTTACCTGGAGTATATCCCAGGTGGGGTTATCATCTCTGTAAGATACTCTATAAAATTAATGAGAAATAACAGAAACTACACGCTGATACTGTTTAAAAAACACATCTTGACCAAGTCTCATATAGTTGATTAATCAACATACAGCTTTCCTCTTTAGAGTAGAACCTTGGGTTCTACATAATTCAGTGCTGAATGAACATCTGTTCACTCCTGAGATGGATGTATCACGGGCACTTGTGGGGTGGGAAACTAAGAAATGTGGCTTGAATCCTACTCTATCTTGAAGAATTCTCTCCTCCTCTGAGGTTAGGAAGCCTGAAAAAAGGCACTGGCTTCTTGTGATCTCATTTCTTTATGACACCGTCATTATTTATCAAAGTAACCCAGCAACTTCAAAGAAAACTGCCACTGAGAGCATCCATTCTCTTTCAGCCCATGAGGAGGAAAGTTCAATTCCTCCTGTTTATTGGTGTTTTCAAATTGTGAAGGCAGCAATTAGTAGAACCAAACCCCGAAGGCCTCTACTTCGAGGAGACGCTTTTTGCCCATATACACTGCCCACAGTCGACCACCCAAGTTCCTTTTCCACTGTCATTTGGCTGGCCACGTCCCTGTAACTCCCTGAGAACACCTACCAGAGTCTGCCACCAGCCACCGGGAGCCCCGGGCAGGCCCCTATCAGAATTGTTCCAATCCAACATCCACAGGGGAGCTCTGCCCGAGAAGCGGATGCCCAGCAGTGTGGCCGCCGGGAAGGGCTTCAGAGTGGTCTTTGCAATAAGAGCATCTCTGAAAGGCTCCAGAGCTTTCCTGTTCCCCCTCCTCAGACCGTCTGAATGGATGGATGAAGCAGGCCCAGCAACGCTGCCCCCTGCCCCTAGTCCCATGCCCACACTCCAGACTCATTCTGTCTCCACGAATGTTGTGGACTCTCTTGTATCTGTTTTAAAACAACCAACCAACCATCCCCCAGCCACAGTCATATAGGGCTCCATGTCGTGTGATCTGGCAAAGCGAGACGGACAGACTGAGTAGGAGGGGTGGATGACGGGAAGAGAAGGAAATCAGGTTACGCGCAAGGGACCCGGCAGTGCACTGGAATACAGTTTCCAATACAGATGCTGGCACCAGGTGTTCCAATAAACCCTTGTGTTTGTAATGTGATTTTACTGGGGGCAATCCAATTACAGAGAAGTTCAAACCACCATCCTTAGGGTAAGACCTGCAGCCAGGGTCTAACTATTAATAACTCTATTAATACTCCTGCTCACGAGACAAACTGTGTCTGCCCTTGGCTGCTGTGACTGCCTATTGGAGAGCACCTTGATCCTGACACCACGGGGGCATGAAGGCCAGCCAGCCCGAGATCAGCCACCGCTGAAGTCACTGTTGTCAAAACTGTTGCCCACAGGATATAAAGTCCAGCAGAGCTCACAGCTCTCAGTGCAGCACGCAGGGGAGCCCTTGGTGATGCGGTATGTCCCACTGCTGAGAACCCCATGGGATCCTCTATGGTCTGCCCCCCCCTAAATGGTGTCAGCTAAAGATGCAGGTGAGCAGGTCATCAAACCTCTCATCCTCTGCACACGTGGGTCCCTCTGCTGGTAAAGGCTTCCTGAGGCTGGTCTGTCTAGCTCTCAGGTAAACCACGCTGAAGGCAGGCTCTGCTTTGTTCTTTCCTGGACATGGTGTCTAGTCAGCTCTTCAAGTCTGACTTAGAAAGAGCTCCTGGGACCTCCTCCTTAACCTGCTCCCCACACAGTCCACACTTGCTTCTGCAACAGCCCTTGGCTCCCTGACAAGAGGCACAGGTATTTCTACCACTTAACCACACCACACCGAGGAGGGAGTACCTTCCCTTCCTTCATCTGCGCCCTCAGCGGCAACAAGATGATGTTTCAGGCTCAGAAAGTGCTGTCGGACCCACACCTCTGCTCCCAATTCAGTATGTTATAGCAGCTCCTGCTGCTGTGTATGTACTGCTTTCCGAACCACACATCCTGCAACAGCTTCTGCCCCAGGACAGTAAGAGGACAAGCAGCCTCCACACTTTGCTTTCATACAGTTGCTGACTATTTATATGCATGAGTTCATGTACCTCTAACAATGTTGTACGTTAGTACTTGCATTATTCTTTACAGCCAGGAATTAGCATTTGGGTAAATGACTTGTCCAAGGCCATGAAAGTCTAGTAAATGACAGAGGTGGGATCCGGCCTATTCTGTCCTGACCCTGGAATCTGTGCTCTTCACCTATACGTGCATACCTAACTTATCCTTCCAGGCTTCCGAGCCCTTCGCCACGAGGACTGTGTATGGTGATGAGATGTGTCAGAGGGTAAAAGGGTCACAGTGCCCATCTAGGAGTGTAGCACTTTGGAGAAAAATCTCTCCTCTTAACCTTAAAATAATGAAAAATGGAGATAATACAATTTATTATACTTAATAAAAAGGTCTGATGATAGGCATCTATCTCCTAGAAGACCATGAGCTGGACATATGGAAACCCACTGAGTTCATGGGAAGCAAACCACTCCTTCTTACTTCTACTCTTGAAAAAGAAATAAAACAATATATTCAAATTTATGAACGGGTTGTTCATGGAATTTATAGTGCAATTTTACAAATAGAAGGGACATCAGAGATTCTCCAATCCACCTCCCTCACTTTATAGAGGAGGGACAGAGAGGTCCAAGAAGAGTGAAAAAGATGAGCAAAACCACAAAGCTGCTAGTGGAAGCATCTAGATTGAACACAGGTGTCCTCCATCCCAGCCCAACATCCTTCCTGTTATCCAAGCATGGCAAATTGTTTCAACACGAAGGGTGCCTCTGACTGATGGGTAGTGGCTGCCTGGAGTGACACTGTGAAGTCTCTGGAGCCACAGGGGTGGATGTGGTGGGGGGATGGGGTAGGGAAGGGAAGGGGGGGGCTCCAAGGATAAGAAGGCAGTGAGTGATTAATCACATCTGATACAGGGATGGGCCAAAAGATGAGAGTCAGCTGCTCCCTTCTGAGGTTCTCTATTCACAGAATTGTGTCTGTTTAATTGTAGTGAACTCATAATTTATCTCAAGAGCAATTACATTAATACCATCACAGGAGTCTAGTTCATTAGACTGTTACAAATCTATTTCAAAGGGAAAATACCGTTTTGATTTGCAACATGGGATCTCAGAGCCCTGGACTCTTCTTCAGAGGAAAGCCCAAGGAAAGGCAAATGGAGATGAGCTCACTGGAGAGCAATCCAATGGAGAGCCCCAAATGCTCACCATTCTTCAACAGTGGCCTTGAGACAGACACACCCTCTCCTATTTGGCCGCCATTCCACTAGGCTGTGTCAGAATGGCTAAAGCAGACATTTATTACCTGGTTCCTAAAAGTAACACAGACAGTCTTCAACTCTATTTTCTGAAACATCGTATACCCTAACGTACCCATGGAATGTATTATGAGAAAGCTCTGGTCTATTTTGGGATTGCCCTGAACAAGTTCAACCGAGTACCCGAAGACAATGCAAGGGATGAGGTGCCCACAGGGCTGGTCTGGGACGCCCCTCAACTATTAAAGGACCCAGAGTTGTCAGACACCCCTAGACAGTAATACAGCCTTTGATGAATCTTGAACTTACATGGTTTCTGAGGACAGAACACTTCCAGTCTTTCTGCTGGGTAGATCCAGAAACCATCATACTCGCCCTGGGGCACTCCTAAGTATCGAATCTCTCTCTGACTTTCCTCACCACGGCCAACATGACTGATCCCTGGACACCAGAGGGCTTAGGGAACTGCTGCTGATGGTTTCTTATTTTGTTATAAATAAAGTCAACTGTTCTTGTGCATTAGAGAACAAACATGCATACCTTGCCTTTGCTTTATTTTTTTATTTTTTAAGATTTTATTTATGTATTCGACAGACTGAAATCACAAGTAGGCAAAGAGGCAGGCAGAGAGAGAGACAGAGAGGGAGAGAGAGAGAGAGAGAGAGAGAAGGAAGCAGGCTCCCTACAGAGCAGAGAGCCGGATGTGGGGCTCGATCCCAGGACCCTGGAATCATGACCTGAGCTGAAGGCAGAGGCTTTAACCTACTGAGCCACCCAGGTGCCCCTGCCTTTGCTTTATAATCTGGAGTAGAAGATGAAATTTTCCCTCTACTTCAGAGAAGGTGATTAGAGAAGAAATGATTATTATGGTTGTTATAGATACACCAGACACCTGAGTGGCTGACCCAAGCACACAGAAGGGAGAAAGTCACCAAGAAATATCTAAGAGAAAAGCTTTATTCTGAAGCAGTCCGTATGAAGCCACAAAGACATGCCTTTTTTGAACTCATTCTCCCTGCCTGCAAAGTCAACAGAACGAGGATGCGAGAAACAGCAGTTAACATAAAGCATTTCGGCTGGGCACACTTTTGCGCCCAGGGTGCTCTGTCAACGATGTCTTCACAGTGTTGTCAGTTGTCCCGGGGAAGAAATGTGTCCTGGGCTCACCAACACTGACGAGCTTCCAGAAGCGGAGAAATTTATTTTTTAGCTCACCAGTTGTTATGATGACGGCTATGATAAGGCTCTTTCTGGCTTCCTGTCACTATCTCTTGTCTGGGTACCGTGGCTGCACTGTGCTTAGGCAAATATATGCCCATTCTTTAAAGGGCGAATGCAGAGGGGATGTAAGTTTACTGCATATGCTATAAAGTGAGGTCGCTTAGCTGGTTGGTTGTGTTGTTCGCCACACAGAGCCTTACAGAAAAATAATGTGGAAGGATTTAACAAGAAGCTAGGAATATAATTGTGTCTACTAAGCATTTGGTCCTGCTTTCTTAGAACCACAGCCTAATCAAGAATTTAGTGGGGGGAAAGAGTCCACTGATGGTATCAGTAAACTCCGCTTCAGAATTAGCAGTGAAACACTCACTGCTTTTGCTTTTTCCCTGATTTGTTTTCAGAGGATGGACAGAAAGTCAATTTTCTTTGTCCCTTTTCTAGAAATGACAAGTGCAAACCCATTAAAAGATGAGTTGGGTTTAGCTGACAATGCCAGGAAGGGTGTCCCAGATGGAGGGGACAGTCGACACAGAGGCACAGGACCGTGACACTCCTGGATGGATCTGCACATAGGATGGCTGGTGTGGTAAGCTTTGGTTGGAGGCGACTAGAGAGGTGAGTGGGCTGGGAGAGGCTGGGAAGGGCCTTAGGGATGAGACTAAGTAACTGAAACCATATAGCGGCCAGAAGAACTTGCCTCCATAAGAAAAAAATGTACCGCAGCACAGTTTTAGAAGAATTTTGACTCCTGGAGATAGTGTAACAAAAAGATTGCAGGAAGGAGAAAATGGACTATGGTAGGGACTAAGGAAAGAAGTATAACAATCCTGGCAAAGGTGATGGGGTGGAAATGCAGAGGAGGGGGTGGATAGGAGAGATAATAACCAGAAGTTAGAACCAGAAGTTAGAACTGGCAGGCAATGACAGGTGAGTGAAGAGGGAGAGTCCAGAACATTTCCAAAGTTTCTAGCTTGAGCGACTGTGGGTGGATAAGGATGATGTCAAGTAAGACTTGGAAGGTAAGAAAGAGAAGGAGGGGAAGCAGCAGTGTGGCTTATAAACCTTCAGGACAGAGCTGGGGAAAGAAGCCATGTTGTGACACAGAAAGTCAAAAAAGAAAGCAGGGACAGACTGTTCTTTCAAGATGACTTTCAGATGTTCTTTTCAAGATGACCGTCAAAGAGAGAGAGAGAGAGAGATGAGGCAGTGCCATCACGGGGAGGAAGAGGTGGCCTGGGAAAGGAGTGAAACCCGGAGCCTTGCTATGCCCGGTGGGGTCTCCAGGCCAGCTGCATTAGCATCACGCATGGACTTGTTAAAAATGCAGAATCTCAGGCCTCTCTCTCCAGAGTAAACGAATCAGAATCTGCGCTTTAGCGAGTTCCTCCGCGATAGATTTGCATATTCAAGTCTGAGAAGCTGGTTGTAAAGGAGGCTTGGACTTCTGTGGCGTAGAATGGGGGGCACCTAGGAAGAGGGAGAGCAAACATTCTCCTGCAAAAAGTGCAATTAGATTACAACAGGAGGAGTGATTTTAACCTTAAAATGAAGCCAGAAAGGGCACAGAGTGAATTTAACCTTAAAATGAAGCCAGAAAGGGCATACATCCTAATCTTTCTTCCTTTCCTCCAGTTTCCAACAAATATACTTGAGTGATGCAAACAAGCATCACTTTCTCTGGTCTCAGTTCTCTGACTCGTAAAATAAGGATAACGAAGAATTATTGAATTCTGCAATTAATTTAATTTTTAACCTCATCAACATGATGGGATAGGAAATACATTCCTCAAATCCTCTTTATATCTTTGTAGAATGAGGCAATTACAGATTTTGAACCAATGACAGAAGGACATTTCAGGAGTTCGGATAGAGTTCCTACCTCAGACTGTTCACAGTAGAAGGAATTTTCCTACCACTGTTTGGTTACTATATATCTGGAAGCTTCGAAGTCAAATACAGTTTGCCTTACAAAGAATTAAGCCCTAGCTTCAGGATAGATGGTGGTATCTCATTCTTCCAACTTCCTAAAGGAGATCTCTGTCAAGTCCAAACTTACTGGTAGCAGGAAATGCTCATTTTAAACAGTAAGACCATGAAAAATGGTTAGTTTTTTGTTTTTTTGTTTTTTTAAATGCAGGCACTGCAAGAAATGTGGCTAGCATGCAAAGGATGACAATTAAATAAGTCAACTTTGGGAAAATTGGCAGGTCATCTGATGTGTGTTGATCTACCCATCTCCGCTCCTAATGTTTAAAAAGAAATTTGGAAAAACTTACAGGTGACGCAAGGCTGATAAAAACCTGTAATTACAACCACAAGGCGGCCCATGTAGCATCTTTATCAAGTAATTAACAACGTGTCTGGCAATGATGGTACATGACTCCCTGTTTCTAATTTCTTTAAGTGAATTTTAAAGTTATTACCAGGGCCCTTGCCAACACACAGCAAGGGATGTGGCTGAGCAGGTTTCGTGCAAAAAAAAAACTCCATCTTCATCAGAGGAAGTAAGTGGATCAAGCTGACAGGTTGCTGGGAAACAGCACAGGGCAAGGATGGATGGGCGTGGCCAGGGAACTGGAAAAATCATCAACGCGCTACCAGACACTGGGGTCGGGGAGATGCCAGTGGCTGCAAATGGCTCACTTTTAGGTCAACAGCTTGAATCCGGCTCCAATGGGCAATAACTCCAAATTCTATGGCCTGTGTAAGAGCCCATGGATGGGAGGGGTGGGATTCCAATCCAGTCACAAGTACACAGCTGGGAATTTCCATGGCTTTAGAGCTGGCAGGGTTGGAGAGGAGACTGGGAGAAAAATGATCATTCAGCCAACCAATATGATTTTTCAAACCCTGAAAACAACCCCATTAAACCAACAGACAAAAAAAGCCACACACTGGCTTAGCGGTTACAGTTTCTGTTTGGGACAGTGAAAACGTTTTGGGTACCGTCAGTGGGGACGGTTGTACAACCTTGTCAATGTCATTAATACCACTAAATCGTACGTTTTAAAATAGATGAAATGGTAAATGTGAAGCTATTCAGATTCTGCCACAACGAAAAGAAACAAAGAACAGAAACAAAGAAGAAGCCAAACATTTAATTTATCCAGTCCATGAAAATTTCCTCAGTTGGCCAAGCTGGGAGGCAGAGCTGGTAGATATTTTGTGATTATCTATGAAGCTGTCGGCAGCTGATTGGTAGAGATGACACTTAAACCTTATTATCAGACATGCCAGAGGTCAAACATTTAATTTCATATCAGAAAAACTTAGTATTTTTAAAGTATCAGAAAGATATTAATAAATTAGCTTAAGAAAAACCCTTAAACCTATAGTCTATTCTAAGGTAAATCTACCCTGTGGAATGAAAATGTCTTTTCCTCCAAAGTTTATGTGCACTGTATTTTATACTACCCCCTACCACCAATAAACTGGTTAAACATATAAATACTCAAAATGTTCTATTTACATGGAAATCAAATGGATTTTTATAGTTAATATAAAAAAATGGACCAATATTGATTTCTAAATGGAAGCAATCTGAATGTCGACTTGCTATACCGTTTTTTATTAGCTTCTGTATCTGCAAACTTAGATGTTTCCTAAGAAACAGTTTTAGGTTTTGAAATTCAAGGCACTTGATGGTACTTAGTACTTAATTCTGTATCTTATAATCAGATGGCCAAGTTCTTCTTTAAAAATAAGATACAGAGCACCTGGGACGCTCAGTTGGTTAAGCAGCCAACTCTTGATTTCAGCTCAGGTCATGATCTCAGGGTCCAGGGGTGTAGCCCCACATTGGGGTCTGCTCTTGGCAGGGAATCAGCTTGAGAATGCTCTCTCTCCCTCACCCTGTGCTCACTCTCTCTCAAAAATAAATAAACCTTTTAAAAAAATGAAAAAAATACAAAGGAGACGAAGATCTTTTTTTTTTTTTTTTTTACCCCTAGAAAAATAACACCAATACAGTAAATCCTTTTATAATAAAATGGAGGAGAGGGACCAAAACTGTCTGCACAACTCCCAGGAGAAGGGTGTCCTCCTTTTCTGTGTTTTCTGGGAGGTAAACTAATCAGTTCATTATACTACACAAGATGAAGACGTCACAATTAACTGATCCCACCTAATTACCACTGAAACTGTCTGGGACACATCAGAGCTCTCTCCTCTCCTGACATTCAAGCCTTGTTTGGCTGAAAAGAAACTAGCTTTTCTTTCTTTCTTTTTTTTTTTTTTTAATTCAGAACACCACCATTAAGTAGTTAAAACATTTACAATCTTGAATTTCTGTGAAGGTCTAAAAATGGTTCTTGTGTAAGCCAATAATTTCTGTGTTGCTATCTGACCTAAGTACAGAGAACTTTTGGAACCCATGTGACCTTCTCAGTGATTTCTCCCTCGCTGCCCCATGTGAGGCCTTTCACTGCTCACTGTTTAAAGTACTCAACTTTGAGGCTATTTCTCAACAGGAAAAAGCCTCCCAGAAACATCACCTCATGAGAAGCCCAGAAACCATTTTCTTATCTCACAGCAGCGTGCAGGAAAAAACACATCATACACCTACTGCAGGCTGATTTCCTCCAATTTTAGATAAGCGCTTTTCAATAAGGTTGTGATCGAGGCATTAGGCTTTTATATTTCATGAGGGCAAATGCAAGGCACCGAGTGTTGTCTGATTTTTAGATTAATTGTCAAGTCATATGCCAGCACAGGTCCACTAGCTACTACATCAAATCCCCCTTTGAGGGAAATGAACGGAAGTCTAAATTTTCTCCTACAAGTTTCCTTGGGGTGAAAAAGCTGAGCCTCTTGGGCTGAAATTAACCAAAGAGAATGACGTGTACAAAGGCACATGTATGATTTAAGGAAAAGGTGGCTATGAGGAACTAAACTTAGCCTGTCCCCAAATACCTCTATCAATTTTCTATCAATCTTTTCCACTTTCTCCATGCTGCTCTCCTTGTCATTCCTCAGGCCACAGCCAGGTGCTTTCAGTTCCTCCAATAAGCAAGGACCTTTATGGCCTCAGGGCCTTTGCATGTGCTATTTGTCCTGGCTAGAACAACCTTCTTCCCAACTCTTGCCTTAATTGCCACCTTCTCATAGCTTGGTCTTTGTTTAAATGACCCATTATCTAAAAAGCCACCTAACTACCATCTCTAGTGTTCTGTCATCTTTTTGGTTTTTCTTTGCCTTGGTCTTATTCTTTCTTACTTTAGTAGAAATTACATTCATTGGACGTGGGAGGGTGGATGGATATCATCCTATCTCTTTTTTACCTGTAGGACTAGCTTCATGTACTCATGAGGGTGCTTCCCCATACTTGGGGCTTAATGCTCTATCTTGAAAGCCTTAATAATTTTATCTTTGAATTTGTGTTTCAAAAATGAAATTGGGTAAGACGACATAGTATATGCTGAAGGCTTGGCTCATAATGAGTTGCCCCGAGACCTGCTGGCCCCCTCTTCCCTGCCTCTGCTGCTGACCTCCAGCCTTGATGTGGGCTGGGCCCGGGAGGGTTTGAGTCAGGTGTATGTGACTGTGACACCCAGGGGTGGGACATGGTAGTGGCCTACCTCCCTGGGCTTGCCATTCCCCAGTATATCTGATAGGCCCACCACATCTTGGCACACTGGTTGCAATTCCCTTGTGGATAACCTGTCAGTGGGAGCTTAGGGCTGCAGGCCCACGAGATGGGGAGATACCTTCCCTTGCCCAGTGGGGACACAGGGCGTTGGGGAGGTGAGTGGCAGGAGGAGGACCCAGTGGTGGTTGTGTGTGCGCCAGTGTGCAGGGAGGGCCCCCAGAAGCCTGTGAGGGTCTGCACTTGCACATGTTCTGGGGGTAGCTCCATGCCTGAAGGAACACATCAAACAGCAAATAAAATGCCAAGGCAGGTAGACACACCATGGGAGAAAAGCAAAAGGCATGAAAAAATATATATACATATATGGCCATCATATATATATGATGGCAATGCAATATACATATATATTTTTAATGCTTTATTTATTTGAGAGAAAGAGAGAGTGCGAGCACATGCAAGCAGGGGAAGGTATTCATTTTAGAGAGAGCATACACACACACACTCACGAGTGTGTGAACTGGGATAGGGGCAGAGGGAGAGAGGATCTCAGGCCAACTCCACACTGAGTGCGAAGCCCAACTCAGGACTCGATCCCAGGACCCTGAGGGTCATGACCTGAGCTGAAATCAAGAATGGCTGCTTAACCCACTGAGCCACCCCGTGGCCCCCAAATGGCATATATTTTCGTGCCTTTAAATGGCCCTCTCTTCAGTTTTCTCAAACAGTGGGGCCCTGTGTTTTCGCTCTGCACCGGCCCCTCCAAACCAGGAGGCTGAGCCTGCTCACCACTGTATCCCAGCCCCCAGCAGAATAGATACCCCGCTGCTCAATCAAACCCTCTACCCCCTTCTGTCAGAAGTTTTGAGTGGTGGGAGGAGGGCTCTCTGGGGGCGGCACGGCTGAGGACTAACTGTGCCACCCGAGGCTGTCCTGGCTGGGCTGGCTGGCAGCTCCCGGTGTTCCCGCAGGCACCCAGGGCAGCAATGATGGCGCAGAATGTTCCTGGGCTATCTAAATCCCCAGATGTAATTACAAAGTGTGGATGGGATCTCATGAGTAGGTTGTGCTATCAAGCCATGTTACTCCTCATCCCATCTCTTCATCTGTGAACCTATGGACTGACGAAAAACCCGCTGATGAACTCATTTTAATTGACACAACCTGCCCTGCAGAACCTTGAAGACATTATTTTTGTCTCAATGGCTAAGTCCATCTTCAGGCCCCTGCACCCCTGCAGCCCTGCTCGGGGGCACACCTCTCCCAGCAGGAGGACAGGTCAGCGGCAAAGCCTGCTGTCCCCGCTCCATGGAAAGGGAGAACCCAGCACAGCCTGGAGGGCTCAGCATGGTTAAAATAGCACCCACCATCCCATGTCAGGGACCGCCTCTCACTCCTGCACACGGAATCAAGTCCCCTCAAGGCCACCAAGGGGAGGGGAAATGCGGGGCCTCATCAGGATTCTTGTTTTCCAGGTATAACCAGTACCTCCTAAAGGTTTTCGGATCACGTGTGGCCCGGCTGAGAAACACCCCGAGCCTCTCCGATCGTCCGTTGGAAGAGTGATACCTGCTTCCATGGCACGGACACTTGTAACCCCCAGAGCGGCGAATGCAGGCAAAACCCTCACAGCCACGTGTGTACCTGTGGCCCGACAAAGGTTTGAGTCTTCATCAGTTCTCCAACTATAAATTCAGATGCACGCAGGATAAAATTGGGAGGTATGGGGTTACTCTTCTCTCCTGCTGAATCAGCAGGAAATCCTATCTAAGGAGAAAAGGCTGACGTGAGGGTACATTCAGATGAAAATAACCTTTTCTGGGGAAGGCCTACTTCTTGGGCAGACCTGCTGCCACGGATCCCTTGCCTTAAAGAAAAAGCTCAGGGAAATGTTGAAAAACAAAAATAAAACTGGTGGCATCACGTTACCTGATTTCAAGCTTTACTACAAAGCTGTGATCACCAAGACAGCATGGTACTGGCATAAAAACAGACACATGGACCAGTGGAACAGAGTAGAGAGCCCAGATATGGACCCTCAACTCTATGGTCAAATAATCTTTGACAAAACAGGAAAAAATATCCAGTGGAAAAAAGACAGTCTCTTCAATAAATGGTGCTGGGAAAACTGGACAGCTATATGTAGAAGAATGAAACTTGACCATTCTCTTACACCGTACACAAAGATAAACTCGAAATGGATAAAAGACCTCAACGTGAGACAGGAATCCATCAGAATCCTCGAGGAGAACATAGGGAGTAACCTCTTTGATATCAGCCATAGCAACTTCTTTCAAGATATGTCTCCAAAGGCGAAGGAAATAAAGGCAAAGATGAACTTCTGGGACTTCATCAAGATAAAAAGCTTCTGCACAGCAAAAGAAACAGTCATCAAAACAAAGAGGCAACCCACGGAATGGGAGAAGATATTTGCAAATGACAGTACAGATAAAAGGTTGATATCCAGGATCTATAAAGAACTCCTCAAACTCAACACACACAAAACAGATAATCATATCAAAAAATGGGCAGAAGATATGAACAGACACTTCTCCAATGAAGACATACAAATGGCTACCAGACACATGAAAAAATGTTCATCATCACTAGCCATCAGGGAGATTCAAATCAAAACCACATTGAGATACCACCTTACACCAGTTAGAATGGCCAAAATTAGCAAGACAGGAAACAACGTGTGTTGGAGAGGATGTGGAGAAAGGGGAACCCTCTTACACTGTTGGTGGGAATGCAAACTGGTGCAGCCACTTTGGAGAACAGTGTGGAGATTCCTCAGGAAATTAAAAATAGAGCTTCCCTATGACCCTGCAATTGCACTGCTGGGGATTTACCCCAAAGATACAGATGTAGTGAAAAGAAGGGCCATCTGTACCCCAATGTTTATAGCAGCAATGGCCACGGTCGCCAAACTGTGGAAAGAACCAAGATGCCCTTCAACGGATGAATGGATAAGGAAGATGTGGTCCATATACACTATGGAGTATTATGCCTCCATCAGAAAGGACGAATACCCAACTTTTGTAGCAACATGGGCAGGACTGGAAGAGATTATGTTGAGTGAAATAAGTCAAGCAGAGAAAGTCAAGTATCATATGGTTTCACTTATTGGTGGAGCATGACAAATAATATAGAGGACAAGGGTAGATGGAGAGGAGAAGGGAGTTGAGGGAAATTGGAAGGGGAGGTGAACCATGAGAGACTATGGACTCTGAAAAACAACCTGAGGGTTTTGAAGGGGCGGGGTGGGAGGGTGGGGGAACCAGGTGGTGGGTATTAGGGAGGGCACAGATTGCATGGAGCACTGGGTGTGGTGAAAAAACAATGAATACTGTTACACTGAAAATAAATAAAAAATTTTAAAAAAAAAGGGGGAAAAAAAAAGGAAAAAAAAAAAAAAAAAGAAAAAGCTCAGGCAGTGGCTACTGGTCTCCATACCTCTGCACTTCAAAGGAACTGAAACGACGGTGCCCAACGTGCTGCCAAAGAAAGCAGAGTCTGAGGGCTCCCTGGCCGGACGTGAGTGTGGGCACAGCCATCCCCAGATGCACAGGGACCGCTCTCTCTTTCCTGTCTCAGACGGAAACTACGGTATCAAGAGCCAATAAAACCCTGCCAGGCAAACCCTCCAAGGTCAGGGTCAGTTCAGCAAGCTGCAGGAAGGCTCAGGCAGGCGGCTATAATTCCCAGCAGTCCCGTTTCCTAAATGTTCCCATGCCACGACCTCCTGGCCTGCTGGCAGGGCCTCTACTCCACGCAGGGGGCTCCCGCTCACGGTACAGGGATGCGTCTTTTAAATCACTGAAATTCTCTCCGGGGTGCTTAGGATGAATTCCTCCTTCAGGGACTGCATGAAGATTAGCCTATAAATGACTCTGTGGGGCACCAGCGGCTCCTTTCCCAACCTCCCCCACAGAGGAAAAGGCAACGAGGGGAAGCTTGATGTCTGATGCTGTTCACTCTGCTCCTGGGCTCGGAGCTGGCCCCACCTGCCGCAGACTGGTGTGAGGACGCGGACGGATCCTGCCGCCTGGCTCCACGCCAGTTGCTCAGACAGATTTGGAAATGTGAGTGTGAGGTTGTAAGAGAAGGGGGATGTTAATTCAGGCGAGGACACTGCCAGTGTCCTCCAGTTCCTGCCAGTGTCCTGACAGTTCCTCCAGTCACCGGGAGGAACAGGAGATGCTCGCGTGGAAAGGTCTTGGTTAGACCGGAGGGCCGGTGTCCTGTCTCTCTGGGTGCTCTGTGGCTCACGGATGGATCTGGGAACCTCTGCTTCCACCACGTGCTTCTCCAGACCTCCTCTCCCCATAAGAAAGACCCACACAGCACTGTGATGAGCCATCCTTGAGGGCCTGAGAGCCAGCAGTGAAGAAATCTTCGCATTCTCTAATCCTGGAATACCCTTCCTGGGTGCGCGCAGGCCTGGACACCAGTGAAAGGGGTCTCTGAAGCTTGTAAATTGGTTTCCAACCCAACTTATCAAATTATTCACAGAAAATCTTGGCTTGCTGTCTTTTCTTGCCGAAACGTAGAGGCTCCAGCAGGAGCGGGCTTGCGTGTCTTCGTGGTCATCGCTGGATGGCTCTGGGTCGTGGCTTCTGTCTGTCTGAAGCCAGGCTGTGTGCCCACGAGCCCCTCACGGTGTCCCACCTCACTCACGCTTGCCCTGCGCCTCCCTGGCCCTTGGAGGTGCTTGCGTTTATGACCCTGATCCCAAATGTGCTCTGGAAACCGCGAGATTGACCACCTGTCCAAAGCCCGAGTGGAGGCCATTCGCCGAGTGCCTACATGCGCGGTGCTGTTCTCAGCCAACAGGGGACCGCGGAGGTACATCTGGAAGGGATCCTACAGCAAGGTGGAAAGGCTAGGCATACTTAAGAACAGAGGCGCACTGGAGGAAGCGGGCTGGTACTCACACTCTAAGCCATCTGGTCTTTCTGGGAATCCACAAAAATGAGCACTGCCCTTTCTTTTTTTACTTAAAACTTGGCAAAGATTTCTCGTCTATGATTTTACGCAAACTGAAATCTTCAGGCAGGGAAAGAAAGAGGGTAGGTCGGGGGCTCCCATCTCTTTGGCTTTCCCTTCTTATTCTGTGGCTTCTTCTAGCGCCCCAGAGGGACATCTCCTGGAGCTGAAGGCTCCCAAAGGCCCAGGTGGAGCCTCAACGACCCGCACGATGCCCAAGGTCTCTCTGTGCTCTCATGTTCTAGTGTCTTTCTGAGCGGCCCCATGGAAATGGGAGGGCAGGTGTGATGGCAGAGCTTCCTGCTATGTTACAGAAGAAAACAGCCAGTAGGAGAGACAATGACAATATGCATGACCTCATCCATGGGGCGCCTATGACTGACTCTGAAACTGCAAGGCAGGAGATCGTGTACCATCTCAGAAGCATCTCTAAACCTGACAGAGCAGGACTCATGACCCAACATCCACCACTTGAAACAGCACCCTAGTAGATGAGTAGATGAGAAGTAGATGAGCAGGTGCGTGTGACCATGTTTGCACGTGTGCACACACATAACTGGAGACCTTGTCAAAAACCACACAGACTGCAGGCTCAAATACCTGGTCATTCTGCATCATATCACTCTTTCTGCCTATCCCTGACCCCTACTTGGCAAAGAGCTCCTTATTTCCCCTTGGGCAACCATCCCTCCCTCCTTCTTTCAACATGGTTTAGCTAACTTGACCCCATCACTAGTTCCAGAGATGAGCACGTGCCTCCAGCCTGGCCAATAAGATGGCTACAAACTGCTGGCATAAGCCATTGATTAAAGGATGGCACACACTTAAACTGGTATAGTGAGAGACTGCTGTTAGATTTTTGCTGAAATGGTCAAGAAGAGAACTTGCTTTTACCCTGGGAGTGCTGGGCTGATGAGATCAATCTTACAGATGCTAGGAGCCATGTTTACCACCTTGTGGGAAGAGTACAGCCCAAAACGAAACCAGCCAGAGTTAGGCACAGCTAAGAATGCAAAGAGAGCTATGCTGGATGACAAGAGTTGAAGGGTTGGAGCTAGTTGAGCCTGTATTTTTCCATTTCAGGAGCCAATGAACTGCCATGTGTCCTTTGTTTTGTTTTGCTTACTGCTGAGGCCAACTTGACTGAGGTTTTGACACATGCATTCTCAAGAATCCTGACCAGTATCATCTTTCTTCACTGAGCACCACTGGACTTTTAGCTAAATACCTTAAATGCATACCAAGGTTTTCTTACTGTAAATGAAAAGATCAAATCAGAGAATTAAAGAGTAAAAGGCTATTTTCTTTACTGTGTATTCCTAGCTTCTGACATTACTCATTAGACAACTGATTTTGACCACATGTCCAAATCCAACCATTCCCTAAAATAACTCACTTTCCCTTCATTAACTGTGAAGCTCAGAGCAGGACAGTCCTGACATATTTGCCGACAGCTACTCCCGGAAGAGGTGTGAACAAAATCTGTGTCTACCTTATGTTAAGTCACTTGTTCTCATCCCAAACAGCAATAAACTAATTCAAATACCTCATATAACACTTATAAAGGGAACTATTTTTAACCTATGAAATAGTATTTGCAAAAGTTTCATGGCAACTGCTTATGAATTGAATTCATTGAAATCAAATATTTAAGAGTTGTTGGTTTTGGACATAATTCTTTAGTTACTTTAAGAACCTTAATTTATAAAGTAATTTTTGCCCACCTATGACCTTTCTCTTCTGCATTATTTTAAAGACACTTATGTAACCCCATGTATTTATTTAGTTCCTTCAAAGCCAAAAGACAAAATCTAAAGACTTTAACTTTTTTTTTTCAATGAAGAATATGATTTTTGGTTCTTCAGCATGCCACAATATAAGACAAAGCTTATTTCTCACCAACCGAAAAGAAAAGAAATCCAACATTGCAAAACTAATTAAATTAAAAAAAAATGTCACTTTACAAACTGAGAGCTCCTTTTGATAGCAAGATGTACGTAGCAGGTGTCTTACCTTTCACTTAATTTTTAATTGCCCAAGTAATACAAGGAAACATTTTGGTTGTGAAAAATTTAAACATGCCTGACTTAGTCAAAATTCCTCATTCATCTCCATTTCCAAGAAGAAACCAGTGTCCCCTGACTGGGGTGTGCCTCCCAGATCTTTTTCCTTCTATGTCTATACTGCTTGGTATGTATGTGTCTTTCCACAAATGCTGCCAAACATTATGTAGTATTTTTAACTTCTTTTTCTCCTCTCAGTAGTAGTAATATTAGAGATCTTTCCCTATTAGTACACAACTATTTGTCTCATTATTTTAAATTCCATACTTTATTCTGCTGTTGATTGATTGGGATGTTTCTGAGTCTTTTTTTTCTTACTAGAAACAACATTGTAATGAACATCCAGGTACAAACCCTCTTTTATACAAATAGTCAAGGACTTCTCTTGGGCTGATTCACACTCATTTTTTCAGGCCGGTAGCTGTTTACACACACAAAAGGTGGACAACAAACAAAACTATGGCTCCAAAGAAAAACTATCATAAACCAAAGTTGTTTTTTCCCTCTATTTTTAAAGATTTTGATTTTTTTTTTTTTTTGCTTTCCAAAAACTGCTGTATCCTTAAGGAAGGCTGCCCAATTAAGACAGAAACCATAGCTAGTACTCAACAGTTGTGTTTTACATGATTAGAGACCTTATTCTCCCCCAACCCAAGAACTCCAGCATCGTTTATTATGCCTATTCTTTGAAGATGTGTTAATTATAAGGACTGTTGATGTCAGCATATAGTCCAAAAGACACTTAAGTCACAGTCAAGCTCTGTATTTGAAACAATGTAACTGTTCCACAAAGAGGAACTTCATTTTTAAAATGGAATGTATGATATATACAAAGTAATAAACCCATACACCCAGCGAATGTGGTACAAAGAATAGTGAATGAAATACCCCCAGACCCACCACTCTTACGAACAATCTCCAGACTGGGGATGCCTCTTGAGCAATTACCGCATTTCATTTCTCCCCAGGGGTATATATTCCAATTTTTCTATTTATCCTTTGAAATGTTATTAACATTTTATTGTGGAAATCTTGAAATATACATAAAAGCAGAGAGAATAACCTAATGAACTCCCAGGTATCCAACACACGACTGGAACTATTAGCAACTTCTTTGTCACTGCGAGTTCATCGACCCACTCTCATTCTTCCTATTTCCTGGCATCTTTTTAAGAAAGTCATAGGGGTGCCTGGATGGCTGAGTTGGTTAACCATCCGGCTCCTGATTTTGGCTCGGGTCATGATCTCTGGGTTGTGAGATCGAGCCCTGTGTTGGGCTCTGTGGCCTGCATCAGGCTGTGCACTTAGCACAAAGTATGCTGGAGATGCTCTCTCTCCTCTCCCTCTGCCCCTCTACCTGCTCATGCACACACGTGCTTTCCCTCTCTCAAAACAAAATCTTACAAAAAAAAAAAATCACACAGACCATGTCATGTTCTTCATAATGACTTCATAATGCACCTTAAAGAGGAGTTAAAAAAAAAAAAGCCTACCATGCCATTATCACACACAACACAATAATGATTCCTTAATTTAATCTAACATCCGCCCACATTCAGATTTTCTCAACACTCAAAGATGTCTATTCAGCTATTTTAAAAGTTCATTAAAAAGTTAAATTAGGATACAGACTCAAAAACCCTACATGATTTTAAAAACATTTTACTTCAAACTTTAAGAAACAGCCTATCTTTCCCTCAAATTAACATGCAACAGAGAGGTTTTATTATATAATCAACAACTCGGTGAGCATTACCAAATATACTTCCCCTCCCCCCATATTTGCCACAGTGCACAACAGAATCATTAAGCAATTGGTAAGGTTTTTAGATTCACAAGTGTATGAACTAAATTATATGGTGACTACAGTGTTACAATGTGACTAATATACACTCTGGGCCTTATTTTCCAAGCTTCGAAATAATTGGGTAGATACCACTGAGTATTTGGGTGTAGAGCTTTTTATTCTGCTTTCTTTAAGGAAGCATATGATTAATTTAAATGTGGCCATTAAGGAATATTTATTTCCCTATTCTGGTTTGTTCTTTACACTTAGAAGGGGGAAAAAGTATGTTTGGAAAGCAATAGCACACGTGTCTGACAGGGAAACTGTTAGGTAAAGGTTGAAACTGCTTCAGTGGGGTTTCAGACCTACTTTTCTTGGTGTATTTATCAAGAGTGAGGAAATACATGAAATTAATTCTGAAGATGAATGATCAAATTTTTGGTACATTCAGCTGCTTTTCTAAAGCAAATGCCTCATTATCACTGCTGCTATTATAGGTGTATCCAGCTTTAAGAAAACCCCAAATCCAAAAGGCTCAAGCATTAAAGGATGATCACTCATGCTTTTTAATTTTTAATTTTTAATTTTTTACTTATTTGTTAGAGGGAGAGAGAGGGAGAGAGAGCACGAGCAGGGGGAACAGCAGAGGGAGATGGAGGCTCCCCGCTGAGCAAGGAGTCCGATGTAGGGCTCGATCCCAGGACCCTGGGATCATGATCGGAGCTGAAGGCAGACACTTAATGGACTGAGCCACTCAGGCATCCCTCACTAATGCCTTTTATTATGGAAAAACTCAACCATCTATACAAGTAGAGAGATAATATAATGAAATCCTATGTATCCATCACCCAGCTTAAAGAGTTACCAACTCACTTTAAATCTTGTTTCAACTACCCCCTAGGTAGATTTACAAGGGTGGTGTCACATGGGAATGGACTTGATCTTAGGAACAGAAGGAGGGAGAGAACACTCACATGCAGCTGGGCCGCAGCACCTCGTAAGTCAGCACAGTGCTGGGCCCCTAGCAGGGGGCTCAAACACTCGCTGGAGGCATCAAGAGCCCCAAGAATCTCCCATCCTTCCCCGAGTGTGACAGGTTGATTTTGGAAGACATACTAGAAAGGGCCCTAGGAGCAGGGAAGACACAGAGAGAGAGCATGGGCAGGAGTCTGCATGGTTCCAACTCCTTCCTCCCCTCCAGGGTGGGAGCTGCTCTTTCTGAACTTCCCGGGGAGACGCTAAGGTCAGGCACCTGGTTTATACTTGTCCCTACATGGACACAAAAACTCACCCTTTCCCCCTCATTTTCCAGATGCGGTAAATATCATCACGGCCTGTCATTCCACTTGAAAATACCTCCTAGATGCTCCCCTTTCCTCCAGCCTCCTGGCACCACTCTTCCCTTGTTTAGGCTCCATGCATAGGTGAGCCCCCACTGCATCCTGACTAACTCGAAAAGGTCCTGGCCCCGGCAGCTGGGGTAGGTGTAGGAGTCAGGGGTTAGTCTCGTAAGGGCGGCCTGGGATACTGCACTGAAGCTACCGCTGGGATCTTGGCCTCCGAAGAGGACACAAGAGTTTCAACACCACTTTCATTCAAAAGGTTTTACAAAAAACCTAGATACTTATGTGGAAAGTGGGAGAATGAGGGCTTGAGGAATTTTTGCTCATTTGTTCCCCGACACAATGAGTAATTGCTCTTTGCCATAACCTATCTTTTCACAAAAGCGGTACTGAGAGAGGAGGGTACAAGTTCCAGATCTCCAGCACTCCCACAGTAAGCTGCCATGACAGCACAGACAGGGTGAGGCCAGTCAGTGGCTGGGAGTCTCCCTGGTCAGACTTGCTGCTGTTTTCGGAGGGAAAAACTGAGGTGGTACCATCCTGACATCCCGGGAGACAAGCTCAGTTCCCCTGTGGGGAAGATGGGCTGAAGCTAGGCGATTCCCAGCCACACCACAGGAAAGGAACAAATGACAACGTGGTGTGTTCTCATGCTCATTAACAATCTGACTTTCCTAGACCTCTTTCAGTCACCCACCAAAAGCATGCTTCCTGACTTAATCCTTTCAACACAGACCAGGTTCCTATCGCTATTCCAGGCACTGCTATAGCGCTGTGGGAAAGATCGAGTCCCCAATCCCACAAAGTTTGCCTTCAGATTCTCGACAGTGTGATTAGGGATCCCTCGTGAGCATGGCCTGAAGCCACAAAACCTAGGCTGGGGCCATGGACGAGCCACCCTCCCAGGCCCACAGACCTGATCTGCCATAGTCTCCCTGGTGAGTCCACACACCAGCTCGGCACCTGTGTCATGACGCAGTCCAGCCCATCTACGACCATTAGTGCAAGGCTCATGGGTCCATGCTCTAGATACGGATGACAACAAGCCCTTGGATCTTCCGGAACTACCTAATTGAAGGGCCCATAGGTAGTTAAGAAACCACAGAAATATCAACGTTGTGGCATCCTCCAAAATGCCAAAGGTCTGGGCTTGGAGGAGGAGTGGGAGAAGCAAGGGCACAGCGGTCTTCTGTTGAATTACGAGAGGGAGTAGGGAATCTGTGGGTGCTAGGGTGCTCACACCGAGGTTTGCTACTGACTGCAGTTGCATCTTCTTGGGTGAGTTACAGAATCTCCCCACATTGCAAATTCTTTGCCTGTAAAATAAGGGTAATGATAGCACCTACCTCTACATTGCTGTGATGATTACACGGCTTAATGCATGTTCAGTCCCAGACAGAGCCCACCATGGAGAAAACCTAATGGATGCCGGCAAGTATCATTGTTCTCAATATTAACTGTCAGATTTCTTTTGTTTGGAAGAAAACCTGCCTCCGTAGGAATGGGGGTTTCAAAGAGTACCAGAGGAAGCCTTCGTTGCTTTTTTAGAAAAAAAAAAATCTGTTCTTAAGATTGAACTTGAACTTGGCTTTTTACACTTCTTTTTGATCTCCATCTTCCACCCTGTTTTCCAAGTGAGGTATGTCGCATTTCACTTTGGGCCCTGAGTATCTTGGAGCTGAATCACCAGGCCTGCTGAATGCTAATCGCCATGGCTCCAGTCTATTCCAAGGTCATTGCCCGAGGAATCCTCCTAAAACAGGGTCTCAACAAGCTTTGCCCCCACCCAACAATGGTTCTTGTTGTAAACTGGATTAAGGGCAAGTTCTTCATCCTTTTATTTTGGCAACTCAGTAACCCAGCTTCAAGCCCACCTGTCAGCTCCCACCTCCACTCAAGACTGTCCCCTCTAAACCCCCTCCATGTATACACCAGGCCATATGTGCATTTGTCCACCAGAGCCATGCCTTCTAAAGAAAGCTCCTCTCTTTCTCTCTCAATGTGTACGTCTTAAAGCTCTGATTTCTCCGTAATGCTTAACCTATACACTATAGCCAGTGTGAGTCCCTCGGTCAAGTCTTCTGCTCATTTTATGCCTGTTTGCTGCTGCTTCTTTAGAATGGCTGCATTTTGCCTCCTTTGTGCAAGTCTGGTCTCCCAAGACAGATTCCAATTTTCTCCAGAGCAGGCGCGGTGCCATACATTCCTTATGAAATCCACATACCCTTCTCCCTCCCTACCAAGTCCAGATAGGTGATTCAGAGATCGTGTAACCTTCAGAACTATTTGGACAGGTTATTATAAACTCTTGCTGAAATTCTGGTATGACTTCATGAACCTGATCCCAGTTGCAAAATCCAAACACAAAACCACAGCTGCCATGGTTTGCTCTGGGGTTCTTAACAAGCAAACCAATTTCTCCACTTGATTCTCATCTCTGATTAAATTCATGCCAACTGCCCTCCTGAGCTAAGGGCATCTTTCCAAGTCCTTTCTACTCTCAATTGGGAAGTGGATGTCAGAGATGATGCCCTTTACTAAGGGCCCCATTCACTGTTAATAAATACACTCTTGTTGTTTATTCCTAGGTTCTGTGGAATCTGCCTCCCACGTAGGGCTTATCCATCCCATCTCCAACTTCCCTGCCACTTTTCTATATGGGTCACCATCATTTACCCCAATGACTGCAGAAGACTCTTAACCATTCCTTCAACATTCAGTCTCTGCCACTTCTAACCTAGCAATGATTCATTTAAAACAAATCCATTGTGTGCCTGTTACGGAAAAAGCACAAACAGTGTTGGACAGAGAGGAGGCTATAGGGTGTCAAAGGGAAGCCATGTTAAATCTGACCCTCTGCCTCCGTATTTGGTGGAAACAAAGTGGCTGACACTGTCATCTAAACTCTAAAACAAGCTGTCAGAAAAACGAAGCTCCTTGAATTATCTCCAGCTTTTAGAGTAAATGAGACCCTTTTCTAAGAGTCATGTTATTAAGGAAAGAGGAAAAACACAATAGTAGGCAACAGGAGAGAAAATCACGTGCTACCACACATGCATCTTGGTTGAGCCATGGCACACAGAATCAAGTATAAAACCTTTTGTCTGAAGGAAATATGTTTTCAGTCGAAATTATAACCTGGTTGCTGCCCAAATGACAGGTTTTTATAGAGAAGATTCCATTTCCATAATGGTGTTCTTCAGTGTCTAAATAAATGACTTCCCATAAGACGGGGGATTGTCAGCTACATCTGAGAAGAGAAAGGAAGAGACTTCATTTTCTGTAAGTTTAGGCCGTCAATAAGTATAATCATTATTTTTCAACATTCACTCAAGGTTATATTTAATATCCACCTTTCTGAATGATCTTTTCTGAGAATGGTTCTCCCTCCCCCACCACACACACTTAAGTAAGGCTGCCTGATAGGAGCTTCTATTTTGTGGTACGTTATGTTCAGGAACTGGCATCATGAAGCCAGTCAACTCTTAAGAAGTGACAACTTTCAACATACAGCTCGGTCAAGGATGTTAAATGGTCAGATGTAAGGCAAGTCCCTCAGGGGTCCAGGTATTCCTAAAGATGAGCTGTGTGATGTCTTACAGAAAATCCTCCCCTATGGCACAGGGCGGCTAGAGCCTCTCATCAGCCAGAAAGAATGACCAAGAGGTATGGTATCAGAGCGCCACCTTCTGGCATAGCTATGCCAACGTTCTACACACGACAGATCTTTGCAGAGCACCGTCTCTAGGCTTTTAACATAAATAAGAAAAAGTGAAATTCTTCCTATGGACAAAAGAGATGCAAACACACTTGTGATGTTGCATTACTGGGGTTGGCTATATGGGTGCTATTGGTCAGAGAACATTAAACTAACACAGCTAGTTTTGCTTTAGATAAAGGCATTTTTATTTCAAAGTGTTCTTGATCTCAATTTTATTATAAACAAAAACTGTCATCTCTTAAGAATTTTGGTATTTCAGTCTTTTAGAAAGAAACTAAGCAAGTTTTGGATAGCTGTTTTTTCTTTATAGGCTAATTCTAGATTTTAACGTTTCCTTCAGAATTGTTTCTATTAGGTGCTACTTTTAAAAGCAAATGTCTAAGTTGTACATTATTTACCTAGAAGATTCTACTGAGGTCATAAATCTGATGTGAGCTCCATTTACAAGTGACAGGTAGGTTAAACATCTGGGAATGCAAAACCAAGTTCTAACATTACACATGGGTAACTCTTTATTTTTAAACCTCAAGGAAGTATGATTTCATAGTTTAAATACTGGGCTTCAAAAAAAAGCAATTTATTCATTTTAAATCAAACTTTTATCCATAATGCTTCATTCCAAAGAGCATTCCCATTGCGGTCTCTTCAGCTTCACCTAACGAATAATGAAAAGTCCTTCTCTTACTTAGTTTGGTACTTTTTGATTATAGAGGACATCATCTAATCCTTTTCCCGAGGCACTCTGCAAAGTCTTAAATGACAGAATACAAGTACATTTCCAAATATATAACACAGCATTTACAGTGTCTGAACTCAACTGTCTTGGTGCAACCATGAATGTGTCTCAAGAAACTTGGTAAAAGCTTTGAACTTCTTTGGGGCAGAAAGGCATCACAGATGGAAATAAAAAACCTACAATTAAAGCTTTTATATAAAATTTATACATAGATCAAGTTCTGCTCTCTGACACACAGGCAGGAAAGCAAGGGGGGGAGGGAGAGAACTCAGACAGATGTGTTTCTGTGTTAAGTATATGACCGCACGTCTGAAACGTAATTCAGTGAAACAGGAATCCCAGCGTATTACACGTTTTTTGAACAGAAATGCAAATACGGCATCCCCAAAATCACACTGTATGTGCCAGACGTTCATTTATTCATGCTTCTGCCCTCCTTTATTAAGCAGACATTCATAGTATACTTCTGGCTGTGTATGTGTGTCTGTCTTTTGTAGGTACATTCTTGTTTTCCCTGGATGACCAACCAGTGCACCTCATTCGCACCACTAATGAGAACACGTATATGGTTAAACACACAGGAATATGGGGTTAGTTAACCAGTGTTGTGTAACAAATGAATTCACATAAAATTTACATGTGATTTAATTAGCTGATAATGGGTCATTAATTGAGGGGCTGAAGAAAGGAAACATATTCTTTTGGACACATAAAGGCGCCATTCAGGAAGAATAGATTTGTTTTTCCTCAGCCTTTCTCGGCTAGGAAAACCACCTGTGCAAATACGCGGCTCAAGTCAGATGACAAGCGGGGTTTTATGGTACCAGGAAGATTTTCATCTCCATGACAACTTTCCTGGTTCCAAATAGAGAATGTTATTTTTCTGGAATCAACATCTCGGCCACACTAGTGGGCTCAGTCCGAGCCTGGCGTGCATCTGAACGCTCCTTCCTGGGCAGCCATTATTAATGGAGGCTGCATCTGCCAAATCATTATTAGTTGGTGATTACAGATCCGACATATTTTATAATGACTCCGTCTTCTGAGCCCTTCATTTTCAAGGAATGAAGTAATGCTCTGACTCAACAACTCACTAGAACTACAAACCACTGCCCCCATCCCTACAGTATGCTGTTTATTATTAAGCAGGTCCATACCCATGTAAGTTATCAGATTTCAAATATGAAGATAACCATTTGGGGGCCACTTATGTGTATGCACATGGTAATTTAAGAGTAATGACAATTTAATTTTTCAGATATGGATCAACAACGTGACTGATCGGTATATGGAGAAATATACAGAGAGACCTCTGGGAACGTCACTCAAAATAAGCACGGAAAAAAACAAGACAACGTTTCTATGCAATGCTTGTGACACGGGGAGAATGGGTTTTGTAGCAACTCCAACAAGTGCTTTTGACTCCTTGGAAATGACATTTCATCAAGTTTCTGATTACAGCCCAAACCCATTCCTATTCCATGATCTCTCCACACCCTACAGAGGCAAATTTGGAATAGACAACTATGAGAACACAGGACTGAAAGCAAAGATTTTGTTCTTTTGATTTAAGAACTAAGCCATACCTCTGGGGCGCCTTGGTGGGTTGAGTGTCTGACTCTCAGTTTAATCTCAGGCCCTGATTTCAGGGTCGTGAGATCAAGCCCTGAATCGGGCTCCGTGTGGAGTCTGCTGGAGATTCTCTCTCTCTCCCTTTCCCTCTACCCCTTCCTCCCCACGCGTGCTTGCTCCCTCTCAAATAAATAAATAAATCCTTTTAAAAAAGGTCAAAGAATGTCATTCATGCAACTTTCTTCACTGTGTCAGGTTTGTGACTGTTGGTTTTAAGAGAACTGAGCCACAATGAACTAGGTAGATACACTACTGCACAAAAAACTCCCAAACAAAAACTGATTAACCATATCAGCCAAAACATATTCTACCAGACAAACCAACAGACGTAAGACTTTTCAAACAGTCCACTTTGTGGAAGATATTCTATATAATTTTTCACACCTTTGAAGCTTGAAACTCACTGCATTTAGTATATTTATTAAACAAGCAATGCTTATTAAAGATGGTTTATTTGTACTGCTTGAATTTCAAGAAAAGGCAAAACACATGGGAGTCACTGTTTACCAGAAAAGATGAAAATGTTGGTCTCGCTAATATAAATGAAGCTCTTCTGTATGTGTAAGATAGAAGATGAACCTATTGACCAAAACATGGGGAAGGTTACCAGCCTTGCACCAAAGAGGAAATACAACTGGCTAATGAGTAAGTGAAACTAGGTCCAACTCTATATGTAAAAACAAGTACTAATTTAAATAACAAGGTTCCTTTTTTTCACTTATCAACATAGTAAAGGTTAAAAATACCCCAGTACTAGTAAGGGGCAGGGAGACAATCCACAGGCCTGATATCACCTATGGGAAAGCAGTGGCCCCCACCTTCTGAGGGAGATAGCCACAATAAGGTGACAAACATTCCAATTCTAGAGACTTAGGAAAAATGCATAAACGGACTGAAGATTTACAGATAAGGACCTTCAACATAGCATCGTTTATAATGCAAAAATGGCAATAACAATAGCCAGGTAAGTTACAACACAGCCCCAAGTCAACTATGGAGCCATAAAAAAGTCCTGAGGCCCGAACTATCTAATGACAAAGGGAATCGTTTATGGTACCCTAAGTAGGAACAGGCTACAAGACATCAGGAAAAAGATGATCTCTTTTAAAACTCTGTGTGTGTAGGCGCGCCTGGGTGGCTCAGTCGGTTGAATGTCTGACTCTTAATCTCAGCTCAGGTCATGATCTTAAGGTCGTGAGACTGAGCCCTGCATGGGGCTTCATGCTGGGCACGAAGCCTGGTTGATATTCTCTCTCCCTTTCCCTCTGCCCCTAGCTGCCCCCACCCCCAGTGCTCTCTCAAAAAAATTTAAACTGCGTCTTTGTTTTCATTTTCTCTAATGCACTTAGGTGTACACACACCTACACAGATACCCACCAGAAGGTACAAATAAGGTATAAAGGAGTAATGGGTTTCTTCTTCCACACTGCTAGATGACAGGTAACTTCTCTGTCGCAGTGTTTTTGAGAAATGAGACCATATCAGTTCAGTAACTTGGGGAAGTTATGGAGCTTGGTGATGTCAGCTCTAATGAGAATCAGCCAAATGAGAAATGACTGTTGGCAGGTGAACACTTGGCCAAGGAAAGATGGGCTGGAATGAGGCAGTCACCAATCTCTAGGACTGTATACAGGAAGGGGTGCTCAGGCATTAGTGCTCCTAAGTCGGACTTAAATTTTGTAGTTAAGACACAGCTCCTACCACCCTATTCTCCATTCTTCACAACACCCATGGTTATCAACTAGAAACTTCCCTGAAGATACGTCTCTGCCTCACGGGCATACAGCCCAGCTAAGCCACACGCAGCCCCCTGCACACAACCCTTCTCACCGTGCAGCCTTGAATGAGGTAGGCCTGGGACAGAGCTGCTGCCCAGGAAGGCTGCCCTCTCTTTGGCTATCAAAGCCTGGTGCATAAAATCAGTCTGGAGTCACGCCTAGAACGCTGGGGACAGCAGCGGAGGAGCAGAAGAAAACCATGTGAACCAGGGAAGAAAGACCAACCAAAGTTTCTCCATGCAGAGTTCAGCCATCATGGTTCACGTCTGAGCCATAGGTCAGGCGGACAGGTGGATGGTGGTGCCTGCCTCAGAGGGACCAGTTCCTCAGCTCCTCTTCCGGGACCGTCGGTGACCCCTAGAACCACCAGGGGGCGACAGAGGAGCGAACAGTTTTCCATCCTGAAGCCAAGAAGCCTCTAATGTGCGCCCTTTAGTCACCGTAGAGAGCTAGCTCCCAGGTAAGACGTGTTTTAAATTTTAATCGCTAATGTAAGCAGGATCTTTCTAAGGTCTTTGGAAATGTACAGATAAAAGGCTTTCTGCTACACATGTGAGAAAGGGAAGGGAATGGCAGACAAAGCTGAGAAGGTGGAGAAGTATTTTTCTCTCTGCTGTCCACTTCCCCAGCCATAACCAAGGCTTCCTCCTCCAAAAGACAAAATAAATAAACGAACCTCTGACCACAGAGCCTGTTGCGTCCCTCTGAGGGTCTATTTATATATCACGACCATGGTTCAGACAGACGGACCCGAGAACGTTCTGCAGCAGCCAAGACGACTGCACCCACTCCCGCACTCAGCGTCTGTTACCCGTACCCCTTGCGTGGCTGGCGATCGCTCCCTCACTGCCTCGCGAGGGCTCGGCTATGGGGCCTTAATGCTCATAAGATGCCTTAAATCCTTTGTGGAAGGAAGCAAGATATAAATAATAATTTTAAAAACACACAGGCTTACTCTGCTATTTACATTTTTCACGTGTTTGACTTTTCCTTTCTTACTTTCCAAGACCCCCATGACGAAGTGCCTTTGCCTTCACGTTCAGGCTGGAAAGCCGCCACCCTGGGATGTGAGGATCCCGGGCTGACAGGGTCACCGAACACCTACCATGTGACCGTGCTACATAGGCTCGGAGGATGGCTCCAGCGGGACACCGAGCCACACAGTGTTCCCTGCCCTTGGGAAGACGAAAGGGCTGGCTGTCTACCTTCTGCTTTGTCCCCTCTTTCCTCTACCATCTGCAGACTAGGCCGTTTATTTAGGTCCTCCTGCCTCAGCTTCCTCGTCTCTAAAAGCCAAGGAGTTGAAGGAGATGGTGACCAGTCATCCTTCTGGATCTCACACTGCTATGGCTCAATGGGGCGTCCTGTCAATATTTATTAACTTACTGACAGACAAGTCTTTGAGCCCTGGAAGGCAGAAGCGTCTCCCGGGAATAGACACACCAAAATGTCATTTTAAATTAGGGTCTCGGGCTTTCAGGCCTTGGGAGGAAAAACATCCTCTTTCCTAACCTCCTCAGTAATCGCAGGCAGCAACTTCAGCTCCAACTGAGTCATCAATTCTTGCCAGAAGACGCCTGAGTAAATACCAAACAGACAACTTCCTGCCTTTGGTCCTGGCACGGGGAGCTCTTCCCTAGCAAGTCTCTGAAAAGGGCTACAAATGTTTCCACCTGGGGACCCCAGGGGCCTCCTGCCACCTTTCCTTGAAAGCAATAGTTGCAAATGTTTTGAAAACAACAGATGATCTTTAAAGAAGAAGCAACAACAAAAAGCCATTTGTCTCTTCTGCCCTGACTGATTCATTTGTTGTACACCCGGGGTTGGGGGCGGAGAGGAGAGGCCCTCAAACAAATGTTTCCTATCCGCCGCAAGGATGGTGACAATCAGGAAAGCACCGACTCAGTGTGCTGCCTGCTCAGAAACTGTCTTCGTAGTGTGAGGATTCAACAGGATTCCTACTGCATTCTTTCTGCCTCCTGTCTCTTCCGTCTATTTCTCTGTGGATTAATCGGTTTGGCTAGAAATCAAGCACAACCATAGGAAATACAGCTGGGGGCGATGGACATGAAGTTAGCGCTCTTGCATACAATGTTGTGCCCAAGAACAAGCACTACCAGAACCGGGTAGCACCTAAGCACAAGGGGGAATGTGCAAGGAAAACTCACAGCAGCATCACTTGGAAAAGCAAAATGTGTGCAAACAACCTAGAAATCCAATAACAGGGAGAGGGGTGTTCTATGAAGAAGTCTGAACCAGAGGGACAATTAAAAGGACCGTAAGCAGAAAATACAGACAGACAGAACACATATCAAGTTCACAGTAAGGTCTGGGCGGAGAGGGGTCTGGCATGGGAGTGGAAAGTGTTATGACCTAAGGAAGGGTTTACTTTTCTATATGTAACATTTTACAGTTCTAACGTTAAACTGTGAAGAGAAGGATAGTCAGCTGTTACCTTTTAATATATAAACAAAGAAAAAAAGCCACTGAAAGCAAATGTGGCAACATGGTCACAGTGGCTACTTTTAAGAGGGCAGGAATATGGACGACTTCATTTCTCCTTTTCTCGATTTTTTTCTCCCATCCCTTACTTCCAGAAAGAACATGAATAAGCAAGCCCTTGTCTTTGCATGGTCTCCTGCACGCTCACCATTAGGCAGAATGAAGCCTACAGAGAAGGCTCCAGCCACCAAGAAAAGAAGGGCCAAAGCAGGAAGCAGGTACCAACTATTCCCTCAGGACTTCATGTCCTGTCTAATCTAGAGAAATGGTCTTCCTTTCCAAGCCACCGCCTCCCCAACCCTAGGTATCCCCGTATCCCCTTCCAATCCTGGTTGCATTCCGCACTTGGGCTTGCTTGCGTGTTTGGACATTCTTCACAGGGCAAGCTTTTCCCTTCTGCTTTTCCCTCTGCTCCTTAAGGAAAGGACATGGCTGTAGGTCTCATGCTGAAATCAGGTCCTCGGGGTGTCTAGCCTGGGGCGGGATCAGGAGATGGAAGGAGAAAAGGGCAGCCTTTCTCACCGCCCCAGCTACCACCCACAGCACCAGCGGACAAAGCACGGCATGCTGTCCAGAGCCGTTCTGCGGGCAAAGGGAAAACAAATCCGTGCTTTTGGACTGAGGCTCAGCAGCCGCATCTCAAACAGACATCTCATTGTGCTCAGTTTTAAAAGAAGCCCTTCCAAAGCAGAGGCCTTTCGGGCTGACAGTTAAATCACAACGGCCGGTATTTATACGAACGGCTTCCAACTGTCTGGGCGAATACATAATATTTCTATTTCACAGAAACCAGGGACTGTAGCAACACTGTAGCTGGCGAGGCCAGAAAGCAAACCTCTGATTAGTACGCATGTGTTTAAGAAGCAGAAGCTGAGAAGTTTGCAGGAGTTAACACACTCCTTCTGTAAACAAGTTTGTTTTTTCTTTAATTAAGTGACAAATGTAATAGATCAGAATACACCCATACATACGTGTCTCAAGACGGCTTTGTGCTCATTAAATCACGTTATGTTGCTGTGAGCGCTTTCCACCATTCAGGCATTAGTGGGGAAGCTGCGTGATTCTTAGTTTCTTATTAAAGCTGGGGCAGCCCAGAGCAGCCGCTGAACATTCCAAATGCAGACAGGAAACACCTGGAACTCTGGGCTCCACTCGGACCACACTTTACATTTCAAAACAGGGGATTCTGAATTGTTCGTAAATATTTGTCTTGTTTCAATAAAACACTCTTCAACCAGTTTCATCAACCCTTGGTTCAGAAGGCTAAAACATACACGCTACCAGTCATCCACATTCTTTGAACGCTGCATATATTTATGTGGACAATATCCTAGAAACATAAAACCCAAGGAAGGCCTTTAATAGCGTCATAAGGGAATTTCAGTGTTGTGGGTTGTTTTTTTGGTTTTTTTTTTTTTTTTTGATGGGGGTCAGCTCTCTGCCCCATAAATAAAACCCAAATCATGCTTGTTTTCTAAAAAGATTTTTTAAAATGCTGAATTGAAGTATAAATTAAACCTAAGTTTCCCTAACTTGCCTATTAGAATAAATAAGACCCAGACAAACCCTTCTGGAGGCTTAGAAAAGCTTTAATAAATTGATTATTCAACCTGCAGCTACAGGGGAAATGCAAACTTCAGGCCTCATAGCCAGACTTTCACCCTTACACATAACTTGAACATGTTGAGCCCTTTAAAACGTTTTAAAAAGCTGTTTTTAGACACTGAAATGAAAACTGGCTCAGCTTGCATGTTGAAAATCAGATTTTTAAAAGCTATTTTCTTCCTACTTTCTAACTCTTCCAGATTTTCCACTATGTGGGGGACATGTATTGTTTTCATTTATTGTGTACTCTGATGATCAGAAAAATGAAAATGTCACACACACACACACACACACACACGCCAACAAGGAGGAAAAGAAGGGGCTTCTTCAGAGCAGTTTATACAGGCAGTGTGTCAACCCAGGAGAGAGTGCAGTGCTAGAAAACGTCTAGGGAAATGACTAAGGGCAGGTTCCGGGTTCCAGGGCAGACTCTGCAGGGAGTGGTGGCCTGGCTAGGAGCAGAGCTAACACGAGGGGCACTGAAATGGAACTCCTAAGAGGCGATGGAGGAAGCCTCAAGCCCAGGCTGCCTGCCAGGGTGCCCTGACTCTACCCCACCAACCCTGAGTCCTCCAAAGTCAAAAAGAAAATGCAGAGACCCAGGGTTACCAAGAGTTAAGTGGGAAAGTAGGTCACAAGTATATAAACCTGTGAGCATGGTCCAGAGACGGCAATGAGTGAGCTGCTGGTCCTTCTATTTTTCTGGAAGCAGCTGTGATTAAAAATTCCTCAGTTGACCATAAACCGTTTACCCTGGTCCCGCTAAGAATCATCAGCGTGCTGGTCCCTGGTTAATGAAGATTAGGCTGGGCGGTGATAAGAGATTTCATAGAAGCTCTTCGGAACCATAAAAGGCAGTAGTTAGAGGTAATGATAAACTAATTCTGAATACACCAGGCAGCGGACGCTCAGCCTCAGGTTAATGATTAATGTGCTGGACCCTGGCCAGTTAAGAAGTTGTTTAACCGGCGCCCCTGAAAAGCAAACCTGTTCACATTCACATGTCCGCAGAGAAACAGCCACTGTTTCCTTCCTCTGCCTGCACAGAGCTGAAACTCAACGAAAGGTGTCACCTTGCCCTGCCTCAAACCAGGACGTTTCACATCCAGGAACTGAACTCCATGAACTAAGACACATGAGTGAAGCTCCTGCAATTTTCTCAGATCCCTGAACACTTACTGCAAAAATCCACCAAATCAATATTGCTTTCCCACTAAACAAAAATATTTTGACCCACAGTTGAATGGTAATTGGTAATAGTGGAGTTTCTTATTCCTGAATGAACTGATTTTTATCACTCTTGAAAATAGACACCCCACAAAATTTAGGCTCACTGACGAGATTATGTCTAAAGTAAAGAACTGACTAGAAGAATCTCATTTGTTTCTGTATACAAAACTTTCTGGGACCTTGTGGTTAGTACTTGCACAGACCGGCCTCCCATATTTAAAGGGTCAGGCTGCCTTTGGCAAACACAAGGGAATCATTTAGGGGTACCTGATCTAATTTTAGGAACAATACACTGAAGAGGGTGATTAGTGATGCAAATGAAAAATCACCTTTGGTTGGGATAAGCAAGACAATCAAAGGGAACTCTTGTGGGGGGAGGGGATGCTGCTTTGATCATGCTGAAAGGCAGATTATAAAAAAGACTGAAAAGCTGAGTCTCCAGGATATGAGGTCTGGGGTCTGTTTATCCTACTTAGTTCAAGTTGGAATTAATGCATTGAAAAGTCTGAGATGACCCCAAACTACTCTTTCATTGGGGCAGGCCTGAGGGCAAAAGGTAGATATAGGCAGAAGAACTACACAGAGTATTGTGCATGTGTGTAACAATGAAGTATCCTTCTAACAAGATTTTCTTTGAAAAAAGACATAGCAGAAGGGTAATATGGAAGACCGGTATGGTTGGGGAAGCGAGGTGGTTGTCCTGAGTTTACTTAGGACTGTCTGTCTGAGCAAATTCTCTGGTCTTGATTTGAGCCATGAGGATCACGAATACACAACTATAATCACATTCTAACAATTTCTGTCAGTATCTGACCTAAGAAACTTCAACCAACACCATCTGGATCCTTTGTATTTTGCACTCCAAGTCAGGTAACTAGCCAACAGTCCTGAGTTCTGGTCCTTTGGCCTGCTTTCCTGTTCATTAGCAAAGAGGGGTTTGGTAACCCACCTAACTGTCAGAGCCACAACCAATCAACCACCTGAGCTGCCTGGTTTTCATCCAGGGAGAACTGCACATGCTCTTGGGATAAAAGTGTGCATTTATAGTCCAACAGAAACGACAGGTACCAGCAAAGGCTTGACGGGTGCTAGGTGGGAAGATAAGCATTTCACCGGCAATCTCTCATTTAACCTTTAACACCTCTATAAGCAAGAGGTTATTCATAAAACCATTTTACAGACAGGAAACAAGCTATGCTAGACTGCAAGTAAGAAAGGGACAAAAGACATATGTAAGGGGCGCCTGGGTGGCTCAGTGGGTTAAAGCCTCTGCCTTTGGCTCAGGTCATGGTCCCAGGGTCCTGGGATCAAGCCTAGAGTGGGGTTCTCTGCTCAGCGGGGGGCCTGCTTCCTCCTCTCTCTCTGCCTGCCTCTCTGTCTACTTGTGATCTCTGTCAAATAAATAAATAAAATCTTTTTTTTTAAAAAAAGACATTTAGTTGATCTGATTGTGAAGCAACCCCCGCCCCCCCCCGCCATATACTGTATCCCTGCGTGAAAAAACCCAGCCACCCAGAAGAGTTTACTCTTTAAATACTCATTAGCTGAGTGACACAGAAGGGCTCTAAAGATGACAGACGCCTAGGTGTTCTTTACTGACCCGGCAGATGTACTTTATTCAACACGGCAGCCCACAGAAGATGTATTGTCACTTAATCAGCAGCTACGTTTCTAATTTAGGAGGAAGGGACATCTTGTGGTGGTGTTTGTTTTCCATTGCATAATGTTCTAAGTAGCATCCTCGCCTGCCCACGCATGCGTGCATATATGCACGTGCACGTATCTGGCCATACTCTTGTGATTTTGTCCCAGCCTAATAATAGAAATCTATGAGCCAGAATGCACATTCTAATTTTAATAGATATTACCAAAAGCTGCACAAATTTAAACTCCTACCAACAGTTTATGAGGATGTCTATGTCAACACTGATCAATGCTGCCTATGATCAGACTGTTCTAGCTTTGCCAACATCATCGCAATTATGAGCAAAGTCAACCACCTTTTCACGCATTTACCGATGGTATTCTTGGCTAACTTTTCTATTGGGTGGTTTGTCTTTTCCCTGTTGACAAGTAGGAGCATATTAGGAAAGCAGGAAAGCAGCCCCTTGTCTGCTTCTGCTGGTTTAATTTTTATTATAGTTTTGCTTCTATATGTGACTTCTGAATTTTGTATAGTCCAATTATCAATCTTTTTCCTTATGACTTCTGGGTATATAGGGTATAGAAAAAAAAATTCAGATTCAGACCTATCCATAGGTGTCCATGAGAAACGGAAAGTCAACCCTGGGCAAACTTATCCTTGAAGTCTGATGTTTAAAACAAACACTCCAGAAAGAGGTCTACACTTGCTGCTGTACAAAAACTTCTGGACCCCTGCCCAAACCTTCTGGAGCAGAACTCTGCAAATCCATTTATGGTCCTGCTGTGCTGCTGGCTGGGATCATCTGCCTACAGACTAGAGCAGAACTAGAGGGTTCTTCCAAGTCCAGGAAACACTGCAAACAATGGCATACTGAGTTCAAGTTGCTGAGCTGAGCAGTAATCACAGCCATGCTGGCGCTCAAGCAGAACTCCCATCCATCCTGGTTCCTCAAATTCCACTACCATGGAGAAAACCAAAATACCTATTTTATTTAATATCTGAGGGGAGTGTTCATTGGCCACCACAAAGTGGGGGTTGAAGCAGTCCAACTGTCTGGAGGGAAGGTGTGTGTGTGTGGGTGTCTGTGTGTAAGTGTCCGTGTGTATGTCTGTATATGTGTCTATGTGTGTGTGTTTATCCTATCGCACACAGCTATGGGTGGAAGAACAGAAAGTGTGATGAGGTGGAAAGACCCAGGCTTACATTATGTGTCCTCCATTTACCCCCTCCGTGACTTTGAGTAACTGCGTTAACCTCTCTGAATATCAATTTCCTTATCTGGTAAATAAAGGTGATGATGATTCTATTATCTTTCAGTGTTATTAAGGTAATAAGATCAGACATTGAGATCCAAGAGCTAAGTGCTTGGGCTACAGTGAGTACTCATTAATGTTACCTGTTATTATGTAAAATAATTCACGTGTGACTAACTTGGGGGAAAGTTATAATACAATTCCAAGAAAATTATAGCTCTTTAAAATTTTATAACCCTGGTTTACCAAGGATTTTCCACACAGGTCTTCTTTCTAGATGAAAAGAATTCTCATCTGGACCACTGCATAACATGCTTTTACTTTTGTCACCTAACACTTAGCGACGGAAGAATAAAGTGTTAGATAAGCCACCAAACGCCCCCACACTGAATAGCATGGTTAGGGTTAGGCCCAAAAGGATGCTGCAAGCTCTTTAAAAGCCTAAACAGACTGGGCAACCGAGGTATATTCAAGAAAACACTCCCAAAGTGACACAGAAGAACCTTAGAGAGTATTCGTAGAATGTGTAGCCATGGCAATCAAAATATTCAGTATGCGATATAATTGAATCCATATCTGTAATTTACACATCTGCTTTGAAAATTGGCTTCATATTTCACAGGCAGGATGATGCAGAGTTTCTGCAATGCATTTTCTTAATATATTTTGTGGACCAAAATATTTACCAGCTCGAAATTACAAATGGGTATAAACAAAAGCAGGTGACCTCATAGACGTGACTAAAATAAGTTTCTTAGATGTGGGATACCATGCAGATACAGCAACTCCAAGAGTTTTAGTCTTTTGGGTCAAAGTAAACAATATAAATAATAAGAGATGAAAACAACATGGTGTATTCTCAAAAAATTAAAAATAGAAATGCTGTATGATCTCTTAATTCCACTCCTGGCTATACACCCAAAAGTATAAAAAGCAGAGTCTTGGAGAAATATTTGGAGACCCACTGTCACAGCAGCAGCATTATTCACAACAGTCGAAAGTTGAAAGAATTTCAGCATTCATGGGCAGGTGAATAAACAAAAGGGGGTAGAGATAAAGAGGTAGAGGTAAAGACAGAGGTAAAAGGAGTATTATTCAGTCTTAAAAAAGAAGGACATTCCGACATACACCACAACACAGATGACCTTGAGGACATTACGCTAACTGAAATAATCCAGTCAGGAAAGGACAAACGTTGTATGATTCCACTTCTAAAAAGTGCCAGAGCAATTACACTCAGAGAGACACAAAGGAGAACAGCGGCTGCCAGGGGCTGCAGGGAAGGAAGCAAAGGGAACTGTTTAGTGAGCAGAGTTTCAGTTTGGAACAATGAGAAAGTTCTGGAGATGGATAGTGGTGGTGGTGGCCTAACAATATGAATGTACTCAATACCCCTGCATTGCACCTTAAAAATCATTAACACCAGGGCAGAGGGCCCGGGATGATGGCATAGGAAGGTCCTGAGGCTCACCTCCTCCCAAGAACACACCAAAGTTACAACTCCATATAGAACAATTCTATCCAAGACTACAGAACAGCTCTTCCACAAAACACACACACACACACACACATACACAGGCAAATAAAAGAAAAAAGCCACATCCAGACCCATAAGAGGAGCAGAAAAGCAGTCTGGCCAGGACCCCACCCCTAACCGTGGCACCGTGCCCCACAAGAGGGAGAGATATCACAAATGCACAGCTCCTCTGAGGAGGGGTCTGAGCCCTGCCTACATCAGGCACTCCAGCCCACAGACACCTGCACCAGAAGAGTGAGCCTCCATAGCTACTCGCTTTGAAAACCCAACGGGCTAATATACAGGAAAGCCAGAGGGCTGCACGAAACTGAGACTCCATTCCTCTGTGTGTGAGGAAGATAGGTTGATTAGTCTTAGGAAGTGCACTAAAGGGGCAGGGGTCAGAGGGAGCTCTGTCCCAGGACAGAGGTGCTAATGATCACCATTTTTTTTTTTTTTTAACTCCTCTTCTTCCTTGTTAGCACACTGTGGGCAGATGCTATTTTTGGTGTTTTCCATCTACTCCCCTAGTGCCACCTGCTTCACCCCCACAGTGCCCTATAATCAACCAGACCTGGCTCAGAGCTCAGCTACCCGTCTCCCACTCTGCCACAATGAGCACCGGTGCTCACCCTGCGGCCTCTGTCCCCACAGGCTACCGTGGCCTCCACCCTGCTAGGCCCCATGAGCAGGAATGTCCCAGCCCCTGAGATCCAGGAGGTTCCTGCAGCTCACAGAGGACAACCTTGAGTACCTGGCCTTGCTGGCCACAGGGGCTTGCATTTCTGGGCCTATAGGACTGAAACCATTGCAGAGACAATACTTGGAAGGCTACTACTCCCCCTAAGGCACTGCAAAGACAACAGAATGAAACACACCTTCAAGCCTGGGAGAACCAGCTTCTTCACTTAATACAAAGAAACAAACACATCAAGTCAGGAAAAATGAAGAGACAAAGGAAGACCAAAAAAATTAATGAGTTGAAGATAAGCAATTTATCTGATCAAAAGTTCAAGGAAACAGTCATAAAGATGCTCACCAAACTTGGCAGAACAATGGAAAAACACAATGAGGTCTTCAACAAAGAGACAGAAAAAAGAAAAAAGCAACAGAAGTTACAAAGCTGAGGAATGCAGTAACTGGATGGAAAAATATGCTAGAGGGGCTCAAAAGCAGCCTGGATGAAGGAGGAGAACATATCAGCAAACTGGGAAATGGAGTGGTGGACGTTACCCAAACAGAGTACCAAGCAAAAAAACATTCTGAAAGGTGAAATTTCCTTAAGGGACCACTAGGACAATACCAAATAAAACAATATTCACAGTATAGATGTCCCAGAAGGAGAAGAGAAAGAAAAGGAGCCAGAAAGCTTATTTAAAATATAAAAGCTGAAAACTTCCCTAACTTAAAAGGTAACAGACACCCTGGTGCAGGAAGCAGAGAGTCCCAAATAAAATGAACCCAAGATATCTATACAATACACATGAGAATTAAAATGGCAAAAGTTCAAGATAAGAGACAATCTTAAAAGCAGGAAAAAAAACAACAAAAAACCAAAAAACCCAAACCTGATTAAGTCTTAGGTATAGGGGAAACTCCAAAAGGCCATCAGCGTATTTCTTAGCAGAAACCTTGCAAGCCAGAAGAGGGTGGCAGGAAATACTCAGAGAGCTGAGGGACAAAACTACTAACCCGGAATTCTCTACCTGGCAAGGTTATCATTTAGAATTGAAAGGGGAGATCAAGAGTTTTCCAGATAAGCAAAAGCATGAGGAGTTCATCTTCACTAAACCAGGCTTAAATAAATGTTAAAGGGACTTCTACAAGCTTCTATGAGCTGAAAACAAATAACATTAACAACAACAATGAAACCACACAAAAGTAAAAATATCACTAAAAAAGGTAAATATATAGTAAAGGTAGAATGAGTCAATTATTTATAAGGAAAGTATGAAGGTTAAAAAAGAACTAATAATAAAATTAACTAAAACTACAATAATTAAAGTAGGCATAAAATAAAAAGATGTAATATGTGATATTAAAAATACAAAATGTGGGTGTTGGGGGGGAGTAAAAATATAAGATTCTGGAATGTGCTCAAATTTATGTTGCTGTTAGCTTAAAACAGACTGGCAGCTATATACAGGGGAGGCTGTATGTGAATGTAATAGTAACCACCAAGCAAAAACCCATAGCAAGTACCCAAAAGATAATGAAAAAGGAATCTAAACCTAACACTAAAAAAAGCCAATGAAGTACAAGGGAAGAGAGAAAAAGAAGAAAGGAACAGAGAGAAACTCAGAAACAGCCAGAAAACAATTAACAAAATGGAAATAAATACATACCTATCAATAATCACTTTAAATATAAATGAACTAAACACTACGATCAAAAGACACAATGTGGCTGAGTGGGTAAAAAACAAGATCTATCTACACGCTGCCTACAAGAAACTTACTTCAGGAGTAAGTAAATAGACTGACAGTGAAGGGATGGACGAAAATATTCCATGCAAATGGAAATTCAAAGAAAGCTGGTGTGGCTATATTCATAGCAGTCAAAATAGACTTTAAACAAAGACTGCAATGAAACACAAAGAAACACATTACATAATGACAAAGGGATCAATCCAGCAAGGATATATAACATTTATAAATATATACACACCCAACACAGGAGAACCAGGATATAGAAAACAAGTATTAAAGTACATAAAGGGAGAAGTGACAGCAACATAGTAATAGCAAGGGACTTTAACACCCCACTTACACCAGTAGACAGATCATCCAGACAGAACATCAGTAAAAGAACATGGACTTCAAACAACATGTTAGACCATATGGACTTAATAGATGCACGCAAAACATTCCATCAAAAAGCAGCAGAATATGCATTTTTCTCAAGTACACATGGAACATTCCCCAGGACAGATCAAAGGTTGGCCACAGAATAATTCTCATTAAATTCAAGACTGAACTCATAACAAGCATCTTCTCAGACCACAATGGTATGAAATTAGAAATCAATTACAAAAAGAAAACTGGAAAAACCATCAAAATGAGGAGATTAAACAACATGTTACTGAACAACCAATGCGTCACTGAAGAAATCTAGGAAAAAATTTTAAAAATACATTGAGACAAATGGAAACAGAAATACAACATGCCAAACTTAATGGGATGCAACAAAAGTGGTTCAAAAAGGAAAGTTCGTAGCTATACAGGAATACCTCAAGAAACAAGAAAAATCTCAAACAGTTTAACTTTGCCCTTAAGGAATTAGAGAAAGAAGAACAAAGCCCAAAGTTAGAAGGAAGGAAATGATAAAGAAGAAAGTGTAAATAAATGACACAGAAACTAAAACAAAACAAAACAAAACAACCAAACAAACAAAACCCTCCCAAAAGCCCTATAAAAACCAAAAAACATCAATGAAATTGACTTTTTAAAAAAATAATAAAACTGACAAACCTTAGCAGGACTAACCAAGAAGTAAGAGAGCTCAAATAAAATAAAAAATGAAAAAAGAGAGATTACAATTGATACTACAGTAGTAAAAAGGATCATCGAGACTATTATAAACAATTACATGCCAACAAATTAGACAACTAGAAGAAATGGATAAACTCCTAAAAATATATAATCTTCAGGACTAAACCATGAAGAAACAGAAAATCTCAACAGATACTTATTAGTAAGGACACTGAATCAGTAATTGACAATTTTCCAACAAACAAAAGTCTAGGACTAGATGGCTTCACTAGTGAATTCTACCAAACATTCAATATCCATCCTTCTCAAAAATGCCAAAAAACTGAAGAAGAGGGAATGCTTCCAAACTCATTTTACGAGGCCAGCATTATCCTGATACAAACCAGGCAAGGACACTACAAAACAAGAAAATTACAGGCTAATATACTTAATGAATAAAGATGCAAAAATACCCAACAAAATAATAGCAAACTTTATTCAACAATACATTAAAAGGGTTATATAATGTGGTGCCCAGGTGGCTCAGTCAGTTAAGTGTCTGACTTTGGCTCAGGTCACGATCTCAGGGTCCTGGGGTGGAGCTCTGACTCCGGCTTCCTGCTCAGCAGGAGTGTGCTTCTCCCTGTGCCTCTCCCCTAGCCCAGCTCATGCGGGCTCTCTGTGTCTCTAATTAATTAATTAATTAATTATTTAAACAATATGCTCAAATAGGATTTATTCTAGGGATGCAAGAATGGTTCAACATCTGCAAATCAACCAACATGATACACCACATTAACAAAATGAAGGATTAAAATCATACGATCATCTTAACAGATGGAGAAAAATCATTTGACAAAACCCAACATCCATTTATGATAAAAACTCTCAACAAAGTGGACAGAGAGGGAAAATACCCGAAGATAATAAAGGCTGTATACAACCAATTCACAGCTAACATCATATGCAAGAGTGAAAAGCTAAAAACATTTCTTCTTAGATCAGGAACAAGTTAAGAATGCCAATTCTTGTTGCTTTTATTCAACATAATGTTGGAAGTCCACAGCAATCAGGCAAGAAAAAGAAATAAAAGGCATACAAAGTGGAAAGGAAGAAGTAAAACTGTTGCTATTTGCAGATGCCACTTTATACAGAAAATGCTAAAGATTCCACCAAAAAACTGTTAGAATACACAAATTCAGTACGGCTGCAGGACACAAATCAATCTATAGAAATCAGTGGTGCTTCTATATACTAACAACAAACTATCAGGAGAGAAATGAAGAAAACAAGCCCATTTACAACTGGATTAAAAAGAATAGAATGACTAGCAATAAATTTAACCAAATAAGTGAAAGGCCTATATATACCAAAAAACTATCAGACACTGATGAAGGAAACTAAAGACACAAAGCAGTGGAAAGATACTTGATGTTCATAGATCAGAAGAATCAATAGTGTTAAAATGTTCATACTACACAAAGCAATCTACAGATTCAACGTAATCTGTATCAAAATTCCCATGGCGTTCTGACAGAACTGGAATAATTCTAAAATTTGTGTGAAACCACAAAAAGACCCTGAAGAACCAAAGTGATCTTAAAGAAAGAAAAAAGCTGGAGGTATCATGTACCTCGACTTCAAACTATATTACAAAGCTATAGTAGTCAAAACAGTACATACAGTACTGGCATTAAAAACAGACATGCAGATCAATAGGGTAGAATCAAGAGTCCAGAAATAAAGTTGCACATATACAATTAATTTACAACAAAGGAACTAACAGAAAAAGGATAGCCTCCTCAATGAATGGTGCTGGGAAAACTGGACAACCACACGCAAAAGAAAGAAACCAGACAACTATCTTAGATCATACTTAAAAATTAAGTCCAAATGGATTAAAGACTTGAATATAAGACCTGAAACCATAAAATTCCTAAAAGAAAAACATAAGCAGTAGGCTACCTGATATAAGTCTTAGTGATGTTTTTGTGGATCTGACTCCAAAGGCAAGGGAAACAAAAGAAAATATGAACAAATGGGACTAAAGGTAAAGAGCTTTAGCACGGCAAGAAAGTCATCATCAAAATGAAAAGTAACCTACTGAGAGAAGGTATTTGCCTATTATATACCCAAGAGGGGTTAACATCCAAGATGTGTAACAAATTCATACTTAAGGCCCAAGATAACCTAATTTAAAAATGGGCAGAGGATCTCAATAGACTTTTTCCTAAAGAAGACTTATAGATGGCATTTTAGGCACATGAAATGCTATTCAAAATCACTCATTATCAAGGAAATGCAATTCAAAACCACAGTGAGGTATCAGTTCATACTGGTTGGACTATCATCAAAAAGAAATAACAAGCACTGGTGAGGACGTGGAGAAAAGGGAACCTTTGTGCTCTGCTGGTGGGAATGGATTGGTGCAGCCACTCTAGAAAACAGTTCATGGAGATTGCTCAAAATATTAAGAATAAAAAACTACCATATGATCCAGCTATTCCACTCTTGGATATTTACCTGAAAAATACAGAAATACGAATTCAAAAAGGTATCTGTTCCCCAATGCTCACAGCAGCATTGCTTACAGTAGCTAAGATACGGCAATGCTCTGACTGCCATGGATAGAGAAACATGACCACAAGAATGAAATCTTGCCATTTGTGAAAACATGGATAGAACTTGATGATATAATGTTAAGTGAAATTAGAAGAGAAAGACATAAACAGTATGATTTTACCTATAAGTGAAAAATAAAACAAAAAACAAACTCATAGACACAAAGAACAGATAAGCGGTTACCAGAGAGGAAGGGGATTGGAAGTTCAGGTGAAATGGGCCAAGGTGGCCAAGTGTATGCTGATGAATGGTAACAAGAATTTTGGAGGTCATCACATTATCATGAACACCGATCTCAAATTATAATTTTGGACACCAAAAACATATATTGTGTTATACACTCATTCTACCACAATCAAAAAGAAAACATGAAAAAAAATGGTTAAGATGGTAACTTTCATATGCTATGCATACCTCACTATACACATGCGCACCAACTTAAAGTGAGGTATACTTCTGTAGTAAGGAAACAGATGATACACTTAACACAAACAGGGCTGACTTACGTAACAGGTATGGGAGGAAGACCAGAGGACCAAGAGGAGTGGGCTGTTACCATGTCTGGGCCCACTTCCTCAGGAGTGTGCCTTGAGAAGTGTAGTGAGCTTCCCTCTATAGCCAGAGCCAACCTGAGATAACCTCTCAGGGAGAAGGTGAGACATGATCCCCCAACTTCATTTTCCCTCTTCTCACCCTGATATCCTGCACAGCACTCCCATGGCCAAACCCACTTAGAAGCTCAAGAGCACTGGACTATTGTTTGGGTCCCTGGCAGAAAGCGGGGTGGAAAAGAAGGCAACAGAAGTGAGAGGCAATCAAGAGTCAGCAAAATCCCCGTGCAGCAGAATGGAGAGAATGTCCAACATTGCTGAAAGAAAAACAGCAAGTTGCAGGCCAGAAGACCCACTATTATGTGATTCATGGTAGGTGGAGGGGGACCACCCCAGTATGTGTATATTCTACCAGTAAATGCAGAATGGAGTCTAATGGAGTCTTACCAACTGGTAAGAGATTTCTGGGGCAGGGATGAGGGGAAATCAAAAGGGACTTTGGACAGATCTGTAAGTTTTCAAAGATTTTCAAGAAAAATGTGCTCATGTGCCACTTGTACAGTTCAATGTTTATAAGAAATGGGTAAATGCAATCATTTGATCATTTGTTTTTATAAAACACAGATACCTCTAGCTCTTACAAAATTGGATTAGGTAGTTTACAAGTAGATGCGCCCTAAAGTCTTTAAGTGAGTAAAATGTTGTAAGAGAAAAAGTTCTGTCATCTCAAGCTATGTCTATATCAGAGGTTCTCAAAGTGTGGCCCCTGGATCGGCAAGCAGCATCACACCACCTGGAACTTGACAGAAACAAGTATGTTCAGACCCAACTCTAGACCTACTGAGACAGAAACTCTGGGACTGGCATTTGGGAAGAAAGTTGTATGGGCTATCGTAGTGGGTCAAAATTTCAAGCGTAGCTGTTGCTGGACCCTGTGAGCCCGAGCTGCCATGTACAGTAGAACATGCTATGCACTGAACAACTGAAGGAGGCACTCTTCATACAGATTATGATGAGAAGGATGACTCCCAGGGTTGTGCAGTACAAAACCTGCATTCTATACCTGGCAGTTTTTAAAGCAGAGGGAACCCATGGAAAGTTTTTAGCAAAAGGAATACATAATTTGTATTTGAGAAGCTATCACTGGCACCAGGTAGGAGAGAGGCAGGGGCTACCTGTAGGCACTCTATCATGTGTATATCATTGGGGCCATTTACAAGCTGCATCATGAGTGAATTAAAGTAAAAGACACCTTGAATGGAATTCAAGTTGTCCTTATAGCCAACCTTCAAATTCAGGCTACCAGATACTTGGGTCTATATTAGCAGAAAAATGCAACAAAGGAAAAAAAAGACTATCAGAGACTTGCAAGTTAAGTACAGAGAGATTGAGAGAGAGAGACAGAGAAGGACATGGAGGCAGAGCAGAGGCAAGCAGGTCTTGCAGAGGAAGAGATGAGCTTTATGGCAAGATAGCTGGAGGAAGACACACAAAGCCAGGGGACAGGTCTGGCTGGGGATATTGATCTGAAATCCATCAGCACCCAGATGGTAGTGAAACCACAAGTGAGGATAAGATCAGTCCAGAGGAATGCATAAACACTGGAAAAGAAGGGTGTTAGGGACTGGGCCTGCAGAAGCTCTACATTTAAGAAGCACAGAGGCCGGTGGAAAAGTGGGTTTGAAAGTTGGAGGCTGGAAAAAACCGGCAGACACACAACCAAAGAACTACTGGCATGGGAGAGTCAAGAGTTTAATTCAAGAAAGACATGTCAGCAAGAAAAAAAGAAAAAAAAAAAAGGGAGGGGACAAGCACAGGGAAGCTTTGCCCAAGTGCTCTGTCCCTGGGAAATGTTCTGCTACTGGTAGGCTCTTTAAACTGGTCAGTGTGCCTGCAGTGCCACTGGCCCCATCCCTGCTACGTAGCCTGATGTAAGACTTCACGCTTCTGGACACCTCTTCCAGGGCCGGGGTACAACCCATACCCCCCATTCATTCTCATTTTTGAGGAGCGAGATCAGCTGAGCAAAGCTTCGCCAAGTTTCAGAGGGACCAAAAATGTGCGTTTGGGAGGAGTGGGCGGCGGGCAGATGGTGCTGGATTAAAAAGATGCTGGTTTGCTCACGGTTCTGCGGTGTCTGAATCGTCTCCAGCACAGCAGTGGGGGCTCAGGAATTCCATCAGATGACCTAAAAACTTGTGAATCTCTCCCAAAAGACTTTATCCCCTACAAGACACCGAGGGGGGAGGGAGGCAATTCTAGAGGATCTGAGATTACAGAGAACCCGGGATTCTTGGGTTGCACATACTTTGCTCTGAGTCTATGTTTCACATTGTGTCGCAATTGTTTATATTTTACCACTTCTACCCTGCTAACCCCCTCTCCAATGAGGCTGTAAACCCTTGGAAAACAAAGGCTATCTTAATCATCTTCTGTATCCTTACTGCCCAAGCTGGGGCTGCTGTGCAGTCATCAGACCCCGAAATACCTGTTCAATCAGGTATTTTGGGAAGGATGATTTATAGACGTGCCGGTCAACGGCACACCTTTCCATTAGCTGAAGTTCTAAGACTTGAGTGTGCTAAGCAGGGTTGACAAACTGTAGTCTCCTGAGTAAATTTTGGCTGTGTGGCTATTGTGGGAAGGCTTATGAGGTTTGAAATGACCAGAAAAAAAATTTTTTTGGTGATGTGTGAAATTACATGAAATGTTTGTGTCCAGGGGCACCTGGGTGGCTCAGTGGGTTAAAGCCTCTGCCTTTGGCTTGGGTCATGATCTCTGGGTCCTGGGATCGAGCCCCGTATTGGGCTCTCTGCTCAGCAGGGAGCCTGCTTCCCCCTCTCTCTCTGCCTGCTTCTCTGCCTACTTGTGATCTCTGTCAAATGAATAAATAAAACCTTAGAAAAAAAAAAGAAATGTTTGTGTCCATCAATAAAGTTTTATAGGAACACAACAACACCCATTCAGTTCTGTATTATTGACAGTTACTTTAGGGCTCTGTCAGTATTTTTTTATATATTTATTTGACACAGAGAGAGAGCGAACAAGCAGGGAGAGTGGCAGGCAGAGGGAGAAGCAGGCTCCCCCCTGAGCAAGGATGTGGGGCTTGATCCCAGGACCCTGGGGTCATGACCTAAGCTGAAGGCAGAAGCTTAACTGACTGAGCCACCCAGGTGCCCCAGGGCTCTATTAAATACTGTTGAGTAGTTGTGACAGAAATAGCATGGCCCAAAATGATTACTTTTTTTTTTTTTTTTTACCATTTATGGAAAAGGTCTGCTGACCCCTACTATCAAGGAACACAAAATGAGATAAACATGAGATTATTTATCACGAGTAGAGTTCTTTAAGACTTTCTAATCACTGACATGAAAACAAAAGACATTTTTGCCCACCATGGGGCACAAACATCAATACATCCTAGTGGAGTAAAGCAGCAGACTCTGGGCCCATAAAAGCTTGCACTACTCACCATGCTAGAAGAAGGTCTGACAGGTTACCTACTTCCTAAGCTTCAGTCTCCTTGGCAGTAAAATGGGCACCTTAAGACTTTTTTCTCAGAAGGTTGTTCCAAGAATCAAATGGTACGATGCATTTTTACCTCTTAAGCTTACACCTGACGTCTAGTAAGCATTTGCTTAATGAAACTACTCTAATTTTCTTCATTGTCTCTGGAGGACTATTTCACTTTGATACAAGCTCGTTGATATTCCCCTCTAAAATGAATTACTTATGGGGTGCCTACGTGGTTCAGTCGGTTAAGTCTTGGTTTTGGCTCAGGTCATGATCTTGTGGTCCTGTGCTCAAGTCCAGTGTCAGGCTCCCCATTCTTGAGGATTCTCTCCCTTTCCCTCTGTCCCTCCCCCTGCTCACTGTCTCCCTCTAAAATAAACAGGTCTTTAAAAAATAAATGAAATGAATTACTTGTATCAGACTACAGCTTTTATTATGTCTAATGATGAAAGTTGAATTATTGCTCTAGGACATAACTGACTATGAATTCACTCGACCCTTAAGGATGAGTGTCTAAATAAAACATTAGAGTCTTATGATAAAGATATTCCAGCCAATGAAATATGACAAGAAAAAAAAAAAGAGATATTTGAAAGAGAAACAGTTCTCATGATCTAGAAATAACATGATAGACTTCCTCAGAAAACCTTACAATGAACTATAAAACTATTTAAATAGTCACCCAGTACAATAGCTATAGACATATGCATATATACACATATGTACACATACACACATGTAGTGGTACATGTACACACAGACACATACATAAACATAAAACACCAAACAGCAAAAGAAATGTGTAGAAATAATTCTCTGCAGAAAGATACAGTGTGTTACTGAGGGGCATTAAGGAATGTCATGAAAAAATATGGATCATAACACTTCAAGTAAGTGAAAAACAGGACCACAAAAGCAGAACAGTTGGTTAATGGTCCAAAGAGAAATCTGACAGAGTAACTAGAGGGATGGAAGAGCTTCAAACAAACCTCCACCTCCGTATCACACAGCAGAATAACACACAGCCCTCCCATTGCTCAGACGTTGGCCAGTGCTTTCTGGAAGCTGCTTTCATTTAGGCCTGAGCAGATGCAACTGGCAGAAAGGAAGCAGGCGGCTTTGGAAAAGCAGCAGGAAATGAACAGGCAGGGAGCACATTCATGGAGACCCTGGCGAAAGATCCAACGTGTTCTGTAAAAGGAGCGACAGAGCCTGGGAGTCGATTCTTTGGATTTACAAATCAGGAAGGAATAGGTTCAGGACTGTAAAATATTTCTTACATGCTGATAGATACCAGAGGCCACACTTAGCCTTCCCAGGAACCTTTCTGTTCACAGCAAACTTGTATTCTGGTGTTGGGGAAACATTTTGGGCTAGAAGGGCTCACATTAATTTATAATCCTGCAGAAGGGAGAAAAGGCAACTGAAGACCACCAACCCTTTTACAGTTAAGGTTGCAAACATATCCAAGATTTTTGGAGACTGGGAGACAGTCTACCTTGCAGAATTGGGGGGAAAAAAAAACACAGAAATTTAAGTAAAAAGTAGAAGCCATGTACATATTTTCCCTTCCTGTAACACAAAACTCCTTTCTCCCAAAGATATTCAAAATCAGGCTTTAAAAAATCCTTAACAACTGCACTGATGGATATTAGTGCTAGCAGCCTGAAGGAAATCAGAGGGAGATGTGAAGTTCCATCTGATTCACAAATTAGCCGCACGAGACACAGCAGGTCCAGAAAAAGCAGTGACCTTTGCAAGTAGGTTGTGACCTCCATAGGCCACTCATCACAGCTGCTGGGGCTGGCTGCAGTGTGGTCAGGTGTGCCCTGGGAGATCAGAAGGCCCCTTTATTAAAAATGAAAGAGAACTTGATCTTCTCATACTGCTTTGATGTGAGATCAGCAATTTCTAATAAAAGGGATTTTTTTTTTCCTGGACAGGACCACAGAGCCCAAATCTATATTTAGAAGAGTATGTTGTCACTGGCAAGCTCTAGTTTAATTAATTGCAATTTATAAAGGAATAGCTAGGGTTAGTGCCATGGTTAACCAGTCATGCAGATTAAAAGTGAACATAATTCTACTTTACATTTGGGGAAACTAGCTGGTGTAGCTCAGGAGGTAAAACGTACCCCAAGAGGGACAAGAGACATGTGATTTTCAATAATTTGTTTAAAAAAGAAATGTTGCCTCCTGCGGCAGAATCAAAATGTGCGGGTAGGTACTCACAGAAAGATTTTTCAGGGAACATTTTTGGTGGTCTGCCTGATGCTGCTCTGTGAAAAACAGAGCAAATAAATTAGCATTCATTAATTTTATGCCTTGCGTGTTTCGGCATTTACAATTACTATGCTCTTTTGAGGACTTTCTTGCTCAGAATTAGGACTCTGTACAATCTTTTTTTTTCTTTTAAAGAATGTATATAAAGGCAGAAGAACATCATTTTTTATGAATACATGTCAGGTTTCTAAGGAACCAAGCCCCATAAAAGACCACTAAGGAAATATGTGGAGGCAGAACTTCAAAACTTGTCCTTCTCCTTCTGTTCTCTCGCATCTGGAAGAGGGGAGGGGACGGTGACATGTGGCCAGTTAAAGGCGTTCATAGAAAGTCGAAATCTCTTTCATGCTTATACATTTGAACATATGTAATAAAAGAGAGAAAACACGACAACCCCAGGGGCAGCTGCAGAATCTTCTACTGATTGTGAGTAGTTTCTAAGATCTAAGTATTCTTTCTCGGTAACCATGTTCTGTCATTTTGAGCAGCTACTTTATGGGACCCCCTGGTACAGAGACTCTTTCCGGCTCTGGGCTTATACACCACATCCCGTCCCCTCTGCTGAAGCCCTCTGCTCCCGGCTGATCCCCTGGCTAACTCTAATTCTGCCAGATCTCAGCTCGAATGTCACTGACCCCGAGAAGCCTGGCCAGATTCACCAGCCTCACTGAGCTCCCCATGCCTGGCTCTTTCATCTCTCAGGCTCCTCTGTTCCTAGCACTAAGCACAGTGTGCTGCTCTTGCGTTCTTCGTGTTTGCTTATGTTCTGTCCTTTCCCCACTGGATTCTGAGCTTCCTCGGGGGGTGGGGGGTGCAGGGACCTTCCGTGCCGGCAGAGCACAGACACTACAATGTCACAATTAGAATGCAGGTTTTAGAGGTGGACTGCTGGGTTCCTACCTAGCTCCACTACGTACAGGCCGTGTGAACTCAGCAAGTCACGTCACTTCTCTGGGCAGTGGTTTCAACATCTTAGGTGGGAATAGGGTTAATAACACCTATACTCCTGTCTTCTATGGTTAAATTCAAATGTGATGATAGAGGTAAAGCACTTAAAATGATCCCTGACATACAGGAAGCACTTCATAAATGAACACTATTATTATTCACCACTGTATACCTAGTACCAGGCACAGGTGTCATACTAAAACGTGTTCAAATACTTACTAAAGCAATACACTCTAATATATCTGAGTATTCTTGCAACAACTCATGAAGTGATTCTACATCCACGTCAGAGACGGAATTAGAGAGATTATCAATGCCTTCTCTGATCTCTCACAACACTCTAGAAACTCCCAGTTTTGGAGTCCCAGCCCCACCAGCCTCAACTCAGGGCATTTCCAGTACATCTCCTGAGAGTTTTCACACCAACCTGTTGAGGGTAGGAACAATCAAAAACCAAGCAAACAAGAACAAATCTATAAACATAAAACAATGTTTATTTGATTATGAATATGGTATGATGTAGATGCTCTCCTGTCCTGTCCCATAAACCCTTTGAACCTTGGTTTTTCCCATCTGTGAAATGGGGATAATAGAGATGAAAGGAGGGAATATATGGAAGAATTGCCTCCCACAGGGACTGGCATTAACTAGGTCCTCAAAAAAGTGTAACTTTTGTTACCTATTCCCTCCTCCTCTCCAGGGGATATAAACCAGTAAATGATTTTTAAGGCCATAAGTTATACTTATCCTACATCTCATCAACTAAGAATCCATTAGGAGAAAAAAATAAAATCCATTAGAAACAACTATTTTGCTTTCAAATTATAGGGTAGTTAGAATGCTGAGACCCTTGGATTTACAACAGGTACTGTATTAGGCCATTCTCCCTATGCGTTTCTACATTGTCTTATGATACAATATGAAAAATAAAAAATCCCATCTGAACTAGAATCTGCCAACCTGGCCACTTCCAGTTCTTAAATGTATAGCATAGGGGGAAAAAAAAATCATACATTCTGACCTGTTCTTAGAATTCTCAAACTCATGGGGTGGCTCAGTCAGTTAAGCATCTGACTCTTGGTTGCAGCTCAGGTCATGATCTCAGGCTTGTGAGATCCAGCCCTGCCTCAGGCCCCATGCTGGGTGTAGAGCCTGCTTGGGATTCTTTTTCTCCCTCTCCCTCTGTCCTCCCTGCCCCACTTCTCCCCTTACCCCTCTTAAAAGAAAAAAAAAATTCTCAAACTCATGAATAAAGTTGTTTCAGGGGAAGTGGCTATTTTTCTTTGAGCTATTTGAAGTAGTCCAACTAATTATTAACAGAATTTGCCCACTCCCAACATTAGAAAGATTCATTTGCCAGAACTCTGGTCAGTGGGGGCTAGCACTGTTCCAAGAATACAAGGGGAATCCTAAAAAAAAATCACATTTCGTGCCTTGTCCCAGACTACCCAGAAAGACCACATGACCTAAAAACCAAATAATGGAAATAAACCCTCATTTACTTGGATTGGGAAAAATGTAAAAAACACTTCCCCATGATAAACTGATAAGTAAGGCTCCATTCATGAGCACAGATTACAGGCACTGCCCAAAGCCCCCTGGCTTATGTCCAGACCCAAGAAACCTGGACAAATCACTCAGTGCTATGAAGGTCAAGGTCAATGGGCAGAGGGGCTGTGAGGTCAAGGGCTGCCCACCACAGGCTGGAAAGGCTGCAGGCAACATTGCTCCTTATTACTGACATGGTCAGCCACCTTGGATTCCTCCTGGCCTAGACTGACTGCCTGAGAAACGGGTACGCTCGAGCCGCGGGTTTAAAACTCTGCTGGTTAATCTTTCAAAGGCCCAGTGCTGTTTATTCAGTGTGTGGAAAGGTTAAACCAAACGGCTTCCCTTCCGAAGGGCAGGTAAGCTTCTTGCTAAGGAGTTTGAAGACTACCACTGTAGAGAAAAAAAAACGTTTCAATGGCCAAGAGGGCAATGGGCAAGGAATGATCGATAAGGATTAGACAAGTCATGAAATACACAGTACAGCTCTGCTGAAATTAGACTGATGCCACGAGAAGAGAATGTGGCCCCATTCCAGCCCAAGGAAGATCAGAAACTCGAGGAAACTGTTGGAAATAAACACAGGATTCCAAAAGCTGAGAACCTTTTATATGCAATCGTGAAGTTACATAGATAATTCCAACTTCTGCTGATTTACACACTAAACATCATTCTTCACTCTATTTTTGGCTGCATTATTAATGATGTCGGTATCCCAACACTGCCATGTAATGGCGATTTAAACAAAACAGTAACAAAATGAAGCATTTTTACAGGCTAGTGAAATGGAATCAGGAATGTTTCCCATCCCACTGGGTTCTCTAACTGGATTTTATATCTGGCACAGAGGTCTGTGTATCACTGCCTTTTGCAGTGGGAGGAAGGCAGACAGACACAAGGAAAAGTGGGTATTTTTAGTGTCAAGAACTTTTTTTGAAACAAACAGCTAATAGGGATTGTTTAAAAACCCTGCTAGATCTGTCAAATAAAAATAAATAAAATCTAAAAAAAAAAAAAAACAAAAAAACACTGCTAGAAACATCTAACCCAAAGAGGGATAAAACTTGCTGAGCAAAAGAACTCTGGCAAGAGCAATATACAAGTAATATACACTCAAACACACTTAAGATGCTTTTGTTTTATGTTCCCATGGCTAGGGCTGGGGAGCAAAGATTTGGGACTGAGGTCCATGAGTGCAAATAAAAATTAAGCACTTCTGCTGGAAAGAAATTTACACACAGTCTTCCTACATCACTTGGGCTTCATTCATTATTCCATTAAACCTGAACTTGGCAACCTCAAAAATGTGACCTCGAGGGGCTTCTTGGAATTCTACTCCTTGATCAAGACCTATAAGGCAGAGACTGTAGAAGTTATCCGGCCTGTACCTCTGCCCCTCGCTGTGTTTATGTCAATCTGCTCTTCCAAAAAATTAGTAAGGAAGTAAGCCTAGGGCACCCGGACACCAGGTACAGATGGCAGGCCTGTGGTCTGTGCTACATGCTCTTCTCGACCCTCAAAAACCCCACCCTGCCTGTTACTTTATACCCCTGGTCACTTGCATTTGCTGCCTCTGGTGCCCTGGTGCTCTTCCTGCCTCACTGCTCCCAGACAGAGCCCAGATCACCCATTCCCAAGTCAAGCCAGCAAATACTGACTCCATCAGCAACACACTCTGTTACACGAGGGGGCTCCAGGGAACATCAAAGATACAGGAACAGTAGGACAGTGCTTGTCTTCAAGGGGATGACAAGGAAATTAAGAACTCCTTTTTGCAATATGGGGGGGTAGAACTAGATCGTCTTGATGGACTTATGAGTTCTCCAAAAAGAAGAGAATTTTCGCCAGCTCCTCTTATAAAGGGGACCACAGGAGTTCAGAACATCAGCCAGACTGGATGGTCTAAATTCTCTGCCATTTCACTAACTGCCCTAATTGGGGGAAGTCATTTCATCAGCCTGTGCCTCAAGCTCCTCACCTGTCAACAGGGGAGAAGAATCCTTCCTTGTAAAGTGGTGGTGGGGATTCAATGAATCAACACCCAGCAAGCCCTCCGAACAGTGTGTGCGACACATGAGCACTCTGTACAAGACTGCCGTCAACATCATCAACATTATTACCATGACTTTACTCCCTACCCGTTTACTTCATTCCTTCGGCTGATAACTGCTACGAAAGCCCATGGCAAAGCCACAGAACAACCCCTTCCCACTCTGGCAGGCACATTTTGGCCTCACCGTGGCGGTTCTGTTCCATTGTGCTCCCCACCAGCCTGAAGTCGACAGTGGTATGCTGGAACAGGGGGGACAAAGATGTCAAGAGAGGTCTGGTTCTTTTACTGAGCGCGGTGTAGACACATTTTATGACTTCATACTTATGCAATAAAAATTAAGTGGTTACCTAAGACGACTACCAAAGGACAAAACCATGATTATGTATCGGTTCCCTAGAAAACCTTGCACAGAAATGGATGCTAGTCGAGAACTACTTATTAATACCCTCAAGATCCATGCCAATGTATTTACATTTTATGAAAACCAAGGTGATTCTTGGTTCCTTGAGAGCAAAAAAAAAAAAAAAAAGTCAAAGTAATCAAAGTGATCTTATTAAAAAGTCCCAGCATACCAGGCTATACTAAATCTAGGTCAAGTAGAAGACCCAAATGGCCTACAGAATTGTAGATGTCATTCGAAGTAGAACATGCCTCTTAAATAACAGAGATCAATTTTTTTTTACAAAAATTTAAGCCATAAGTCTTGAATTTCTTTCTTAGGGAGAAAATCAGAGATATCTTCAGTTAATATTTATTTCTGATGTACTTCAAAACATAATCAAAATTCTGAAATTCTTTTTTTTTAAAGATTTTATTTATTTATTTGAGAGAGTGAGAGAGTGAGAAAGTGAGAGAGAGTGAGGAAGGACAAGCAGCAGGAGGGGCTATGAGAGAGGGACAAGCAGACTCCCCACTGAGCAGGGAGCCTGCTGAGTCAAAGTCAGAAGCTTAAACATCTGAGCCACCCAGGTACCCCAAAACTTTGGAATTCTAAGGAAGAGACATCAAAAATTCACTGAATGGACCAGTAGGTCAATGGACAACTCTTCTGTCACTTAACTGGGATAAGTTTAGCAGGTTGTGAGGAAGACCAGAAAAGTATAAAGCTTCGAAGAAAAGAGAGCTGGGGAAATCCAAAAGATTATTATGAGACTAAATTTTTTTTATTAAGGTACAGCTGACACACAATGTTACATTAGTTCCAGGTAAACAGCACAGCGATGCCTCAAGTTTCTATGTTACGCTGGGCTCACCACAAGCATAGCTACCCTCTGTCCCCATACAACACTATCACAATACCATTGACTGTATTCCCAATGATGTACCTTCTGTCCCTGTGACTTACTCATTCCATAAATGGAAACCTGCACCTCCCACTTCCCTTCTACCATTTGTCCATCCCTCCACTTTCCTCATCTCTTGTTCACCTGCAAATCTATCTGGTCCTACACAATTCTCAAGTATCCAACTCGAATCGAGAGGGCTGATCTGTTCCAGATCATGCTTGATAGTGAATTATCCTGTTTGTTTTGAATCAACTGAATCCTGCCTTCTCCATCCTAAGCCATATTCCCTATTTGGCTGGTGGCATCAGAATAATTCTCCCCACTCATGATCTCTACCATTACCAAGTTTGCCTGTGTGATGCTTGAGTGACTTGGGTGTGTACTTGTCGCCCCACTCAAAGGCTGGTTGTAGGAGCTGATCCTCCTTCCCAACCCCAGCCCCAAATCCTTTCCCAGACACTACTACTGATGAGTTGCTGCCCAAACTCCATTTTGACTCAAGTGGGTACGTGGAAGGAGGCACCTGTTCTTCAGCCACAAGAAGGTGCACAAGGCATTTCCTTCCTTCCTCAGAGCCAAACACATCTCAAAGCCCATCTGTAGCCTCCAAACGTGTCAGTGCTATACAACACAGACACATCTGCTCATGGAGTCCAGTCAGCCGAACATCTGGACTGGGTACTGTTAACCCTTTAGGTGCCCTCAGGGAGCAGGCAGAAACATGACAGAGGGAGGGGTGGTCTGCGTATCTCATCTCCTCCTATGTGAAGCCACTACCTCTCAGCTCCCACTGACTGCTGGTTCTGCAGGGAGGAGCACAGCAAGGGTCGTATGGCCAGAGAGTCTCAGTTTTCTAATAAAGCCAGAAACCTAGACTTCTCTGTAAGCATCTCCTCTCAATTTTATGTTGGCTTCAAATTCCAAACATTTTTAGACACAGTGATAGGTGGACCAAACATCTCTCTTAGCCACATGCAGCCTATGCGATACCAGTTGTGGAAATGACCCCCCCAAAAAGCAAGGAAACCTGAGTCGCAACTCCCATCTCCCCAGTGTTTGTAAAGTACCAATAATAAGGACCGTCACAGGCTAGGTACCAGTCTAAGTGCTTTCCACGCACCATCTCCTTTTGATTCTTATTATAAACTGTAATATTACCCCTCTAGCTGGAGAGATTAAAAAGAAAAAAGAAAAAAGACACTTAGGAGAGGGAAGCTCTTATCTAAATTTTCCCAGCCAGGCAGCAGCAGGACTTGAACTGGAGTCTCAACTTTAAACTCTACCAGCTTTCCCACAAACCACAGGACCTACACCTAGAAACAGTAACAGCACAAAGCTGACCTGGCAGGAGGGTCCTCTTAGGTCCTGGGGAAGGTAGCCTTAATGGATCTCTGTGTGACCTGCTAAGGTATGCGCTGCCAAGTCTGTTGTTCTGAGCTCAGTGGTCCAATGCGGTCGTCTCGGAAGTGAGAAATGAGTGTCTTCGACCACATTTCCAATGTACGATTCAGCCCTCCGGCGTGATGTGCCACCTGCAGGAAGATGCCATCAATCTGGCCACTAACAGTATTTGCAAGCAGAATGGCTCTTAAAAATAATAAGAATAATTTTTAGAGAGTAAGACAAACACTTTCGGGAGCCTTCATTCACTGATTCTTTCTTGTATCTATAGGTTTTACCTTGTTGACAAGTTGATTTGGGGGCGCCCGCTGGCTCAGTAAATATGGTGTGCGACTCTTGATCTCGGGATTGTGACTTTGAGCCCCACGATGGGTGTAGAGATTACTTAAAAAAAAGTTGATTTTAATCTTATTATTTCAACATCAAAGCAAGAAAAAGGTTCAACATCAAATGCAGTATTTTTACAAAAGAAGTCCAATAACTTCATCCAGCACTCTTTCTTAATTAACTTAAGCAACTTTCCATATTTTCCTAATGCTTATTTTTTGGCAGAAATTAAAGCAAAAGCAACTGAATCCAAAATTAGTGCACAGGCCAGTTGTGATTTTTATTTGCCTTAGTTTCATCTGACAACAGAGCCATTGTGAGGGACACACTTGCTCACAGAACTTCCAGATCTTCCCCCTCACACTAACCCATTCAAGAACAAGCTTCAAATTACTTACAGCATTGCACAACCACAGGAGTTTTTAACTGCCTATCAACCCCCTGCCTATTTCCAACTACAAACGCAAAGAAAAAAAATTGAGAAAACCTCTATCCAGTGTATTATGACCTCCAAGGACAATTTTTTATTCAAAAAAGAAAATACCTGGCATCCTGTGGGGCTGCAGTCCAGCGTACTTTAAGGAGCAGAAATAGCCCACCAGCGTCATCTCAGCAGTGTACGCAGCAGACACAATATCCACCGAACATCCACACACCCCTGCCACCGCTGTCCTTGTGAAAGTCACCAGATACCTTTGCATTAGAAGCAGGAAGGTCTTATGAAGGTGTAAGAGACCAGGTGAGCAGCCCAGGACAGAGGTAAGCAAAGACGTCAGCGAGGGATGGTACTGGCAGGGCTTCCACTTTGTACTCTCTGTCCCCTCACTCTGGAATACCTTTCACAAATATGAGTGCCATTGCCTCTGGGTCTCTGCTCCCTTGTGACGCCTTCAGGGAGACCTCACCTGAACACTCCATACCAAGCAGCACACGCAGTCCCTAGCCCTTACTCCCCACTGACCACACTTCCTTCCTTCCCTTCACTTTTTATCCTAGCACCCAGCGTCACTGCACATCTTGCGTACTGACCCGTTAATTTATATTCTACCTCTCCACCGCTAGAATGGTAGGTCCATGAGAGCTGGACCGCTGCCCATTCCCTTAATTGCCAAGTCCTCAGGATCTAATAATTAATCAATGCATTATCTTTTGTATGTAATTAATGAATATACAAGTGAACAGAGGCTAGATCATTAATGACCACACCCACCAGAATGTCAGTGCCTGAAAGCAGGGCTCCTGGGTGTCCCAGTGTCCCTGCAGCCTCCCGTGCCATTACCTACAACAGCGTCTGCCATACAGTAATGAATGGCTGGATCAGTGAGTGAATGAATCACACACTCGGGTTCATTCTGCAGCCAAGCTAATTCCACCGGCGGGGCAACGATATTTTCCCACGTGCAGTCAAGACTCCGGTGGAGGTTCAGATTCCTCTTCTTCTGTGTTCGACTCAGACACCTCCACATCTTCGGAGGTGAATGCTGCAGCTACTCAACTGCATCTTCCATGCGTTAATATACTGACTCTTAAAAGAGTGCTGTTGAAAGGAACAGACTCGTTCCATTCACCTCATGGGACGGGACCTTCTTGGTAAGGAAGATGTGTAGGGAAAGCAAGAGAAACCAAAGTGATCAGATCTCAGTAGGTTCAGAAAATCATGGGTCAAGATTTACAAGGAGTTTGTGAACCTGATAGCAGAAGGCCCCTGGCCTTGGCCAGGCAGCCCTACCTCCCCTGTGGGCTCACATTTTGCCACACTTGTCCCACATTGCCTGGTCTTTTCCTTACATCTTGTAGGTAACACCTTCGGACACTGAGGACTCTTGATCATCTTTATGGTAATGAGGATTAGAAAAGAGTGGGGATTCCCTTTCTGTGTTTCTAATAGTGTGCCATTCAATCAACCCCAACTACTACAAAAACAACCCCAACTACTACAAAAAACACTTCTCATTCACCAAGGACAGCACTGAGAAAATCAATGTCGCCATGCCAAGTGCAGTGGGCTAAACTATCGCTCAGAATATTTGCTGCCCTTCCCTGTGGGGGGATTATCCTTCCCTGTGCTGGTCATGTCAGACTTGATCAAATCCCTTAGCAGTGAAACGTGGCTGGGAGGGAGCATGCTCCTTCTGAGCAGAAGATCTGAGACCATTACCTGGTTCCGCCATGTTGTCTTCTCTTTCTGCCTACAGACAGAAATGTCCCAGCTAGAGGGTCACTCCTTCAGCCTAGGTTCTAGAAGGCTGAGCACATGGAACAGGGCTGCTGCTGACCCAGGGTGGACACATAGCAAGAGCAAGAAACAAACCGTTTGCTGCAAGCAGCTAAGCTTTTCAGAAGATATTAATGCTGTAGGACTTAGCCTAAGCAGGATGATACTCTGATGGTCGATTTGCAATGATTGTTCATTTCCTCACACTCTATGCTGTCATTAAACAAGTAAACAAGGAACTGGTACTGCCCTAACAGTAAGCAAGGTCTCCACTCTCTACACTTGAATGGAGACTAACTGGCCCGCTAATGGCAAGGGCCAAATCATGGACTCCCTCTCCCTACTCCTAACATCTGAAGAGAAAGCAGAGGTGCCGGGCAAGATAAAAGCAGACATACATCCATAGAACTGGCTTTTTGGGGACAGAGTATCTTGTGAAAGTTTCACTTGACAATTCACATGGGAAGATGGCAGAGTAAAAACAAATCAAGGTCCATATAGGCCCATAATTAGAGTCATCACACACTTCATAATGTGCATTTCCTAAACTGTCCTCCATGTCATCTGTTGCTACGTGTGGTGTGGACCTGGCACGTACTGTGTACCTTGAAGCCAACTCCAGAACGGGGTTTCTGAGGCCCCCACTTGTGTGGGACGCTGTACAAACAGGCAACGCAAACTCCAGGTATGCCCCGAAGTAACCTCAGCTGAGGATTTAACTGCAGGTAAGGGAAGAATTTACAAGGATATGAATCTGGGGTTTTCCATAATTATATATACTGTAACATCAATGTAAAAAGAAAATGTGATACGATCTAGACAGGCTCCCTTAAATGCACACACCCGATTTAAGAAACGTGACTGATACAAAAGCCAGAATCTTTTTGTGATGCTGAGTTGACTCAAGAAAAACCCCAAAGAAATGTTACTGTAATTTCTTTGTTTGGGCTACAACTTTTCATCACAGTAATCAATACAAATGTCTGTGCCCCCGTAGGGCACACCAGCCATCTCTGACAGATCATGGCATCTGTTCTATTTAACGACTCACAGGTACCAAATGTATATCCAAGAGATGTTGAAGGTTTCATTAAGTTGACTGATTAATACGATCTAAAGATTCAGTGTTCCTTATCAAATTCTACTAGAGTCCCTTCAACGGTCAGGGCTGACCAGATAGAAGTGCAGGGAAGATTCCCGCAGCTGGCTCTCCAGCAGAAAACTGGCGGTGGTCCAGAGCCTGCCCCAACCGCCCAGCCATCCCTTCTCCCGGGGCCGACACTGAGGATGTGGCTTTGCCGGCATGACAGGTATGTGTGTCATTCTGGAGCATGTGTGGTGCCCAGTGAAGAAACACTCAGACACACATCTGAAACCTCTGCCCCTTTGCAAAGATTTCCAGCTGCTTCGAATCCTGAGCACTGAGAACTTATTTTAAGAGACAAAGGTTTCTTTAAACCAATATCCATAATTTAGAGACTGGAAGGAGGGTCCCATGTCTAGAATGCCACATGTGGTCTTCAGATGTCCCCGTCCTTAAGTCCCCCACGGTGGCAGGTTCTCCAGAGGGACATGTTTCCCACGCTCAAGAACCACTGCATCAGAGACCAGAGAGGGAATGGACCCGGAGGGAAATATGACCAAGAGGCACTATTTTACCGGGTGTAGAAGTAACAGTCACAGTGATCTTGACCACTCTAAGAGACATGTTACACTTGCAGAGAATTTCTTCCACGTTGCAAGTCTTTTTTATTGGACCTAGTCATTCTGGTCCACTGGCGAGGCCCCCTATTGTAACCGCATGTGAGAGAGTGATTCCCCTCTCCTCTGGTCCTCCACTGAAAGGTGAGGGCCCACAACCCCAAGTGTTCACAGACACTGCACTATTTCATGTAGCCTCTCCCAACAGGTTGTTGAGGTCATGGCACAAGAGTTCTGGCCAACAGAACAGGAGCAGAAGTGATAGGCGTCACTTCCAAGTCTGGCCCAAAGAAACTTCTCCTGCAGATCTTTACTGGCTTTCCAAGTGAAGAGATTCAGAAGACCCAGAGGAGGCGGGCTCCAAGACTGGGACAAGCCTGGGTCCCGCACCTATGGTGAAGGACAGACCCCAAGCCCTTACTGAACCATGTCTGGCCCTCAACTGGAGCAGGTGATGAATATTTATTGTGTGGGACCTCTGAATTTGGGGGATTATTTGTTATAGCACTTAGTCTACTCCAATACAGTGATAATAAATTTGCCTTAACTGACCAGATGGCTTTAATCTATAATGCAGAACTGCCAAATACTTGGGAGTAGGTTGATACTTGGCTATCAATGAGCCCCAGGCAACAGTCTTGATTTTCAATCTTTTAGGGAGCACTACAGAATCTGGACAATACTAGTTAAAGAATGGCCAACAGGATCCAACTATTACCTTCTCTAAGAGACACAGGAGGCCTTTCTTTCATGTTCTCCTTGTATAGAGCCTGCCACCATGGGGGATTTAAGGACAGGGACATCTGAAGACCACATGTGGCACTCTACACACAGGACCCTCCTTCCAGTCACTGAATTACAGTTAGGTGATTAAGGAACCTGTGTCTCCTAAGCCATGTTCGATAGCACCATCCACTTCACCACTGGGGCTTCGGGACCAAAGTGACTCTTTAATGCTCTATCAAATCTTGAGTGGGGGTGGCCACGTGGAATCCACAAAGCACTGTTTACAACTAGAGGTGCGTTCACTTGTCCCAGGCCTGGGCTGTCACATTAAGATCTAGGATATGTAGCGATGTATTCTACTGTAATTTGCCACCTTCGTTTTACACTTCAGATTTCCAGGAGTCTACCCTCTGTTTTCCCACAGCCACACAAAGACATCCTCTAATTGCTCCTGAATGAAAGCAGAGACTTCGTTTCCTGGCCCGGAACACGTACACATCACACATACTTCAAGCACAATGAGCGGTCTCCCTTTCTCTCAGTTCTGTGCACTGTCTCACCAGCAGAGAAGAGCCTTTTTCAAATCAAAATAATACTCCTCCAAAAAGGCAATCTAGTTTTTTGAGGTTCTTTAAAATGAGCTTAGCCAGAACACCAGGGACTCCAATTACACATATTTACCTGATGTACTTTTACGGGAAGCATAATTCAAAAACTGCAGACTGACTTTAACACTGTGTCCTGTCCATTTTAAAAATGCACTTATGACGTCGAGCCCTTTCTTTTGTGGTTTCCTGATGCTACCACTCATTCCAAGTAGTTTCCTGGTCTCTCCTTATGTGAGGCAACACAGTTAACCCTTGGCAACAGAAAGCACTTAAGGGTTGTGCAAGCCTTGTTTCGCATCCACTTTTCTCTTGCAAAGAACACCAGATTTTTCATCTGGTTTTAATCTTTCACGATGATGTAGGTAAAGGCGAGCTCTGAGACCTGGTCATTAAGCCCGCATGGCTGCCCAGCAGAGGCACAGGAGAGGTTCACTAATCACAGGGATATGGTGGATCTCCTCATCCAGAGGGCTGTGTTTCCTAAGGTGTCTCACAAGTTCCTTACTTTAATGGCTTATGCAAAGACACACACTGGACAAAAGCCTTTCTTGAAGCATATTCCTAAATAAATGTTATTTTTACGATAGCCCCATGGGCTTTGACCGGAGCAGTATACAGCTCTGTCCTACTTCCAGCCTCTAAGGGAGCACCACCACTTCCCCAAATCTGCCCTTGTCCTTCAAGGCTGGCCAGGAACTTGCATTTCTTCAAGGGCAGGGAAGACGTCACTGACTTAAACATATTTATTAAAATAGAATGTCAGGTAATTATTTCTCAGACGAGGAGGTCCACTCCTGTTTGAGCCTTTAAAAAGGTTTTCACATTACAGGTCACTCTCCTAACGACTTAGTTTTGAACCACAACATATTTATGGAAGTGACATTTAGGGAAGATAGGGTAGCTTGAGTACATTTTAACCAAGGGATGTTTGGAATGCTTACAGATCTCACTATAGGCGATCAGTTAAAAAAAAAAGAGGTTGTGGTGGGCCAAGAAAGGCCACAAATTCTCTGTTGCTCCTCTCATCAAGAGGTAGAATCGAGTTCCTCGGTGCAAATCTGGGCTGGCCTTATGATTAAATTTGGCCAAGAGAATGTCAGAGAAGTGACAGCAGGTGACTTCTGAGTGAGGTCTTAAGGCCTTATGCGTTTTACTCTTCCCTCTTGACGCTCTGAGACTGCCATCAAAAGGCCTGCATTACCTCCTTGAGCAGGAAAGACTACATAGAAAGAGGGACACATCAACACGCTGCACCAACTGCTAGGCTTGTAAGTGTGGCCATCAGGACAATCCAAGTGAGGCTAGTAGAAGAACAGCCCACACTATCTAGAGAACCATGAGGAATTATACATCACTGTTGTTTTAAGCAACAGACACGGACATGGTTTTGTACATGGTAAGAGGTAACTGAAACCAAAGGCAAAAAAAAAAAAAAAAAAGACAGAGACTTACTATTTACTCCTGGTGGGTGTCTCTCTATATGTAATTCTAAGTCAGATTCACTGGGAATCAGTCTTTCAAAGAATAATTTTGAAAGCAATCAATAAATGGTTAATTGTGGAAAGCACAAATGCACTTTCATAGGGTGAATGGGAAAGTATGTTGAAAGGCTGCCCAGATAAGGATTTATGGTTTGCAATGAAAGGTCCTGTGATCGAGATGATTCAAAAAGTACTGTGCCTCCAACCACTTAGACAAAAATGCAGACGGTACGTTCTGGAAAACGGCAGGATGAAAAAAGCAGCTCTCAGGAGAGGACAAAGACACTGGTATTAAACATGCAAGGGAAGTTTTAATGAAGCAGTTTTATAAAATATGATAGTATTTTATAAAATAGTATTTTATATAATAGTATTTTATAAAATATGATAGTAATTTAAGATGTTACTCTCGGGGCGCCTGGGTGCCCAGTCGGTCCAGCAGCCAACTCTCAGTTTCAGCTCAGGTCACGATCTCAGAGTCCTGGGATGGAGCCTGAGGTCAGGCTCCCCCCTCAGCGGAGAGTCAGCTTGTCTCCCCCTCTCTTTGCCCAACCCCCACTCACCCTCCCTCTTACTAAATAAATAAATCTTTAAATAAGAAGAGAGACATTATTTTATGTGTGACTTATCTGAGATCCTAAATATGTAGAATTAAAACATTGTACATTATGAATTAACACTTGACTGTTTCATCTGCATCTATAAAAGTTTATATAATGAGGTGGGCCCCTCCTAAAACAACACAGGAGAAAAGCTGTTCTTTCTTCTTCTCGTTGGGGAGATGATGGAATTGGTCTACATTTGAGTACATATGGTATTTTATAAAATGATAGAGCTCAAAGGTATATAAATGATTGGATGCTACAATTTGGTGACAGTTACTCTGAGGTGGTTCAAAAACTATTATTTTTTGGAAACAATTGTAGTTAATTAAATTACCTGCCAAGACACCTATTTACCCAAATCTTGAAAGGCACTTTGCCATTATTAGCGTAGGGGTCACGGACCAGTCTATCCTGATGCTAACTCATCTTGAGGAGCAAAGAGCTTCTGGGAACTTGTGATAAACTTTATAAATTCCATTTACGGAGGTTAATAAGGCATTTGAGTTGAATGTCAGCAAAAATGTTGCTTCACCTCATGAAAATATACTCTAAATGGCTTTTCAGTCTCCTAAGTGTGACTCACCTGTGGTGTGTACATTTTTAAAACCTACTAAGAGATCCTACTTTAAAAAAAAACTTTTCTTCTGATTATCAAAGGCATATGTTCACTGTCGAAAATATTAAGAAATTTAAGACTATGAAGAACAAACTGTAATTTCCCATAATTTCACCATCCAAATATGCCCAATTTAGCTAATACTTACTGAGTACTGACTGTAAGCCAGAAGACAGTGGTCTAAATTCTTTACATAGAGGAATTCATTTAATCCACTTAAGTCTATGAGTTATGCTCCAAAATGATTTTTTTTTTTTAACAAATAAGGAAACCAATGCAGAAGGAGAGATATCGCAACTTTTAGTTACATGATCCATGGTTCAACGGCCAGTAAAAGGAAGAGCTGGGTGTTCTGGCTCAGGGCTCAGGCTCTAGATCAATACGGCATTGCCACTGGGCTGGCATTCTATTACTTTCCTTCCAGGCTTTCTTCTGTTATCTGATGTACACACTCTGGACTTAAACTGAGGTTTTGTTTTTTTTTTTTTTTTTTTTTTGAGAGCTCTAATAACCATCTGTTCAAGTCCCACCTTTGCCACAAAGTCTTGCCAGGTGTCTCCAAACCCACACTGATTTCCCCTAAGTGGCTAATGTAGCCATTTCAAACACTGAGTATTTACACTGTGGAGTTCAGTTCAATACATTTCATAGGTCATTAAGCCCAGGGTGTAGCGGCCACATCTGATTTTATTTTCCTCTCCCACCATTCTGAAACCATCTAAAATTCTGTAAATTCTAGAAACATTTGGGTGCTTGACATGTTTTCAAGAGTAGGATATTAAAAGAGTAGTACCCGAGTGACTAGTTTTTGAAAACTCTTTGGAAATAATCTAGGGCTCTGATGAAAGAGATGTCATCGGAAACTAAACTTGTGGGGGGAAACAAACAGAAGATAAGAGTAATCTGCAGTTTCTCTGGAGAGGGAACTATGAACAATGGGGTCAATGTTGAGGCAGGTCTTCAAAGTTCTATAAAGACATGGGAGGAAAGTACACAAGAAAATTCCCACTTTGATGGCATGATTAAATAATTATGGACAGAGAAATGTAGAGCACAAGAGAAATCAGCAGACATATTTTACTGGTCTCTCTGGATGACCAGAAAGCAGCAGGTCAGCAGTGCCTGGGTATGTTTGTGTTGCTAAGAACAAAGCCCCCTCCCCCCCACAACATCACCCCAGCCCAATCACTCTGTATCAGTGAATCGTTAGCAATGGATTTTTCTAGAAGATTTGTAAGTTAAACTTAAACAAATCACTCACATGGACCAAGGTGCAATAAAAGATCATTCTAAGACCTACTTGTTGACAATCACTGTACAAAAAAACACACATATTAACTTCACACAGTTACAGGGGATGTCGTCAAAATTGGTACTTCATGAACCCAAAACACGTCACCTTCAGGAGTGGAGTCGGTCATGACAAATGGTGTCTTTCTGCTATGGGCATTGCAAGCATCTGGCACTTCAGGCCCTTCAAGTTTTACTCTTGAGTTCATATTTTACCTGCTTTATTGCAAATACACAAAGCTTATATTCATGGACAGCTTTAAAATGGTCAACATGACATCTACAGAGGAACATCAAGGTCTCCAACCTCCTATTGTTTCAAATACAATGAAGCAGCCACTTGCTAAGACAGCATCCAGAGCCAAAAGGGGTCCCAGGATCCAAGTTCATCAGGCAGGATAACCCAGAGCCCCGCAGCTGAGAAGTCAGCACTGTGAGGTGGGCACCTAGGAGATGGCATCTTCCACCGGCCCTCAAAAGAACTGCCTTATCCACCTTGACTAGCCCACCCGCTCCTCAGAACCCCAGGGGCAGCTCCTGCAGTGAGACGGGGCGGCCTCTGAGAGATGAGGGGGTTCCCTTTCGTATAAACTAGGCAAAATGGAATCATGCTGAAAACACCATGGGCAGCTCATTCAGACTTTTTTTTTTTTTTAAGATTTTATTTATTTATTTGACAGACAGAGATCACAAGTAGGCAGAGAGGCAGGCAGAGAGAGAGGAAGGGAAGCAGGGTCCCTGCGGAGCAGAGAGCCCGATGCGGGGCTCGATCCCAGGACCCTGGGATCATGACCTGAGCCAAAGGCAGAGGCTTAACGCACTGAGCCACCCAGGCGCCCCCCATTCAGACTTTAAATCTTCTCTTGCAAGCTTGCAAATGTGATTTGGCCATATGGGTTTGTTTGTTTCCTTGTTTCCTTCCTTCCTTCCTTCCCCCCACCCTCCGTCCCTTCCTTTTTTTTTTCAGTCTTAACTAAAACCTAAAAATAGAGGCATTCCTAATAGATAAAGGATTCAGTCTTCCTTCGGGCTGCTGCCTCTTCCACAGTTCCTCCCAGGGATAGCGCTCCATGCAGCTGGCAATGACACACACCACAGGCATGCTTTCACAAAACCGGCCCAACTATTTTACTTCAAAATGAAGTTCACTGGAGGGAGTGAGCTCAGCACAGTCCGTCCCTGGGGCTGAAACACAGGCTATCTCCTGCTTTAACATCTCAAACAGACTATTAAAACTGTACGTTAACAAGCACACTGGAAAGAAAACATCACTTGACTTGCTCGGATTCAGCACTTTAAGTTGTTACTATCCAAATAAATACATGCTCATTATCCAAAAAAACTGGAAGAATAAAACATGTAACATCAACAAGTTCAAGTTTCCTGCCCTTTCGCTTACCCCAACGCCTTCCTTCACCGCAGTTACCTGTGGGCTTCTTCAAATTGTTCTTGGCACAACTTACCCCCAGGGGGGTTGTTATTTTACACAGATGAGACCACAGGACACCTATGCTTTAAACCTTGCTTTTTATTTAACAATCCATCTTAAACTGTTACATATATTTGTTGCCTTTACTTACTGATTGATTTTAAGCAGGCTCTATGCCTGAAGGTGGGCTTGAACTCAGGACCCACAGATCAAGTCACATGCTCTACTGACTGAAGCAGTCAGGCACCCCTTAAACTGTTACATCGATCTGAACAGTAACTGAAGTAACTGAAGTAACTGAAGGTTACTGCGGAGAAAGACCTACAAATGTACCACCACGCCATGGTGCCAACACACCCAGTTTCACTGTATTTTTTCCACGGACTACCTGCAGTCTCCACTACCTGGATTTTCTCCTGGAAAGAATGAGTCAGTAGGATGGCTTCTGAAAGAGTCTAAGAAAAATCTCATAATATCAGCTACTTTATTTTATTTTGAGAAGGAAGGAAATATCTGTTGGAATTACTGTTAAACACATTTTCTAGGTTTATTACGTGCCAGCCATCAACCCGTGGCATGTTTCTTTACAGATTTCATAATGGGCATGAGATTTGATATGAACAGAGCCCAAGACTGTACTTTTTCATCGAAATCTCCACATGTATTCCCCACCTCTGAATACTTACACATATGTATACAAATAACAACAAAACCATTTTCAAGGGAAAATTTTTTTTAATCCGCTTAGATATCCTGTTCATTTCACAGCATGCCTACCTATACTGACATTTGTTTTTTAAATTTTGAGTACAGTTGATACACAGTGTTACATTAGTTTCGAGTGTACAACATAGTGATTTCACAAGTTTATACATTATGCTCTGCTCACCATCAGTGTAGCTCCCATCAGACACCATACAATGCTATTGCAATCATCACTGACTACCCTGCATTTAATAGTAGTAATAAAAATAACAACTCACATCCATTGAGCCCCTCTGGGCTCACCAGCCAAACACCTGGTGTCTCAGGACAGGTCCTGGGAGCAGGTAAGCTGAAGTCCCCCAGGGCTAATAGGGCTGAATATGCACCTGCTTTATCCCCTGTGCCTTCAGGACTCCTCTCATTAACACCTTAACTGGTGATAAGAGGTGATACCAGTAACATCCTTCTTGGTAAGATCATAATCAGAGGATCACAGAGTTAAGAAATCCTTTGGAGAAGAGAGGATTGCACTGTGAAAAATCCTATTAGCTACTGCTATGAAGGTGATGAATAGTAAGTTCTAATAAAAATGTTCTACAACTTAGCTACACATAAAAAGTGCAAAATGGACAAAGAGCAAATAGTTTAGACTGCTCAGAAATGCCTCAGTGCTTACGTTTATTAAGTCTTTATTATATATGAGGTACTAAGAGGAATAAAATCTATCAGACAAAACCATAAGGAATAGTCAATATTTGATCATTGTGACCTATAACAAAAAGAGATTCCAAGGGCACCTGGGTGGCTCAGTGGGTTAAAGCCTCTACCTTTGGCTCAGGTCAAGGTCCCAGGATCCTGGGATCAAGCCTGCTATCGGGCTCTCTGCTCAGCGGGAAGCCTGCTTCCTCCTCTCTCTTTGCCTGCCTCTCTGCCTACTTGTGATCTCTGTCAAATAAATGAATAAAATCTTAAAAAAAAAAAAAAGAGAGAGATTCCATATGGGTCACCCCTGAAGTTCTAGTCCTTGAGATATCCTCGACTAGAAATTACTCATAACGTGTGGGAAGACCTTTAAAGGTCTTGGATCTTTAAACTTCTTGGCTATACCAAAATTCTGATAAAAATGCTTTTTCCCTCAGAGTCTTCAATTTCAGCGTGGGGGTTTTGCTGAGTGCTATGGCATTTTTTTCCACATGGTGGTGGAAGGGCCATTCTGAGGGAAGTCAGCCATGGTGTGAGCAGAGAGGAAAATCATCACCTCCCTCTCAACCAAGTCCAAGGCCCAAGTTCAGCACCTGGCTCTGCGACTCCCCATGTAAGCGCTAGAATGTGAGCTACACATATCCACAGGAACGGAAGCTGTTCATGAAGGGAGAAACTGTCTCTGTCCTAGACACATTTCCCAGCCCCTAGCATAAGGCTGGGTACAGGGAAAGCCCTCGGTATCTGCTGAAGGAATAAATCAATCAATGAATCACACTGAGCAGAATTCAATGGATGTAGCTCAACTTCTATTTCTTCACTGGAAATTAAAGTTACTCCAGACTGAGGGGGGAATTAAATAGACAATAGAGCGCTTGATCATCTGTTAACCTGAGGAGGCCTGTATTACCGGACAGGAAGGACCAGCAGGAGGCAGTGCACAATGAAGGAAATCTCACCCACCACTCATGGAGCCAATGGTCCTCGCTGTCTATCAGGCAAACTTCAAGCCCTTTGAAATCATTTTTGCAACTGGCTCACAGCCATCGCGTTGGGTCATATAAGAGCTTCTCACTAACCATATGAACCAAGCACCCCACTGCCATGCCCTCTGGCCAGTGATGGCACAGCTTTGATATGTGTCTGTCTGGTCATGGATTTCTCCCTGCTGTGGGATTCTTGGTTGGTGTGCTCAGACTTCAAGATTGCCTAAGACCTAATTCAGACTTTTCTAACTTGCCTAAAACATTTTACAGTTGCTGGGAAGTATTTTAAAATTTCCACTGAGAACGGCCCCCTCTTACACACACACACAATGTATATACAATACGTAATGGCATCATCTTCATGTTGAAGCTAACCTAGGACTTCATCCAATTCTAAGTACAAGAAGACCAAGCACACTTCTCCAGACCTATCCTTAGCATCAATGTCACATCTGAACGAGTGGATGACTTTATGTTGTACGTGTCCGCATGAGGAAATAAACACACTTGGGAAAGGGTCTGAGCTCAGCAGCTGGAACGCAGAGTGAGAATTTTCAGGTCAGGCTTTGCTTCCCACTCCCTACCTTTGCATTACAGTGCACCCACCCTGTGGCCCCTAAAAGGCCCAATGCCATCCCAAGCCAGGGAAACGAGACAGGAGTGCAAAGTCAACGGTGAGAGTTCCTTCTATCCCACTCACCAGAACCCAGGGAGGAGCCCTAAACTCTTGAGTGGCTGGCTCTATAAAATTCACCTCCTCTAGGAGCAAAGAGAAAAATCCTAACTGCTCACTAACCGAAGCTCTGAAAATAGGTGGACTCATTTCATTTCTGTGCTTATACAGAGCAGAAGTTCTAGAGTCTTAATGTCAGTAGTTTCTTTTACAAAGCTTGTAAGCCTTTCTTGATGAAGAAAAGCACTCAAAAAGGTCATTAAATGACAGCAATGCTGCCCCAAAGCCTGGTTTATAGCCGTGGGTGTCTCAGTCTCCCTCCCAGTGAGACAGAAGTCACTGGTGCAAAGGAGAGCCCTGGCTGGGAATCCATGGCTGGCAAAGGCATCAAGATTTAAATTAGTGACCTTCTCATGGACGGAGGTGGGAAACAGAGCAAGGAACTACTCCTCTGAGCTTCTGCAGCAGACATCTGCTCCCCAGTGGGCCAGTGGGAAGAGGCTGAGCTGTGTGGGGTCAGTCGGCTGTCTCCAAGAAAAACTAAAGACCAGACCAAAATCACAGTCATGCAGGGTTTAAGTAGGATTAGTGCCACTTCTGTGCCACCTTAAAAAGGGTAAAGAGAGTCTTTTCTGTTCTTGCTGAAGCTGTGAGTCTGCTCAAGTTTGGTGGGTCAGACTAGAAACAGAGTCAACCCTGAAGCTTGATTTTATTTACTCTTGGCAAGTCCCAACTTCCTGGTTCTAAGGGGAAAGGGAGGGAGGTGTTTAAAAGTCTCATAAAAAGGCTCCAAATGCTTCTTGGACACCAAAGAGCTCTTACAAAACTACATTTTGATGAGCTACATGTAAATGAATCAGAAACATATGGATTTCATTTCCTTTATAATACACAGGGGTTTAGGAATGAAGAGGTGGGGGGAATGCTCCACGAGATGAGTCTGGGCTCTGGCGAAAATGTGAAGGGCGCGGGGAGCTTCAGACATTTGCTGAACCTAAATTAAGACAAGGATAATAACCACCCCACCCCATCCTCTGTGGGCCTTTGGCATCCGCCAGCCAACCTAGGATGCCAGTGAGAGGAAGTATGACATACCTAAACCTGAGGACCTGGGGTCTGGGGCTTTCTTTGATGATGTTTGAGGACCTGGAAATTCTCTGTAACAGGCCAAAAAATACTGGATATTTTGGGGCTGTAGGGAACCATGAAGTAATACATATAAAAACTTTTATGTCCCTAGGATTCCACTAAAGGGAAGGCGGGTGGTGTTTCCGTAAGAGGGGCATACCCAATGCCCCTCAAAAGCAAAGAAGGACTTCTTCTCCGGGGCATGCACTAATTTGAGGTTCTTCGGAGCACCACATTCTGGAGGCTGGACCTTCCCACTGTAAAGCTCAACCCTCCCAAATCCCGGGGGTGGGGGCAGGGGAGGGAGCAGGCTGACATCCACACACCACAGAGCTGCGGTTTCTACCCCTGCCCTTTCACACATGCGTTTTATTAAGCTAATGAATTATGAGGAGGTAATAAAGAAGCTCAGAGTAAACGAGGTTTCTGGAGAGAGCCACTTGATAGGGTCAACCACTCAACACCTGTTTTGGCTAAAAATTAGATCGACTGTTTTAATTTCGCATGTCAGAAAGCCAGCGTGTCTAAGTCAAGAAAAAGTGATTCTCACCAAAGCAGAAAGACAAAATATAAAACAAAAAGCAGGAAAGCAGATGCTGGAAATCATACAAAGAAATGGCAAACAAGCCAATGTGAGAAAGACAGCTCCAAGAACTGATGACCAAGAACCTGGAGTGGCAGAAGAGCGGGAGCAGGGTATGGAGAAAGGCACCTGCCCCCACCCCATTCAAACACAAAGCTAGCCGGCTGTCTGGGGGACCATCCCCTCGCAAGCCCCGTTTCTTTTGAGAAGTCACATGCTTGGTGGCCTATCTCTTCTCGCCCCTGAACACAGGCACAATCACTTTCTGTTGATCATAATGTTGAGCTTAATCAACCAGCAGTTCCACTGGAACATTTCCTTCCTTAAGGCTGAAGCGATGTCATTATTTTTCATTTAATTGCAGAATAAGGGGTGCTCTGTTTGTCAAGTGCAGGAACAGCTAAGACAACAATGGTGAATGCCCCGCCAGTGCATGACTTCAGTGTTCATGATTACTATTAATTAAGGGTCTGTCAGATGGACAGAATGGGCTCTTTTCTTCTCTATCAGCTAGTGCTGGGCACTTGACTCGAGAGAAGCCGCATGGCAAGAAGGAAGAGTGAGCCAAGCTGCGCCAAGGCTTGGGTTCAAAGCCCAATCCTGGAAGGCCACGAGGATGGGACACAGAACAGCTGCTTTTACAAGCTCACTCTTGCATAAAGGTCAGGTGAAGACAGACGGGCAGCAGGGCAGCGAGAGGACTCCTGGGACAGGGCAGAGGGCAGAGATGGCATCCCAGAACTTTTGACACTTCATAAGGGGTTTTTCAGTAAACGACCAAGGAACATGTGGAGAATGAAAGGGGACTAGGAGAAGTTCCCAGAGTCAGATAAAAAGAAATTTAGGGTGTCCATTTAAATAAGAAATACATATGCTTAGTCATAGACTATGCGTTCTGCAGTTAAACTGTCCTCTTTTGGGGGCTAAGTCCCATGTTTTTGTTTTTTATTCCTCTTTGCATTACTGTGCCACATTTCATGCTGCCTAGGGCCTGTTAAGTGTTGCCACTCATGTTTCCAAGCTAGGTGTCTCAGTAAAGCTCCCGCATCCACAGCTCATTTGCTAGCCTAACAATTCCATAGACCCTGGCAACATTTTCTTCTCTTTTTAACTCTAAGCAGCCTCCCATCCAGTTCTTTTGGGTCCTGGGTCTCTAGTTCTCTGCCAGTTAGGATTTAACTGATTTAAAGAAAAAAGCTTACGACCCAACTTGTCTAGGAATGGGGAGGTGTAATATTTTAACACTTGCGCCTAAAACACTTGTTCTACTAAAAGCAACCCTAGGTATTTGTGTTGGCATTCCTTTTTTTTTTTTTTTTATCCTCTCTCATAGAGTCATGTAAAGCTATTGGAAAGATCCTTCTAGGCCTGTGGTCCTTAAAGTGAGTTCCCAGGACTACTGCATCAGCATCACTTGGGAACTTGCTAGAAATGCAGAACCTCAGGCCCACCTCCCACTGACTGAACCCGAAGTTCTGAGGATGAGGGCCGGGGCTGTGTTCCAACAAGCCCTGCGGGAGATTCTGCTGCACACTCACACTTGAGAACCACTGCTCGATGGCACTGGTTCTCAGTTCTGGCTGCACCTCGTAAACACCTGGGGAGCCTTTCAGCCTCTCAGTACCTGGTCCCACCCTGGACCGATCGAACCAGAATTCTCTGAAGGTGAGGCCTGGGCTTCAGCCTTTCCTTACACATTCCTAATCTGATTGAGTGTGCAGTCACAACTGGAAACCACTGCTGGTGGTGAGGAGTGCCGCCCTGCTCCACTTCCAGCTAAATCTCACCGCAGTAGACATCGCCAACGCTGCAAGTGGTGACCCCAAAGCCACGTCATGATTATGCATGAAGTCCTACATTCTAAGCATAAAGGCTGACCTACAGACTGCGGCTTCCACCCCAATAGGCCTTTCTCTACTATCCCATCTGTGTAGTAGAAAGAAATGCCAAGAAATCCAGTGATCGGGACTAGGAGGGGGATACCTTAGTTAGTGTTTCAGAAAATACAGGCAGCATCTGGGCTGACCTCGGAAACCAGCACTGGTCAGCACAAGGGTCCTGTGGACACAGGCGCTCCAAAGTGTCCCTGCCCCGCAGAAGCAGAATGTTGCAAAACCCCCTCTGTTTAATGCTTATTTTGAGAGTATCTGAAAGCGAGCTCTAGCTGAACAGTCCAGAAGAGCCGCGGCTGCTCTTGACAACGGCGGTATGCGCCTCTGCATCCGTCAGCATCACAGTTCCTGTCTGGGGGCGGATAACGAGTGCCATGGCATTCACGTCGGTTCCAGGGCAACCGGAGCCCAGGCCCAGCCAGGGAAACCAGCTTGACCGCCCTGCCCACCACTCTGTGTGGCGCAGGTCTGGCTCTCAGGGCCTCAGGTGACGGAGCGCAGGGGTGGCCGCACCCTCACCTTCCCACAGGCCAGGCACGGCAGGATGCACCCCTTCCAGCAGCCTGCCTCACAGCCCTCAAGGAAGGCTGGGCATAGCCGAGGCAAGGAGCCCCCTGTTCGGACTCTCCGTCCCCATCTGTAAACTGGGATGTCTACCTCACTTCAAACTCATGTCAAATAAGATCATGCTTGGGAAGCCCTGCTCTCAACAGTCACATTTCTGTCTTCAGGCTCTTCACTCACAGGCTCAGAGGCACACTTCTGCTCTGTCAGTGCCCTAAATTCCACACTGAGCATCCCGTCCCACTAAACCCTCTGTCTGCGGACTGAGGACTGCCAACTCGCCACTAGATGCTGTTCACTCCAGATTCCACCGTAGCTTACGTTCACCTGACCTCCACAACTCACAAGGAAGAGGAACAGCCACAACACAGTGCTTAGAGCCGACTCTGAAGGCAAACCAACCGCTTCCTCCCCTGGCTGCTCCCCTTAGGAATTCTGTAACCTTAGTGAGATCATTCTGACTTTCTGAAGCTTCGGTCTCAGCATCTGCAAAATGGGGGTAGTTATGTTACTTACTTCAGGATTATTGTAAGGAATGAAGGAATCTGTTTTTCATGTATGAATGTTAATCTAAGAAAACATCTTTATTTTAATTATCTTAGAATGTATTATTTGTTTCAGGGGTATAGTTCTGTGAATCATCAGTCTTAAACGATTCACAGTGCCCACCATAGCACATCCCCTCCCCAGTGTCCATCAGCCAGACTCTCCATCCCTCTAACCCGTCCCCTAAGAAAACATCTGTCTTAATTCCGAAAATAGTCTTTAAAAATGCACAGAGATAGCCAAGCCGTACACCAAAATCAGAACCTTCTTTTTATATCTCAGGAGGGAAGGAATGGGATCAACCAGAGCTAGAAAAAGGGTAGGATCTCTCCTCCACAGTATTTACCCCCTTAAAAAAGTTTTAAGCCATTATGGCAAAATGTCAACACTTGTTAGAATAGGCCCACATCTGTGTTTTAGTCACTATTCACGGAACTTGAGTATATTTAAATCCTGAGTATATTACCTGATGAAAAATAAACTGAAGAAAAGGGAGCACAACAAAACCCATACACAAAATGGATCACTCTTGCAAAAAAAAATATAGTCACAAAGTACAAAGAAATCCTGTTTTTAAATTATTTTCCAAAATTATGGTATCACCAAGTTTCAGCTGTTTTGTCACTTTTAATGTGCCTCAGTAAGACAATGTTTCTATTTCTCTAGAGATGGTTACTGAAGCAAACTTTAACGCAGCAAGAAAAAAAGGAGAGAGAGGAGGCAAAGAAAAGCCAATGCAGCAAAAATCATGACTTGTATGTTGAATGTAAGTAATGGTTCCAATTGTTCCAGGTTTCCTTGGCTAAATTTGAAACTTACGTGATTATTTTCCTACTTGCAATATTAGAAGCCCACAGAGATGGTCCAGAAAGTGGTAAGGGACATATTTTTGGAAGCTATCCCCTTGAAGCAGTCAACTACTAAACCTTTTGTTACACATTGTCATATTTATTTTCATAGCAACACAATGGCATTTATCTTTCCCTTAATGTATTGAAGAACCTGAGGCCCAGAGAAGATTAATACCTCACTTACAGCCACATTTCTAAGAGGGGGCTAGGCCAAAAGACCCACTCATGTCCAAGCAATTGACGCCTATGGTCTTCCAGTCCCTTTTACTGCTTCTCTCTCCTTCTCTGTGGACAGTCTTCTCTAGTTGAGCTCAGGGTCAGTTTTATAAAGACAAAGACTCCAGTCATCTGGGGCACATTTATTTTCTGACCCTTTTCTCTAGAACTTTCTTCCGCCCCTAAGTTACTCATCTTCTCTGGAGTTCAGTTTCCTCACCTCATTCTTATGAGAATGAAAGGAACAAACAGGTGCATGTCTCACTCCATACCTTAGAACAGTCACTGAATACAGTAAGTGTTATACAACTGGAGTAGCTATACAACTGGACATAGCTATGTAACTAGAGTAACTCTTCCTTCCATTAGCAATTAGGAAATAGTTACCCTGGTACCTTTTTACCACTCAAAACTTGCTCCTTCCCCACGAAGTGTCCTAATGACTAGTTTTAATAGGATAATAACTAGATCTAGGCAGTAGGTTCATGAGGAATTCATGCAATTACCTCAATTAATTCCTCATGACCCTATAAAATTAAGTTATTTTCTCCCCTGGGAGGAATATGAACTACAAGGAGCAGATATTTACAGGGTATGTACACAGCTGTGTGTGTGTGTGGGGGGGTCTAAAATAACTTTCAAAAGGACAGTTTATTTTTTATCAAGTAGATTCTGCCAAAACCAAGCAAGATTATATAAAACATACCACTAAGACACATTGCTGTTTGTGTTACTCAGCAAATTCTAATTGGACTGAGCGAGATGTCTGCCTACAGAGTACCTGCCCAGGGAAAATCGGTGCCACTGACTGGAAGAAGTGTGATTAATAAACTGTTTGGAATCTGAAGATACTGAAATATGGTGTTTGGAAAACAGCTCTCCAGAATGTAGGTGAATGTTTTCGTTCGTGGATAAACCGAGCACCAGCTGCTCAGCCCCATGATGCTCTCATTCTCGGCAACGCTATGCCGGGAATGCACAGCACCTACGATCTGCTCCCACCCTGGCTGGATTCTCTGGCCGACAGACCAGTACCAGGTGACCCTCGCCACCATAATTTAAAGAGGCAAAATGAGCACCTGAACTGAATAAGCAAAGGCTAGGATATGACCTTAAAGAGGGAGAAGTGTTTTGAGACTGTAAGATAGTAATGAAAAGGTAACATTTTTTACAAAACCACCTTGTTTATTCTTCATAGCTATATGATCTAAGAACAATTATTCCCATTTTATAGATGAAAAAGCTAAATGTCAGCGAAGCTAAACGGCCCAGACCCAGTATTTCACCCCAGACACTTTGACATCACAACTCACATCCTTAAGCATCAGAAATGTCAATATAGGTGGGGATGGTTAACCGGTAAAGGTAACAGGGAGGAGAGGACCTTGAGCTCTGGCAAAGGACAGGCAGGATTTGGTCAATGAAAAGGGCACAGGCAAGGATGGGGAGGGATACTGAAATCTGCATGGCAGAATGACAAGAGAGTTCATCCTGACCAGGGCTGTAGGGGGGGGGTGGTCTAGGGGAGAGAAGAATGACAGAGAATGGGGGTTGAGGAATAAGAAACCTACAAGTGTTTGCTAGTGTCTCACTGGCAGCTGGAGAAGCAAAGCAGAGGCAAAGGGAGCCTGGAAGTCTGGGCATCATCAGCACAGCGCTGCTAGCTGAAGACACAGGCAGCTCTGATGTGGAAGAAGGCAGCGCCCAGGTCCGGGTGTGACTAATGGCCACCATCTGGGCAGGAGGCAGAACCAAGAAAGAGGAACTCATATTTCAACAGCTTTATATACACCTACAAAGTTCTACCTGAATTCATACGGCAGCTCTGAAACCTAGTAGCTCTGTTGTTGTGGTTGTCAAGTTCGAACACATCTCTGGACCTCGTTTTACTCCAATATAAAATACGAGTCATGAGAATACCTATCTCACAGGATTGTGATGAGGAGTAAAACCAACACACCAACCATGATAACAACAATGCCGGGCGTGTAAGGAAGCACTTCGTAAGTGTCTGTTAATCATTGCTGCTGTTGTTACTGCCATCGTGGTGGCTCCCGTGAGCACGGTCGGCGGCACAGTTTGTAACAGGGAAAAATTAGAAACAGCCTCAATGGACATGCACAGAGATATGGCTATTCCAAAACCAGGCAATGGTTTCAAAAACTGGAGTAGCGTTCTACACATCCCAACCTGAAAGACCTTCAAGACGTAAAGGTTAGGAGAGAGAAGTAAGACAAATTCCAGAATTCCCATCCACAGTCACTAATCGTGATAAGGCAGTGACCATAGAGTCATTCACACAAACATCATCAGTTTCTTAGTGATTTCTCTGTAGAATGAATCTTTGCAGACTCCTACATGGTAGGGACAGCAGTTTTTTCTACTGACGCATTGAACAGGGCCAAGCACGTTGTGAGGGCCAAAGCCCTCAGAGGCAGGGAAAGGACCAGATTCCAACAGGCCTGACTGGCTGTCGCCTGCTTTAATCACCAGACAAAGCAGATAAGTTGCAGAGGGGATAGAAAAATTAAACATGTCTGTTTTTGCTTTTTAGAGGCAATTAGGGATTTATAGCCAAAGTGTTTTTTGAATCAGAGCCAGTAATTATTTTTTTCTTTTGGGAAAGATAATTATATCATAATCACTGAGATTTTAAAGGAACATTTTAGAGCCACTACTTTATTCCCCCCGAACAAGCACCGGTTCCTAAAATTCTAGCCATGTCCCTTGGGACCACAAAGCAATGAGGACTATGAGGCCATGGGGAAGCTTTCAGAAGGAGCACCTTTGTTTGTTTCCAGAGTAAAACAACAAAACAGAACAGCTGCAGTGGTTATCGAAACTCAGAGCCAAGTCTGAATCCACAAACCCACAGGGAGAACCTTCATTTGCAGAGTTTCCTATCCTACAGTCCAGGATGTTCCAAATAGTTCTATTCTCTTAAGTAATTAAAATTTTCCCACTGACATTTTGTAACAACTATCATTCTCCTTGGCATACCCTTTTCTTATGAGAAACAAGGATCGTCTTCAGACTTGGTCCAGCAGGACGGCCTATAACTTCCACATTACTGGAGTCTGAGTCAATGCCACGTCTCAGAAGTCTACAGTTTTGGAAAGATAAAACTCACAGAAAATATACACTGCACCTACATGGCAGGCAAAGGGGAAAGTATGGAAAGCACAAGCTTCGGGATATGGAAAGATGTCAGGGAGGCACCAAGGGTAACCTTGGTCCTCTACTTCTGAATTTAAAGCCGCTATTGTGTAAAACACAAGACTGTTCATAGCTGGATTTAGGTCCTCCTTCCATGTTCTTTTTTTTAAATTTTTTTTAAAGATTTTATTTATTTGACAGATCACAAGTAGGCAGAGACAAAGAGAGAGAGAGAGAGGAGGAAGCAGGCTCCCTGCTGAGCAAAGAGCCCAATGCGGGGCTCGATCCCAGGACCCTGGGATCATGACCTGAGCAGAAGGCAGAGGCTTTAACCCACTGAGCCACCCAGGTGCCCCTCCTTCCATGTTCTTATCCACGACTAAACACGAACATCTATTCAAACCTATGTCCAAAACCTAATACATGGAGGGTCCTGTGCTAATCACGGGAGAGGGCAAAGTAATTCAGAAAAGGCAATAATTACAAAATATGCTTAAGAAGTCTCAAGAGAAAATTCTGAAAATGTCCCCCTGCCCCCATTTTTCTTTCCCAAATCTGCCACACTAAGAAATCCTCTCAACTTTCAACATCTTCACCTTTACAATGAGCACAATACAAATGCACTCTTTCCTCTTCAAAATTTTTAGAATTGCTCATAAACACCAAGGAAATCTCAAATATAATAAGCAATAATCATCCGGAATCTATAAATGTTTTTCATTTAAGAAAAAAAAAACTTTAAAAGCTAAGACTCTGTAAAAAATGGTTTCAGACAACAGAAAACACAAACACGTCATTTCATAATAATGTAAAATATAATATCTACTACAGAGAAATCTGTAGTTTTATCCTTTTCCTGGTGACAAATACAATGCTAGGCCCCCAAAGGAGAGCTATCAACACTGCACAAATATTTTCAAGATATTTCAGGTACCTAAATAAAGCAAAGAGAGGTAAAATTACTTGTCAAAAAAAAGCCTCTTTTTTTTTTTTCCCCTTCACTATTTCCCGAGAGGTTCCTGTGGGCCAGACACAGTGCCTGGTGCTGAGGATAAATGATGAGTACAACAGGAGGAAGAACATATTTATTAAATCTGATACTACTATTAACTATAAACCATGTCAGGAAAACTACCCAGTGTTTGGGAGACGAGTTCATGCCAGAAATTAAAGGCAACTCTGAAGAAAGGACACACAAGCTTCTCTTCTATGGACAGAGGACTCCTGGGAGTTTCTAGAAGCAGCCCAAGAATGAAGGTAGCTTCCAGCCCCAAGGGTCTTCCCTGTTTGTCCCTCTGGAGGATGCTGGGGCAGTGACTCCAAGCGCCCAGTGCAGAATGCCAGTGCTAACCCTGAGTTATGTGCACCTGACCAGGGAACAGCCTCCCCCTCCCTCTGCTGCCCCAAGAACACCACCACCTTCTTGCCTTCCCCCCACAAGGCCTGAGAGATTGCTGTACTAGCCTGCTCCTCACATTACTGAGGCCCTGTGGGCAGGGTTGGGACAGAGAGCCACATAGCAGCAGGCCTGCTGTTGAGGGAAATATGGAAAGGGCAGAGGAAGGAGGGGTCTGTCCTTCATTCCTGTGGCCCCCATACGGCTGTGGCTGGACCTTGCACAGGGTGGACAGAACCACCTCTCCCCTTCCTCCCAGCTCCTCTACAAGAAAAACATCCAGAGCCTGGGCTTTCTCAATTCAAAAACAGCTCAAAGATGGGAAGCCAGCTGCTTTCAAAAAGAAACAACACAAGTATTCTTTATTTTATAAGACCTTTTCCATTTCCAGAAAAAAAAAAAAAGTACTGTATTAAAGGCAACAGCTGCTTCAAGTTAATAAAATCTGAATTATCTTTGTCTGGAAACTGATCACTAGTTTTAAGTCAGAAAGTTGGATTTCTAGGACTATTTCTCATCTTATGATTTGAATCCTTCCTTTCTGTGGTGGAAATAAAATTCAATGTGTGGTTATTCTTTATTCCTAATTTAGATTAATAATGACACACTTTAAATCCAAGGCCTCATATTTAAAAAACTATGTAATCAAACTAGTGGTTGAAAGTAAAAGCCAATTTCAAGTCTGGGATGTATCTCAACATTCTTAATCCAGCTGCCTGGCTATTTTCTTCCATTTGATATTTAAATATTTAAATGTCGGTATCTTGTGTCTTTACATATTTCTGAAAAAAATGTTTAAAGATACAGGAGACTGTTGTAATGACTCACAAAGGCAGGCAATGTATTAATATTTTAAGGCATCATCATTTCAAATCATTCTACTAACTCTAATCAGTGAGTTTTGTTCAACTTAAAGACAAAAATTGGAAATAGGAAATTTCGCAAACTTAAATGGTTTAATGCAATATGTTTCTCCAATGTATAAAAGTAAGAGTAGAAGAAACACCAAAACATTAACACTGGTTATCTCTAGTTGGTTTCACATCATTTTCTGTATGTTCTATGAAATAAAAATGCATTATTTTCACAAAATCAAAAAAATGCTTTTATCTTTACTATGTTTTTTAACGAATAATCATATATAGAAACTCTGCTTCTAAAAATAAACCTCTGTAGTATAACCAGTTATTTTTATATAATGAAACTAAAACTCTTGGCTAACACTATACTGGGAGGGAAAACTGTTTGGATATGTAGGGGGGGAACCTCCAGGAGTGTATCTACAAAGCTAGCAGACAGATAATTTTTTAAAAAGGACTAAATATTAGCATAAACGTTCTATTTTTTTGCACAGTATACAAGAAGTCTTTGTAAGACAGAAGTATCATCATAATGGTTCAAAAATATCATTATTTTAAAATTTGGTAAGTTCGAAAGTATCTACTCAATCAAAACAGAAAAGTAGATAAAAATGAATGAAATGATTCATTCTTCACTGGTTTTTGCCCCGTCCCAGGCACACCTAACACCAAGAGCCACAAGTGTGAACAGCAAACTGTTCTTCCTGTTCATTTTCCTGTCCAGGCTCCCTCTATCAGTCAGGGGCTGGGTCCCCAGGACCGATAATAAGGTCAGAGGAGAAGCAGGTGATTCCAAGCCTATAGGGAATCCAGTCCAAGGCAAACACTGTTAGCTTCCTAGACCCTTCCAAATGCAAATGCAGGTGGGGAGGAGGCTAAAAACCTTACTTAAAATATGCTATGGAAGCTTTACAAGTAGCCTTTTAAACCGTGTACTCTCAGAAACCTGTGAATTTCGTCACTGACCCCAGAAACCAGGAACTCCTGAGGTCCACATTATTTGATAGCCTATGCAAGACAACAAAAAATGCTCCAAAGGACATGGGACTGCTCTGCCTGGGAAGCCCCCAGATGGCTCAGTAAGTGATGACAGTGTCCACTAGCTGCACATCACTAGGGGGACACTATAAGAAAATGTTCCAGGAGTGTCTAAGACAGGGCTGCTATCTTCAAGACGCCCATAGGTACACCAAGCAATCAGGACAAACAGGTAGCCACAAGGAGCCAGATGCTGTGCATGGCCATTCTCTGGCTCATTTCTTTCAGTGGGTTTGGATTTAATAGATTCCATGGGAATGCATGCTGGTACAAGCCCTCTGGAAAACAGTATTGAGATGCCTTAAGACGTTAAATATAGAGCTACCCTACAACCCAGCAACTGCTTCACTAGGTATTTACCCCAAAGATACAGATGTAGTGGAAAGAAGGGCCATATGCACCCCAGTGTTCACAGCAGCAATGTCCACAAGAGCCAAACCATGGAAGGTTTGGGATGTCCTTCAACAGATGAATGGATAAAGAAGATGTGGTTCATATATACAATGGAATATGACTCAGCCATCAGAAAGGATGAATACCTACCATTTGCATCGACATGCATGGGACTAGAAGGGATTATGCTAACTGAAATAAATCAAGCAGAGAAAGAGAATTATCATATGGTTTCACTCATATGTGGAACATAAGGAAGGACCATATGGAGGACCATAGGGGAAAGGAGGGAAAACTGAATGGGATGAAATCAGAGAGGGAGACAAACCATGAGAAACTCTGGACTCTGGGAAATAAACTGAAGGTTACAGAAGGGAGGGCGGTGGGGGGATGGGGTAACAGAGTGATGGGCATTAAGGAGGGCACGTGTTGTGATGACCACTCGGTGTTATATGCAACTAACGAATCGCTGAACACTATATAAAAATGAATGCTGGCTAGCTGAACATAAAAATATAAGCCTTCAGAACTTGTCTACGGAGTTTATACTAAGTAGAACCTCTCTGATGGGTGTGAATCCATCTTGAACATCTTGCTCTCATGTGTCATTCTTCTCCCTTTTGCACAAGGGTTGCAGGCTTCAGACTTGGAGCCATCAGCTACTCTGAAGACTATCTCCTCTGCACGTTAAAGCTACCTTCCAGTTACTGCACGTCATAATTTCCCACTTACACAAGGCAAGGATTATTTCTTATTTGATTCGCTTATTCATTGATGGAGGATTATTTCTTTTTAAAATTAGTTTACATGTAGAAAGAATGGATGTAAGTAAAGCTATTTTTTTTTTAGATTTTTTCAAGGTTTTATTTATTTATTTTTCAGAGAGAGAGAGGGCACAAGCAGGCAGAGTGGCAGGCAGAGGCAGAGAGAGAAGGAGGTTCCCCGCAGAGCAAGGACCCCGATGCGGGACTCAATCCTGAGACCCTGGGATCATGACCTGAGCCGAAGGCAGACACTTAATGGACTGAGCCACCCAGGCGTCCCAGTAAAGCTATTTTTAAAAAAATAAGAATATGGGTAGAAGAGCGGACGCTGGTATCTGAAAGAAGCCTGGCCAAGGCTGGGATACAGTGTCCATATGCGTGCCATTAAAATAAAACAAAACTCCAACCGACTAGGAGATGTCCCCCACCACAGCATTATCTTAGTCCTTCCTTAGAATCAATATTTACACTCACAGAGCACATGTGAGCAGGCAGTTCACTTATAAATCACCAAGGGTGGAGGCAGCAGCCCCGCCCACCATCCCTGACTCGATCTGATCAGCCTGGTGAACATTCAAACTTCCATCTCTGCAGGGGACAGTCTGCACCCAACAGTGCCTGCTCTCCAGGTACCCAAGGATCCGTTAGTAGTAACATGCCTCTAACCCAGTAGGCTTGAAAACCTGTCCCGCAAAACCGTAAGACCTTTTCTCTTACAATCTCAAAGACAGGAAAAACACGTTGTGAGTCCTTTTTAGGCATCAACGACCACGCTGGGCCATTTACACATATCCTGTGAACTTCATTTTCGCAGGGGTCCTATTCCTTTGTGTGACTCATGACCCCATTCAACAGTTTAAGAAAGAGAGGCTAAGTAAGGTAGACTGACTAGAGCGAGGTCAAAATTCAACCCTAAAGCAGAGTACCCTGTCCCCACCCCCACCAAACAGGGGTGTGTTTGTGAATACAATCAAAGGAGCCTAATTTTCACAATCCAATTGAGAAACACGACATGCCGTAAGAAAACCTGCGTCATGGTACACGTGGCAGGTGAAGTGGGAAATCACTTCAACATACCTGCCTAATGGCATGTCAGATACATCTTGCTCTATACCTGGAGCAACCTACCCATTCGAACAAGTTTTACATGCAGCTTTATAAATTCTGCTCCTCCTCCCATCTTCTTGGGATGGAACATGGTCTGTGGCAGACGGGTCCCTTGGCATCAGCATCAGATTAAGTGGATAGAGACGAAAGCTTTAGAACGGGTGTTTCTGTGTTAGTACCGCCCAGGGCTGACTGTCACTCATGGTGGGGAACACTGCGTTATTAAGATTTAACGATCCTTGGTCCAGAAAGCCCCCTCACTCCAAACGAAGATAAACCAGTCATGGCTCACGTGCACGGAGTGGGTCTGGCCCATCTGTACTACTTCAATCTATCAGCTAGATCTAAATGATGTTTGTCAGAGGGCAACAGGGAGAGTAGGAAGAAGAGCACAAACAATTATGTAAACAGCTCCTCTGGGGAAACCATTTGAAAAGTAAGTGAATTCATCCAGTAGCCTATAAAAGCCCTCTACAGGGATACAGATAATAAGCTTCATACGATAACTTTCTTATCTTACCTGCCCTTAAGGAACTCTTTACACTTCGCACTGGTTAACCGGATCCTTGAATAAAATACGTGTTTTGGATGAGATTCAGTTGATCTGTGAGCTGGATAATTTTGTTTTCACATCCACTAAATTGCTTTTGTGGAGTTATTTTCAAGTGAAGTAGTAAATATTCTGAAAGTTTTCTACCTTTCATGCAACAGGGCTTCCCCTCACTTAGACAAATGCCACACCTTCTTCCTTCTTTACCATTGCTGTGACTAGAGCAAGTGCTCTTTTTGTCCAGCGGTTCTGATGGAACGAGCCTTCTCGCTCTGATTACTCAGAATTTCTAGAGGAGGAGAGGCTGTGGCATCCAGCAGTGACCGCTGGGCTGCAGAGGGCAAGGGCGTCCCGGACAGTGGATGCTGTATGTCCTCTTCACCAATGGAAACCCCACAAGGATACCCACCATGGAGGCGCCTGAGCGGGGGAGCTTCGTTTCTTAGCATCTCGCATTACTAGTCCATTCACCTGTCAGGATATTGGTAATATCTGAAAAAATACTGAACTACTTCTGAGAAATAACATGTTTCACCTGATGGGACACAGGAAAGGATGCCGTAATCAGTCTTTGAACCGGCAGGTGTCTAGGTTTTGAGAGGCCCATGTTTGCAAAATTTTAACCTGAACACATAAGGTCCTAGGTCTCCATTCCTGGACCAGATTAAAAAAAAAAAAAAATCTAGGGGCGCCTTGGTGGCTCAGTTGTTAAACATCTGCCTTCGACTCAGGTCATGATCCCAGGGTCCTGGGATTGACCCACACATTGGGAAGGAAGCCTGCTTCTCCCTCTCCCGCTCCCCCTGCTTGTGTTCCCTCTCCCGCTATGTCTCTGTCAAATAAATAAATAAAATCTTTTTTAAAAATTTACTTATTTCCTAGTGCAATTTTATTGTATTTTTTTAAAAATTTTATTTATTTATTTGAGAGAGAGACAGTGAGAGAGAGCATGAGAGGGGAGAAGGTCAGAGGGTGAAGCAGACTCCCTGTGGAGCTGGGAATCTGATGCGGGACTCGACCCCGGCACTCCAGGATCATGACCTGAGCTGAAGGCAGTTGCTTAACCAACTGAGCCACCCAGGAGCCCTCTTAGTGCAATTTTAAACGAATCATTACAACTTGGTACCATTAATAGAACAGAAAAACCCAAATCATCTTTTATGCTGGAAAAGCTGTCTTGTTTTCTCGAGGTAGCCATGTGAGCTTAATCAATTTCAGTAAGACCCACTCTGCACGCCAAACCTCACTGCCAGCATCATAAATAAATCTTCTGATCTGAGTTGGTTTCTAATATCTAAACCAGCACAGGAAAGTGGGGGTCTTCATGGCATTCACATTCAGAGGGGAATGGACTGCAGTAATAGGAACTAATGGATGCTTGGTGAAATAACACCAGACGGATAAATCACGAGAACTTCCTCGTAATAATCAGAGTCAAAACTAATGAAAGAAACCTACGGATGTCTGCTATGCAGAGGGCATGTGAACGCTCTGTTACAAGATGGCCATGGGATGCGACTCCTCTAAAACACTGACTCCACCAACCCCTGATATTAGGAGGTGTTCCATTAGATTGAAATTAGACATGCTTTCCAGAGTCCCTTTGAAAAATTAAACAAAAAAGGCCCCATTCCCTGAAAATTACAAAGTATGTCATTACTCAGACCTCACTTTGCTTTTACAGAACACGATTACAAAACTATCGTCCAACCCCAAACCTGTATTCACCAAGGTCGGTGCCCCTTTTAGGCAGGGCATTTACTCTTCCTGGCTTTCATTTTATTTAACAGCATCTGAAATTTACAGAATGAGAGGCATGATGGATATATACGGGCACTTCTTATCCCAAATCAGAGCCTGAATAGACAACATCATAATACAGCTTTTTGCACTTTCTTTTACTTCTTTTCCTTTTTAATCTGAGGAGAGGGGAAGTGAATTCTTTACCAAAAAAGGTTCCAGGACATATTTCTCAGTTGTTTCGCACCTTAAAAATGAAGTGTATCTCCTCTAAGTGTTACTGGCAACATACAACATCTCTAAGTCAGCTTAACCCTTTTCCTTGTAAATGAGAAACACATTTTCAGACTTTCTGGTGGTACTCATTTAACGATGGGATGCAACTTGCCAAATTATATTTTCTATGCAAAAAAAAGGGTAGATGAGCTAGAGAAATCAAAAGCAGTATTTAAGAGGAAGCCTAGCAGACGTGCAGAAAGAACGTGCCTTGTATTATCACATTTACACAGCCTAAAACCTTGTATTTAAAAAAAGAAAAAAAAAGTTATTTCTTTGCATTTGACTGTGTTGACAATGGGGAGTCCAAAGTCTAACATAAATGTATGGCTACCATTTTATGCAATTTCATTTATAAAGCCAAGGGCCACTTGCTTATCTTCAGGCTTTTCTGCAAATTTTCTATGACAAATAATAGATCTTCAAATGCCTAAATTTTCCACCAACTTACAGCAGCATGGGAGAGTCTCAACAGAGACCCTAAGGCCATATGGCCCCCAAGGCCAAAGATATCCACCATTTGTTCCTTTTTTTTTTTTTTAAGATTTTATTTATTTATTTGAGAGACAGAGATCACAAGTAGGCAGAGAGGCGGGCAGAGAGAGAGAGGGAAGCAGGCTATCTGCCAAGCAGAGAACCCGATGTGGGGCTCGATCCCAGGACCCTGGGATCATGACCTGAGCCGAAAGCAGAGGCTTTAACCCACTGAGCCACCCAGGCGCCCCCACCATTTGTTCCTTTGTAGAAAAGATTTACTGACTCCTGCCGTAAATCTATGAAGTATTATTATTATCCCAAATTTACCTAAGAGGCAAAGGTGGCTCAGAGAGAGAAAGCAATGTGCTAGAAGGTAACATAGCAAGAAGATGCAGGCGCTGGTACTTGAGGCAGTCCGCCTCCAGGGCGCGGGCTCACAACCTTGGTGTGACCTGTCATTGGTACTGCTGTCATTATGATCACCGACATGCACTCTCAGGAACACGCACATTGTTCCCTGGGCTTTGGGCTGCCCTGACTGTGGTTACTGATTCAGAGGTCGAGCCTCTGCAGTGTTGGATGTTCTGCCCTCTTCTGGCTCTGGGTCTTGCTTCCTGAGCCATGTCGTCTCGAGCCAAACCTGTGCAACGCTACATCCCAAATCTCCAGTCCCAGGCCTGGCAGTCCCTGCTGAGTGATTTAGAGCTGCAGACCAGAGGCTGTCATTGCACGTCTCTAAAATTCTCTTTTCCCATCTGAGTTGAGTTTTCTGTCATCCTGAGACTTTGCCTGCCTACCTCGTGAGGCTTTGGCTCTTGTCTTCCCCATCTGTCCATGTGGCCTAGCCCCACCTGTTATCTAAGCCAGCATCTGGGTCTCTTTTCAGCAGTAGCCATATGGCCTCAATTTGGGGTGTGTGTCATGGGGAGTGGGGATCACAACCCCAGCACCATCTGCGTTCCATCAGCTCCCTCCGGCACCTGTACCAACTTCTCTCTTCAAAGCCCGACACTCTGAGGCTTCTTTTGTCCGTTGCTCTTCCTCTGTTGGGTTGAAGAGGGAGTTCTAGCCGTCACCTGTTCCATGCAGTAGCCCATGCCCTGGATGAACCAGTCCTTCCTAGGGCTGCTCACTCTTCCAGGTCACTCCTGATGCCAACTGGGAACCTTCCTTTCCAGGGTCACAAGCACCACCGGTCCCCTGCTATGATCAGTGGCAAGCCTCTTCGTTAAGACCCTAGGGTCTGCAGTCAGCCAAACATGGGCTGGAATCCTGGCCCTCCTCCTGACCAGCTGTGTGCAACTGGGCAAGTGTAACAACTCCACTTCCCTTTCGTCGTCTTTAAAATGGGGACTACTATACAGTTATCGTGACGATGAAGGAATGATGGTGTTGAGGTCTAAGCATGCTACCTGGCACACCTTAAGTGCTCAGTAAACATCAGGGAGTGCCAGCCTATGATTTTTATTATTCTCATCATCACTATTACTGCCACTACCAATTGTGACTTTTACAACATCAAAGTTATCTAAATATAGAATTGTTACAGTAACTATATGCACAGTGCCATACAATTCTGTATGTGCTGTGCATTCTCTGGGGCTAAAGGAAATGAATCCACCAATAATCTTTCTAGGCTCACATTTCCTTATATGAAAAGAGGAAAATTTGGATGAACTGGGAGTTCATGTTTCCAAATACTGTCTAAGAATAAAGCTGATACATAGATCAATGGAACAGAATAGAGAACCCAGAAATGGACCCTCAGCACTATGGTCAACTAATCTTCAACAGAGCAGGGAAGAACAGCCAATGGTTATTCTTAAACTGATGTTCTTAAAAAGACAGTCTCTTCAACAAATGGTGTTGGGAAAATTGAACAGCCACATGCAGAAGAATGAAAGTGGACTATTCCTTATAACATACACAGAAATAGACTCAAAATGGATGTAAGATCTAAATGTGAGACAGGAATCCATCAAAATCCTAGAGGAGAGGGGCACCTGGGTGGCTCAGTCACTAAGCATCTACCTTCGGCTCAGGTCATGATCTCAGGGTCCTCAGATTGAGCCCTACATCAGGCTCTCTGCTCAACGGGGAGCCTGCTTCTCCCTTTCCAGCTCCCCTGTGCTTGTGTTCTGCTCTCGCTATCTCTGTCATAAATAAATAAAATGTTAAAAAAAAATCCTAGAGGATCTCAGCCGCAGCACCTTCTTGCTAGACATGTCTCTAAAGACAAGGTAAACAAAGGCAAAATGAACTATTGGGACTTCCTCAAGATAAAAAGCTTTTGCACAGCAAAGGAAACAGTTGACAAAACCAAAAGACAACCATCAGAATGTGAGAAAATATTTGCAAATGTCTTATCAGATAAAGGGCTAGTATCCAAGGTCTATAAAGAACTTATCAAGCTCAACATCCAAAGAACAAATAATTGAGTCAAGCAATGGGCAGAAGACATGAACAGACACTGCTCCAAAGAAAACACCCAAATGGTCAACACACAACATGAAAAAATATTCCACATCACTTGGCATCAGGGAAATACAAATCAAGACCACAATGAGAAATCACCTCACGCCAGTCAGAATGGCTAAAATTAACAAGTCAGGAAACAGACAGACATTGGCTAGAACAGGGGATCCTCCTACACTGCTGGTGGGAATGCAAGCTGGTGCAGCCACTCTGGAAAACAGCATGGAGGTTTCTCAAAAAGTTGAAAATAGAGCTACCCTATGACCCAGAAATTGCACTACTGGGTACTGACAAAGATACAGATGTAGCGATCCGAAGGGGCACCTGCACACCAATGTTGATAGCAACAATGTCCATAATGGCCAAACTATGGAAAGAGCCCACAGGTCCACTGACAGAAGAATGGATAAAGAATATATGGTAGATATACCCAATGGAATATTACTCAGTCATTAAAAAACGAAATCCTGCCTTTTGCAATAATGGATAGAACCAGAGGATAGAATAAAAAACGAAATCTTGCCATCTGCAATAATGGATAGAACCAGAGGGTATTATGCTAAGTGAAATAAGTCAATCAGGGAAGATGATTATCCTAAGATTCTCACTTGTATGTGGAATTTAAGAAACAAGGATCAACAAGAGGATCACAGGGGAAGAGAGGAAAAATAAAATAAGATGAAACCAGAGAGGGAGACAAACCATAAGAGTCTCTTAAGCACAGGAAACAAACTGAGGGTTGCTGGAGGGGAGGGGGATAGGGGATGGGGTAACTGGGTGATGGACAGTAAGGAGGGCACATGATGTAATGGGTACTGGGTGTTTTAGAAGACTGATGACTCACTGACCTCTACCTCTGAAACCAGTAATACATTATACATTAATTTTTTTTAAAAGAATGTGATTTGTGGTTAATAAAAGGAATAAAAAATAATATATTAAAAAATAAAGCTGATAAACCTGTATGCTGATTTCAGCTTCTGTAATACCCCAGGAAGACAGGACAAATCCTACAAATTTCCAAACAATGCTGCTTGTTACAAACTTTGTTTCCAGTGAAAAACATCCCTGTTATAAAAGCCAGGTTTGTCTTCATCCCTCAAACCATTTTCTGTAGCTTATCCTATAAGGTAAGAATTTTCACGTCAAAGAAATAAATGACATCTGAGCAAAGTAAAAATAAACCCAATGCGTGTCTCACTTTATGAAGGTCAAACAATGGACAGCCAAAATGTTCAAAGTATTAGCCTAATTAGGGAAAAGGGGAAAGTACTCCAAGCTTGAAATTTCCAGATGCCACATGATGATGGCTTGACAATTTTAACTTACATTTCATATTCTGGTCATGAGAGAAAGGAGGAGGGATGGTTTGGTTTTCAACTTTGTAGCTGGACTTACTAAAATCAATTTCCTTTCCTGGTATACACAAAATGACATCTCTTCTTTAACACGAGGAATGCAGAAAATCTCAACTGGTAAGCAGTCATGCTCACTTACTACACTGAGACTAAAATGTGACTTGATAATCTTATCAGATGATTCCCATGACCTGTGAGCATAGCCTTCATTTCATAAAATACTGAACAAATGGCTTTATCACAAAATTCCCAGAAGGAAAATATGAATCTATGTGGGAATTCCCCACCAAAGAACTGTCCCTTTGTTCCAATTTCATAAAATGCTCCTTATCTGAGGGCAATGAACACATTTATGAAGCGGGAATCCCAGGAGGAGAAGCCTGGAAGGGCAGTGACCACTTACTGCCCACCTGGCTCTTTCTGACCTTTCCTTTGATAGCACAATCCACATTTGAGCCACCCTCAGGGATGGTGAATGAATCCTAATGGGGCCACACCAATCATAGTAAACTCTGTCTCATAACTGAGTTTGGGTGTGACACATTCTGTCTAATAGGCAAATAGGAAGGTTCAGTCTGTCCTAGGACTTCTAGGAAAGCATCTCTCACACTCACAGAAAGAGACAAAGAAATAATGTCTTGTTGCTGTCTCTGGAGGCTGTCTTAACTAGATGTGATGCAAGGACCTGTGGCAGCCCTCTTGTGATCATGAGGAAAACTAAGCTGGCATGGTAAGGATGACCAAGAAGAGCCTGGGTCTTTGACAAAGTCACTGACCTGCTCAGCTCACTGATCTGGGAATCACCCAGTCCTTGTCCCTATGAACATTGTTTTCAAAGTTCCATTACATATGGCTAAAAAGACCTAAAATAATAGAACTAGACCCATGGAAAATCATTAGAGAAAAATCTAGTTGTTCATTAGATGTGCCCTCCAAAGAGCATACAGAAACGGGCTGATCTGCCTTACCACAAATGGCAAGATGTGAAAGGAACAATTTTTAGCTTGAACCGCGTGGACACTGACTGCTGAGGACACAGCTTCCACAGCTCACCTGTGATGTGTGCAGACACTTGCTTATCAAGTGAACAATGTCTTCAACATCCCCATGTGCTAGACTCTGCAGCCTGTGAAATGAGGTTTTAGGAACAAGCCTTCTAAACTGCATATGGATATGAAATAAAAAGATTTTTAAAAAAGTGACTACAACATCCATCAGCAAATGCCAGGTATGACTATTATTAGAAATCACAGTCCAAAAATTATGGCCTGGGTTTCCCAAGTTTTTAAAGAATTCCTCAGGGGTTTAAATCTCCTCAGAGGATTAAAAATTTTTTATCATTTTTACATGAACACTGAAACTGTTTCTTACTCAGAGTCCATTTAATTAAAAACAAAAACAAAAAGCCAAGGGGCACCTGGGTGGCTCAGATGGTTAAGCATTGACTCTTGATTTCAGCTCAGGTCATGATCTCAGGGTTCTGAGAGAAAGCCCTGTATCAGGCTTCACACTCAAGTGTGGAGGTCGCTTGGGATTCTCTCTCTACTTCTCCTTCTGCCCTTCCCTCTCCCCAACTTGTGCACATGCTCTGATAAATTAATAAAATTAATATAAATAAATAAATACATAAACAAACAAACCAAACTGGTCTTATTTATCTGGCAGACAAAATTCAGAGAACTCTACACATATTAAAAGAGTAAATTTGATTCACTGATGAAAATGTTTTTATAACAATGCTTATACCTCACGTCAATCTTCCACCAGACTGCTTTCTGCCTTTTAAACTTTCAATGAACGGCTTAGACTTTTCAAACTTCCGCTACTACCTTTGTTGCTTAAATAGCAACAAAGGGGCCCCAAGTGTATTCGGCACCAGACTAGGGCAGCAGGTACAAAGACAGGGGCCTGTGCTTATGGAGTGTATGTTTCAATGGTGGAGATAATATTAAATAACAAACACTGTATAAAAAACCTAAAATTTTATTTTAGGAAATAAAATTAAAGCTTGAGGCTCATGCTAATAAGGGAATAAGGAAGGGGCTAAAGGAAACCGGGGGGGTGTGGTGGGGAAGGCAGTTTTACCTCCAATGGGAGAATTAATCAAGGTCTCTTTGACAGGTGACATACCAGCTGTGATCTCAGAGAGAAAGAGTAGCCAACCCAGGGAACAGTCATGTGAAGCTAGGAGTTGAAAAGAAACAGCCTCTGGCACCAAAGCCACAAACCACCCCAGCGGTCTTACTTGTAAAAGACGCAGATCATCACTAACCTGCCTTTCTACCTGCAGCTGATTGTGACGACAGAGTCCTCCCCTTTTTACATTCAAGGTTAAAAGCTCTACCAATGGTAAAGTGCCCTTATGATTCACCTTCCCCTGGAAAACACAAGGCTTCAGCTGCTCTAAAAATAAACCCTCGTTGCTGTCTCCGGTTTCATACTGCATGTCTGGAAGCAGGAAATTAAAACGAGTTTTGACTTGAGAAGCTTTGGGTCCTGAGATACCGAAGGTCCACAGGACTCCTCCCACCTCACGGCGGAGAACGGCTCCCTTGCAGCATTTTGGCAAATGCATGTCAGTGCCCTAACAACTGACACAATTACTCTGCAAAACTGCCTTTGAAATAGTGACCCAAGTGAGAAAGGCCAAGGAAGAGGGCAGGGAGGATTCCTGGGCCACTCGGCTGATACGGGAGCATGTGGCAGCAAAGGCGGCTTGGAATTTGCTGGCAGAAAACCAAGCCCTTTCCATGGCATACTCTTTTTGTAGCCCCAGCTCCTAAATCGTGGTATTTGCCACATGATTACATAAAAATTAAACAATCACCAAGAGGCAACTACAGTCCTGTCACTGAAACAAATGACAAGCATGTCCCTAAGTACCGAACTCAAAGCCCCGTATGCTGGAAACGGTTTCTCTTGGACGAAGGTAAGCCAGACCTGCAATTTTTAGCAGATCTGCAGAGCAGCAAGGGAGAGGCAGTGGAAAGCAGGGAGCACGGATGCATTTCCTCCTTAGCTCCTAAACCCTCAGGATGTAGGTCTTGTTATTCCATTTCCAGAGGAAGGAACTGAACCCCTAAGAAGTCAGTGAACTCACCCAACGAAGGCACTGCGGCTGAAATGGGAATCAGATTCATGGGGCTCCAAACCACATGCACTTTGTCATCACGCTGCCTCACCTGCTCAGTTAGGTTTGATTCTCCAGCTCTCCTTGCATCATGGGGAGTAACAAGATTTCTGAAGGTCCTTCATAAAAATCTTAGTCCCTAGAGATGAGTAAGAGGATGCTGATGCATGTTGCAGAAAATGAAGACTGAGTTTCACCCAGGACCACCTCAGGTGAACATCAGGACAAGCAGGTTAAGGACCTTCTGTGAGGAGGGGCGGAGGGCAGGGCCACACGCAGGACCCCTGTGTGACAGCACAGAGCCCTTCCTCTTAGAGGTCACGTTCTTCCAAGACTCTGGTTTCTACTCGGATGGTTCCCACTGCACCAAATGCCTTGCTCATCGTTCCTCGTAGTGGTTCAGCTCCTCCTCAGTGAGTTCTCTGAGAAGTCCAGCACCACTGCCGCCGCCAACATCATCGCGGCCCTGGGACAGACGCCACCCCAGCACCGCGTCCCAAGGCCCACCATACTCAGGGCTCCCGGGACATTCCCAGCACAGTGGCACAGTGTTCCGCGGTACCCTCTTCACTGCTCGGGGACGTCTCCAAGCAGTACCTGAGTTCCAGTTTCTTTCCTTCTTAGTACTTAGCACCATATCTTCGAGTTGCGAATTCAAAGAGATACCCACTGACGCTTCACCTGGTCGCATGGGCCAAGGGCTGGGCTGGGCTGGGGGCAGCAGCTGTCGAGATGAGGGATCTCAAGGGATTGGGGGCAGGGGCTCTGGGTAATATGACATCCACCCCTGATGTCATCTTGGTTTTCTCTTAAACAGTGTGCCTTGGTCTCCTCATCTATAAATGGGGGTGAGGAACTTGCTCGGCCCCTCAGAGAGCTGTTGTCAGGGTAACAGGTGGACAAGGTTGGGAGATGCTGACACCTGAGAGTTGCAGAGAACATAATGAATGCCCTGTTAGCCTTCCATCACTTCCGGTCCCGCCTCCTGCTTCATTTCTGTCCAGGCACTCACTGACGAGCCGACACAGTGTATCTTCGGTTTGGCTTACTGCCAGCTCTGCCCTACTAGGATAATAAGCCCATCAGGAGAGGGTTCCTGTCTCTGCTGCTTTGTACTGGCATAGAAGGCAGTAACTGGGATGCACGAGGCCTTAAGTATTTCTTGAATGAATGAACGCACACACAAACATGTGAATGACTGAACAAGCGAATACTGACTGTCCAACACATAGAGCATACAATCTCGAAGACACCTGAGATATTAACAAACTGAAGACCATGAAATGGTATGTCAATAATTTCAGGGATATTTCATTTGTTATGTTCATCACAAAGGAAAAGCGGCACATGAATAAAATGCCTGGACATGAATTCATGGGTGATCTCACACTGGGTGGCAATGGAGTCCTCTCATCCTACCGTATCTGTCCCCAGATGCCCCATTACAAAACTAAAGCTGTGAAGCCACACCTCACCTACTGATGGCCTGTGCTTTAGCAGAGCCCTCTAGAAGAGCATAAATCCTCTGTAAGAAAATCTACCACTCCAGTTGGCCAGCTGTCTAGCTTCGGGTTTCCTCAAAGGCGAGTCTTTGACTAAACAAGGGGCAGAGCCTTCCTCTCCACAAGGAAGCATTGGAGGAGGCCAGGAAGAGCCCCCCACCCACCCACCGCCCAACTGGCAATGGGACCATTTCCCAGGCACTGAGAACAGAGGAGGAGGATGGGGAGGGGTGAATACACTCAGGGTAGAGGACCCCAAGCTCAATTCCCCTCTGGGACTCATGTTCCTCCAAAGTCTCTCAAGGTACTTCCTTTGTTATCACCCTTAACATCCTATAAATGAATCTGTGCCTATTTCTGCTGATCTCCCCGGCTGTGGGCGCTGCTAAGGAAATCTGTGCAGGAAGTCAAGAGAAGATAAAGTCCTGGGTTCTACTATCTCCACGGCTGTGTGTTCAAGGGGCATGAAAACCCTCCATTAAAAAACCTCATTTGACTCTCTCCGAAGGATGGACTGAGCTTTTCAAGATTCTGTATCAGAAAAGCTGCATGTTTATAAAAGCTGTCCTCATAATGAAATGAAAACATTTCATTCAACACCACACCCCCCAACAATTTCGGTTCTACTGCAACTGTTCTATCGCATCTGTAAACTGCATGCTCTGGCATACTTCTGCTTTTCCTATTTTTAAAAAAGGTCTCTGTATTCCTTTCTTCTCAATAACCAGTGGTGAGAAAAGTGATTTATCACCTGCCACAGGACCACTACTCCCACCATAAATTTTGCCCTTGTGACAAAATCCTTATCTTAAAAAACAGATAGCATCAACCATTACTGCTTTCTACATGGATGTCCTTTTATTCAGGAACGACTCTGTTTTCGTTATAAATCCTTAGGCATATTAGTGGAAGACGCATTCAAAGCACAGGCCTTCAGTGAGAGGCGATCCAGCTCAAGCGACGTGCTCACTTCTAAGCAGGGGCCAAATCCCTAAGTAAACACGTTCCACGGGGGCTGTGCTGAAGGACATTTTTCAAAGACCAATGCCGTGTGGTTGAAGTCAGCTCCAGAGGGCCGCATACCTTTTCAATCAAAGCCACAGCTGCGGGAGGGAGAGCCCTACCCTGGGAGAAGAGCCTGGAGAACTCCATCCATCTCCGTGGAGCAGGTGGAGCCCAGCTCATCAGCAGACCCTGCTCCTGGGGTTCACTTCTAAAGCGGCTGCTCAGAACCCCAAGAGCAGAAGCCCTGCCCTGAAAGCTAATACAGTCCCAGATGCTTCCCCGGTTCTGCTTGGTAAGATGGCAATGTAGCTCCCTCTCTCGCAGGGTTTTGGGCAACCCTTGGACTGACAGAATAGGACAAAGAGGGGAAGACGGGGTTGGGTTTGGTGAAAGCGTCATGGGTAATGTTGTACTCAGCACAAGGGACACACCATGACTGTCCTCAGAAAATTAATTCGGGGACACCTGGGTGGCTTAGTGGGTTAAAGCTTCTGCCTTCGGCTCAGGTCATGATCTCAAGGTCCTGGGATCGAGCCCCGCATTGGGCTCTCTGCTCAGTGGGGAGCCTGCTTCCTCCCTCTCTCTGCCTGCCTCTCTGCCTACCTGTGATCTCTCTGTCGAATAAATAAACAAAATTAAAAAAAAAAAGAAAAGAAAATTAATTTGGTGTCAACAGAATTTTGACAAGACATCTTAAAAATCACTTCATTTAATGTCTTCCTCTCACAGGTAAGCCAGGTGGAGTGAAGTAGCTGGGATTCAAGTCTCTCCAGTCATGCTCTCTTTTCAAGCTTGGTAATAAAAAATATAAATAAAACATCAAATCTGTTGGCTCCCAGCTATGTGTTTCCTAAGTGTTGACCTATTTAATGTGTGGTCACATGGACTGATTCTCTTCCTCTCTTGGGTCTCTTTCAAAAATTTTAGCTCTTCCAACATATCAAACTGGTAGTTACTAACTCAGTTGTGTGGAAATTCAATGCTGTGTTCTGTTCCACGAGAGAAAAAAGAAAGTAAGTCCTGGACTGATTCATCACAATGCTTAAAATATCACTGGTTTCCCTCTGCTCCTGTCCAGTGTACTTCTCTGCCATGGGCCTCCAGGCCTCGTGTGGATGTCGGGACTCAAGCTATCTGGCGATCTCCGTGTGAACCACCGCCATAAATCACACTGTGCATTCCGGCGGTCACAGAGCATCTTGTTCGACCACAGTTGGTTGCTTCCAGGTCTGGGCACACCTGAGTCCTGCGAGCAGGGAGACGGCAGTGCTGAAAAGGAGCACAGCTGTCCCAAGACAGTAAATAATCAGACCAACCCAAGAGCGGTCAGCCAAAGCAGCAGCAGCTTGATTTTGCAAGAGTACCCTCCCCCCAACTTTCTAATAAAAATGCAGATTCTGACGAACCATGAGAGACTGTGGACTCCAAGAAATAAACTGAGGGCTTTAGCGGGGATGGGAGTGGGGGTATGGGTGAGTCTGGTGGTGGGTATTAAGGAGGGCATGGAGTGCATGCAGCACTGGGTGTGGTACATAAACAATGAATCTGGGAACCCTGCATCAAAAACTAATGATGTATTTTATGGTGACTAAAATAACACAATAAAAAAATAAAATTTTTTTAAAAATCCAGATTCCTTCCCATACACACACACACACACGTATGTATGTATGTAAAAAACACTTGGAGATAAAGATCAGTAGTTTAACAGGTAACTTGGGAAAACTTCTGGAGTTTTGAGAAGATAGTTTCTAGAGCTTTCATGCTGGAGATTTCAAATAAACTGAGAAAATGCCACAAGCTCATTAGCAAAAGGGGGGTTTTCAGCTCTTGTTTTGTATCTCACAGTGTGCTGCAGAGACTATGGCTTATCTCAAATCCTAGAGCAAGATACAGAGCTTGTTGATAGTTGGCTGGAAACCAGGGTTGTCTTGTATAAATGCTGATCAGTTTTGCTGTCCCCAAAGGCCTCTCTGAGGTCTTAGGTGACCAACGCTGGTAGTAGAAGCCCCCAGAGCTGATACCTAGGCATGATCTCTAGGGCCTTCTGTTGCCTGGGAACGATAGAGCACGTACGATGCACCCCAGGGCAAACTGTTTTTAAGACGAGGTGTAGCAAGTGACAGTGGAATGTAGGTGACTGCGAGGACCACAGGGAAATTGAGGGGCGATGGCCTCGAAGATGAAATCTAGCCACAAAGCCAGACCTACGTATCAGAAGGAGTATTTTCTAGCAAGAGATTACAAACCAGAGGCAGCAAACTAAATTTGGTTCACTCCATTTTTTAAAATAAAGTTTTACGTAATAACAGTTTATCTGTTTACATGTGGTCTATGGCTATTTTTACACTCAGATGTCTATGCTGAGTTGTTGCAATAGGGACTATATGGCCCCAAAGCCAAAAGCTCACTATAGGACCCTTAACATAGAGTAAACCCCTATTCAACAGTCAAACGCAAACGTTATGGGCCATGTTCATTCTTCCAAAGCTATACAAGTCCTCCAACAATACCTTATAAAGCCCTGTAAATAGGCAAAATAATGTAAAATCGACCTCCCATACAAATGAGTCATTACCACACTGGGTCCTAACAGTAACTCAGGCTGTAACACTTTAAAAAAAAAGGCAGTAAATACTGAAGGGCGTTTCCACAGAAGGCCTTGTCGCAAACACAAACTTTGGGCTGCCAGGAACCATAAGTAGCTCGATTCTTAGTACACCCTCTAGACATGAGTGGACGGGGGGAGGCAAGAAGGCTTAAAATTAAAGGGGCAAATACTCTGTATTCTAGCATCAGAGAGAAGTAACAGTTGCCAGGATTAACAAACTGGCCTTAGCCCTGTCCGATATTTGACACTTAGCCTATAAAGAGAACAAAATGTCCAACGTTAATTACCTTCTGGGGCTGAAGGCTGCCCTCCAAGTACATTCTAACTCCCTCTCTTTGAGCCTCTTGACTGCTAATCTCAGCATCAAGAAAACCTGCCCCAGGACAGAAGTGGCTTCTTGGCGAAAGCTCCATAAAGCTTCGAAAACTGAACAGAGTACTTGACCATGCTAATTAGGCAGCATGAGCCTGGACAGCTAAGAAGGCCTTCTCAGCTCACTCTCCTTCCCCAGCACTTCTTTAAAAACAGAAATGAAATCAATGAGTGCAGTCAGACAAGCACATTCCATTACTGCAAAACAGCCAAAAGGCAGCAACGAATCCCAACCCTGCCTAAAAGACAAGAAGGCGATTTTTAAAACCAGTTCAAGTTTTTCCCCTCCTCTAGTCCATTTCTCTCTCTGGCTGTTCAGTCCTGTGCTAAACAATCACTTTATTTACAACACATGTACTAGGGCACGCTGTCAGGTGTAACTGAGTTTTATGCCTCTCAGTTCACTAAAGGGCTGCGGTAAGAGGTCTCTGCTTTGAAGTGTGGTACGAGAGAGCAATGTTGTGGTTTAAAAAAGAAAAGCTAAGAAGTTAATAAACAGAAAATCTCCCAGCTCTGAAGGATTTCACCTTTCTTGAGAATACGAGTGCTTCTGCAATTCAACATGATTGCCTATAAGAACAACGAACACAAACGGCATTATACTGTACTTAAAAGGAAAAAACAGGGGTTTATAATTACACAGCTAAATCTTAAGAAAGCTCACTAACAACTACAGAACAAGTACAGTATATGTACTGTTCACAGATTACAAAGGTGCCCACAACGTTCTGGAAAAGCAACCCCAGCATGAGCCACTCTAGGGTAACACATTACACCTTCAAGAGCGCTTGGGGATCTCACTTCCGAGGCAAGTTTTCTTTGGACATCTGGGAAAAAGTCACTCCTAGAACGTGTATCTCATCTTTTGCTCCCAGAAATCTAACACGGTGATATTCTCAAGGACAAACTTGAGAAAGGGCAGTCAAGTCAAACAGAAAACTCGTCATCAAACTTGAGAGTTTACAGCTGGGCCAAAATGAGATGTGTGTTTAAAAGACAAAGGGCTTACAGAAGCTTAAAACTTTTTAAGAAAAAGTTCAGAACGAAGAAACAGAAAACCATTTGACAAGACCATGCACTGCACTGTGCAAAGTACACCATGGCAAATAAGCCTCCTCCCGGGCCCAGCTCTGCCACCTGATGATGGGTGGGAACACGTCCTTCAGTGCTATGTGTCTCTGTCTTCTCATTCTACAAGCAGGATACTGAATGGACTAATCTCCCAGGATCATCAGAATGCTTCCACAGCTCTCCACTTACATCACTCAAAATCAATTTCTGCATAATAACTGAGCGGTAACCCTCTCAACAAAAGTATGTCTGACTGCCAAAAACCCTTAAAGGGTCATGTAATCTCAAAGTCAGGATGAAATATTACAGAAAGAAAGGAAAGGAGCGGTAGGATGAAGAAGGGAGGTAAGAGAAAGGGAGGAAACCCCAATGAAATCACTGTCACGTTGCTGTCATTTTGCAAGGAAGAGTATGTCCTTCAGAAGAAACGACACTCGCATGCACTCAAGTACACACCCTGGGCTAGAGAATGGACCCTCTTCTGCCAGAATCTTTCCTTTACCCTTCCTCCCCCCAAACTGGGGAGGTGAGCTCTTCTACGGTTAAGGACTAGAAAACCAAGTCTAAGTTGACCCCCATTAAAATAATGTGGTTGACAAACCTCAGGAGCAGTGAGACCCATCTCCATTCAAAACTAAAGCTTATGTAAAGGACTGTCACCCACCACAGTAAGGGATATTGGCTGAGCCAAACGTCCTCAAGCCCCAAGCTATGTGTTGTCCCCACTGCCAGTCCCCCAGTAAAGACAACTGGGGACCTCTCCGGGTGGCAGTGTGCCAAACCTCAGTGCCATAGATGTAATGTTTTAGCAATGACTTTTCATGTACCTGTTTTGGAATGTAAAAATAAGTACATGATCCAAACTACAAAAATGTAGAGAAACAAGTTTTTGGGGTGATGCAAGTCAAATTCTAGGACCCCGCCACATGCCATGAAATTTATCTTTTCAAGTCCACTTTCTTGTCAGAATACAAGCAATAGCACCAAACACTAAGTCCCCTGAAGTGCCTGCTGAAATCACCAACCTTTAGCCTTTTAAAATTCTGCTTGATTCAACTCCCTAACTACATTTGTCGACAGAAACCAGTAACTATCATCCTGTGTCCTGCAAAAGTGAGACATTACAGACTCACTCTCTTGTTGGTGTGGGTTAGTAGGCATTGAGTGATAGCTATGAGAGCTATAAAGAAGTCAAAATCTTCAAGATAAGGAGAATTTCTAGACAAAGAATCAAGAAACTGAATTATAAAGAATAAAAAAAAGTGAGGATAAACCAAGAACAACACGGACTCTAAAGATACTTATTTTTAAGACCTCTATTAGTACGGATTGCAAAGTTATCAAAGACATTCGCTTTCCCTGACCCTACTTTGATCCACAGTGTGATGCTATGTTTTGGGACAGGATTAAATTAGTACTTTCCTCAAATGGAGTCATTCACTTATGTGTGGTTGATGACTCATTCTATTAAAGGTCAGTATTCATCCATTCATTCATTCATTCAAGCAAATAGGGCTTCCCCTACTTTCAAACCCCAGCTGATAGCTTAGTATAATGACTTCCAAAAGTAACCTTACAGAAAGAACAATGTGGAAGACAGCCTGACTGACCCAAGGGATGTCAGTCTATTATATGACTAACTTCTGCACCAAGGGGATCTCTGTAGAAGGTTCTGTTCCTACTGCCTTGATTCCTTTACTCTTCAGACTGTAAACTGAAAGAATGCACATAAACCCTACATGTAATCAGACATCTAGATGTTTATGACGACTAGGATTAATAAGCAACAACAGGAAAAACATGTTTACAGAGCCCCCATTGGAAGTGGGGAAATCCAGGCTCATTAGCGTTTCAGGTCAGACAGCTTCCTTTTTTCCCACCCTACTCTTTGATCCCTGGGAGGACACTCTACAGAATGTCGATGTGTTCCCTCTGCTCTGCTGGCTTAGGTCAATGGGGCACACCAGAAGGGAAGCAAGAAAGAGAGGACAAATGAGGCCTGGGTATTTGCCCCTCCTTGTGGGGTGGTCTCTTGATAGCAGTGTCCTTCCAGGGAAAAAGCTCCAATCTGGGAAGCCCTTTCCACAAGGCCCCCTCTTTCCAGGTTCTGGTAACTCCTTCCTGCTCTGCACTGCAGGCCAAACTAGGTCACAGCAGTGCTCCTCACACAGGATACTGCCCCACCTGTATGCTCCCCCTACACCTACCGGTCCATGAGCCAGATCCTGCACAAAACCTATTTTGTTTGATAAAGTTTTATCCGAAGCCATACTCATTCATTATGTTGATGTCTATGTCTGCTTTCTGCACTTGAACAGCGAAGTAACTGAAACAGAGGCCAAATGGCCCCCAAACCTGAAAATATTTACAACTTGGCTCTTTACAGAGAAATCTGCCAACTCCTGTCCGACATTCTTCTCATACCCTTGAAAATAATCCTTGAACTTATCTCTTCTGATTTACCCTCCGTTAGGGGTGCCATCTATTTATTCCTGGGATCTTGCATGATACAGTCCTCCATTACTACGATGTAGTGTTAGTTACTAAGTATTCCCATTTCATACAAGACAAAGAAATTTAAGATTCGTTTTGGAGGAAAATATTTAGGTAACAGGGAGAGAGAACAAGTTACAAAAAAATAATAATAATAAAATAAAAAGCCATAAAGCAGCTTAGAGAGAGAGAGAGAGAGAGAGAGAAAGACTGATGTGTGAAGTGTTTAAACTTTGTCAAGTCAGTAAGGATACAGAGGATTTTCCCCCCTTATTTGAAAGATAAATTAATAGCAGCCAAGAATCTAAGTTTGCTTTGGCAACTGATGAGGAACCTGCCTTCCCCTTGTCACTTCCTGCTCCTTCTGGTTGGATATGAGGCACATTAATACTTCGGTGAGTGACCTGGAGATTTTGCGACAGAATCTTTCTTCATTCAGGAGTGGTGTCCAATGATTTCATGGGCTCTTTGTTGGTGAACAAAGAAAGCTACATGGTTAAACCCAGTTCTTCTCCGCCAGCCCCTGCCCCGGGATTTTAAATATTACCTCTGTAACACCTGAAGCCTATCCAAAGACAGAAATCTTCCAAGGCACACTGAATTTGGAAGGCCCACTCTGCGGGGTCAGAGACCAATAAACGGCTACTGTTGGATAATACTAAATGGTCCATTCACACTTCCAGTTACTCAGCACATCAGACGCACGTGCTAGGGCCTACGCAAGCACGTCGTCTTCTCTTTTTACTGACGGCCTGCAAGCTTATTTTTAACTGTACTACCACTACCTTCGTTTTTCAGAGGAGAAAATGAAGATAACTAAGTATGGAGAACTCGCCCAACTCTGTAAATGACAGAGTCTCAAGTGCAGAGCCTGCCTTTCTGGAGGAGGCGTGCTGAAAATTTCCCCTGCGTCAGAGTGGCGGACATGCCAAGAGGAGAAGCCTGCCATGGACGATCTGACTATAATAAGAGAACAACTCAGAGGTTATTTCATAAATCGTCACTGCCATCGCTGTTCTTGGACCACCTGGTGGTTTTAAACTATTCCTGTGATCTCAACAACCCTGAATGTCAGGTAGAGTATTTGCTCCACAGGGCCTACACTATTAGTAGGGAATAAGTTTGTGGTGGGGGTGGGAATGGGGGTAGGGTTGAGGGTAGGGGGGGGGGAGGGATTTGCACTCACACTAAGCTTCCTGAGACCTATACAGAAAAAGTCATGAGTTTCAAACCCTCCCAGAGAAGCAAGGACTCCAAATGAATTTATTCCAAGAAAGGAAGGTCCTACCTATCTCCCCAAATGAGCGTCTATTGGTTTTCCATATTATTTGGACCTCATACCCTCAAAGTCTATAGTCCATGAAGTGTTCCCGCAGATGCTCATTTATCCAGTTGGAAAATGGGAAGCCTATGTTAGGACTGAGCTGGTCTTGACAGAGGGGAAAATCATGATTTTCAGGGCTTTGTCTGGGACCCTGCAAACTTAAAAATTCTTAACAGATTCATGGATGGGTTCCAAGGAGCCTGAGTCCTGTGAAGTTGTGTGAGCGCCCGCATGGGAGAGCAAAGGAATGAGAGAATATGAGAATATGCATTTTTTTGGCAAGGAGATCCAAAACTCCCATCAGAGCCTTTATTGCAGGATCTGTCTCCTCCAAACCACAAAGAGTCACTGAGATGAGAGCTCACACAGTCCTCTTCCTTGGTGCAATCAGCCCACATTGCTCGCTGGCTGAAGTAGACCAACACATGAGCATTTGGCTCTTCCTCCTCCTCCTGAGCTGAGATCACACGCCATTCCTTTTTGCCCCATGTCCTGCTCACCACTGACTTACAATGAGCCTGTGATGTCACTATTCCCCACAGACGGGAACTCCACACAAAGAGGAGAAGGCCGTCCTGGACCCCAGCCAAAAGCTTTAGTTACTCAAGTAACACCAGGGCCTTTTCTGTGGCCGTTTCACCTGTGAGGCAATATGCTGACATCCAGCCTCTGTCTCAAAATAGGACTTTTACTTCATCCTGACTTCAGTCTGACTACAAAAAATGCATACGGACCTCCTCCACTAGTACAGTGGTCTGGTAATTCTCCCTATGTGACTATGTCCTAGAATTGTTATTATTTCCAGAGAGTGGTTTGAATTTTATCTTTCTGCATAACAATAAAGTGTACCTCAAACTAATTCTGAAATACAATACAGCCGCCTTTAAAGGATCCGGTCAACAGCTTCCACATAATAGCCCAGAAGCAACAAGCAAGTGTTTGTATTTCAGTAAAATGCCCTTTTCTGGGGGAAAGGGAGGATAAATTCTGGAGTATGAGGTTTAACTAAGTATAAATTCTCAAGGTGCAAACATACTCCCATGTATAAAACAGCCGTTGCAGAAGCAGAAGCAATGTAACTTTGGGATTCTTCTTCATACAAAGAATGTGTGTGTGAGTGTGTGTGTCTGTGTGTGTGTGTGTGTGCATGCATGCGTGCGTGTAGCTTTCTTAGAGTAGCTGAGTAGCCAAAGAGAACTGATGGTTTGCTCAGTATGTTTGCCAATTTCCCCCAAATTTTAAAACAAAAACACTCTCTGTGCCATGACCATATGTCCTGACGTGTTTTCTTTTACCACAGAAACCCAATGATGAACACCCAACAATGTGACATTAGTCTTGGAATAAATGTGACTCTGCTTTTGGCAGAGAAGTCTTTCACACTGGCTCTGGAGTCAGTGCAGTATGTCTGTGTGGGGGTGTGAATGTGTGAAAATCTATTTATTTTCCTTGAAATTTTATTTCTGATTATAAAGAAGTATCTGCTCAGTGTAGAAAGTAAAATTGCAAAAATTATATGAATGTATACTATATATAGTTGTTGGGAGTCCAAGCTCTAGGACCAAAGGAAACCTATATAGGGACATTATTACAGGACAGTTGGCAGAGGCAAAAACTGCAAAATAATTGAAGGATGTATCAATACATGTGTCATAGAATCAGCTGGGGTTACATTAGTATTTTGAAATTACATGCATTTATTAAAACCGATGGCTTAAATCTGTATCTCTTGGTGGTATGTGCATGACACACTGGTAAAGAAAGTTTTAATAAAATAGGAGTACAGTAGGATTCCATTGGTGTAAGGACAATGATCTAAAAAAGAAAAATCTAACACCCCATATGTGTGTGTACATTTCTATTTTTACATAATTATGCAGAAGGTTGTGGAAGGATGTGTGCCAGGCAGAAACACTGCTTACCTCAAGGAAAAGAGGAGGAAAAGGAAAAGAAAATAGGCAGAAAAGTGTCTTTTTCATTTTAAAACTTCATTGTTTCAGCGATTTGGGCACCTGCACATAATTTTACAGTTTGGGTGATGGTGTATTCAATAAGAGGTTTAAGATTTTATTGATTTACTTGAGAGAGAGAGTGAGCAAGAGAGAGCACAAGCTGGGGGAGCGGCAGAGGGAGGAGCAGACTCCTTGCTGAGCAGGGAGGCCAAAGTGGGGCTCGATCCCAGGACCCCAGGATCATGGCCCGAGCTAAAGGCAAACGCTTAACTGACTAAGCCATCCAGGCGCCGAATAAGAGGGGTTTTTTTAAAGAGAGAAAGAGAACTAAATATTTTAATAAAAAAATTTCAGAATCCACCCCCTTCCACCCTCCATGGTAGGCCACTGATGACAACTTGTATGCAAATTCCCATTATTCTCCATACCTACACTAAAATATATTTTAAACAAAATACAAATATTTTATATATAATATCTATATAGAATATATGTTTTATATATATGTATATATATACATATATATGCGCCATATATATTTTTAAACATGCTTTTCACTTAATGGGGCTTCAACATATTTCCACTAGCATGGGGTCTGATTAGACGGAAATGTGACAGAGCCAGATGGGGACTTGGATCCTGTCGTCCTCAACTGTCAGCTGTGAGACCTCAGATAAGGCACTCAGCTGAGTCTCAATGATATCTGCTGTAAAGTGGGAACAAGGCCATCTGCTAATGCAGGACTGTGTGAATGACACAAAATTCATCAGGATAACCGAGGTCACTCGCAGACATAACAGGTGCTCAACAAATGGAAACTCTCAGTAAGAATGATGTAATAGTGATATCACTGAGTACTCGCCTCGCATTAAGAACTAAGAGTTTCTAAAACCTTGAGATATATTCACTCATTTAACCCACACACCTAACTTTTGAGAGAGAGGCCATCATCCTCATTTTTCAAACAAGAATATGAAGGTCCAGAGAAGTTAAGGAACTTGCCCAAGGCTACAAAGCTAATAGTATCAGAGCTGGGATCCAAACCCACGCAGCTAGTTACTCCTATCCACTATGGACGCTGTTGCTCAATGCTGCGGTTACAGATGGGTTTCAGGGAAGTAGTAGTTCTGCAGGAACATCTGGGTAGATCGTGTAATAACTGATCAACCACACAGCTACAACAGCCTGGAGCCAGTAGTCAATTTTCTCCGTGCCGGTTCTCAGGCCTTTTCATGTGGGCACATATGTGTGCATTCACCTGGACATCGCAAACCAGTCCCCTGGGGACATTAAGCACTCTCCACCCATCTCTCCCCATGTGGCCAGCCAGTTATGTTCTGCAAGGACCCCGGTCAGCCAGGAGCTCTTCCTTTCCCATAAGCACTTCCAGCACTGGAAACAAAGGTTCAGCCACGGCAGGGAGATAGTGTCACAAGTGAGATAGGACAAGATGGCCTCAAGGGCCGGACTCACCTGAACCACAGTCCATCACCGGGTCACCAATGGCACCTGCCTCCCAGGTGGGTGGCTCAGACAGTATCTCATTACCTTATAATGGAATAAATGGCCCCACGTCAGGCTCTGATCATGAGAACCCCATGATCAGCTTATTAAACATACAGGTGACCCTAATGTCATGAAACAAATAACTTCTTTCCAGTCTCCAGAAGCCAGGGACTTTGAGCAAGGTGTCTCCCACCACTTTTAGGACTCACTGCAATTAAACCAAAATGGCATTTCTGTTTCCCTCAAGATCTAACAGACCTCAAGTGCTGGCCGGGTCTCGTGGGTGCTCAGTAACATTAACCCATCAACAATGAGCTTTATGTTTTCACCTCCAGTGACAAGGCAGCTCTTTCCTCTCGCTAACAAGGCTACGACGTTTCCTCTGTCTGGTGCAGTGAAGCAGGGGAGAAGGAAAGAAGAAAAAGAAGGGGAAAAAAAAAAAAAAGAAACCAGGCCATTGACAACCAGAGAGTTTGTTTCAATGCTTGTAACAAGCGGGATCTGGCCTCCCTGTTAGAGGAGCGTTTTCGGTGATCACTAGTGAACTTTGGGCGCCATGGGGTTCGAAGGAAGTAAGAGAGAACTAAGAGAAAACAGAGCCACTTCCTCCCGGGAAAGAGGGGACTGTTTTCTCAAACCCCCTCCCACTCTGGAGCTGAACTTGAGCGCTACACATGCTTTGCTCAATTAAGGCAATGACTGCATTCCTAGCAAAAGTCAGCAAGTTTTATTTCTTAATTGGAGGTTCTATTTAATGGTGTGTGTGTATATAAGAAAATAAATGAAAAGGATTTAGAAGAAAAAGAAAAAAAATTATTACTAATAAAATCACTTGGTTTTTGTTTTCTTAAAGTACCTTGAAACACTTCTTTCGATCCCTCTACAGTCAAGCTATTCTGGGTTAGATCCTAGTGTTAACTTATGGGACGTCCTTAAACCACAACAGTTTCTCCAAAGGAAATGCAAACAGTATACTGCATCCTATTACTAATACAGGGCACTCTCATCTGGGTAATGAAGCTAAGCAAAATATTACGTGAAATGCATTCAGAATCACCAAATGTTAACAGAAGTGGCTCGTTATGCACAATGCTTACTTACCGCTCTCCTTTCAACTTCTGTAACAGACATCACTTCCTTTTAAAAGCGTCCATTTGGGTGAATTCTGCCATCCCCCATCCCGAAAGAAAAGAGAAACTGCTTTGTCCCTGTTTGATCTCCCCCTTTTGAAATCTTTAACACAAAGTTATTTTTTTTTTTTTCAAAGTAAACTCTGAATGTGAGAGAAGTAACATTTCAGGGTGAAGCTGGCTGGCACAGAAACTTACAAGCTCAGCTCAGCTCAGCTCTACACAAATTAGCTTCTTTTCTTGGCTCCAGCGTTTAAAGGAAAACTCAAGGTAGCTGCTCTGTCTCATTAGTCTTAGCATTCCGAAACGTAGGAATTCACCTTTTTAAGTTTCCCTTAGCAAACGTTATTAGGAAACACAGCGGGAAATGTCTATTAAGAAACTTCTGAGGTCTTCATTTATAGTAGCATTTGCATTGTTTTTAGCTTGTTATTCATTCTATGAGGACATTCATCTGTTTTCAGCCTGTCACCCATTTCTTGCTACTACAGCACAAGAACATAAATCTCCAGTGTTCCAGAAGAAAGGTAACGGTGGAAAGGTTAGATAGATCTGTTTACTTCGACGGGTTTCAAACAACCCTTCCCTCATCAGATCCCTCCTGGAGTGTGGACTGGGGGTGGGGAGCAGTGAAGACCCTTTCCCTTAACGCTGCAGTTAGAGCCCCCTGCAGAGAAGTCCTCAGAAAGTTCTACTGGGGTTTCCTGCTTCACTGACAAGCTGGCTTAATCAAGCACTTGTGGCAAAGGAATCATTTCCTGGAACATGTATGAAAATTCCATGGCAACAATAGTGGCTAAACTTTCATCTAAGAAAACGGCACACTTGAAAGACAAGGCATCTGGAGGCATCTTCCCAGAACTCACTGGAAGTTACTATCGATTCTATGTTGCTAAAATAGGATCCTATAGGAAGACAAGATCAAGGTCAAAGAGACAGAAGACAGAGGTGACCAGTGTCACGTAATTTCTGAACATGACAGCAAGGCCTGTGGCTTCATAAGCAAAAAGCACCACTGCTTAAAAAAAAAAAAAATCTTACTGCTAAACATGACTAAGAAAAATGCTTACTTAAAATATAAACATTAGAATTCATAAATGCCACAAAGATTTTTCTTAAGATTGTAAAACCTAACATGGTTTATCAAAAATTGAACTCTTGATTCTCTTATGGAACCATTATCTTTTTTTTTTTTTTTTTTAAAGAAAGATCAAGAACAGGGTTTGCTCATGACTTTTCTCCAGCAGGCCAATTTAATCCCTTGCTTCCAAATAAAGGAACTCCCTACTCCTAAATCTGCCCCCGGCACTGGGAATGAGGTCTATTTTAAGCCACTGCTATTCCTGGACGGACAGCTGGTAGATTCCACCTGTCTGCAGGAGGCGGTGTGGAAGTATCGGATGTCCCCAAGACCTCGTGACATACTGTCACCTGCCTCTAATGCTGCTAATGTTAGACCTCCCATTGCAGTTTCACCCTCAGAAGGTGATCACGTGACTTGAACATCTATTTCCAAGCCCGGCAACAGACACTTACAGATCAAATCCTCTCCAGCAGCACAGTGCGAGGACCCAGGAGCATGGCAAATACACAGCCCAAGCGATGTGTCCCTAACTCTCAGGAGCTTGTAATCATACAGGACCCTCCTTGGTCCCTTCTTAATGAACCGCAAGTCTCACAGGGACATCTCACCAGTACAAACAGATGCTGGATTCAGGAGCCCACCTAGGTACACCTTACAGACTTCCCCACAGATCCTGGGAGGCAATGGCAACACATGCCATGCAGAGTGGCCACATCAAACATTAGGCAGTGACAAATGCCCCTGCACATGAAAGCCCCACTCTTAGACACAAGTTAGGCTTCCGAAGGCTTAGCTGAGGTCCCTTTGTGGCAAGTCCATTATGACCCAAGTGGGCACTAACTAATACCATCCATCTGCTGGTAACATGTGGAGCCCGTGAACTTGGCCTCGGGTAAGAAGTTCCTAAGTGGAAAACGGACAGGTAACGGGACTTATTTTTGCAAAGACAAGTCATATTCTAGTATTATATTTGACCCCATTCTTTCGGCAAGATGCTGGGGCTTAGGCCTTTAGCAAATGTGACACACTCCAGAGTATAGTGTCTGAAAAAGACACCTGCTGTCAACACAGAAGGCTCAGCTCTGTCCTCCCATGCAGAATGCTTTGGAACTGCTGGCCACTGCCTTTTAGTGAGTCATGAAATCAACTCAGGGGGCGGCAACGAGCCTTAAAAAAAGAAAAGAATGAAATAGAAATACCAGACTGCTGCGTGCAGCGAGGGTCAGTCTCTCTCCTCAACACTTGTTCAATTTTTGTACGTGGAACCAGGACCCAGTCCCATTTGTGAGCACTCCCCTGGCTTGCACATAAAGTCTATTTCAGATCGTAGGTCTCTGGAAAAGCAGTCTAGCACAAGGAGCTGTTCCAGCAGGTTTGTTTTTTTTTCTTTAAATTGTTACATTAGTTGCAGGTTTACAAGACAGGGATTCTCTGACGAGTCTGTACATGATGCTGGCCCCCCACGAGGGCAGCCACCCTGCCACCACACAACCCTGTGTCAAGACCACGGACTGTACTTCCTACACTCTACCCTTTTATCCTAAAGATTTATTTTGGAAAGAGAGAGAGAGAGAGAGAGAGAGCAGAAGGGCAGGGCAGAGGGAGAAGGAGAGAGAACCCCTGGCAGAGTCCACGCTGAGCGTGGAGCCTGACGCGGGGCTCGATCTCATGACCCTGAGACTATGACCTGAGCTGAAACCAAGAGTCAGGTGCTTAGCCAACTGAGCCCCTCAGGCGCCCCTTCTATCCTTTTATCCCCATGACGTATTCATTCCAGGGCTCTTACAGTTCTTCCACGTCTGAGTTGCCCCAATCGACAAATGAGCACACTACAGAGAGCTGGAATTAGAATGTATAATGATAGCAGAGTTTTTCAGAAAATGTATAAATCCAAATAAAAGTTGATCCAAAGTGGATTCCCTGGGTTGGGCCCTATGACACTAATATATACCTTTTTGCCTCAGAGATTCTTTGCCAGTGATGGCATCATCGTTCTCCGTGGTGCACTCTGGTCTCCAAAAGCTCCTCATTGCTCAACCAAACACACTTCAGCAGCTACACAAAGCGGTCAGCTCAGACTGGCTCCTGCCTACTTAGGCCATATGAAGTCGGGGGCAGGTGACACGACTGTGGGTGGTTCTTGGGACTATACTATTCAAAGACCTGCACTGACATCACAAGCAAACCGTTCTGTTGTTCACCTCCGGCCGATGTGCCTCCACCTAGGGGACAGACTCATCTGGGGCCTAAGTGTTCATAACATTTTTAGAAATACAACTGTCTAGGTGTAACATACACACAGGGAGTGAACAAACCGGAAGTGAATATCCTGAGGCATTTTTGCAGCATGTGTACCCTCATTAACCGAGACTCAGATGAAGACTCCAGTGGGACCAGCACCCCAGGTCTCTCCCAGGGCTTGCTCCCCATCATCATCCTGAGGAATCCCATAGAATAATTCCATTCTCAAAGAGAAAGCAAGGCTCATGAACTGTGATCAGCCAGCAAAAGTATAAGCTGAAATTCACCAACTCTACCCTTCTATTGTTTTTATTTTTACTGCTATCTTTACAGCACCCGAAAATGACTTTCCACAATCATGGCACAGTTTCCTTTCAGAGTAAATTTAAGTTACGCAAATGTCTGTTGCTTTCAGAAAAATGTTAAGTATTTAACAAAAACAGGTGGTGCATAGAGGGCAAAAACTGAGCAGGTGGTAGATGACTACAGTTTGAGAAACTCTTGCTTCGGGTGCTGATCAGCATGAAATGCGGAGCAGGCTCAACGGACCATACACTGCTCTGATTTTCTGCGGATGAGCGAAGAATCTCTCTCCCACTCCACGGTACATCACAAGGACTAACTTCCTTGCTTGCATATTTGTATAAAAGTTTAATGGCTGGTGCTTCAGGGAAGTCAGAGGACTTTGTTTTTATACCCTCTGGCTTGTATCTCTCCCATGCATCACGCTTAATCGCAACTGGAATAAATGGATTTGGAAGGAAAGGAAGCTTACCAGATTTTTCTCTCCTTAAATCTCTGTTTCAAGTTTTACAAGTTCACTTCAAACTAGGATCAGGCTACCAACAGCTCACACTGAATGTCTTTAATATTCTAATTACGGCAAAAAAGAACAGACACGTCTATGTACTTAACTGTCAAAAAAACTAAAGGGGAAAGGGAAAGATTTCAAAAGAAGTAACCACTACTTTCTTGTCCTCTTCTCTCTGAATTAGTATAATTCCCTGTATGTACTATTAAATCTAAGGACTTTAGCAGCTGAGACCTGCCACATTTCACTTATAAGATTGAGTGTATCCGGAAGAGTAACCTACATTTACTTATGAGTAGAGTTCGTAGGTAATTAAGACACTCTGGCAAAACAAAGATTTTTTTGCCTCTACATAATACTGTCTGCCCACTGGATTCCCCCTTCATTTCTTACAAAGTAGAAACAAAGTTTACTAAACAGGAATTGTATTAAAAAACAGCTTAGAACTCCTTTCAACTGGTCTTGGGTCTCCAAGGAGTGATTCAAACAAAAGAAAAGCAAAATCTCACAAGTGACCCGTGTGAAATTAAGGAAGTGCTTACGCATTCAGGCACACACACACCTTCATCCACAGATTCATACACTCATCCATACAGTCCTATACATACATATAGGTAAAACCTATTATTGTATAAGTCCTTTAGGCAATCTAAAAAGTCTTATTTGTCAAAATGCAGTAAGTTAAAGGACTTTGGCTAATAATGTAAGTTAAAGCATCGTTTAGAACTTCATTAAAACTCCAACACCAAGGCTGAGGCAACACAGCTCTGAAAATGATTCCACCAAACTCAGCATTTAATATCCTCCCTCTGTGCGATCACTTTCCCTCTGCTGGTTCAGACACCAAAGGGAATTAGTTCTCAGCATACCAAGATGCTGATCAGGGCAGCCAAACAGAGACATTTAAAACAGCACCAGCTTTGTAACCATTATCACTAGTCCTTTAGAAAGGAGGGATAAAGTAGTTCTTTCCAGCTTTCAAACTCACCTTTTAATCACCGAAGAAAATTAAGATGTTACTCCCTGGATAGTATTAAGGGCTTTCAAGAAGAATATGATGTAATACTTTTTTCTTGCTTGACTCCTGCTCCTCTACAATTCCTTTATCACCAGTAATTCTGTTCCAAGTCAGCATCACACATGGATACTCACCCCAGGTTCTTACAAGCATGCTCTCTTAGATAGTTCCAAGACTGATACCACGTATTAGAAATCCATTCACAATGCCATAACAAAATCATACTTAATCCTATTTTATTTGAGCTCCTCCCATTTCATTTTAGAGTTTAGAACAAGTCATAAATATGTGCTCTATACGCAATATGATTAATTTCCATGCCCCATCGGATTCCAGCACTCAGATAGTTGTATCTGTTCCTCTTTTTTGGTCAGGATCATGCTTGCCTTCAGTAAGAGTTTCTAGTATCATCTCTACACTTGACTGCATTTTCCAATATTTTTACATTGGTGCATTGCATTAGTATGAAGACATAAAAAGCAATTAAACGTAACTTGCAATCTTAAAGGAAGATGTAGTCAAAGAAACTCTTCACGATTTTAAGAAATTCCCAATATTCTTCATGAGTCAATATAAAAATGGAAATCTTATTCTCTTCTGGCATTTTAAAAATAGCTGATCTTAACCATGCAATTGTTTTACAGTATTTTTAGAACACTGGAGTCAGCACATATGCAATGAATTACCATGTTGTTCACACTATGATGTAAATTAAGAATTATTTTTGATTGATCAATTATTGTGATTTCTATAGCCTTAGGAAGTGACAGCTCTTTCTCAATCCAGATTCAAAGGGTCACTAATTTAAAAAAGAACTCTAAAACAAGTTAAAATGATCTACTCACAACTGTAATTTCAGGGTCACAAAACTATGCCATAGAACCATCATCATCAAAGCACGCGCTCACTGATAGGTCCCTCTAGGCCAGCCTCTACAGAGCTACAGGAAAGAACCCGGCAAAGCGAACCACCTGGCAAGTGTTTATTCTCGGGCCAAATTTACAGTATTCAGACACATACATTATTTTCTTTATTACAGCAACCTTATAATATCCGTAACTGTGTCCACATCTAACAGAAAAAAGCAGTGCCAGGAATGAGCTTGCCCAAGGTCACGAGGGTAGTGTGAAAATTGATATAGGGAAACCTCACCAAAGTGGACTTGAGATGCTAGAAGGAGAGGCTGGGAGAGGTAGGGAGAGCTGTACTACCCAATATCAGTTACTAAAAGAACTGTCAGTTACAGAACTCTATAAGAAGAATCCCAACAGGAAAATATGTATATCTCCTACAAGAAATAAACTGCCCCTGCAACTCAGCCAATAAGACACCATCATCACCCAGAATACCTGATTCCCTCTACAAGAGACTTAAGCTCAAAACAACACTTCCCAAGTTCCTCCTCCTATTCCATAAAATGAATTCCTCTCTTTTGCTTTTTGGTCTTGCCTATGGTTTTTCCAGAGCTTGCTTGCCCCAGATTCGAATTCTCTACTATTCCCAGATAAACCCATCTTCGGCTGGAAAAATGGCAGTTTTACTTTCAAGGCCAACAGTAGGTAATGGTGGAACCGATTCCAGAGTCTGCGACACTTAGCCATTCTAGACACTCCCCAGCTATCTTAAAACCCTAGTGTCAGACATCCTGCTCCAAACACTGGTCTCATGAGTAAACGCCCTAGAGCCAGGGACCACATTTTAGCTCTCTAAAGGAGAGCATCCTGTCCTCTCACAGGTTAGGAAGAACTCAGTGCACATCCAAAAAGCAACCATGCTGGCTAGTGGTTTCTCTTCCACTATTATCCCCAAAACTCATAGGACATGAAGATCTTTAGTAAGTTACAACCAGTAGATCACTCTATATAATTACTTTCCTCCCAAATGTTTAAATAAACACCTAGTAACTTTTTGGATAGAAGTTTTAAGTGTCTAGCTAATGAATTCTCAAATCAATGTGTCCAGAAATGTAGTATTTCTCAGCAATAATCATTCCACGAAAAGAGTAAGAACTGCCTTCTTTGATTAGACACTGCCAAAATTGATTCTGTTCCCAGAGTTTTTCCAAATGCTGAAAAACTATTATGTATATATATATGGCACATTTTAAAATGGGCTGGAATGTCTCTTTTGGGAGGTGGAAGAGCAAACGTAAAACCAACACGCTGAGGCTTTCAGTTCTCCTGACCCCAGAGAGCTGTCAAATGACTCACTGGGACCAGCAAGAAAGAGGAAGTGATGAGAGATGGAAATAAAGAGAATCAGAAGAGCCAAAAAGGCAGCAGGGAGTGCCACCCTCAGGAGAAAGGGGGTGGGACACACTCTCTGGAGTTGAAATGGGTATCCAAACAGACAAAGACAGGGTAAGAGGCAAAGGTCTCCTTGGAGCCCCGTGGCACTGTGTGGCAAGGGCAGACAGACGATCTCTGTACCAGCTGGTCTCCCCTGTGAGACTCCTGGGGACCATTAATCATCATTAGGGGAAGCCGAGCTGTTGCTGCTTCCCAACCTGGCGCATTCAGAATCCCCAGTGAAAGTGGCAGATCAGTGCTCACAGCCACCAAACTGCCCCAAGTCTTCTCATTTGCAATCTGCACTGATAATTTCTAACTCAACACTCCCTCCTCCTGTTCACAGCACCCTAAATCTACAGGCACTGTGCTTACTTTTTGTCTCCAAAATGATATCAAACTGTTGCTTTGAAGAGTCCCCCAGTGCCTCTCAGGAAGCAAATGCCCTACATTTCAGCTTACCACTTTTGTCCAACCATCCCAATATACCTTTCAAATTCACTAACAGTACAACCATGCTCATTTTGCCTTATAAAGACAGAAAAAACAAAAATTTTTAATAAAATTGTCCTCAAAACCCCCATACTTAAACGTAAGAGTCTAGATACCATGTGTAAAGAAGATGAGTGACTATAAAATACATTTTTTAAAAAAGGATTTGAGAGAGAGAGAGTGAGAGCGCACACGTGGTGGGGAGGGGCAGAGAGAGAGGGAAAGGAGAATCTCAAGCAGCCTCCCCACTAAGCACAGAGACTTACGTGGGGGGGCCCCACCCCAGGACCCTGAGACCATAACCTGAGCTGAAATCAAGAGTCCGACACTCAACTGACTGAGCCACCTGGGCACCCCAAAAATGCATCTTATCTGTAATGTTTTTTAAGATTTTATTTATTTGACAGAGAGAAAGAGATCACACATAGGCAGAGAGTCAGGTAGAGAAGAGGTAGCAGGCTCCCCGCTGAGCAGAGAGCCCGATGCGGGGCTGAGTCTCAGGACCCTGAGATCATGACCTGAGCCAAAGGCAGAGGCTTAACCCACTGAGCCAACTTTGTCAAGGGTTTGTGGTTTTGCTTTGTTGTCCTTGGGAAATGACCAAAAATTTACCTTTTTGACCTAATCTGTATCCAAAAAATTTAATGGGGACACCAGTCCCTTCTGATTTATTCTCAATTTTAAAATGCTTTGTAAATGATTCAATTAAGCCTTTTTATTAAGAGAGAGCCATGAGGGATAGACTGAAACCTTCTGTGGAGCCTTACACGGTGTTAAAGGAAGTGAACTTTGATTCATCTGAGCTGGGATGGGGGGGGGCGTAGGGGCAGCCAATGCCCTGTTCCCAGAGTTTCAGCCTAAAGCTAGCTGCTCACCCATCTCCAGGCCTGAGGCAGATGCTATGAGCTTTCAGAAATGAGAATGTCAAGTCATGTTTTGTTTTTATTTATTTGAAGATTTACTCATATTGGTAAGAGAGCGAGCGAGCAAGAGCACCAGAACGGGGTTGGGGGGAGAGGGAGAGAGAGAATCTCAAGCAGACTCCCCACTGAGTGAGGAGCCCAAGGTGAGGCTCCATCTCAGGACCCTGAGATCACGACCTGAGTCAAGAGTTAGACACTCAACCGACTGAGCCACCCGGGCACCCTGAGAATGTCAACTGACATTTTAAAGGAAACATACAAGCAGCAGTTAGCCTTGTAACACTTAAAACTCAGAAGAAACTTCTAACTCATCACACTTTTCACCTTCGCTTTTTTATGGATTATAAAAAATAATACTCACTTTGGAGAATTCCAACATTACAGAAATGTGACTTCAGAAATTCAAACTTACTGCCCATAATCCCACCCCACAAAATTACTGTCATAACTATAAAATGTTTATTAGCTCAGAGTATTTTTCCTATGAAAAGACTAATATATATAAATGCCTTTAAAATACACAAATTGCATCATGCCATATGTCCCATTCTTGATCTGTATGTTTATCTGGCTAGTGTACAACGATGTCTGTTACAAAGATGTTCACTGAAACCTGTTTTTTTTTTTTCTTAAAGCTAGTTTTAATAGCAAAATAATAAGACAATAACAACAACACTAATAAATATAACTAAGTCAATACATCAGTATAGTCTCTAGAAATAATGAATACAGAATTTTTTTTAAAGGCAGGGATTTAGGGTGGTATGTTTGACTTTAACTGGTCATAGTGTTAATTCTGGAAAGGATGACTCCCTGAAATAGATCAGAGTTTTCTCAATAATCCTACAGCGGCAACACTACATTCTTGCTAAAACACAGAACAAGAGGAAAATAGATCTCAAAAACTATTATTTTTTAAAGATTTTATGTATTTATTTGACAGAGAGAGACACAGTGAGAGAGGGAACACAGCAGGGGGAGTGGGAGAGGGACAAGCAGGCTCCCCGCTGAGCAGGGAGCCCGATGTGGGGCTTGATCCCAGGACCCTGAGATCATGACCTGAGCCGAAGGCAGATGCTGAATAACTGAGCCATCCAGGTGCCCCTCAAAATTAGTTTTGCTGACATCTATACTTAGATTTGGTATTAAGTTCTTGTGTCAGATGCTAAAATTTTAATTTAAAAAAAAGCCAGTTCTTCACATTTATACTTAATAGCAAAATCCCTGACCTATATTATCTCTTTGATCCACCTGCAGAGTATGACAGGTAAGGGAGCCAGTAATGCTCTTCCACTTTAGAAATGAAGAAGTCAAGGCTCAGCATTGTGGATACTGAGACCACAGAGTAGGTACCTGGGTGGGGACTTGAACTTGGGTGTCCTGATCTGAATCTCGGGGCTTTTTCCACCTCAGTATGTACCTTCTAGTACTAAAAGAACCAGATGCATTTTAGAGGAACATTAAATCATTTTGCCAGGATCTTCCATTGCTGTAGTATAGGCCATTAAGGTAAGATGAAAATGGTTAAACACAGAGGCAGGAGAAGGAAAAAATATATACATATGAAGGTGTTTGCTTTATTTTACATGTGAAGACCAAAAAGACTGATACATGATAATCGACTACATTCAATGCCAATGAAATCAGAGTCATGACTTGCAAATGATAATACAGTCACTCCAAAAACGTCCCTTAGGGGGGGTCCATTCTAGCAAATGCCCAGCCAGGATGTCATCCCTCCAGCCATCCCTTGTGCTGATGGTAACTATAATTAAATGACCACCACACTCAGGGCTTCTATCTACTCAGTTATTAGTGTGTGTGATTCTTGGTTTTGGGGTTGTAAGTTTGAGCCCCACATTGGGTGTGGAGATTACTTAAAAATAAAATCTTAAAAAAAATGATCACCGCACTCATCCCCATCCCATCCAGACATGACATCGGAAACTTTCCACATGGTAATCCAGGGTTTAAAACTGTCCATCCATCAAAATTGGTATGTAAAAAAAAAAACTCTCATCTCTGTCTCTGGAAATGGAGAGTTGTAATCCATACTAATAAGTGGTCTCTAAAGCCAGCTTATTTTTGCAGGTAACAAAGAGTCTTTGCAATATGGGTTGGATGATACCAAGTCTCCTTCATCAAAACAGATTATTCAGGTAAATGAGGCAATAGTTAGAAATTTCAAATTGACATGAATAGGTTTTAGTTCTAAGAAAATAATTGCCCCAGGATTCCCTGCTCTCCTCTGTTGAACATGGTCAGTGGGTATCAGTCACTGCAGAAGACAGCAAGAAAAGCTCATGTGTTTATTTCTAACACTGCCCAGAAAGGGCTTATGTCTATCTATGCTTGTTTAGTAGTAGCAATTTCCTGTATACAGTTACACAAGAAATACTCAGCTTTTCTTACCCTTAAAAAAATACATTACCCAATCATCTAGTTTATAGCACCTTTTTTCCCTCCAAAATCAAACCAAAATAATACAGAAAGATGTTAAACAATTTTCATCAACAATTTTTGATTCACTGATAACACTGAAGCAAAGGTCTGAGATTTGATTCAAAGGAAGAGTGCATTCATCACAACTTCAAAAGGGACTCTCTTAAGAGTTACAAATATTTAAGAGGAAGAATAGAATTAGCCATGCTGACTTGGAATGGAACTAGAGATACTGATAAAGGCATAGTTTTCAAATATATAAAGGAGAATGAATAAAGAAATAAATGCAGAGGTATTAATGTTGATGACGATGATACTATGTGTGTGTGTTGATATGTGCACATTTACATTTTCCAGCTCTATCTATTGAGAGTGCATAGAAGTAATGAAACCCAGGGGGCCTGAGTAGCTCAGTTGGTTAAGTGTCTGACTCTCGGTTTCGGCTCTGGTCATGATCTCCAGGTCATGAGAGTGAGCCTTGCACTGGGCTCCCCACTCTGCGGGGGGTCTCCCTGAGATTCTCTCTCTCCTTCTCCCCGCCCCACCACCTCAGTTTGCATGCTCGTGCATGTGCGCTCTCTCAAAAAATTAATTAAAAAAGCAATGAAACCACAATCATAATGATCAGCCTAGCAAACCCCATTATGGTTTCAAACACTATACCTCACCAAATGCAGCCTGAGTTACTTGGAAAAGTAGCTGATGCCACAACTGGGGCAAGACAAGTACAGAATGAACCAGAAACATCCTGTGGTAACAGAAAGAAAGAAAGTGCTCAAAAAATGATGGGAACACATCAAAAGATATAGGTACCATCTTTTAAAGGGCTCTGTCTGGCCAAAACTGGCCCCCGTGACAACCAAATTATAAGAGTCTATGCGTCCATACTGAGATGGATGGATGAAAAGAATGGATCGATGCAGATAAATAGAGAGATAAAAATAGGAGGGAAAGAATACCCTTTCTTATAGTGGAACGCCAAACTAATAAACACAGAGGAATGCAGTTAGAAAATCACCATTTGTCCACCATCTTAATAATAATCAATTCAAGTAAAAACCATAAATGGATGCTAAAACTGGTGTATTCAAGTTTGAGGAACAGCAGGATATTCACATGGCCTCAAAACATTCCCCCATAAGATACAACGTAAAGAAGAAAAAGTTAACTTGTTAGTGAGTGGAAAAGTCTCGCAGATAGAACTTGGACCAAGCAGTCCAAATTAATGTCATCAATGAAGGGACAAATTGACATCACATGACTCCCAACAGGGCATGCTGAGAAGGCCACACAATCACTTCCATGGTACCCTCGCTCAAAATGTACCACCTAACTCCACACTCCTGAGCAACAGACAAATCCAAATTGAGAGACACACTTCAAAAGACCTGGTTTGTACTCTTCCAAATACGAGCAGCATGCAGGACCGAAACTAAGTGCTATCAAGTAAGAGATACTTAAGAACTAAATAAAACCTGCGATCTGAGATTTCCTCTCACTTGTAACGGACATCATAGGGATTATCAGTGAAATCTGAATTATTTTGGTAGATAACAGAGCCCCACAAATGGTAATTTCCTGGCTTAGATAAATGTGCTGCAGTTATGTAAGAGAATGTCTTATTGCTAAAACACACACACACTGATATCTTTAGGAATTAAGAGTGAAGAGGATTCAAGTCAATGTAACAGATGTGAGTATTTGGGGAATCTGGATACACATGATATAGGAATTCATTTATACAAGTCTGAAATTACGTCAAAAAAGTTAGTAGGATAAAAAAGAGAATCTTAAACGTAAGTTATTTTTTTTTAAATAAATGCTTCATCAGATGAATTCATAGCCCATTTTGCAATTTTTTTCAGTCTCAGAACAGTACCTTCTAACAGTAACAAATGGTGAAACCTCATTTTGTTCTATCGGAGTCTGGCTCTGGAAGGGAAGGTACTGTTAAACCTTTCTTGCCAATCCCGTAACCCAGCCTTATCAGCAATGACAGGCTAACTAAACCCACAGCAAACACAACAGAGTAACTGGTTTACACCAAAGCCACTGAGGTTTCACAGCTCCGTGACCACAACATTGGGCCTTCAAATCCCAATGCTTCCACCAAGAACACTTTTCACAGAAGACTGTACAAAATAATGGTTCTCAGCAACCCCCCACCCATTCACTGCACCCCATCACATCTGCTCTCTCAGAGAACAACAGGACATTCCATTTAACCCAGCAACTGTTACAGAAACACACTTACTACCAAGTGGGAGCCTCGTAGAATGCAGCCATGAGCTCAGTTCTCCAACTTCAGAAACCTGAAAATTGGCAAAAAAAAAAAAAAAAAAAAAAAAGGCACATCCTGCGGATGGCCTCTACGGAGATTTAAGAGTTTCAGTGAGTTACATCATAAGGTCACGTACCTGCTAGGTCAGCCGTGTGGCTAAAAAAAAAACTGAGTGAGGAAAGAAATGGACCTATCGATCACACATGCCTCCAAGTGAATTCGCTAGTTTCTTCGTAGGCTTTGGTTTTTCTGTGCTTTTCTTGGCATGAGCATTTCACCCAAATGCGGTACTTGCATAAAAAGTCAAATGCCTCACATGGTAGTCAGCCAAGGAGATGGCGGTATGCTCCAGTGCTGGGGAAACCAGCTGGATGGACTTAGGGAGAGATGTATGCTGCCCACATGGGACATCCCGAAGGGATTTTTGAAAATAATGTCAACTATATGTGATTTTTTCACCTTTTGATTTCTTGAAATCACTTATAGTAGAATTGGGGAAAATGTGATTGGTCCAGACTAGACTCTAAAGGTTACAGAAACAAGCATTATATTTGTGATGAAACCTGTTTATGTTGATTAATGCACACTCAGGAGGCACTGGGAAGATTTTTTCCAATTTCAAGCTATTACAAAGAAGAAAAGCACAGTTCCTCTGAGAAATCTGGTGGTACTGAGGTATACGACAATTGCCTTGCCTTCAAAAGGGAATTCAGAAAGCAGGTGAGGCTCTGAGACAGAAAAACTAGAACCACTGGGGCATTTATGGTTTAGAATGAGTACAAAAAGTACAATGGAGAAATTAAATTAAGTTTTCTAAATAAGATTTGAGTAAATGTAACTAAAGGTGAGGTCAGAAGTTATGAAAAGGGCCTGAGGCAGCTCATTAGTATATACAGGGAGAAGACACATATGCAAAAAAAAAAAAAAAAAAAAAATCAGAAACAAATGCTAAGTTAGAAGTTGCTATATCTCAGTGTCAGATGTGAGGACGGGTGGGCACAACCATTTGTCTGTCCCTATCCAGGGCAGATGGGGACAGGAGGTGTCAACAGAAAGCATCAGCCATACTCCAAAGTTGCAACCATGTGGGCTGAGAGGACACTTCATCTGAGGGGCCCAAGATTTCTAGCCCGGGCCAGCTCAGCCTTTCTTATCAGGCCTTTAGAGCCCCCAGAGATGGAATCCAAGCAGTCAGGCCGGAACAGGGTAATGCTGACAACTCTGCTCTGAGTAGCCCACCTTACACCCTAAGTGTTGGACTTAGATCCATCTCTAATCCAGTGATCCTCCCTGGTACCCCCTTCACGTCCTGAGAGCGTGCTGGAAATCTGTGAGGGCACTCATGGGCATAATAATCAGGGTGGGGACCAGAGATGCTAGAAGTCTCACAATGCGCACAGTCCCAGGCACTGCACAATTATTATGTTTCTACTGCAACTTCCACATATCCTGCCAGACAGTCGGGAAGGTAAAATAACAAATGCTTTCTGAGTGGAGAACTTAACTTTCTGTTACATTTAAACACTAAGGGTTCTTCTTCTTTTTTTTCCCCCCAGTTTAAATATATACAGAATGTACACACTACTCACAGCAATACTATTCACAACAGTCGAAAGGTGGGAGTAAACCAAGTGTGTCTGTCAATGGACAGAGAGAGAAACAAAATGCAGTACATGCATCTATACACAGAGTGGGACAGTACTGAGTCTGAAAGAGGAGACAATTCTGATGCATCTTCCAATATGGACGAACCTGGATGGGGGAATCCTGCTGGATGAAATAAGCCAGACGCAAAAAGACGAAGACTGTATGATTCCTCTTACACAGGGTATCTAGAGCGGTCAAGTGCATAGAAACAGAAAGCAAAATGGTGGCCTCCAAGAGGTGGGGCTAGAGAGAGTGGGGGGTTTGTTAATGGGCACAGCTCCACTGTAGGAAGATGAGAAAGTTCTGGAGATGGATGGTGGTGACAGTTGCATGACAATGTGAACATACTTAGTGCCACAGAAAAGTAAGATTAAAAATGGTTAAATCTTATGTATATTTTAGCACAATTTTATTTTAGCACAATTTTAAAAATACACACACACACAAACACAGAGGTGGGCAAATCACAAGAAGACTGTACTTCGCGGTGCCAAAACTTAACCACAGCCTGCTCACCAGTGCAGGAAACCAAATCACATGACCCCAGGGCTCCAAGCGCCGGAGTCCCCAGCACCACCTGCCCACACTGGCATCCCTGACAGCAGGGACCTCATGTTGAGTCTACAAGGAGGCACAAGCACCTGCAGCATCATGGGGTCTTCCAACGTCGCTGTGCCCATCCGTTTACATCCTGATGACATATTTTATTATCAATTACCTTCCTTTTATTTTTCTATTATGGCCAATAGAGAGCTTACAATTAGGTGTGTGTGTATATGTAAATATTACTTACAAATTTCATTTCATTGCAGGATGGGTGGCCCTGAGAAAATAATTGTCATTAAAAAAAAAAAAAAAAGGGGGAGTGCGCCTGCCTCTGAGATGGGGGTGGAGGGGACCACCACTCCAGTCTCACGGGACAGAGAGGAGTAGGACCAGAGGAACTGCTAAAGATGCTGCACTAAGGGCCAGACTCAGTGAGTCTCTGTTGGTTTAAGATAAAAGCACCCTCCTGCAAAAATAAAGGTTCTTACGGTGGAGATCTGGCGGTTGTCTGCCCACTCCCCTGAAAAGGAAGAAATATGGTGGAAAACTAGAAAGTGCCTAACTCTCCTTTGTGATGAAACACAGGCACACTTAAAATAATCAGATTCATGCCCGGTAATGAGCTCCGACAGAGACGAGGTGAACCAGAGTATATATTTTTCAGTCATGGGAATCACTGTATCCTGTCAAAAAAGATCAGGATTTAACCGAGAAGGGCACGGTGTGTCAATTGCAGTGACACATATATTGTTGCTCTATTGTGCTCACCCTTCTTTTCCATCTCAACACGGGGCCGTGATTAATATTTTACATACTATCCAAAAGAGGAATGTGACTTACCAGAAACCGTCCTCCACATTTCAAATACGGATCCCCCCTTTGCCAAGAGAAAATCCTGCCCAGCTGTAGATTTCTCATTTGCAAAACATAAGAGCAATGAAATTCCATTACTTAGAGAAACTGGCTGTTCCCCCAAACCCTTGGCAACGGAAGCTGTACTTATCTTTCTGAACAATAGCCTCAGAAAATGTATTCTCTTTAAAAAAAAAAAAAAAAAAGAAAGAAAAGAAAAGTAAGTATGCCTTTGAGCTCTTAAGAAAGTGCTCTTGCACAAGCAAATTCCTGTTACGGAAAATCCACTCCCCCGACCTGGGAAGTACAAAGAGGGACCCTAAAACAGGCAGTAGAAAGAGCTCCAAGTTTCAGAATGCTTTGAAAAGTCAATGGGGATGTAACAATATTAAATGTCCTGAAAACAAAATCAAGTATCCTTTTCATATGTCCGTTACCACAACATACCTGCTCCCTCAGAAGAACGAGTCTTAGACCCTAACATGTTCAGTGTGCGTTCCCTGTGAGGTTGAACTGTATGTTTTCCCGAGGATATAAATGATCCTCAAGTGTACTGCTTTGCACATCATGGAATTCATCCAAACAAGACTGGGAAGGCGAGACTTTGTTCTCTGTCTTCCAGGCTCCCTTCCCCGGGAGAAGCATGTGGCCAAACTCCAGTGGCTTATGTGAACTTCGCTTATAGCTTATCTCACAGTCCGAGTTCCCACTCGGTCCAAGGTTTGGAAACAGACCACGAAAACACTCAAGATATACAGACGCCTCGCCAATGTGTTTGGAACCAGCGTCAGCAGCGTCGGGGCGGTTTTTCCGGTTCCCCGTCTAATGTGCCATGTCATGGCTATGGCCCGGGGGGGCCTTTCTTGTGGGATTCAACATACCATTCTGCACTCTCCTATCTTATTTCTTCCTCACAGGAGACCTGACAACTTACCCATGTACCAACCCATCAAAAGAGCAGTCAAAATGGTCGGCAAAAAATAGCCCGTTGTGTCCAACTTTGCACCAAGAGCCCATACCAGGAGGCAACGAATAATTCTTGCCCTTTGGGCAACCTGGGGCATCCGAGGACACTGTGTGACCTTATCCCAGTGCACTGGGTGGTGAGGCAAGAGGTCTTCCTCCCGCAGAGCAAATCCATGAACCTGCTCTATAAAGGCTTAAAATGCTCCACGAAGACCTGAAAATAAAGAATTCGGGACGATGGGAGTGATGATCCTGACCGTCGATCTCTGCCTACACATCCCCAGACAGTCACCTTGTACACCACATGACAGACAAACCCAACACAGAGAACAGTGCATCTCTAGCAACAACTGCGTGCCATGAGCCAGGAAGACACGAGCAGACCTCCAGAGCAGCCCCGGTTTTTGCCTGGTAAACGACGCGAACGCCGACACAATGTGCCCAACAGAGGTTTGTTCATCTGGTTCTAACTAACACACAACTCTCCAACGGCTTTCGTACAGAGCTCTAACTGAAGCATACAAAACAGATGTGAGGCCGCGGGAAGACAGCCAAATTGTGAACATGCCACTCATAATCTGGCTTCTCTATATTTAACATAAACAAAAACTTAACACCAAGGCAATCAGCGCTCTCCATCGTCCCACACAACGGGAAAGTTCTCCTGCCCAGCCATCCACAAGCTTAGGCCTCCCTCCCTGACCAAACATCTTGCACCCAACGAGACGAAGATGCGATGGCATTCGGCCTATTAAAAGACACTAGCCAGCGTTCACATACCTCAATAATCCTGTCATGAATTTGCAGGCCTCCGTCCTTGGCTGCCGGCCCGCTGTCAACTATTTTGGATACAAAGATTCCTTCAGTGGATGATCCATCTTGGTTGTCCTGTGGGTTAAAAAAACACACATGAATGCTAGGCATTAACTTGGTCATGAAAATAAAGCTTACACTCGTACACTGCAATGGACTCTTGCTCATGTCAAAAGGGGGTGAAGGCCCATCTGTTACCCTTAATTTCTGTTTCGATCTAAAATTAACATATACACATGGTAAAATACCTCAAACCATACAAAAAGGTATTTAAAAGAAGCCACTGCCACCCTCTATCTAGGGTCCTTTTCCCCATGTAGCTCTTATCTGCAGTTTACTTATCCTTTGTGAAACATTTTTCATAGATCACTTTCCTAAACATGTCTCTGTTCCTTTCTCATGCACACAGATGGTATGTGTGTGCACAGAGTATGCTCTCCCCACCCTGTGCATCTTACCTTGCCTCTTTCACTTAAGTCTACAAATCCAGAGACAATGCTGTCTTCAGTACCTTCCTACCTATACTACGACATATCGCATATCTGGAGCAAATCCCTAGTAATGGAACCATCAGGTTCAAGGATACATAAATTTGGCAACATACATCCAATCATGCACTGATAGCTCATTAGAGTATCTTCCCATATCCTCCCCAGCTCAGAGTACTATTAAAACTTTTAAATAGCCAATAATCTGACTGTGAAAATACGTGTTTTATATGTGTTCAGATTAACACCAGAAAAGCTCACTGCCACCCCCCAAGCCTAATAAATTCTCATCTCCAATCTCAAATTGCTTTAGATCTTTCAAAGTCTGGACCGAAACTTTCTGGGAAAGGCAACGGCTCACTGCTCAAACTCCTTCCTTTATTTAAAATCAAAAGGTCCAACAAACCCATAAAAAAAACCCTCACAGCTTGTTCATGAACTTCTTTCCAAACAGCACTGGGATGAATTCTCTCCAAGTGTGTGGATTAAGTTTCTAGTGATGAACAGATGGATTTGTAAGTTAAATGACACAAGTATGTATTGTTGCCAAACAAAAGCATTTGAAAAGTAATTTCAGGATCTTCCACAAAAACTCCAAATCCTACGATCATAGTAAATTCTTCACCATTAATGCCATAAGAAGATCTATCTTAACAGTAATTTCTGTACATAGAAATACATATAAATTCCATTTGCTAAGAAGTAACTATGAAAATATAAATTTTTTTTTTTTGACAGAGATCACAAGTAGGCTGAGAGGCAGAGAGAGAGAGAGAGAGAGGAGGAAGCAGGCTCTCCACTGAGCAGAGAGCCTGATGCGGGGCTTGATCCCAGGATCCTGGGATCATGACCTGAGCTGAAGGCAGAGGCTTTAACCCACTGAGCCACCCACGTGCCCTCAAATTTTTCTCTTTAAACAGAAAAAAAAAAAAAAAAAAGAAAAACTATATTCTAAAGAGAAAAGGGATGACTTTAAATGTGGTTTGATCAACCCCTTCCAGTGCAAGAGAGACGGCTAAGGGTGAGAAAACGCACATTCCGTACCTCTTCTCTCTCTCCCTCCCTCTCCCCTCACCCCTTTCTCTCAAAGACACATACACACTCTATAATGTTACAAATAGGATTCAAAAGAAACCAAAATCACAACCTAAAATGAGCATTAACTGTTCTTCCCAACATTAATCCCCCCATGACAAAGATAGGTCTCTAAACTGCCATCTGGATTCTATCAACACTCTCCCCAGAGAGAAGGGTCAGGGAGGATGTGGGTGCTGTACTAGATCAACAATCCTCAAAAGGCAGCCCTGCCCAGCATCACAGCACCCTGAACCGGCCCACCGCACACTAACCCTTCACTGTCTGAATTTCTCCCTGCCTCCTTTGTCTCTCACAGCAGCCTTACTAATGCACTCATCCCAGGGCATTCGTGAATCACCCTACATGCATTGCTCAAACAGAAGTACACAGCTGTGCAACAGCTTCTATTTACTGAGTGTATACTAGGTAGGTAGTGGGTACTCTGTGTCCCGTTTCACCCTCACAATATCCACAAACCTTAATACTTTATTTTTACCCATTTTGTAGATGAAAAACCCGAGAAAGAGAGGTTAAGTAACTTGTTTGAGGGCACATAGCTAAAAAGTAGCATAGGTCAGTTTCAAGCAGAGGACAGTTCAACTCCCTTACATAAGCTCTAAGCGCCGTCTCAAAAATACACATGAATTCAAAAGTTTCACATTATATGGCTATGGAATATTCCTCCGGACAAACCCAAAGAGCCTCAATGGACCATAGAGGATTTATGGACAATCTTGAGTTCCCTAAGAGGTGATGTCAATATACCCAAAGAAAAGAGATCCATGTGCTTACTCTGAATTAATTGCTTTGCATTTCTTGGCTGGAGAGGAAGCGGGAGAGGGGGGAGGGGATTTTTGGCCTGGTTTGTTTTGCAGAATACTACATCATGCACAAGTAATTCTTCTTAGGAGAGCAAGTAAGTTCAAGCAAAAAAAGAAAAACAGAGGAACAGGCAAAAACAAAGAGCAAAATTCAGGTTAAATGAAGACAGTGGTAGGAGGTAGAAACAGAATGCAAAAAAAATACAGAGACCACAAAATCAAAGAAAGCCAAATCAGTTCCATCCTGGATAACTAGACATGTCTCTTAAAAGACGTCTCCCCGTTCCTTAGTTTGTTTGGCTCCTCTCCTAATACATTTTAAGTCAGAGCTATTTATCAAGGTGAACTAATAAGGCTTGGGATTTGTTTTGTTTTGCTGGCTTGAGAAAAGGAAAAATAAAAGGGACTGTTTTCACCCCAGGGGTACCTGACAATGAAGTGTATGTGCCAAAGGCTGAAGTGAAAAGTCTGATACGCCAGACTCGATGCCGTCTCTTTAGAAACTTAAGAATGAATGAATGAATGATGTGGTTTTACCAAGAGCAGTGTATCAAGCAATGAAAAGCCTTATGTCAGCGCCCCCCAGGGCTGGGCCTATGTCACAACCCAACCAAGCTCCTAACACAAGAAATCGTTGGGAAACACATACGTCATGTGTACTGCATTCTACTTCCAGTACTAACAATGAGTGTGCATTGTTGCTCATCTTGGCTTTTTAGCATGTTCTCAATGACCTGCCAGATTTCCAGGCAACAGTTCAGAATACATTTAGGGTTCATTATGCGACTTCTGCTAATCAGGACAAGTTAAAAAAAAAAAAACAAAAAACACTATTGCAACCACATGCATATGGAATTAGACTTTCCTCCAGGGGACATGCATGTAGTTCTTGCAAAAAGACCACATGAACTGAGAACACTTACAAAAGCTACAAAATTCACTCTGGCTTGCACTTTAATCAGCCTCTTAAAGGAGAAAGAAAATAACCTAAAACACGTCCTTTGATAAGCACAAGAAAGCACCATATTCCAATGAGGCTGGGAGTGTCCTTTCGTTCCCCGGGAAGGACAGAAAACAAACACGTCATAAGTTCTCCAACCATCACCAAAGATACAAGGCATGCCTCTCCATTTCAAGCATTTTTAAAAAATTTTTATTTATTTGTTAGAGAGAGAGAGAACGAGAACACACAAGCAAGAGGAGTAACCAGAAGGAGAAGCAGGCTCCCCGCTGGGCAGGAAGCCTGACACAGGACTTGATCCCAGGAGCCTGGGATCATGACCTGAGTGGAAGGCAAATGCTTAGCTGCCTGAGCCACCCAGGAGTCCCATTTTAAGCATTTTTCAAACACTGGGCTCCTTTTTCCTATACACGCTCTGGTGAGGCAGAGAAGGGACCTTCCTGGTTTGGGCCCTCTTTCTGCGACAACTAACAGTAAAGTTTCTGCGACAACTAACAGTAAAGTGCATCTGGGTTTGCTGAAGTCACTTCCCAAAACTGGTAACAGTGGGGAGAGGAGATTTAATAATTATGAAGCCAAATGAAGGAAAGCCTCTGTTACTCATGCTCAGTGGTAAAGCGAAGCACGTTCTACAACACGTTCTGGAGGGTAAGCTGGGGAACATGAACCAGTGCCAGTCCTGTTGTTTCCTGGGACCATCCACTCAGACATCTGAGTCCCAGTCCGCTCCCTCATCCCTCCCCTTTGCTGGAGCACGTGCCCCCACCCACCCCTGCCCCTCCACAGCCAGGATACCAGCAGACCAGCACCATCACATGCTGCCTGGTTGCTCAGCCAACTGGCAAACGAGAAAAAAGAAAAGGTGCCAATGAGACATAAATTCTACAGTTTCTTAAGAATTTCAGTGAGATAATGCAAAAACCACCCCGTGTGCCCATCCCTGGGGCTCAGCAAACTGGGGGTGCCCCCGCCCCACCCATTTTTTCTCATAGTTTAATCTCACTGTCTGAAGGGTTCTCTCCTGTAGCTAAGTTTTATAGGGCAGTCCATCACTTAATGACTGTGCATTGCCTATACATAAGCTGTCATTTCTTACAATAAAATGTGTGTTTTCAAAACCCTGCCTTTGGCTACTCTTCTCCAGGTCTCCTGACCTCCTCCTGCCCGCCCCGTGACTCCAGCGGTGCTGTACTCTTTGCAGCTCCCCCAGCTGCCAACTCCAGGGCTATTCCGGGCTTCGCGCGGGCTGCACTGGGCCCATTTGCTTTCTTCTAGCTCAGTGCTCTCCCCAGGTGGGCTTGTGCAATGCAGGGCATTGGCACGATAAAAGGACATAAGAAAAACTGTATTCACACTCATGTTTTAATTTCATCATTTAAAGTGCTCCGTTTTGCATGTAACTTTTATAAGTCACGTAGAATTAGTTCAGGAGTAAATATATAATTTAGAACTAACTAAATAAGCTCACTTTTTTTTTTTTTTTACAGTTAAGAGTGCTTGAAGAAAACATTGTATATGGGCCTCTGATCTAGCAAACTCCTACTCATCCTTCAGAATACAGCTCAAATGGCCCTGCCCCAGGATACCTCCTACCCAAGGGTGAGCCCGACCCAGACACAAAGTTTAACCACATCTGGATGCCTGGCATCTTCTTATCCTTTACGACTCAGCTTAGTATTTCCTCCTCACTTTCCTGATCCCCCTGGCCAGTGATGCCCCTTGCTCCTTGGCACCTACTATCTGCCATCCTACCATTTTTCTGCTGCATCACATGTCTCCCAATCTGTAACTGTGACATTTACTTGTTTCTTGCCTAATGTCTCCACCAGGACATAAACTCAATGACCACAGAGACCCAGTGTCCCTGGGCTCCAAAGTGTCTTCCAGCTCCTACCAAACAGCCCCTACTCAATACTTATTTGTTGCATGAATGAATCCGATTTTCCTTGGACTATTATTGTCCTTTGAAGGTAACACACGAGGAAATGATCTGCCAGAGATAGAAGCAAGAGATGATGTCCATTCAGATAAGCTGGAATGTAAGGCGTGATCCTGCAACATGCCCCTTGCCACGTCCCATCCCTAGGGTCCTTTCTGCAGACATCTTCCTCCCCATTCAACTGACTGGTCTGAATTTGGCCTCTCCTTCCCAGAGGAGGAGCTAATGATGAATGGGGTGGACAAAAGAGCTGCAGTGGGAGAAAAAGCAAAGGGATGCGACAGCCCCCCCCGAATTAGGCAATCGTCTCTGACTAATGAAGAGCTGACAGAGCGGAGCTCCAGCTCAGACCTCCGGTCCCAGAGCCCACGCTCCAGGTCCGTTACTCAGTTCTAAGTGCATGCATCTCCCACAGCTTCCTGTAGCTCCACTGCTACACCACGGGACATGCCCCCCAAAACCTAAACAGTTCAGATAAGCTGTTGTATTTCTAGGACAATGCTATTTTAGGAGACCACAGCCAAATAAAAATCCCTGAGGGTGAAGATGTTAGATAAACAATGAACTCTCTAATTACAGAAAGCAGAATGAGGTAAGCAAGGTTTCCTACCCCTCACTACCCCTCTCCCCCCGACCCCACCCAACCTTGACCCCTCTTCCCGCTGCAGCAGGGCAAGGAGAAGCACATTTTAATAATTAACATACCACACACGGCCGGCCACCGATAATATTGAATCCCAGGGAGCCAGAGTCCCGATGTAGGACAAGAGTCAGACTTTTGGTTTCTTCACCCTGCAGGGAACAAATGAGTTCAAAATTTTATTTACCAACAGGGAATCGATGGTGGCAATTTTCTTTCTACCCGAGTGGACTCAAGGACTCTTAGGTCATCCTTCAAACACCTCTGTCTCTTGGGCAGTTTAAGCAAGGAAACTTCTAGGGCCCCAGCTGAAACAGTGTCCTGTGCCGAGGAGGTTACGGACATTCATAGACCCTGCCTCTCCCTGCAGTGTCCACGCAGGGCCTGATGAACACCGCCTATCAGTGACTCCGTGGTCTGCACACGCATCCCTCCTCCGACCGGCCCATTACACACCGGCTGTCTAGACAACGACTTTCTGTTTGCTCCTCAACCGTTCTCAACAGCAGCATTCATGTTTTGTCACGGAAGGTTCAAGGAGCAGCGCTCTCGGAAGTCTGAGCGCATGAAGCCTTGTCAATAGTCATCTGTGTCTGGGAGGCTTGAGGGGAGAGCAGGCCGTGGAAAGGCCGACGCAACCGTGGAGGGGAAAGGGAGCCTGCATCTTTCTGAGAGGGGGAGAGGGGCCCGTTCACAAAGTCATTACTGTCCAGGCCATCGGAGATGCCGGGCTGTTTAACAGAAAACAGCCCGGCATCAAGGGGGCTGGTCAGCGTGAGCCTCTTGAAGTCACGCAAGCAGAGGTCACCCAGGCAGCTCGCACAGGCCACGCTCAACAGCCACGAGGGACACAGATGCTTCGGCACCTCGGGTAAGACACAAGGAGCAGACACATGAGTAAAAGTAGATTTCCCCTTCTGTGTATGCGGTCCCTAACCAAGCTCTGACAGGCACTGTCAGCTCCTGGAGCACCTCAGAAGGGTTTCCAAAGACTGGAAGGATGCAGGTGCGGACTGCAGACACTCGCAAATGCTTCGCTCACGGTTTCTGTGTAAACACGGAATACTTAAATGCTGCATTTTTAGAAAATGTGAAATACTCCATTAACCAACCCTAACAGCTCATCTGAAAATAGATTTTATTCTGATGTTTACCGCCTCCTGATCAAACCTTTGCCTCCGACTTTTCCTGTGGAAAGAAACGACCACATGTGAAGGGCACAGATTCGAGGATCTGCCCCAGCCACACTGGCCAGGGAAACCAGGCTTTCTGACAGCCAGCGCCAGCAGCTTTCCTGCAGCATCGCGCCACGTACTGCGGGAGGGCTCACTGCCAAATGCTGGCAGCGGACTAATGCCCAGCAGAACCAAAAGAAAAAAAAATAATATGTATAGATGACCAACAGGCCTCAATACATAAAATTATCCATGCCTAAAGTTCTTAGTAACCACAACTCTTTCTCATGACTAGTGCACAGCAGAAATAAAAATATTAGAAATTTGTTAAAATTTCAAAAATGTTACATAACCCTAAGCATCCATTGTTAAAGGCTTATAAAAACAACAATGACAATTTTTCATTAGAAAAAGACAGTCTTGGGGTGCCTGGGTGGCCCAGTTGGTTAAGCATCTGCTTTCAGCTCAGGTCATGATCTTGGGGTCCTGGGAACGAGTCCCACATGGGGCTCCCTGCTCAGCAGGGGAGTCTGCTTCTCCCTCTCCCTCTGCCTGCCAATCCTCCTGCTTGTGTGCTCTCACTCTGTCAAATAAATAAAATCTTAAAAAATAAAAGAAATAGAAAAAGAAAAAAAGTCTTTAATGAAAGAACTAGGTGTCTTCTAAGAACGATGGAACAAAATATTCATTTCCTCAAGCTCACTTATTTGATACACAGAGTATTTTAATATAAAGAGAACATGTCTCTTTCAAGCTACTTCACCTCACCAAAAGCAGCAAGGCCTCTATAATAACAACGTACTGATTTTTCAAAAAATATTTCCAATCCACAGCATCGCCATCCAGAGCATCTGTGTGTCAATGGTATCGATCTGATTAATTTGACCTGCACCAGTTAACAGGCAGCAACTGTCAAGCTGCTCGAACAGAATAAACACTCAGGATCAACCTGATAGCTTTGAAATGTAAACGTAAGCATTCACAAACTGAAAGAGTTCATATCTCTTTGCCTTGGGAAAGGATAATCTTGGTAAGTCCATTTCTTGGCCTGCTATGTTAGAGGGGTGAAAAAGTTAGAAATACACTGGAATTTGAGTGAGTTATCACACATAGCTACATTTCTGGCTTTCATAATTAATGATAGAAATTGCACAGTTACTCGGTAATCCAAGGCAGATGCCTCCGGCCTGACAATCTGCAGTGATGCATGGCCAAGAACCCACAGACAAATTTTCTAGGGCTAGTTTTAAATCTACTGTGTGATAACCATTTATTCTTTCTAAAAACGAAAGAGAAACAAAGAAATTATATACTGCATTAACAGTGATAACAGCTAACATTTATTGGCAGCTTATTATGTACCACAAATGATATTAAACGTGTAACTGCTTTATTGTCTTTAATAAATCCCACCAATTTCATCACCTGGTATGAATAACCACCCTCACGATACAGGTGGGAAGAGCTAGTAAGAGATCACCCTGGGATGTAGACTCATGCTCTCTGATTCTGGACCCCACTTTCTCTTCCACACCATTCCCTTTTCATGTGGAATGTAGAAAAGAATGCCACAGAGCCTAGCAGTATCTTAGGTCCTTCTCAAGATGGTTCAACTGTTGGAGTTCCAAAAAGTTCCTTAAGGAACTCATGATAGGAAGTCATACCCAGGAAACCAATGTCAAAACAAAACTCCCAACTATTCACTGAACTATTTCTCTCCCAAAGACCCAGCCTGAGATGCCCGGACACCTCTAAGTCTGTACCCAGCTTCAGAGATCTCTCTCTAGGAAGAAGTGAGACAATGCCTGAGACACACCATTCCTTAGGCCAACAGCTATTTGCAAATAACGTTCTGAACAATCAGGTTGACCGTCTACACCTCCTTGCCAGTCACAGTCACTGGAAAGAAAGGAGTGTTCTCATTTCTGCAAGCATCTTGACAAAGTCTACTGTCCAGGAGGGGTTACAACAGGCTTTAGGTGCCATTGCCTATTTGAGGACTGATTTGCAGTAGTGAACTACCACATGGAAGATTCAACACACGATGCTGGGAGCAGTAACAGGAGAAGAGAAAAGCTCTGCCGAGGCTGAATTCCTTTCATTTCTCCACCTAACTTTTCCTCGGACACCATGAACTTGATTCTGGCTTTCCCTTTCCATTCTCCTCCCCTGAAAGCAACCTTAACTACTCTAATTTCTAATTCTTCAGAAAAAACACATGAATAGAGAATTTAAACACTGGACTTTTGCACAGCATATTTAACATGTTAACATTAATTCCTGTTTGATCATTTAACCTATTTCTGAGCTGAAAATGCATCAGGATAAAGAGCACTTAAATAATTCTCATTATACTCCACCAATTAAAGAGACATAAATATGGCACAAAGGCAAAGGCTCGCATCAATGCTCCTTTGCTCACTTTTGACGGAGAAGATGTTAATGAGCGGCTCTTTCATCTAAAGGAGATTTAACCAATATTGATCTGTTTTGGTAGTTTATCATAACCCATGCTTTGAAATTTTCCCAATGGCCTGATGAAGTAAAACAAAGAAGGGGAAGAGCTCAAACTCACATCAATAAAGGATTATCTCAAACATCAGCTTTTTGAAGCAGGCATTGTATCCAGGCTTTACACCTGAGAAACTGAGGTTCCAAGACATGCAGACATTTGCTTAAGATCACACAGCTGCAAGGAGGGAGAGCCAGGAATGAAGGTCCACGGGACTCCAACGTCCATGCTCTTTGTACTCTGCGGGTACATTCTGGCACCACATCCTAAAACCCCTTTGCCTCACAAGACTGAGCCTTCACATTAAAATGTCATGAAGGATTAGACATCTAATTAGTTTTGTAATTAGAGTTTTAAGTGAGGTTTCTCTGGACTGTGTAATAATAGTGGCAGGGATTAAGAGTGTCTATTATGCCGTGAAGGGTATCATAAGAGTATTATGCCCCCCCTACACAGGAACGAGGTAATGGTTAAGATCTTGGGACTCCAGGGTCAGAACCCTAGTTGAGTTTCCTCATCCACAGAATGGGGATAATAATGGTTTCTCCTCACATCACAGGGTTATGAAGAAGCCTGAATGAGATAGACAGTTGCTGACAAGGGCCTCAGCACAGTGCCTGCCCAACAGAAGTGCTCAAAATACAAACAGAGCACAGTGTGTGGTGGACATTCCTGCAGCTCAGCTGATGCCGTGGCACTCTTTAAGCACAAAAATTACCCTGCCACAAAATCCAAGCCATAAAAAATGTCTAATCCCAAATTAACTTAGTCTATCTCAAGCAAGTTTGGGAGAGCAAGGGCCTGAAGTTAAGCAAAATAGGATTATTATATATCCATGGCACCATCTGGCCATCTGATGGGAGCTCCTTCCATGTATGTGTCTTTTTTTTTTTTTTCTCCCTTAAAGTCTGGAGAAAGAGTAGCACATTCTAAGACAGACGATTAAGTGCCAATAGACAGTTCTTATTCTAGAGAAGGCAGCAGGAGACAAGACCACAGTGGGAGCAGCTCAGCCCAGACCTTCAGCGGCACAGACAGGTGAAGGATACTGACCTGCTGAGAAACAGGGATGAGGAGGGGAAATCAGACAAATGACACACCCAGGCCTGAGGTAGAGGCCGTGGGAACAGAGGATGGGGGAGCAGGTGTTGGCTCCCAACAGCACAGGAGCAACAGTAAGCCCAAGGATCTGTCGACTGGGATCGGGAGAGCAAAGCTAGAAGCAGCTGGGAGATGGGGAGCTAAGGGTGTTTGGGGATTGCCAAGGCACTGGACTGCTCCACGTTCCACCACATTAGCACTCTGGTGGGCTGGGAAGAAAAGGTGAAGAGTAGAGGACAGTCGACGACAACCGAAATGGAGGGGAGACGGGACCTCCTCGGCAGCTCCTCTCCGTACCCACCCTTCCCGGATGGCACGTGTCTCTTCCCTTCAGGAGACAGAGACCTCTCACCAAAACTGAGTGGCAGATGGAAAAGGAAAATTCTGGAGTCCAGTGACAGCCCGGTCTCCTCGGGGTGAGGCTGGAAGCTCCCCGGCCTCCACCCCAGAAGCACGTTCATAGCTGGCCCCTTACTGCTGTGCAGGGTCTCCTTGGGGAGTGTTTAGGTCTTTGGAATTGAGAACAAACAGAGATGCCTCGGCCTTGGAGAAGGAGACGTGGGCCACCATGCCTTAAATAACGGCATGAACAGTGCGCAGTACTTATCCCAGTAAATCTCGAGCAGAAATGGAAGCTCAACGCATGGGAACACAATAGTTGACGGCTCTGAAAATAAGCTTGGCTATCATATTCAAACAAGTATGTACGAGATCAAAATTTATTTTCAACTCAAGGGCTACGTGGACAAGAATTTGGGGGGAAAATGAAAGTCACGGTGGAAAAGGCAAAAATCCAAAGTACTTTGTCAAAGTCATCTTACACAGTGGCTGAGTTTTGTTGTTTCTATTGTATTTGTTTTTTAAATGTCCAAGAACATGAACTGTCCTCTACAGGCAAGGTCCTTTTTCCTCTTAGTATGGCTCTGTCACCGTCCTCCTCCCAACTCTCTGGCCTCGGAAGCTTGGATGCGTGCCATCTCTTAATCTATGCGGTGGCCCCCAGAGCCCATCCATGCCACTGTCAATGTGGATTCTTTCTAAACACTCCTTTCCGCCCCATGATGGGTGTTCCCCAATTACTGCTGTTGTGGGACTCACAGCCGAGAACTGGCTGGACTGGAAAGCTGCCCAGCGGGTTCTGAGAACTGTAATTGACTGACCGCTAGTCTGTGTATCTGGGGTGACAGGACACCTCTCAGCCTCAGATTATGCAAAGCTCTCTGGAGTCATGCAGCTGGGAAACAGCTCTGTCTGTGGGCTAGCGACAAGACAGCACAAAGTGTACAGCAGCGGAGGGGGCTGGGAGACCAGGAGGCAGAGCCGGCTGCGGGAACTTCGGGAACCTCCATACAGAAGAGGTGAGGGTGTCTTCACTCCCTACACTAAAATGTGTTTTTCCTCTTTGTTATTCAATTCATGTTTCTAGTGGTGAGGTGGCTTGGGTCAACCTCCTCCCCTCCAGAGAATTCAAACTCCAGTTCTAAAGAAGGGATATTCTTGGAGGAAGAACAGCAGAGGAAACTCTTCAAGCCTCAAACCGAAGGCAGTCACGGGGTTGACACAAATGAGCTGAAAATGGTTGGGACAGCCAGTGGAAGTGTTAGTGGTATGTATCCATCACCAAGATAGGTGGCGCAAAGAGGAAGAGGCAAAGGGCATGGAGAAACAGAAAGGAACAAAGGAACAGCTTTTCCAGAGTCATTCTACCTCCAGAATATAAATATTAAGTATATAAATAAACTCATCCATAAGGCAAACAAGTTACTTTTGAAAACCAGTGAAAAGAAGTATTCCCTAGACCCAAAAATATGTATGTATTTTTCAGTCCGTGGCTGTTTAAATAATTTGAGAAATTCCGAAATACCTATTTCTCTATTCCCAGAAGTTTGATTTCAAGTTTACTTCTCTAATTTTTATCATCAACTCATCTCTTTCCTGGTGACCTTCCACAAGCAAGGCTTCACCAAAAAAACAAGCAAGAATAACCTGACTTAAAGTACTACCACAATGCACATTTCCATTTGATGAAGTATAGGGTAGTTCAGGCTTTGAAATGCCAACCTTCGATCCATGGCCCACCCTGAAGATTTTCCTCCCCAACTGTGAATGCACCCACGGCTTCCCAGGTACAACACTGTAAGTTCTTGCTTACAGGAAGGCAGGTGATTTGCTTGGCCCCCCTCTCTTGAGCCTCATCAGTGTCAGGGGGAGACAGATACAAATACACCCAACAATCCCTTAGCCTTCATGTTGTTCACGAGCTTTGACCTGCTCCTTCCCATCGCAGCCCAGGGCTGCAACCCTGACAGTGCCACTGACCTGCACCTTCCTCGTTCACCCAGTCCCTACCTCTAGAACTGGTCATTCAGGGCAGCATGAGGCTCACAACGAAACGGTGACCCTGTGAGCAAGAGCCCCCTTCCATCTTCTCCGTTACACCACTTCAGATTTCTCATGTTTCCTCCGCACCTTATTTAAAGAAAATCTATAAAACCTACAAGTGCCAGGCACTTAATAGATGTTCAATAAATGCTTGTTAAGTCTTACTGTGCACTTGACATACATCATCTGGTTTAACCCCAAACCAGCTCTATCAGCCTACATATTATTATCCCATTTAAGAGATGAGAGAAGACAATTACGGCTTACAGGAGGTCGCAAGAGGCCCTCAACAATGAGAGAGAGGAAACACATGAGCCCTATTATCACCGACTCCAGGGTCTGGATACTAACCACATACCAAGCACCAACTCGATTCAGGGTATTTGGAAGCCTGCTTGTTTACACAAGGCCTACATCCAACCGTGACCCACATCCGGAAAGGACTGTATCTGATCTGTGTACAGCAGAGACACAGGACACCTGACAACAGCTTCTAGAACAAGTCTAAGGGTGACCTCTCTGCCTAAGACTCATTTCTGCATACCCACTGCTTACAAAAGAGTTCATCCCTGCCCATTCCCGGGGAAGCAGCTGCTGCTGGGCTCACTTACACACAGCCTGCTTGGTGTCTCTGTCCCCCAGGTTCCGTGTGAATATATATATGGAATGATGGATGCCTGTGTCCGTCTGTTAGTTATTTTCTTTGCAAAACTAATCATTATGTTATACCACTTCCCTTTTTTATTTATTGGAACAGGCTTATTAGGACCCCATTCGTTCAGGGGGGACAGAAGCTAATCCACATCTAGAAAGCTTCAGAGAACAAAGAACAGTCAGACTTGAGACTCAAGTGCATGTCGGATTGATCCCATGGTTTAAAGCTGTTCAAGTTGACCTTTGTATCCACAAGGGCCTATCATGGTGCCCGGCACGTTGTGCATTAGAATGTGAGGGGCTAAACTGCAAGCATACGTAAAGAAGGACCGCACTTTCTTCCTGCCATCAGCCACTCTCTAAATTACGAGCATGAAAATTAGAGAAATGAGTCACTATTCCACCCAGGATCCTAAGTCTTTAATTCTCTGTTTTTGTTGAAATCTCTTTCATAGGATCTGTATTATATTTTGTATGTTCTACACCAGAACTATGAGAATGGGAATTAGGGCATGAGAAAAACATACTTCATCAGCATGGACCAGAAGCCATTGGACCAACAAAATGGAGCCAAAGGAAGGTGCTGGGGGATTACTTTTCCAAACCTCTGCTTCTCCATCTGTAATATGGAAGATAATGTTTTGTGGGTACCTACCCCCACAGGGTCTTTCTGAGGATGAAATAAAATGATGTGCCTTCACCTCCAATTAACACAGTATTTGCATATATAATAACAGTCCTCTGGAAACACGTATGACACCTCACAGGAAACACGGCCTCAGGAGAAAATGCTTTTCTTATAATGGTAATGGTGTATAACCCTGGGGTCGGTCGCTGGGTTCAAATCCCAGGCTTATATTAGAATCTGTGGAACTTTTGGCTTTAACCTAGCTTTTATCTAATCTGTCTTATGATCTGCCCCTGTTACCAAAAAAGGAGCTCTACCTGATGAAAACGATGGAGAAGCTCATATATGTGCATACACAAAGCATCCTAAGTGATTAATATTTCTTGGTCTACATTCTAACCCATAACTGCCTTACAGATTCTTATGCATCTAACATTTTTAGAGAAGCAAGCAACACTTCCAAGTGCAGAAAGAACCACTTAAAAATACCTATCACCAGAATTCCCAACTCAAAAGGTTATAATCATTTAATCCAGTGTAATCCATATCCATTTAATCCAACAAACACATTGTAAACCAAATCTTAATTTTCTTTATAACACTTAAATGAAATGGATTGACAGCCCACAATTCCCTTTAGCTGAACTGGGCTATTTTGTTAGAGGCACTATGAAATGGTTATTTGTTGAAGCTTTCCAGAAACAGAAAATATACTGAAAAGTTAACACTCTGATAGATACTTTTCAAAGTGTTTGGACATCTGGAACGCCTTTTGATACAACTGTCTATTAGATTCACTTACCTCCAGGAGTTCTGAAATGGACAAAATCGTTTCTGGGATTTGGTGCTTGATACAATTTGATTTGGGTGGATCTAGTAGAACAAAAAGAATGCCTCCCAAAAACCTGGGAACAATTTTGTTAACTGGGGGGGGGGGGGTGTCACCGAAAAACTCATTCTTTTTCAATGCTCACTGTTGGTTAGCAATCTGAAAAGTTGTGATGGCTGACAAGACAGTCATTCCAATTTTGAGTTCACCCACTGAACAAACACATACTGAGAGTTTACAGTGTACATCAATCTAATGCCCAGAACACAGCCCTGAAGAAGATGGACATGCTCCCTCCTGGGGAGACATAATAAAGAGCCCTTCCAATCACTCAGTTACAGCTGTGATGAATGCCACGCAGGAGGAGTACCAAAGTGAACATCTCAGGGCACCAGACCTGGTCTGGGAGATCACAGAGGGCTTCGTGGAGGTGGTGATGCTTGAACTGGGATGGGAAGGATGGAAAGGTTATCTAGTGATGAACCAACTCTAAGTGCTGACATATAAGCAGGGGTTAGGAGGGAAGAGTTGGAAAACTTGCAGATTACCTAGTGCTTAGCTGGGAAGACTGTTGCAAGTAGAGAAAAGAGTCAACACAAAGGTGGGCGCAGAAGTGGGCGGCAGGCAAAAAGGAGCTTTGGGGCATATTCATGGAACTGCCAGAAACCACTGAAGCTGGGAAGAGACAAGGAATACAAGCAGACAGGGGGAGCCTGGCAGGATCCAGAGCAGACTGGACCTTATAGCCATGCAACAGCAACTGGAAGGCAAATGCATGGTTTAAGAAGTTAAAGTGCTATCAAGGGGCACCTGGGTGGCTCAGTCATTAAGTGTCTGCCTTTGGCTCAGGTCATGATCCCAGGGTCTGGGGATCCAGCCCTGCATCAGGATCCCTGCTCAGCAGGAGGCCTGCTTCTCCCTCTCTTACTGCCCTTGCTTCTGTTCCCCCTCTTACTGTCTCTCTGTCAAATAAATAAATAAAATCTTTTACAAAAATAAAGTACAATCAGACTGACATTTTGAAGAGATGATTCCTGGTGCTAGGTCATTTTAGGGGATCAAAAAGGTGTGTCATGTAAGCAGTTGTGATCCCGGCAAAAGATGATGGTGGCTAAGACCAAGGCCGATTTTGTTCCCCAGGTGACAGCGGGCAGTGTCTGGAGACCTCCGTGACTGTCACGACTTGGGAAGTACTACTGGCATCTAGCAGGCAGGGGCCAGGGATGCTGCTAAACATCCCATGAAACCAGAAAGACCGTCCCCCCAACACAACGCACACACAAGAACTATCTAGCCCAAAACGTTAATAGGCGGAGTTGGGAAACCTTGGTTTGGACCGTGGTGACCATTTGATGGTGATGGAGAGGAGGGCACAGGTACAAGAAGTGTTCTGGGGGTAAAATCAACAAGATTTATTGATGGGCTGGATGTAGAAGTAAAACAGCAGAAGGGATCAAGGACAAGGCTCCTCCAGTTTTTCAACATCTCCAAGAAATGTTCACAAGTGTCCCTTCCTCAGAAAGCCACTGTGAAATGCTTTTGCTCTCAGAATCACGGGGGCAGGTCAGGGTGGGAAAACAGGCAAGCAACAAAGCTCTTCAACTTGAACTCAAGCATCCCATCACCAAGTCTGCCAGAGCCCAGATGTGGCTTCCTAGTGGTTCAAGACGCCTGTCAGGCTGTGGTTACCTACTGTATAACTGCGAGGCCATCTGGGTTCTAGGACTTTACCCTGGTCTTTTTTTTTTTAAAGATTTTATTTATTTATTTTACAGAGAGAGAGATCACAAGTAGGCAGAGAGGCACGCAGAGAGAGAGAGGAGGAAGCAGGCTCCTCGCCGAGCAAAGAGCCTGATGCGGGGCTCGATCCCAGGACCCTGAGATCATGACCCGAGCTGAAGGCAGAGGCTTAACCCACTGAGCCACCCAGGCGCCCCCCTACCCTGGTCTTTCTTAAAAGGAGAAAACCAATACCTGTTTGTCTCTGTCCATACCTGAATCCAACTAAGTAACTACTCCGGGTGATAGGCAGACCAGCATCACCTGGGAGCTTGGGAAATGCCAACTCCAGACCAGCTGCGATGGATCGACAGCTGTAGGAGCAAGCCTCAGGAATCCTGGGTTTTAACAAGTTCTCTGGGTGATTCCGATCACAGGGAGGTAGGTTTGAGAAGAACAGCCCTGGAGACACAAGGTGTATGGAGGTACAGTACAGACAAACCCTCCGTACTCAGCTAGTGTCAAAAACCTGAAAGTTAAGATAATTTAAATAATGCCAGATCAAAATAAATAAATAAATAAATAAAGCACGCCAGATCATTTTCTGAAGCAGGGTCTAGGCCTTTAAGGGATGTTATTGAAAAATCTTCTGAGTATTTCTTATCTTACTTCAGCTTCTAACGGAGAGATAAACATTAGGACTTATTACCTAAAAAAAAAAAAAAAAAAGTGTTGTGCATGAGAGTTTCCAAGCAATATAAATCCTTCTGCCTTTTGGAAGAGAATAAACAGTACCCAGCAGGAGCAGAAAGTCAGCCCAATGAAATAAACAAGTTCTTAAACAGCTCGCAGTGGGAGAGGGTTTTCTGGCTGATACAGGAACAGCAAAAGCCTTCAGCAAGGGCCACGGAGGGTTAACTTCAGGGCGAGAGCCACAAGCTTCCCTAAGGCCTCAGCTGAGGCCAGCCAGGGTCTGAAGCCAGAGAAAGGAACTCTCACAGACTGCGGCCAGACCATGCTTGGCTGTCCTTGAGGCTAGCGCTGAGGTGCACAGAATTCCGAGGAGGGCTCCAACTCCAGAAGGGAACTCTCTCTGTAAGCTCAAAAAGCAACATCTTGTCCCTACACTTAATACCCTTGATTATCCCACCGGCTCACCCAACACAGCTTCAAAAACATCCATAGTTCAGATTCAAGTATCATATTTTGGGTTCTGAGAGAGGGTTTACCCAAACACTCCAGAAAGAAAACAGAGAGGCAAGAAGAAATAATAAACTAGCTTAACAATGAATGATGTATAAACTCTGGGGTAGTGAATGGCTTATTTATAAATAAGCGTCACTTAAAACTACGCAGGAAGCCGGCATGACAGCATAAACAAGAGAAACTCAGGAACTCCTTTGCCCCAAACCCGGCGCCTGCTAGAAAACCAAGCTTTGCCCTCTGTTTTGGTGACTCGCAGGCTCACACCAGTCTTTTGTATGCCTGTGCGGTCCTGGGTGAGCCTCCAAGTTGTAAATATTTGCCCTTCGCCCAGAGCTGGCCAGCTGCTGAGACTGCAGCTGACAGGCCAGGAGGCCAGGATGAGGGGGGTGGGGAGAGGGAAACTCACAGGCCTGGTGTGCACCTATGGAAGGGGGGTTGGGAGAGCACTGGGAGAGGTAAAGCAGATACAGGCCCCTGGGGGCCCCTCTGGCAAATATGCTCTCCTCCAAGGCAGCCACAGGGGATAGTCAACCACAGAGAAGCACCGTACTCCTCCGCATTTGTCTCAAGTGTGGACTTTGCAAGCAGAGAAAACAGGCAGTTTTACACATACACACCCCAGCCTCAGAGAACACTTAGTAATATTTGAAGACATTTTTAGTTGTCACATCTTGGAGGCGGGATTGGAGTCCTACTGGTATCTACTGGGTAGAGGCTAGCGATGTTGCTAAACATGGTGCAATCCAGGAGAGAGCCTCCTACAAAGACTAATGGGGCACACAGTGTCCATACATCCCAAAGCGGATAACTCTTAATGTGAACCTGAATCTCCACTCTGTCCCCTGAGTCACAGTATAACTCTGGACCAGTTCTATGACCGCACTGAGCCTGCCTCCTCCTTCTCAAAGGATTAAATAGATAATGCCTGTAAAGTGCTTCCCACATTTGCTGGCACATAATAAACACTCAAAAAAAAAAAAAAAAAAAGGGACTTGCGGTTACACCGAGACACAACACAATAGTGCTTAAGAACTGGGGCTGGTGAGGCGCCTGGGTGGCTCAGTCGGTTAAGCATCGGTTAAGCATCAGCCTCCGGCTCAGAGGACAATCTGGGGGTCCTGGAATGGAGCCCCATGTCAGCTCCCCGCTCAGCAGGGCGTCCACTTCTCCCTCTCTGCCCCTCCCTACTTGTGTTCTCTCTTCTCTCACTTGCTCACTCTCTCTCAAATAAATAAATACAATCTTAAAAAAAAAAAAAAAAGCCCTGGGGCCGGAGAGACTAGGGCAGGAGGGTTCAGAACACAATTCTGGCACTGAAAAGCTACGACCCAGGCACCACTGAACCTCAACTGGAGCTTGTTTTCTTCATCTACAAAATGAAAAGCATCACACCTGCCCCACTTGATTAAGAAGGAAACAACTGAAAGTACTTAGCATAAGGCCTAGAGCAAAATAAGCCTTCCAGAGTAGTGGCCATCATAATTACAGCAAGGACCAGCACCAGATGGCTCAGGGGGAGATGTTAAAGATGACTGCAGGCAACATTTGTGGAGCATTCACTCTCTCACAGTGCCAGGTCTTTTTAACATACTCTCTCCCTGAAGGCTGACAACTACCTATTCTACATTTAGGGAAACTGAGGCACATGGAGCATAAGCCACACAGTCACTCACTCACCCGCTAGCTAACAAAAAAAAGCCTAAATTCTAAAACAGTTCCAATTCCAGAGGACTTACTCTCAATTCTTAATTTATGTTTGGCGGAGCTTCCTTTTTTTTCTGGAATCCCCGGATGAACGCCACAGGCAGTGCATGGCTGTGTTCCCCACACCCCCCCCCCCAGCCCCATGTCACATCTCTAGGGACCAGTTTCTAACTTTAGAGAGGCTAAGCTGCTTGTTCAAGGTCAGCCAGCTAGCTGGCAGCAAAGCCCGCGTCTAAAGCCAGCTTTGACTCCAGGGGCCTGCCTTCTGGCAGCCTTCTGAACTTATTCAAAACTGTGTTTCCTTTACTCTTTCTGGAATTCCTAGGGATGCATGGATATAGTTCACCCTGTGTGTCAGTATCTCATCCTATCTGCCACGTGTATAAAGGAACTTTTCAGCCTTAACAGAGGTCAAGCAACTACCCCCAAATCACCTAGCTTATCTGAGCATTAAACCCTTTGGGCACTATTCCGACTTCAGAGCGGCGCTCACTCTTACTCTACGCTGACAGTGGGTTCTTTTTAGTCCTTCCAGACCCCTGGAAGCTCTGCTGTAGCTACTTTACATCCTGCGTCCCTAAACCTTAGGGACCATAGTTTCCAAGCTTAAACTGCTTCAAGAACCTGCTCATGTGATACCGCTGGTAAGCCTTGGAAAAAAGAGGAGGTAGGGATGTTCCTGGGAAGTTCCAGGCATCCCGGGGCCCCAAGGGCGCGGGAGGCGCCCGGGGTACCCAGGGGGCCCAGCGGGGGGTCGGGGCTGGCGGCGGGCGCCTACCTTGCCGCCGGGCGGCGCGGCCACGCAGCGGCTGAGCGAGTCGAGACGCGCGCTGTATTCGGTGAACTTCTTCTGGTAGCGCAGGGCGGTCATCTGCAGCTCCAGCTGCGCCGCTGCCAGCTGCGCCACCAGCGACTTCTCGCGCTTACCCGCGCGCAGCGCCTCCTTCTTGAGCGCCTTGTGCAGCGCGCCCAGGCGGGCCTGCAGCGCCGCGTTGTGCGCCCGCAGGGCCCGCGCGCAGCAGTGGCCGCCCGCGCGCTGCTCGCCGTGCGTCAGGGGCAGCCCGCAGCCCTCTTGGCAGCGGCCCACCGGCCGCGCGTCGCACGCGTCGCGCATGTGCGCCTCCACGTCGCGCCGCAGGAGCACCTGGCCGCAGCCCGCGTGGCGGCAGCGCGCGGGCGCGAAGTCGCAGCGCTCGAGGTGCTCGGGCAGCTGCTGCAGCTTGACCACCCGGTTGCAGCCGCGCGCCGCGTGCGCGCACTTGATGTCCAGCTTGAGGATGAGGCGCTTGAGCGGCAGGACGTGGTTGAGCTCCTTGGCCGACAGGCGACCGCGGCAGCGCGCCGGGCAGCTGCCCTCCTGCACCACCCAGGGCAACACGCAGCCGGCGCAGAAGACGTGGCCGCACGGCGTGGTCAGCGGGTCCTCCAAGACCTTGTGGCACAGCGCACACTTCAGGTCCGGGTCCACGTCGCCGTCGAAGCGGTCCAGCTCGAAGCCCATGGTGGCGGCCGGGGCCCGGGGTCGCCGCCGGGCGGCCGGCCGCCCCCTCCCTGCCTGCGAGGCAGCCCAGACACGCCGGCTGCGCCGCCCGCACGCTCGCTCGCTCTCCCCGGACTGAGCCTAATTGCTCCAGACTTCCTCGGAAAATGCCCGAGGAACAGGACTCCTCCAGCCGTATATGCGCGAGCGCGTGCGCACGCACATCCTGCCTCGGCTGCCTCCAGCCCGCCCCCTGCAACAAGGAGGAGGCCGGGAGGCAGAGGAGGATGGGGAGGCCCAGAGGCTCGCGGAGCGGACTGGCCCGCCCAGGATGCCAGCCTGAGCCCTTCTACCCGGCGACTGCTCTTTTGAAGTTTTCGCTATAAGATACCCACACAAGCCGAGAAAAGCTCACTAAGTCTGGAACCGAGGCTGCTGCAGTGGCCCAGCCGAGCTGTCCCGGAGCCCTTTCCCGGACAGATCGCGACATATTATTCTCCTCCCCCGCCCCTTCTTTTCTTGAATGATTGCAGAGAACGAAAAATATTTTGAGGCCCGCTATCTCGGCACTTACGGTGTTTATTTATTTCATTCCAGGGAAAGTTACAGAGCCTGTGGAACGCTCCAGCAACTACAGTTCCGATCAGAGGTTCGGCGGACCCAGCGTTTGGCCAACCCAAGGTTGCCGGGACTGGAGGGCAAATCTACAGGGGTGAATCGCGGGGAGTAGGGCTGCTCTTAGGCTGTCGGGTTGGGAGAGGCTGGAGTGCTGGCTCGTCCACTTCACTAACACTTGTGAAGTGTCCGCGCTTCTAAATCGGTCCCTTTAAAAATCATCAGCACAATGCTGTGAGAGTATTAGCGCCATTTAAAAATTATTTTTACTGCATTACAAAAGAATGTACGCTGGCCCTACAACGTGAAAAATCTCACAAGTCGAGATCTTAAATAAGTTCCCCATTACCACCCAACGCCCCCCCCCCCCATCGTGTGAACTGGGTTCCTTTAGTTTAGTTTAGTTTTTTTTTTTTTTTTCTTTGTGTATATCCCATTTTCCAATTGGGGAAACTAAGGTTGGGAGAAGGAAAAAAAAATCGTCCTGTAAGATCTCCTACAGCAGTGTTTCTCAAATTTTAATGTGATGTGGATTCTGATCCAGTAGGTCTGGGGCGGGGCCTGAGAATCCACATGTTAAAAGAGCTCCCAAAAGAGGCTGATGTCCCTGGTCCGTGTACCTCCACTTGATTGGAAAGTGGCCATCCAAGAATCTGCACATTTTTCTTCCACTCTAAGGCAACTTTTCAAGCAGCAAAGTGAGTCTTGTAATTTTCAGCAATACTTCTGTGTGTTGAAGGAATACTTAGGGATGTCAATTTAGATGATAAATACACAGCATCATCCATGGATTTGGTGATTTTTTTTTTCTCCCAAGGCTGTAGACATTGCTTGAAAAAACAAAAACAAAAACAAAAAACAAACAAAAAAAAAAAAACATGTAGTTAGTACCGGTAAGAAAGAAACCAAGGTATGGAATTCTCGTTTGGACTCTGCTGCCAGTTTCTGAATAGTAAAGTTGAAAAGTTGGATCTCTGTGTTTAGTGCGGCTCTGAGGTCTAGAAAGTGGGATTACAGCATCCATTTTGTCTAATTGCTTTTACTTCTCTCCTTTATCTGGCTGCTAAAGCCCCGTGACCTTCACTATTTAACTGCTTCACCAGAGTGAAAGGATTGCCTTGATGTCCACAGGATTACTTGTTTTGAACTGACCTTTAAAAAGCTGTCACTGACTAGATTTTTCAGTGCATTATTGAGGTCACTGGACAGTGTTCTTAAATCAGTGTTGGTGGCATTTGTTGTCTATTTGTGGTAGAGGCTTTCTTTTCATTGCTTTAATCAATTAATGCATTTCTTTGATAGTACATGGGGTGGAATATAATTGGCCTTTGTTCAGATAAGCATGTGCCAGGAATCCTCCATCAGTATATTTATTAAGCGGCTCACAGGTTCTCAGATAATGAGTAAGAAACGCATTCTTTCAACAAAGGTGTGTGGGCTTGTCAGTTTCACAGGGTGGGCTAGTGTCAACAGGGGGATAATCTCCAAACCAAACTGGTTTTGAGAAACAGGGAAAGCTCATCATACACCATAAATGGGAAATGAGTGCTTGTTCAGGGTGTCAGCTTCTTTTAGGAGCCACCCACCACCCCACCCCCCCTCCGGCCGCCCCAGCAGCACACAGAGAGGTGGTTGATGAAATGCCACAGTGGAGGCAACAGAGAAGCTATAGCGTAATGTGGATCTGTCTATTTAGGCAAAAGCAAAGTCTGTCTGAGCCACTCCTCACTGGTTAATTTTAGAATAAAAAATAATGAAGGTCAGGAAAAAAAAAAAAAAAGACAACCAACCCTCCTAGAATGTCAGAGTTGTTGGATCATATATATTATTTAGTGGCTAAATTTAACAAGGGGACTGAGAACCAGAAAGGTTAAAAAAAAAAAAAATACAGTGAATGGCAATGCTTCTCCACCTTGGCCTTACTGATAGTCAAATAATTCCTTGTGGTGGGGGCTTGTTCTGGGCATGGTACTGTGTTCAGTGGCATCTCTGGTTACTCTCCAGTAGATGCCAGTGGCAGCTTCATCCCCCGCCCCCCAGATATGACAACCAAATATCGCCAATGTCCCCTGGGGGTGAAATTGCCCTAGATTGAGAACCACTAGTTTGGGGCGGCCTTTCATTAATTGCTGAAGTCAGGCAAGAACTAGCATCCCATGTCCTCCACTAACTGTAGAATGACCGAGTGAGTACAGCACAGTGAGAGAGGGCTGTTAAATTAGAAAGTTGAGGCAGCACACTCCTAAACATGAATTTACACAGAGTCGGAAGGTGAATGTTTGGCACTGGTCTGGCAGGTCCTCTAAGAAAAGTAGCTAGTTTTTCTGATGTGGATTAGAGTGATATGGATTATTCAACAGTCACAGAAGCAGTTAAGTGTTTATAAGCAGATGATTCCTTGGGGATGGGTGGTTTGGTCACCTTGCAAAGGTGTCCTATTGGTATCTACCATCTCTGCCATCACCCCTTCCTTCTATAGTCTGATTCAGCACTTCCTAAGTGGAAGTGAAAGCCTAATGGAAATGCTATGTTCGCCATCACTCTGGCTTTAAATTTTGTTCTAATTGTCTTTTCTATTGTATTTAATCAGAAGATGATAATATCTGCCCTTTCTTGAGCTGGTACTCCATGCCAAGCATTGTGCTCACTACTGGACCTTTGTCTCTCTCGTTAAGCCTCACAGCACACCACCAACTACGTGTGTCCTTAGCTGTAGTTTACAGATGAGAAACCGAGGTTTACAGAGATTATGTAAGTTATCAAAGCAGCAGTTAAGAATATAGACAGAAGGATTCCAGAACCCTCACATTAACCTCTGTGAGCATTATGCTGCCTTCTGCAGAACCCCTAACTCCTCAGGAGTCATTACACTTACAAATGATGTAGAAAATCCCTCCATGCCCTACATTTCTTACCTCTTTCTTCCCCTGTCAACCCTTAGCTTTCCCTAGGCTTTAAATAATGTTTGGGTTCAGTACTAGAGAAAGTAAAATGTCAAGTGTTTTTGCTTTTTTTTTTTTTTTGGCAGCTTCTCAAGGCTTAAATACTTATACTCTACCAGCTGAAATAGCACCATCCAATTAATAAACCAAATACCAAGTAGCAATACCACCGGAGAGTAGTAAGATGTATTCATCACAGGCAAACATGTGTGACACATCTCAAGCAGAAAATTGCTTGCCTCCTCACACAGGCGATGTCAGCCATCCTGGGGGCCTCGGTGTTTCCTTTGGCCTTTAGTAAGTAGAAGACTAGGTAATTTTTTATCCTTGTGGCTTGGAAATTTGGGTAAGTCAGGGTGAGCTACCACGGTGGGGGCAATGGCCAGAGAACAGGAGGAGCTGCAAAGAGGCTTCTTAAAATTTGTGCAAGAGTCTGCACAGTGGTGAGGCCTCCTGCCCTGCCCCTCCAGACGGGATCAGCTTCTACAGCACCAAGTACTTTGACTTGTGTAACATTTGTCGCACTTGGAATGTCTTAATTTACCTAATAGTTAGCTAGTAGCTACTGTATGCGAGGAGGCTGCTTTCATGGCATTGGGATGGGGTGAACCAAATGGGCAATGCTGCCCTACTGAGCCCTCATTCCAGCGTGCAGAGAGGCAAGTATCAATACACAGACTCCATACTGACATAATAACGGGGCGACAGAAGTTCCCTACAGCAGTGCTGATCAAAGTGTTGTTCAGAGGCATGGACATCACCTGGAAGCTTGCTGGGACTATACCATCTCAGGCTTCATCCTGGATATGTGCTGCCTGAGAATCTGCATTTTAACAGTATCCTCACATGGCATGTATACACTCAACGTGTGTGAAGCACCGGTATAAAGACTATACAAAAACAAAAACAAAACAACAACAAAGACTATACAAGAAGCTAATGTGCTGGAGAGAAATTAGAGGTGCCCCTTGTAAATAGGGAACCCTGATGAGAGGAAAGGTGAGTTGTTGCTTCAAGGGCAAGAATGAGCTGGTAACAGGCAGCAGAACATTCCAGGCAGAAGCAACAGAGAGCGCAGAGGTCCAGAGGGAGTCAAGCAGGTGGTTTATTCAAGGTAGATGGAGCTTGCCTAGAACTTAAAACGGGGTGATAAAGGGGGAAAAAATCAAGTAAGGGCAAAGAAATGGGTAGGATCCAAACATTCAGGGCTGGCAGGGTACGCAGACTAAAGGGTTTGAAAGGATGTTGAGAGTGGTGGGTGGCACAGAGAGGTTTTGGGCAGCACAGGGGCACAGCTTGATCGATGTCCTGTCTCTCCCTCCCCTGTTCTATTCTAGAGAAGGCCACCATATGCACATTCTCTCCCATGCATCTCACACTTAGTGGAGACTTAAATGTTGAACAAACTCCTCCCTCTTGCCACTCCATGTAAGTTTCTGCTTCTAAAACCCTAAGCACAGACTGATGCTGCTATATGAGGTATCTGTATCACAGTGTGGGTTAAAAAGGCTTCTGTGGCCTATCATCACTTAGAAATTGTTCCCACAACAAAATCTATTCTGAATTTTGAAAAACCAGCTCCGACAGGAAGAGCTGGATCACTGTCTGGTTGTGAACTGAGCAGCTTTGATACAGACAAGGGGTGTGTATGTGTGTGTGTGTGTGTGACAAGTGTGATCCCAGACTTGTGACATCGTAGACATTTGGAGCTAGACAGGAGCTCCTCTTTTATCCCACAGATACTGATCCACTATCATGTAGAGAACTTAGATGACAAGACATATGAAAAAGGACACAGGCCCTAGCTCTTAGCTTAGAGAGTTCACAGGGTCCCCAAGTTTGCCAGCTGAATGAAATCACCAGCAGTTCTCATACTAAAACAAATGTATCAGGTATCTTATCCAGTCCAAAGTACTCATTAGAAAGTGGGGAAATGAAAGCTCGAAGAAATTAGATGACTTTCTAAATACATGTGATGAAACATACTACAGTCACAGATGCCCAGTTACCTTTGCAACCCAGTACAGCAGAAAAAGGATTGGACCACAAGTCTGGAGATGAGTGTTAGGCTGGATCACTGAGTAACCTTAGGTAAAGTCTGGGATTTTATGTAAATGTGGATGTGTATGCAATTCAACTGGGGTAAGCAAACTCCAAATTTTCTAAGACCTAACACTAAAGAATGTTTTTCTTACTCCTGCCCTCATATAGATATCCATGTGGTCATTCAGGATCCAGGTTCCTTCCATCTACTGGGTTTGCCCTGCTTTAAGCCCTCTCCTCAGACCTGCCCCATTCAGCAGATGGGAAGAAAAGAAGAGATCTCCCACCCACATTTTATCCACTGTAATTCAGTCACAGGGCCACACTAATAGGGATTCTGGAAAATGTGGTCTAGGTGTATTCTCAGGTGGACGAAGAAATAGGTTTTGTGTGCATCTAGCCAGTCTATACATGTGTGTGTGTATGTGTGTGCATAAATACATATGTGTATACACATACATAAAGGAGAGAAAAAGATTAAGTTTCACTGAAGAAAATAGAACATCAATATAACCATGAAGTCTAAAAGCAAGAAATTTCTCTTACCCTCAAATAAAAAAGTATAATCCATAGTTAGTAGATAAGGCTGATACCATGGCTTCCAAGTCATCAAGGACTTAGGATTCTTTAATATTCCTGGTCTACCATCAGTAGGGGCAGCCCTTTCTGCTCACTTCATGGACCAGGATGTTCACTGTAGAACTCAACCAGTCCAGGAGGAAAAATGAAGGAAAGAGGGGTGGACCAAAAATTACCCCTCCTAATTTAGCCTTCTTTACAACCTTTCTGGGAAGCCTGTCCAAGTACGTTCTCTTACATCTCAGCAACAATCCCTATGTGTAAAGAAGACTTGTGAAATAAATTCTTTCATGAAGGCACATTGCTTCCTGGTATATATCACAGGGTCTTAACATGAGATATAATTTAACATCTACTAGGATGGCTACTGTCAAAAAGACAGACAATAACAAGTGTAGATGAAGATATGTAGAAAACCCTTATACATTGCTGTGGGTTTGTAAAATGGGACAGCTGCTTTGGAAAGTAGTTTGGCAGTTACTCAAAATGTTAAACATTGGGTGACCAGATGACCCAGAAGTTCCACTCCTAGGTATATAACCAAGAGAACTGGAAACATAAACTTGCATGTGAATGTTCATGGCAGCATTATTTGTGAGAGTCATAAAGTTTAAACAGACCAAATAGCCATCAGTTGATGAATATGTAAGCAAAACTGGCATATCCACATAGAATATCAGTCACCATAAAAAGGAACAAATTACTGATTCATGCTATAACATCGGTTGACATTGAAAACATTATTCTGAATGAGAGAAGCCTAAAACAAAAGGCTACATATTGTGTGATTCCATTTATAGAGAACTTATAGAGAGACAAATTAGATGAGTGCTTGTCAGAAGCTGAGAGGTGGAGAAATGGGATGGGTATGGGATTTCTTTTCGAGGTGATGAAAGTGTTCTAAAATTAATCACACAGATGGTTACATAACTTTGTGCAAGTACTAAAAGCCACTGAATTATACACTTTAAAAGGGTGAATTTTCTGGTTTGTGAAGTGTATCTCATATACTGAGTATTCAATAAAGGTGTCTTAAAAATATAAAAATATTAATGGGGATCTGTTGATAAGGAAGAAGGGCATGATGGATATTAGATATACAGAGAGCATTCTGCATGTATCTATCTATCTATATATATGCATAAACTTTTTTCAAAATTATATCTATTAAAGTATTATCAATATCTTTGTAAAATCTACTTTCTATTTTCTCATCTATACCAAAAGCTGTATTTTAAAAAATCATTGATTTGAATTGCATTAGAACTCTTTTTACCTTCAAGTTCCTGAAACTCAATTCAAAGTGACTCAGGGATTTTAAAAGAAAAGAAAAGTAAAAAATAAAAATATAAAAGCCAAGGCCACATCAATGGAAATTTCAGGAGGTAAAAACGGCTTCAGGTATAGCTGAATCCAGGTGCTCACATGAATGTATTAAGAATCTACTCTGCTTTCCCCTGGACTGGCTTTCTCTTTAGGCAGGCTCTCCTCACACAATTAGACAAAGAACCCCTACATCCCAGGTTTGCACAGCAACCCCAGCAGAGAGAGCATTCTTTTCCCTATAGTTCCAATACATTTCCAAGGCATGACACTTGGCCTGCCTCAGGTCCTCTGTCCATTCCTGAACCAGGGAGTGGGGACAAGTTCACCCAGGCCACAAGAAAAGAAAGGGGATATAGTGATGTCGGAATGGCAAAAAATTTATGCCTACTATAGCCTTATTACAGGAGTCATCACTCATCCTGGGTAGGGGGAGGGGTGACAAAGCATTGCCTATATACCCATTGTCTTGGAATGAATTTCAAAAACACCAGTCAGCCTCCCTCCTGTTTATCAGTTATACCTTGCCTTGCAACAATCACCTATGAAGAGAAACCAAATACACATAAGGCCATGTAATATTTTTAATACATTCAGAATGACTTCACACAACAATGGACCCTCTCCCTTCAGCGACTCACATGAAGGTACAGTTTCTAAAGTAAAATTTAAACTTTCAAAGTTGAAAAGATGCCTGTCATGTTGGTCAGTGCCAGATATCCCCAAGACCTAGGATAGTGTTTGGCTCACACTGGACACTCATAAAACATGGTGTTTGGCTATGTAACTTACCCAAATATTTACTGGTCCAAAAACACTTTTCAGGTCTCTGAAACCTCAGAGACCCTTGACTATTCCTAAGGAGAAAAGAAAAGAAAGTGATCTGAACAGTGAGTCCTTTTGAGCACATGGAATCCCCATTATTTTTAATGGGGATCTTATTTTTTTTTAAAGATTTTTATTTATTTATTTGATAGAGATTACAAGTAGGCAGAGAGGCAGGCAGAGAGAGAGGAGGAAGCAGGCTCCCTGCTGAGCAGAGAGCCCGATGTGGGGCTCGATCCCAGGACCCTGGAATCATGACCTGAGCTGAAGGGAGAGGCTTTAACCCACTGAGCCACCCAGGCACCCCTGGGGATCTTATTTTTAAGATGGCTCAGTTGTCACAGGTGTATGGGAAGGTGAAAAAAATCATAAAAGGAAATATTCATAAATAAGAGCCAGAGCCCCAGCACTGGTTTCACTAATAAATAAGACACTTTTAACTCAGAAAATCTGTTTTTCCAGTATTTTTCACTTTACAGTGTGTTCTTTAAAATAAGCAAGCTCTTTAACCTCCTTGCAGGTTAGGCCTATGATCTAGGAACTCATTAATTGTAATTTTTCTCCTGGCACCTTCTCCATCACTCTCATTTACCCTGTCTGTAAAATTATGATAATAATAATCTGTGCTCACGTAACATACGGTAATAATTGCTAATTAACTAATTTTTATATGTAGAAACCTCTGAAGACTTTACACAGGTGCTAAGTTATTATTTTAGGCGGGGGGTGGGGGGCGTGGAGCAGCATTAGGACTTTCTGTTTGCAAGCATGATGGTTCATACTCTAATACAGCCCACTCCATGGGGATGCTTTCATGTACCATCCACTGCTGGTAGATTTGACAAGCAAACCCTGAAGTATGCTATCACTTTCTTTTGTCACCTTGTGCCTCAAATAGCCAGAGTTGTGCTCATTGTTTTATCTATGGGGGCCTTTTTAATAGCAAAATATAACCACTTTAGCACTGGCATCAACTAAGCTCAAAAGATGTAGAGTTGTAACTCTCAAGTTAATGATTTCCAGAATGCACCATCCGTGCCCCCACCCCCCCCCACCCCCTATCTAATGTAGAACACACATTTGCTTTTCAGGTAAATTCTATTTGATCATATTTGAAAAGAGAGTCATTCCCCTCAGCCCCCCCAACCAAAAGAGAGAGTTGCCCATTGTTTAGGATTTTTTTTTCCTTGCCTTTCCTTTTTATCATTTTTATAACAAAAGAATACTCTTTTCATCTGGGAGGGCTTCAGGCAGAACATTTTTGAGATGTCAGCCAACCAAGAGAAATGTGACATTACCATTCTTTGAAATCTTGTCCTGAAACTGTGGTTTTGGTACCCAGATCAACCAGGCACTTGGCAATGAAAAAGCTAAAACAAAACATTACTGAAAATAGTCCTACAATGGTATGGTGTTTCTAGGATAATCGTTTGTTATATTTTAACAAACAAAAGTCACTTAAACCTTTCATTCTATTTTCATGGCCTCACAGGAACAGACATGAAACATTTCACAAAGCTGGCCATGAGTTGCTTGCTACAGGGGCAAAAAGCAATCATGGAAAAAACTTCAGCAATGGGAACATTTTTGTATACAGGTAAAATGGAAAATGTGTCCGCACGCTGGCGTACTCTCTGTAATTTTGGCAAATAGCACACTCCATCTTGACAGAATACACAGAGCCTTAGAAGTTGAATCCAAAAAGATGAAAGAACTCGGAGGACAGTGAGTCAGTTTGTCATTGGTGGGAATCTCCACAGTAACTTATAATTTATCCATGGATTGTGTAAGCTTAAAGATGAAGATAAAACTGCTGTTGGAGAGCTTGGAGAGAGCTGGCTTGGACGGGTGTTCTTCCTATTCCAGAACTACAAAGTTTCTGATGATTCTTTCAACTGTAGGAGATAAGTGAAAGTGTGTTTCCAACTTCTGTAATACATGCTTTGTGTCTATTATTTCCAGAAAGGCAGTACTTGACTAGCAAAGACAGGAACTACCCAGTTTGTGAATGGAATTATGGGTGATGGTCTAAGAAATGCACACAACTCCAGATAGAGTAGGCCCCCCCTTATCTGAGGGGGGTGCATTCCAAGACCCACGCCCAGATGCCTGAAACCAAGACTGGTCCTAAACCCTATAAAAACTGTTTTTTCCTGTACATACAGACCTATGATAAAGTCTAATTTACAGATCAGGCACAGTTAGACATTAACACTATCTAATAAAACAGAACAATGATAACAATATATTGTAGTAGAAGTTACAGGTATGTCGTCTCTGTCTCCCTCGAGATATCGTCTTATACTCTGCCCTCTTGTGAACATGTGAGAGGATGAAATGCCTACATGATGACATGCCGCGAGGTGAGTGACGTAGGTGTTGTGACTTAGCGTCAGGCTATTTCGGACATGACCGGGCATCAGAAGGAGGATCCTTGGCTTCCCTGAGCACTGCTGACCGTGGGTAACAGAAACCACACAGACAGAAACTGAGGACAAGGGAGGAGGACTACTGTCACAAAACTTTAAAAGCGCCTTTTGGGAAAAAAGTCGCAAGAAGATCCACACTGCACACTTTCACTGAGAAAGGTACCTTTTATTTTTCATGCCCAAATCTCCCACAGACAGGTTTCCGACCTTTTTGTTTTGCGACAGTTGATAAAAATGTATTGAATTAAATAATATATACATACAAATTTAACGGTCACACTAAGCCTAAGTCAGTGAATAACACCATTCTACTCAGTAGAGAGAATTTCATTGAAGGAACAATACATGTGATTGTGCTCCATATTGGGGCTTGGCAAGCTTTTTCTGTAAAGAACCAGAGAGTAAATACCTGTGGCGCTGTTGGCCATGTCATCTCTGTCACAACTCTTCAGCTGTAATGGTGCAGCACAAAAGCAGCTGGATAAAATACGTAAATGAATGGCTGTGGTCCTATTCCAATAAAACTCTATTTTCAAAAGGGCTGGCTTTGACCCACAGGCCTTAGTGTGCCTACTGCTCTCCTTTATGAAGGCACTGCTGTATGGGCAAGACCAAAATCAGCTCAAGTTGAACCCATTAAGTCCATCAGAACGAGACAGACTGATATGGGTTTTATAATAAATAGATGTTCAATTAATCTTGATACTTGGAACAAAGGGGACAGTAAAGTATCATAAACTTGGGAGTCAGAAAAACCTATGTTCAGATTTTGGTTCTACCACAATCTGGTACAACCTTTGACTGTACAACCTTTACAAGTCACTCACTTCAGTCCTTCTCTGTGAAAGGGAGATGTTATGAGTGCCTGTTTCACACGGTTGATGTACATGAAGTGGCACACCATTTAAATCAGGAAGCCTATGGGAAGGGCTTGGCACAGTGCCAGGCATCTATCGCGCTAAATAACAGTAGAACTGACTTAATGACCATAAGGAGGGAAACATTCTAGTAAACCAGCATTGCCCATGCTGCCTAAAGTTATCACCTACAAACTGGGCCCAGATTCTCTGGCCTAGATCCCTGGAATGCAAGGATCCTAATGCATTTGTACACAGACTATGGATATGGGGTGATGGAGGGAGTAATACTCAAAAGCAGTCTGCTGACAAACTTCACCAGAAAGGAATTAGAAGAAAAAAGATGCCATATTGGAGCTACGTATGAACGCTCTCTGTCTTGGAGTTATTTATTATTCTGTGAATCAGCCAGTTGGTCCCCATAACAATTTTAACAACCCAGAAAACAAATGAACATCAGAAGAATGTGAGGTCCTCTTGCTTTAGAAAAAAAGTGGTGCCAACATTCATTAAGGCAATTCCTTAAAAGGGAATTACTGGAGGACATTGTCTTTCAAAGATAAATGTGTCCACCATGCTAAGTGCAAAAGCCGAAAGATCTTTGCCAGAGCCCTCTAACTGAGATTGCCAGTGAAGATGCCATCATCACTGGGAACCCATTTTAAACGAACCAGTGAGATATTTGTTCATCCTCTGTTTACAGGGAATTAGGCAGAAACTAGAGAGTTATTTAACTGAAGAAATCATAAGGTCAGACATGTCTATTCTCACTTCTATATGCCCAAGATGGAGCACAGTCCCTGGTATACAGTACATGCTCAATAAATGCCCATGGCACTGTTGACCGACAGACGAGAAGGTGCCATGGCTTTCTCAGACTTCCAATGGCACAGACACACGGCTCTGGAGCATTGTACTATTCTAAGCCCCTGTGCTGCACTGTGGGGCATATTGGAGACAGTAACCGATTGCATCATATTATATGCTTGGCATAATTATACTGTAGGCTTTTGTCTCCTTTGGTGCCAGTCAGTCTCAAAACACATGCCGCTTCCTCGCTTTGCTTATGTAAAGCACTAGGGTTGCCCACTCATTACAACTGGGATTTGTGAACTCTGTGTCCACATTCTGAGTCACTGCAGCCCAGAGGCTCATCTTGGGAGACCCAGGATAGCTTTTCCCCAGAGAAGAAGTTCAACAATGGGCATTTGAGTCCTGGAAGATAAAGAGGAAAGGAGCAGACACGGGCTGGCTGGGGTTAGATCCGAAAGAAAACAGTGATCAAGTTTGCTTTTCATTGTTTAAAAAAAAAAAAAAAAAAAACATCGAATTGCTTTTTCTTCTATTTTAAAAAGGGAGTGTGAGTTGTAGGGAGCTATAGATTCTCCCCTCTAAATCTCTTTCCCACCCATTTACTTCGTCTTTGCCACCGTCCTCATCTCAGTCCCCATCTCCCCTACCTGGGTGACGGCAATATTTTCCTAAGTTGTCTCTCTGCGTCCCATCATGCCTCTTTCCATTTCCATATCGCTGCCAGAGTGCTCTTTTTAAAATGGAAAAATGGTTCTGAACCACTGGTGCTTATTACCATTCAACAGTTTCCTGTGTCTTTTAAGAGAAGAATTGTAACCCTACACTTCACTTCTCGGGCTGGGCATGATCTCACCCTGCCTCTCTTGCCAGCCTCATTTTGTGCTTCTCTCTTAGTTCTGTTCTTCAGCAATTGAAGACATTGCCAATTGTCCCCTGGTATCCATTCCCCCTTGTGTTTTAAAAAAAAAAAAAAAAAAAAAGGCTGAATTTCCCCAGGGCCCATGGCTACCCAGCCAAGATCTACATTTCTAGTCTTTCTGAGTTCTGGACAATAGAACATGAGAAGAAGTGATGTTGTCCCTCAGAAGAAAATAAGCTTGCCCCCTATATCTCCTCCTACTACTGGTTGGCATGCAGGTTAAGCAGGTAGGACCAGGGAAAGGTCCAAAGTGTATCCCACAGGCCAAACCAGCCTGTCACGATTATGTCAATAAAGTTAGATTGGAACATAGTCACATCAATTGACTCAGGCATTGTCTGTGGCTGCTTTCATACTGCAGTGTCAGAGTTGAGAAGTTGTGACAGAGACTGTATGACCTACAAAGACAAAATATTGCCACTCCGGTCCTTTATAGAGAACTTTGCCAACCTGTGCCCTGTGGGGAAACAGAACAACAGGATAGAAGGGGCCTAGCTTCATGGCATTATAGAGCTGGTCACATCAGTTGAACCAGTGTGTCTGGGTTAATAAGTACAAAAAAATAAATCTTTTGTTTAAACCTTTGTATTAGGATCTTCTATTGAAGAGTCCTCAACCTGAGCATTACTGACATTTTGGGTAGGACAGTTCCTTGTTTTAGGATGCTGGGTTGGCAATCGTAGGATGCTAAACAGAATCCCCAGCATCTGCCCATTAGATGCCAATAGCATTCACTCCCCAAGTGTGATGACTATAACTATCTTCAGACATCGCCAGATATCTGCTGAGGGATAGAATTACTCCTGGTTGAGAAGCAGTGTTTTAGAGCGACTTCACCAGCTATGTCAAGCATCTCTCTCTCCTTAAACCTTCCAGAACCTACCCCCCCCCACCCCGCCCCGCTCAGGACTCACTCTTAGTGTTCTCTCTAGCGGAAATGTTCTGACCCACTCCTCACACAGTTATCTCCTACTTCACTTTCATGTGTCAGCTTCAACGTCATTTCCTCAGGACCCTCCACTTACCCTCCCACTAACTATTGCTCTGATAGTCCCCTGTAGTTTTCCTAGACAGCAATATTGTGCTTACTTACCGTTTACCCTTCATAGACACACATCATAAATGAAGAAATGGTTGCTAACTGGCTTACTCATGGGACGTTGTGATTTTGCAGGGAAAACCAGGGACTAGAATTGGTGGAGGAGGCAAACAAGAGCCTTGCCATGGTCCTGACTGGGGGAACGGAGTCCATATTGCTGGTTATAAGATAAGCAAGAAGCAGCCAGGGAGAAATGGGGTCTCCTTACTTCCCAGCCCCAGAATTCCCATAAACCAGGGGACCTGCCTTCCTTCCATAGCAGCCAAAACATCTGCTAAAGTTAGTCCGTTTCTGCATTTCAGAGCAGCATATGGATTTGTACTTTGCCTTCGGTTTTGCAATCGCTTGCATGTTAACCCTGTACTTTTTGGCCTGCGAAGTTGTGTGTGATATGATTTATTAACCCTGTGCTATACTCTTTTAAGTAAAGTTAAAGATAATCCCCACAATCACATCTTAAATTCACATCCAGAGAAGTATGTGCCCCCTACACTCTCCAGCCCCTCCAACTGTCCAAGCAACGAGGCTGAACATTCAGCTAGATCTAGATGCTCCCCGAGCACAAGCCATTAAGAGAGATGTGTGTGGTCTACTTAATTCCTTTATATTTTTCTCTCTATTCAGAGTTTGTCTTCTCTCTCAATCCCACTCTTTAGACTTCTGCAGCTTCAAAGGACCTCCCCATCTTTTTCTCAAGATCCTTAGCATTCTGTAAGTGAACCTAAATACTGTTTGAAATAAAGGTACCCTCCTTGTCCTCTCTTACTAGAACACCCACTAGTTGTGTGCACATGTGTATAATGGTTGCCAGAGATATTTGACCACTAAACCGAAAGAAATGTCTTTTGCAACAAATCTGGTCATAAGACTTAGTTCCATCAGTTTTTAAGACACTAGGATGTCTGAAAACAGTCATATAATCCCTGAGCCTTGGTTTCCTCAGCTTTTAAATGGGTCTAGTACTGCTTATCTAAAGGTGTGCTGGATTGAGGAGCACGGTGCCTTGCACACAGCAGGCGTTCGATGAATATTCACTATTTCTACAATCCATTCAGTTAGTCTTTCCTAGAATCCCTAAGACAGGTCACAGACCCCCTTGAGATGACAGGCTGGTGCATGGGACACACAGTGACTATGCTCTGCTAACCAGGCCATACGGGACTTCACCCCTTTACCTTGATCTAAACATGTTCCCCCAGGCAGATATTGTAAGGGACAGAGTATCTTTCTAGGAGCACACGGGGTGAGCAGTCCCCTCACACCTTGACACTTGCACTTCTCTCATGCTTCACTGTGTGCACGGACGTACCCACAAATGCATGTGTACAAACTCGTGCCCATGCTTATACGCACCGCAAAATACCGCCTGCACAACCACCCTACCACCGCACCACTCCGGAACCTTTGCGTCTTACTCAAGAAATCTTTAGGCTTCCTTCTCTCTCTCCCCTCCCTTCTTCTCTGAAAGTTGTGTAGGGTCATGGATATATGGATGGAAGGTAGACAAAATGGCTAGGAAAAATCTTGGAATAGGAGAGGACAGGACAATTTGCATTTCACATCACGGGCTGGGAAGACAAGAATAAGCACAACGCATCACAGCATCTCAAGATGTAAGTTAACACACTAAGCAGAACTATGCATCCAGGCATTTTATCCTTAGTTGGGTCATGATAATGATAGCTGCCATTTACTTCGTACTTACTCTGTGATAATAGTTTAATAAAGTTTAATAAAGTTTAATAAAGAATGTGTGAATTACTTTATTTAGTCCTGATAACAACCCTGATGGGGTAGATACTATTACCCCCATTTGACAGATGAGAAAATTGAGACCCTGATTTACCCAAGAGTTCCTGTGGACCTGTGAGTGACCAAACAGAATTTCAGACTCCCGGGTGCTTGATGCCAGACCCTAAACTCACCATGGTGTCGGGTGAGGTCCCAAGGATCCCACACAGTAGGAACGCTGAAGAATCCTCAGGTAGCCAATGCTGGCATCCACCCCAAATTCATTTTCCCCATCCACGCCATGATGATATGGCTTGGACATGGGTGCGCAGCCAGCTGTCACACTTGGAACAGCGCTTGCATTGAGATGTCCCGTGACACTCACATTCATTCACTAATGGAGTGTGAGTGGAAGTGGCCCGTGTCACTTCAGAGCCAACATTTTTAAGAGGCAGGAATGCCTCCTACATGTTCTTTTTCCCCCCCTCCCTCTAGCTAGACTCACAAGGGAACCAACTCTGAGGAGTACTGAACTTGGAGATGGAATCTGGGTCTCTCCATCACCGTTTAGAAGTGAGGGAAGCTGACGGTCAACACTCCCACAGGACACTTCGGTAAGTAGGAAATAAACTTGTATTGTGATTACACCCTCATAATTTTTAGGTCTTCTTCCTTATAGTCATCATTTTATCTGAACTCATATAACTTCTTTCTTTGCCTTAAACAACAAAAATTGTCCCTTGCTGCCCTAATGAGATAAAAAAAAAAGACCCCCCCAATAGCATAAGTCAATGGAAAATGAATCGCAGCTCCAAAAAATAAACATCTCCATAATTTGCAGACAAAATTCATTCAAACATGACTCATTAGATGTAACTATTATTTAAATCTGTTTGTCCTCTATCCTCTTCCCTTCAAATGAAGCAAACAAAGTTCAAAATGTGAATGCACAGCCGATGACACTCATAATATTTCAAATTCTGAAAGGTGTTCTGATGATTAAATTATTTCAAATTAATAACAGGAGAAAAGACGTATTTACTGTAAAAAAAAAAAAATCATTAACTTCTTTTTCCTTTGGCCTGGAATTGTTTCTCTCATTTTCTTCACTCACACTTTATTCAGTTGAGTGTCTGGCTTTCTGAGCCAGCTTGTCTTTTATGAATTTTCCAGGTGGTTTGAAACCCAGAGTAATTAAGTGACTTCTGCAAGGTCACATACAAAGAGCCGCAGCCTCTGATCTGAAGCCTCCTTTCCCCGCCTCTGGGCTTCCTTCCTCTGCATATTCCCCCCAAACTCTGTGCAGAAAACCAAGCAGAGATGAGGTCTTCTCCTTGGGAAACAAGCATAAAAACCTCTTTTAACCTTTTAACTGACTTTCTTACCTTTCCTAAGCTCTTGCATTTTCAAAGTTCGGGAATCCACCTTGGATATGCCAATTCCTGAAACCATAAAGACGAAGAAGTCTCTTTGCTGAAGTTAGTGCCTATGAAATGTTCCCAGACACGTGGAAACAAACCCTCGGCTTTTCTCTCTGCTCTGTACTTTGTGCTTTAGTGGAGAAAGGGAAAGTGCATGGAATTAAAACACAGACATGGTGCCCAGTTACAGCCCCCTGTGGTTCTGGCTTTATGTTTTCATATGACAGGCTCAGAAGAGAGACAATAGCGAGTACACAAGCCTAATTACTCTGTGTGCGCCACTTGCAAGCTGCAGTCTGGACCTGGGTTTGATTTAGCATTTTTGAATAGGACTTAGAGAGGCTGGTTAAGACTTATTACCACAATTGTGGTTTCTAGGCTGTCGCACCCACACAGAAGCTGGGTCAGGCTCCATTTTTTTGAGCTACAAATATTTCACCTATCTCCACACCCTTTCCTGCTAAGCTTAGAAATGGGTCTGTAAGACCCATGTAAGAAATGGGTTTGTCTTATAAACTTATCCTTTGCGATACTTACATTTAAAGTTTTTTGTTTTTTGTTTTTTTTTAATCAGGGCCCAGGTCCCCAACTCTGATAGAATTCTCACTCACTGGCCTTGGGGGCAAGGGAAAGCTGTAAAGGTGACCTTATACACGTCATGTCACCCTGTTCCTTTTAAAATCCTGAGACTGACCATTTCCGTAATTGTTACCTTCATATCTGACTTCCCCTGCATCTACCTGCTTATATCCTTACTTTGGAGGTTAGGAATTTGATCTTTTAATTTTGGCCTCTTAATTTTGGGGTCATCCTTCAATGGTCCACCCTCATCCCTACCCACGATTACCTCTAGGGTTTGGCACATATGGCCACCTACTAAAGGTAAGTCAACTTTTAGGTTGATTGCCTGATGGGACAAATGGACATATCAGATGTCTATATGTAGTCAGTGTATTTTGGAGACAGAAGTGATCTCTAAGCATGGCTGTTGTTTTCCTGGTCCAGCACTGACATCCTCTTCTGAAAGTGGCATTCTGATTTTTCCTCTGAGCTACTGTATACCCACTGTTTTCAGGGCAACGTATAATGCACATCTCTTATATTTAAGGATGGGCATGGAACCCAACTTGGCCAGTCAGCATATTCTCGGTATAGTGACTGGCACAAGGTAGACACACGAAACAAGTACCATAGACTGAATGTTTGTGTACCCTCCCCCCAGACATTCATATATGTGATAGTATTAGGAAATAGCATATTTGGGAGGTAATTAGGTCATAAAGGCAGAGCTCTCATGGGTGGGATTAGTGCCATCATAGAAGAGGCCCCACAAAGCTCCCTTGTCCCTTCCACCATATGAGGGGATAGCAAAAGAATGGCATCCAGGAAATGGGCCCTGCTCAGACACCAAAATCTACTCACACCATGATCTTGGACTTCCCAGTCTCCAGAAATGTGAGAAATCAATGTTGTTTATGGGTCACCCAGTCTGTGGTATTTGTTGTAGTAGCCCAAATAGACTAGGACATTGAGGTAATACAATCAGAGGAAATCCACTAATTTTTCTAGGACTATTGCAATGAATACACTCTCTTTAGTCTGGAATGAAGCCAACACAGAGGAAAAGAGGGCTAAGAAATATGTGTGACGGCATCCTGGTGATGCATATGACCTTCTGGATCCATCTGGGCCTGAAAACATACTGATTCTTGGCCTTACGCATGTTTGAGCCAATAATTTCTTTTTTGCTTAATATAAGTTGAGCAGGCTTTCTGTCGTGGGTGACCAGGAGAGTCGAAAGTAAGTTAAAACAAGGCCAACGTGACAATATCTAGTGATTTGCAGCATGTGCGCTATGGAGTTTTAACTAATAAAATGGCTAAGATGCACTGGGCTCCTTTCTTTAGTCTTTCTCTGTTGACTCATTTGCTCATAGGACTTGAAATAGCTTTTGCACGGCCCTGTCCAGTTTCTCCTGGGTGCCCCGCACAACCCACGTTATTTCCTGGTGTACTTACCATGACACTCAGAAACATCTCAAATGTTCATTTCCAAAATCAAATTCTTGATTGCTCCTCCTAATCAAGGATCTTTTCTTGATCGCCCTTACATCAGTAAAGACCGTCATCATCTTTGTCAAATGTTTGCACATGCTACTGTGTGTACTCGAACACGAATACATTTATAATGTTAGTGAATTCAGATAGGCTTTTTTGGTCTTTAGGTATTTTCTTAATCCATGGTTTCTTCATGTGAAAATTTCTCCAGTTCTACCTCCAGACCACCAGGCCCTGACAATTTGTACAGGCCTAGTCCCTAGCATTCCCCCTGACTCTTTTTTTTTTTTTTTAATGTTAAAAATTGACCCTCATTAGGGCTTTCATGGTGCAAAGTTCTAATTTGGGGGCTGCTGAAAATGAGGAGATGCATTCTCAGGAAATAAAAAAATTATCGATTTGTCGAGAAAGTATAATAGACCATAAACTTGAATGGAAGCTACACATTGTTTCAATGCTAATTCACTTATACCACTCCCCACTGCCTTCAGCAGGTTATGTGACTCATTCAAAGATGATTCATAAGAAAAAGATCCACATGGAGCTTAAACATAAAAACTGGAAAAATGAAAAAGTAATATAAACAAGAAAAACTATATTATGTACATAGGTATCCCCGTATAAAGAGAAGAAGAGGAAATATACAAAAGATGACAGAAACAACCTCCGAGGATTTATATACAAGATAATCTAAGAAAATATTTCAAATAAGAGATACGGAGATTCGAAGAAGAGGTGTTAAGACGATCAAGACAATAGAAGGTGGGGTGCCTGGGTGACTCAGTCGGTTAAGCATCTGCCTTCAGCTCAGGGCTCAAGGGTTTAGGTTGTGATCCCAGGGTCTTGAGATTGAGCCTCCCCCCACAACCTCCCAGGACTCCCTGCTCAACAGGGAGTCTGTTTCTCCCTCTCCTTCTGCCCCTCCCTCCCACACAGTCACTCTCCTTGCTTCACCATCTTCAGAATTGTCTCTTAACTCATAATGTTTCTTTTTTCCTCTTACTCTTCATTCCTCCCTCCTTCTTCCTTTCATTACCTCCATTTTTCCTCCTTTCCTGCTGTCCTGTCCTCCTTTTTTTCTTATACACATAGAGAAATATTGAATGTAAATATCACCAAATATTAAAATGACTATTTTGGGGAATTCTGAGTGATGTGGGGATATAATTTTTAAAATTTGTATAACTCTATTAATTTACATATGTCAAAAACATTTTTTTAAATGTGGATTGGGTCTCCATCATTAAAAATACTGTGAACCATTGGCTTAGTCCTACATCCACATATCACAGGTAAGGAAATTGATGCCCCACAGCATAGCATGAGGTATGGCATTGAGGGGAGGGGACTGATGACCAGTCCTGGTGCTACTTTGCATGGCCCGGAGCCATAAATAATGCCCATGTTGTTAAGGCTGGCTTGTTAAGAGTCAGTCTAATGGCTGGTCACTGCTAATAAATACATTTCCTCTCCCAGTTAATAGTGAACGTGGAGCCAAGGCAAACCACCTGAGCTTCTCCAGAGGACCCTTCAAAACTAGGGCAAATGCTGACTATTTCAAACAAAGGGACAGGCCAGAGAAATGGTAGTTAATTTCATTAAGCACCTATCGGCAGACGTGAGTCCGACCTCAAATTTCACCATCTTCTCTGTTTGCCAAGACAATCACCCCAATTTCTCAATTCTACCTTTTCAAACCCAGGGTGGCTCTCAGGATCCTGGAGCACATTTTCTCAGCTTTTTGCTCCTCTCCTCTCTATTCATCCTTAGTTCTCGATTTAAAAGTCCCCTCCTCAGCAGGCTTTCTCTGATCTGGAGAGACTCAGTTCTAAGGTTCCCTTTTCCATGTCCTTGTTTATTTTATTCAGAGCGATTATGACCATTATAATGAGTTTCTCTTTACTTGCTCATCCTCCTGCTAAAAGTTAAGTTTTATGAAAGCTCATGGGATATCTGTAGCCTTTATCCCAGCACCTGAAATACATCAGGTTTCAAACATAGTTCTTTGCCCTTGTCCCCCAAAAGAGACTATACTCTCACCTGAGAAAATATCCTATTAACATTTCATTTGAAATAATGGTCATAGCTCCATCAACAGTAAGCTGGTGACAGGTTACTTGTGTGTTACTATCACGGATGCGGGAGCATCAGTCTCTGTCATGTCCTATCAGTGAGACCCGGGGCAAGTTGCTTACTTCTCTGAGCCTCAGTTTCCTTGCCTGTATGATGGGGTCATATTACTTAGGAGGATCATATAGAACATGCTCCAAAAGCATTTGGAAAACTCTGTAGAGCAATGCAAAGTCAGGGATTCAGTATCAGAGTTTATTGGAAGGCAGAACTTTAAGGAGCCTGCTGTTGCCCCATGGCTCAGGCTCCCCCAGAAAAGGAGCTTTGGATGAGCTTTTGTGTGAAAGTGATTCACTAGGGAGTGCTTCCAGAGGAAAAGAAAGGAAGGGTGCACAGTGAAACAGGGAAGAGAAGAAAGTCAAACAAGGATGCCGTATCACGCACTGTCTCACTGGTGGTGACCCAGGCCCCTGGGGGAGTTCTGGACACATCAAGTCTCATGTCACAGGTGAAGCCCCACACCCATCAGTCATTGGTTGGGAGCTGCCCCCCCCAGGGGTTGGGGTGCAGGAATTCCCAGGTACTTCTACTTCAGGAAGGCAAAGGAGACTCTTGTAGCCGGAGGGCGGACAAAGCCTTCCAAGAACTTGTGAACGCATAAATGGTAAAAGGATTAAAGGAAGAGTCAACATGAACAGAGCATTCACTAGGAAATTCCTGTCTCAATCATAGACTATTGTCCTTGGCAGTAGGGTTCAGTTATGAGTCGAGATTAGATTTGAGCACACAGCTACTTTGTACTAATGCAGCCTTTCTCATTTCTCTTTGAAGTGCTTCTCCAATAACTCATGCGAAAGGATAGCTGAGAGCGGGCTGAGTTGGATCACGTGCGAACCATAAAAAAGTACATTTTCAAGGGCAGTAGGTTAAATAAAGGAAAGAGGTTCACTGGTTTTACAACCATGAGTGGTTTCTATTTTTCAATAAGTCAAACCCTTTAGAAGACATGGCTGAATGGGCAAAGAGCCCTCTCGGGGAAAGTCATGCCTTTACAGTTTTATTTTCTTTGGGGTAAAGGGGAAAATGCAAGCCATAGTTTAAAACTATTCATTTCATCGAGATCCTGAAACAAAACAAAACAAAACAGCGGCAGAATTTTTGGGACAGAGGATGTTTTATAAAATATGCTGTAAAAGCATTACTTTTGGACTCTATCTAGCTGGAAACATTCAAGTTTCTTTGCAGAACGGGTATGGTTTGTCTCCTTTTCTTTCCACCAAATGTTCCAACTTTGCTGACTGTCAACAGCTGATCCGCAAGGATGCCACAGGCCAGGAGACAGCTGTCACTGGAGTAGTCTTGGGCTTGTCCCTTCTCTGCGAGTGGAAGCTTGGACACAGACACAATTCAGCCTAGGCTAGCAAACCAGGGCCTAGGTGGAAATCCCGTCTGCTTTCTGCTTTGGGATTACCCGTGAACTAATAACAGATTTTACACATTTAAATGGCTGAAAAACAGAAGAATTCGAATCCCGTCATAGGAAAGTTATATGAAATTCCAATTTCAGTGTCCATACCTAAGGTTTTATGGAAACACAGCCACACCCACTTGTTTAGGCTTTGACTGCTTCTGCCCTACAAGAACACAGTACTCAGTCATGGCAGAGACTCAGGCCTATAAAGCCAAAAGCACATACTCTCCGGTCCTTTCAAGGAAAAGCTGGCTAACTCCTGACCCAGGACAAGTCCCTTCTCTGAGCTGCACCTTTTTCATCTCTAACATGGTTAATAGTGGTACCTGTGTCTCAGACAGCAATGTAGTGGGGCAATGTAGGAAGTAGTCAAGGGCACAGACAGGATTCTGACCCTAGCTCTGCCTCTTACTAAGTGGGTAACTTTGGGAAAGGAATTTAATTTCTTAATGCCTCAGTTTCTGTGGCTGTGAAATGGGGATAATGAAAGCCTTTGATTCCTAGTTATGAGTTTATTACAGACACATCCCTTGGAAAGGTACCTGACATGCATTACACACTATGGAATGTTAGCCATTGTTACTCTCTCCAGGTGGCTGGGAGCAGAAACATACATGCTCATTAGAACGAAGAAAGGTGAAATTAGGGTCCTCGTTTAAAAATGCTCCAGTAGTTGTATAAAAGGGCAAGGACTCTGGAGCCCAACTGTCCAAGTATAAATCCACCCTCCCTCCCTTACTAGCCCCATGACCCTAACCATGTTACTTTATCTCATGGGACTTCCCTTTTATCATCTATAAAATATAGGTAGTAATGATAATGGTCACCTCCTTGGATTTTGGGGAGGATTAAATGAACTTGAACTGTGTAAAGGACTTCGACTGGAGGCTGGCACAGAGTAAATGAATGTTGCCTTCTCATCCATGAATGCACTTAAAATAAATGCATAATCATGAAAAAAAGTTTACTCAACAACCACCTAAAAATCACCTCTCACGCACTAGTGGTACATGGACCATGATTTGGGAAACACTGACCAGCTGGCAGATGGATGGTGGACATTTGGGGAGAACAAAGGGGAACAGGCAATAGCTTAAATGGTCCTTTTAACCATTGGGATCTACCTCTCCCGATATCTGCAAGCAGCAGAAGCACTGTGCACGAGCACTGCTTACCTGTCTCCAGACTTCGGCCTCACAGTACATTCCTATTCAAGGTCGTGACTAGTCCCTGATCACATCTTTCCTGATTGTTGATTTAGCCCCAACGGCAAGCCACTTCTCCCCATTTCTCAGCTACTGTCCATGTAGCTTCAACCTCCATCTTGAGGAAGCATCTCTGACTGAACTTCTGCCCTCTCTCAGACACAATCCCAGGCCTGGCTGCAGCCTGCTGGCCAGAGGGAGTGCCCTTCTGCCATTCTGGATGCATGATATCTGAATATTCTATTATGGGGGGATTCCCAAGATAGTAGCAAAGCGGGGCCCACTTCTCACTACAAAAGCCAAGAAGGTAGGGTGTGTATTTCCTCTCCTGCTCCCTGGCAGCACTGACCATCCAGTGCTGAAGCCCAGGACTCTGAATCTTGGTAGAATGACACAAAGGTAGCAAATATTTGCTGCAGCACTCAGACCCCAGGGCCATGGAGGGAGCCATGAGTGGCAATGGCTTCAGGGGTAGTGACATTGGCCTTGGTGGAACACTAACTGCATCCTTCCTGTGGCTAGACTTGGCCTTCTCCTGGTTCTTGCCTGAGCTGGATCTCTGGCTTCTTTTATTCATGAGCTACCCAATAACCTTCCAATAAATTTCTTCTCTAATTAGGCTAACCAGAGACATTTCCATTGTTTGTAACCAACATCTTGACTTGTGTACAGGGTTGGGGAACTGGACCATAATGTATATTTACACTCAAGTCCTACTGCATCTCCCGTCACTGGACCAGAATCTCTTCTGGGAGTTTCCCCAGGGATCACAGACAATGACCTACATTTCTGCTCTGCTTATCTTTATCCAGAATCATTGTGGCTACATTAATAATTTTTTGCCATGTGCCATGTTTTTTCTTGCATCCTGCATTCTTTTCTGACCACACAGTGTTCATCTGGTTTAAAACATTTGAAAGTGTTGGAAGCCTAGAATTAAACCAGCAAGAGGGGAAAAAAAAAGTTTTATTAAAAATATAAGTCAAACTTTTTCAGATGAAGCCAAGTAACAGTATTAAGAAAGAATTTTGTCCAATTTTCTTTATTGAATTTTCAGTGATTTGGTAGCATTGTGTCATCTAGTCTATGCATGGTTTTTAACTTGTAATTTTCATTGTTGTCTTGGGTTCTTTAAATTGCATGTGGAAAGCACATTTTTTTGAGCTCTTGGGGGTAATAGCTGGAGACGAAACGAGGATGAGCTCTTGTCTCATGAAATATTGAAGCAATATCAAGAAAGTATAAAACATACACAGACCAACCTTCCTACACAAAGTAGTCTCTACTATCCATATAATTCCAAAGAATAGAGGCAAGTGCATTCATTCTCATGTCATCCAGTAACTTAGATAGATTTCTTTCTTTCCAGTGGTTTCTTCTCTTTTGTGTTTTGATAGCCTAATTTATGTCCCTTGCCAACATAGATATTTGTTAAATATTTGTTGTGAGCCTGGCTTCTTCCAAGGCACACAGAGACATGAAGAGAAAACATCTCTCTCTTATTCCCTTGGTTTTTCCATGTCAAGAACTCAACGAGAATAAATCCACAGTTCATGTCTTTTTTATCTTTGTATGACCAGAAGCTCCTCCCGTGCCTAGTATACAATAAGTGTTTAATAAAGTTTGCTGAATAAATGAAAAATTGCACTTTCAGAGAACTCATGACATAGTAGCATAGAGAAATGTATACAGGTGTAAATGCTGCACAAAGACATAGGAGTTATTAATGGAAGTAGAAAATGAAGTAGGGTAGGTATGCAAGAGAGGGAGGATACTAATCTCTCAGGGTGGTTGGGATCAATATCTTACTATTTTTTGCATTCCCCAGGTAATGCAATCTTCCGTCCACTTTCAAATCAATTCAAATGGAAAGGAGGGATTTTACTGATGCCCACAAGGGCTGCTGGGTCAGTCCCCACTAGTCTTTCTCTGCTTTGTCTTTGTGTGGCCTCTCATCTTGTCTTTTGGGTGTGTCATTCTCTCTCACCACCTCTTTTCCGGACTGAATTGTTTTTCCTTCCTTCCCCCAAGACACTGTGAACAGAAATGTTATGAAAAACAATAGACATTGAATGAATTTTTGGATAATCACAGGCCACAGCCAGATATGATTCCAGATTCAGCGTTTGACCTCTCTACAATCTTATTGGCCACTCCTCACTCCATGGAATTTTCTTGCTGGTCATAATGCCCTCCCCAGCAGACACTCAGAGCTGCTCACAAATTCTGGCGAATTGTCCATGACAAGCAGGTGAGCTCTTCCTCTCTTACTCTTAACTCATGTCTAGACGTTCCTCGCATTTCCAAAATGTCTCAGTGGTGCTCTGCTACACAAAGGACCATTGACACTGGGTGTCCAGCCTTAACACTACAAAGAACTGGAAAGAGCTTCACACTTAGAGATCACACATTGAAGCAGGAATCCCTTCTCCACTGATCAGAACAAAGAGTGCTCAGTGGGAGTGGAGAGCTGTCTTTCCTGTTACACACCTCAGCCCAGTGATAGGCATAAGGGTTCAAAGGTGTTTAATAGTAGGCTAAACAGAATGGGAAGGAGACAGAAAGAGCAGGCGATTAGAGAAGCAAGTTCCTATTGGAGTCAAGCCCAGATAAATACAAGCTGTCAAGTTGGTCTTGGTGAGGAAAAGGGAACCATCTTCCTGGAAACAAGCAAGGGAAGATAGGGACAGCCAAGATAAAAATGAAATTAATCACAGCGTACGTTTCCCCCTTGATTTCCTACACCTTGCTATAAATGGGATAGGACTGAGAACATTTTCTACCTTGGGATTTGTCCCAGGCCTCCTCTGCTGGGAGTGGCACATGGAGCATGTCTAGAGAACCGTGGGAACATGATCAAATCCCGGGGAAACAAAGAGTTTGGAATCTTCATGCCACCTGGAAATGTGGAATCAGTTCTAAATGTGCCTCACAGAATCTAGGTGGCCTTTCCTTGAATTTATAGGAATTATTTCTCTTACCAAAAATAAAAGTCAGAAAGCCTGGCTTTTATTTCTTCCCGTTGGTGTGTCTGGAACTCCTTTTAAAATCTCTTTTAGTTCCAAGGATGGCCAACACAAGGAACAAAATGTAACTGGATCACAGCCATCACTTTTACGGTCTGCTACCTTACCAGACTACAGAGATGCACAGAATTTTCCAGCTTTGCCCTTAGCAAAGAGAAGGACAGAGAAGCAATAACAAGCTACACTTTGCTTTCTTCCCAGGATGTTCTAACTTCGAAAAGGGATTGCCTTAGGCTGAAGTAATAAACAGCGCATTATGGGATGGATATATCAACATTCGCTCTCCCCAGTGTGCCCAAGTTTGAAAGAAATCAAGTACAAATTTGTATTTTTATCCCCTTCTACAGATGTGAACAATAATAGGTAATGAGTTACTTATCAATTCCCTAAACCACACGGTTGACATAATTTCACGATTGGAAGTACCCTTTCAGATCATGTAGTTTTACCCCTTTACTGGCATTCAAATCCCCCTATAAAGTCCCCATGAAATGGCCATGTGGCTTACCTGTAGCAGCCTCCTGTGTGGATAACTCATTATCTGTAAAGATATTTCATTCCTTCTTTTGCCAAATACAACTAACGGAAAGTCCTCATTTACCTAGCATCCCAATCCATCTACCATCAGTCCTATTTCAGCCCTACCATGGCCCTAGAGTAAGTGGCATCCTCACTCACCCAGTTGATGAGGCCAAAAATCTGAGAGTCATCCTTTACTCTTGTCTTTCTCTTATAATCACTCTCCAAAATATCAGTGAACACCATCAGATCTACCATTAAATTTATGCTGAGTGTGATAACTTTCATCTCTTCTTCTGCCACCCAATGAGCCACCATAGTTCCCTAGCAGAGACTACGGCAGTCATTTCCTAACTGATTCCTATGCTCTCATGTTCGCCTGCCTTTATCTGTTGCCTACATGGCACCCAAGGGGGGATGCCCTTTCAAAATATATTCAAAATATATTCTACCATGTTCCTCTCTTGGTCAAAACTTGCTGACAGCTTCCCAACTGACACATACTGTAGTCACACAAGGCTCAACATGACCTGGTCTCTTCCTTTCTCTCATATTCTCCTGCCTCTTTCTCCTTCAGTCACTGCTCTCTACCTACTCCTGGACATCCCTTAAAGAACACAAGCCTTTGCATCTGCTATTCTGCCTGCCTGGAATGCTCTTTCTTTAGGTATCCCATGGTTGGCTCCTTTGCTTCATGCTGATCTCTGCTCAAGTGTTGCCACTTCAGAGAGGACTTCTCTGACCACTCAGTCTCAAATATCACCACCACTCTTCACCCCCAGCTTTGATTATCTTCATAGTGTTTATCATCTCCTGACATTTGATATAATTATTTCCAAAATGTTTTATTGTCCATAATCCCTAACTAGCTTTCAAGCCCCATGAGAGCACGGGTTTTGCATTTATTCCCTTCTGTAACCTCACATGCTTCAATAAAATTGTGCTATGAAAGGAGTGAATGAGTAAAGGACTAATACCATCTTTATTCTTTCTTCCAAACAACTATCCTCCAGTCATTTGAAGATATTTAATTATCTCCACGCAAATCATCCTCCAGAATAAACAATCTCATTCCATCAGTGATCTACACATGGTTTCCGATCCCCATTCCTTCTGTTTCCCCCTTTCTCTCCTCCATTTGGTGTGTCAGCTCTCCCCTCACAGGGACTGGAGCTGGACGAGTATAGCAGGTAACTGTGTGGTTCTGGAGTCAGTCTGAAAGTTTTCAGTGACTTTTCTTACCTTGATTTGTTGACCTGACCACTAATGACTTGTTCACAGTGACAAGGCACTTAATGTTCTTTGGTAATAAGCAATAGCAACTGGCTAGCTTAAACAATAAAAACATGAACTTATTAGAATTATATGAATTGGTTGAGAGATCAGATGAAAAATAATCAGGCCCTGGAAAAATCAGAAATAGAAAGAGCTTGAGGACCAAAGTGGTAGGGCCACTTCTTCAGAGTACTGATGTTGGATTTTACCAGCGTCACCATTTTCTTTCCTTGTTCTACTCCATTCACAAGTCAAGTACTTGGAACTGGTAATGCTATGGGTTTGTTTTGATTCACATTTCCACCCTTTGGCCTGGAATTGGGCTGATATTTTACAAGACTGTACATAATGGTGGAGAGACAGTTACCAAAGAAAGAAAGAAGGTGGAATGGATAATGGGCAGGCACATGGGTGGATGCCCGTTTCACTCTCTAACCTGTTTCCTAAGGTGTGAAAGGGGTAGAATTAACAGTGATACCTCATGGGTTGTCTGAAGTTTAAATAGGGTGATATACAGAAAGGGTTTAGCACAGTGCCTGGCACAGAGAAAGCCTACAAGTAAGGGACCCACAATGAAATTCAATACTCTAAGTGTAGTAGAGTGGGATGCCATTTTCCTCATTTCAGACCCTAGTAACAAAGGCAGGGGTGGAATGTACATTTTCTCCTGCCATGGTCATGAATGACTCTAACTCAGCTTCTTGTCAGCCAAGACCCTTGAGTTGTCTCCATCAGTGCTTCCGTCAGCTCTTAAATCTCCCTCCTCACCCTGACACAGCTGACTGTTTGGTCTTTACACTTACTTCATGACACTTAATCTTGTTAGATAATAACCCATCACTGTGTCTCCTCCATAGCCTGGAATCTGGATTCTGTCTTCTAACAAAAACTCTTAACTTCGTGTCACTCGCACGTTTGTTACCAGATTAACTGAGATTACAAGAGAAAAATGCATACGAAATCCTTTGCAAATATGAAGCACAACACAAATTAAAGGTATTATTTTACTGTCCCTTTGGGTCTTCTCACGTGCCAGTGGACGCCTGCTTGTTAGCCTGGTGTCTGTTTTCCTGGCACATGTCCGATACCTTGTTTTCCAGTTTCAGTTCCACCAGGTGAAATAATGTTGCACACCTCCCGGAGCAAGCACATCTAAGTACTTTACAAGCAAGGGTATGTGGGGTTTTCCCATTACCATCAGTCTTCTGGATAACTTCAAGGAATTCAGGTTTTAAGCAGACAGCAGTCTAGTTCCGAAGCCATAGGGGCATATGTTCTCCATCTTTCAAATCTGACCTTGGCTGGCTTCAAAAGCAACAACCAGTGCTATTTCAGAGCAAATGTAATTTACATTATCTGATCGTCAACAATGCAATATCTCTACTCTACATGGTCATGGTCATGGAGATAGCTACAATAAAGACTTTATATGAATAGCTCTGGTGAGGGATTTAGAGTAATGTTATTTACATAACTTCAGCTTCTTCTGTGGAAACCATGCAGAGCAGTGATATTCTGTGAAGAATGTATTAATGATCTATGCCTGCTGGGTGGGTGTCCTTCACCTTTTTACAAATTTACTTAGATGCCAAACAAAACTCCTTAGCACTACTGTTCTTTTGACTGGACTTAAATTCACTCCACCATGTTAAAACAAAATAAAGACATTTTACCATACAAAGATAGTACGCATCTTTGCACTTTAGGCCATGGTCGGTCCACCAAGGTACCTGGCATGTTGTCTGATGCCGGTAGTGTTATTTTGGATTCCTACATCCTATGCCATGATAAGGGTTCATGCCTTTCCCATTAATTTTTCATATTTTTTTTTAAAGATTTTATTTATTTGACAGACGGAGACCACAAGTAGGCAGAGAGGCAGGCAGAGAGAGAGAGGGAGGAAGCAGGCTCCCTGCTGAGCAGAGAGCCTGATGCGGGGCTCGATCCCAGGACCCTGAGATCATGACCTGAGCCGAAGGCAGAGGCTTTAACCCACTGAGCCACCCAGGTGCCCCTAATTTTTCATATTGACATTGATTGTGTTTATATTTGAGGAAAGCAAATGCCTTTCATCTTCTGTTCAAAAACATTTTCAACAGATACCAAACTCATTGAACTACAATTTTTCGGTCTTCCAAATCCAGGTCTCTTTAAGGCACGTGAAGAGGCCTTTGAGAAGTGATTAAAGGTCTCTGTTCCCCAAACCCAGTCCTTGATCCTCAAAGAAAAAGTGACTCTAACCGTAATTGATCTCTAATGGAATAAGGCAGGATTGAACAGCTGAACTCGAGAGTGAGTGCTTGGGGGACACAGTGACTGTGAGCAGATACTTTTCTTTTCTCTGACAGTTCCCCCCTCCAGAGGTCTGATCAAGCTAAATTTCTGGTATTCTTGAACAGTCTCTGAGCCATCGGAGGGTCCTCTGGCTTCAATCCTCCTCGAGATAAGAAAAGCTCAGCTGTGACAGGAGGCATTTTCCGGCTGGAGCATGTATGTTACAACACAGTGCCTGGGAGGGAGAGAGATTTGCTGAATTGTGGCAAAGAGGATTCTAAACAAAGGCCTTGGAAAGTGAGAGTGTCCCCTGCAGAGAGACATGATGATTTCATCTCAGTCCTCAGCTCTGCTCCATAAGCGTGCAAGGGATTTCGTGTCTCCTCACAGCTTTGACGCTCTGAATGCTAATTGGAAAATGTAAACTTGATAATGCTTCTGTCCTGCCTATGTATTATTTGTACTTGGACGAATTCTGGCCTCACAAGGCGAGCTCATGATCTTTGCTGTAAGATGCTTTATGGGGGCAGTGTTTTTATTTATCTTCCATACTACTTTTTAAACATCCTGGGGCCAGATTCCATGATTTCCTCTTTCTTTGCTAACCTCACAAAGCAGATGATTTTTCCCATAAACTGGGCTTCTCCCTCCTTTTCATCTTTTGCTATTAAGAACAGAGATAAAACCTGTATACGTTACCCTAGAAGATAAGACCCCAGTGAAACTACAAGGTGAATGTTTACGTGAAATGATATAGTTAATTAAATCAGAATGCAGTTTCAATAATGTGACTTCATGACCTGGTGTTCGGGAAGTACATACAAGCTGGGACTCCACAGCAAAGTATGAATGAGGGGAAGGAAAACATAGGTGGAAGGGTTGCCTAGTAAGACTTTGTAATCTCTAGCAGCAGGATCTCAAAATGTTGTTAAGCTCAGGATAACCTATGGAATTTGGTGCTGATCATGCCATCTTGTGAATGACCCTCAGGTCAGAGATGACTCTTATCTCAGAGCCTGTTTCGTGTTATCCTCTCTGGTCTAGTCTTCTGTGCGGTTGACGATCGTCAGAACTCTCTGCTGTACGGTGAAATGTCACATGTGTTATAAAACAAATGCCCTTCTATGCATGGAGGTACGTGCAAAGGGAATATTATAGCATTAAGGACCCTGCCTTGAAAATCTTGTTTTAAATCATGTGCGGGAAAATGATATGCTTTGGGTTTTGTTGTGTGAGATTGTTTAACTTTATTTTCTGTGTATTGTGTTGAATTGCAGAGCCCTACTGGTGCACACGATACCTTGCTAAGTTCTATCACATTATTTAGCTAAGGTAGAAGAAGTACTAGGGCACTCATAGGCCAACAGAAGAGGGGAAGATTCTTCTAGAAAACCAATGAAGAAGGAAAATGTTTGGAGCAACAATTCTCAAATTACTATGCATAACATTCACCTTGAACTTGCTCACACACACACACACACACACACACACACACACACACTCCTATGACCCAACCATGGGGAATCCAATTCTCTTAGTGTTAGCTGAAGCTCTCTATATTTTAAACACACGACTAGGAGGCAGGTAGTACATTGGCCATACTTTAAGAAATGTTTAACTTGGAAAGTACTATGTGGTATAGAAAAGAACTCAGACCTGGGAACCCAGCTGGCCTGGGTTTGGTTGCAGCACTGTTTCTTGGTCAAGTTTCTTAACTTCTTTAAGTTTTTTTTTTTTTTTCATCTATAAAATCAGTATAATGATGCTCCCCTGAATGTGTATTGGTGATGGTATAACACTTAGTACATTGCTGGGTACATGAGAGGAGTTTGATATAAATCACAGTTCTTATTCTTATTATTTTTATTAAAAAAAATCATATTCAAGGAAGTGTTAAAGTGACCTCAACACAAGACAAACTCCTGTAAAGCAGGAAGTGGGGCCAAGCCAAGAAAAGGGCTTTGGATACTGGTAGATATGCTATTAGTATATGTGCTGCCGAACCGAGCACTAGATACGCTATTATCAGCAACTTGGGTTGGCCAGTCCAAACTCTGTATATGTAGCTTCCTTCTTTTTCTTCTCTGGGCCATTTTGCTCTTTTCTTATTTAAAGGAAAACACCGCAGAACTTGTTTTGATACTTTAAATTATATTCCCTTGTGGATGTACTAGAAAAATATGGAGTGAGATACTTCTAGTTTTCTTTGTTTTCCCATGCTGGTTGAAGGCGTTACCTCTGAGGCTCTTCCAGTATTCCAAAGCGCTTAAAGACCGTGACTACGGGGAGGGAGAAATGCCAGGAAGGTGTGTTCAGAAACTCAACTACTCTGCATTGATGGAAGCTATCTGTGCAGCTCTGTTTTCAAAGCAGGATTCAGCACTCCAATGTACTGGTTGCCAAAAGGATGTGATAGGTCAGGAAGTTGGTAATGGTGGTGGTGGAGATGGGGCCTGTTTCACAGTCATGTCACCATGCAGTTGCTCAAGATCCCATGCTCAGAAAGGGCCCCACGCTGCTTTTACTACTCTTCTGTTGCCCTCTTGAAATTTTTAATAATTCTGAACAATGGCACTACATTTTCATTTTGCATTGGGTCTCATGTTTTCTAGCTGGTTCCGGATGGATATTAGGGGGACTACTGGAGATATTGTTAAGGACACCATCAAGGCGGAGGGGGTGTGGCTAAAACATTGATGAACTCTGATTTATATTCTGAAGAGGTTTTTTTTCTGCTGAACAAGAACAGATCACAGGTAGAGGGGAGGAAGAACAGAAGCAAAAAGACTAGTAAGAAAGGATATCATTCTAGTATCTAGGTGAGAGATGATCATGGAATGGGTTAGATTATATAAATGGAGTATCTCAGATCCCAAAAGGAATTCGAATTGAGATCCATTTGTGGAGGCAGAGCCAACAAGACTAAAGTTTAACAAAAAAATATGTTGTTGTTACATACTTCTGCCATCAGCAAGATGGCCTCTTTTGACGTGAAGAAAATGCTCAGGAACCATGCTGGTAGGAGTAGTATGTTGTACACAAGATTTTTAGCACTGACCCTGACAGATTTTGGGCCTGGAGTCTAATGACCCAGCTGAATGAGAGCTCTGCAGAGCAGGTTTCAGGCTGACCCAGGTCGCCCAGCAGCAAATCTAGTGTGTGGGGCAGATGAAGAGCCTAACTTGCAACTGTGGTCCCAAGCTGCTGTTGACAGCAATTATTGATGGCGGTCCTTTGTCTTGACTTGGTGGCAGTCAATGAATGAAGAGGCTAATGTTGGACTGGATACCTCAGTACAAGCTTGTTAAGCAGAAACAGCAGAAGAAAACCACCCAAACACCAGTTAAATGGTTTTTTTAGAGCTCCAATATTGTCTAGACTAGAGAGGGCAACATTTAAATATTTATGGTGGTTTCTTGTTTACTATGTTTTATTTTCTTTGGCCTGTGGAAAATATTACAAAGATGAATTTCATGGTTGTTACTGATGATTAAATTCCATAATTAATTTTAAACTCAACATGACCTACTGCTATTTCTTTAATCTAACTAATGAGACTCCTTGGAATTTACATTAACCAATTAATCAACATGACTTTGGGGAAGATATTAGGGCTACAAGTCCTCGTAGCCGCAAAGTCAACAGTCATTTCAAATTTAGAAACCTCAGAGACCCAAGCTTATTTTATACCCACCTACATCGACTTTAATCATGTTTATGAAGTGCATGGAGCTACCATTATTTTTCTTTAATTTCTTTAGCTTAGTCTGGTTATGGAGCTGAGGATGTCACATGGTCTTGAGATAATGAGCTTTTTTTCGTAGTGGCTCCATGAGAGGCTTTTGTATTTCCTCCATTAAAATAGAAAAAGAAAGCTAGGTTGGCTATTCTTAAATGAAAAAGGATTCTCCAAGTCCGTGCGGACATTTTGGGTTAACAAATCTACCATACCACGTCGAACTGAAACTAAGACCCTAAAAATGCTCACTGTCCACCTCCCTGTTTTCCTTCAGAAATAACTGAAACACAACTTTAAGGTTTTCCAATTACTTCTACCTCTTGCATTCTGCTTTGTTGTGCTGGGTTTTTGCTAAGACAGCATCTCCATTTGATGAAATGAACGAAAAAGAAATGGTAGAGCATAAAGCCCTTCAAAAACAAGATAATACCATTGAATGAATTGGTCTTTCATCAAACTGAAACCTTTTAGCCTGTTTTCATGTGTAAAGCAATACTGGGGCCTCAGAAAGGCATTGGCCAACAGGCCAATATATTTGTTTGTTTTAATTTGTGTATTCAATTGGTCTTAGAATCCACTTTAAAGATACACAAATATTTTCTTTGGAAATGCAGATACTTCCTGCATTTATGAAGGGAAAAATAAATGAGAGCTCTGTTTGTTTTGCAGGACCAGATGTGGGCTGGATACAATGTGGGATGGAGCGAAAAAGACTAGGACTGGCTTTGGGCCCCACTCTAGCACCAGCTATGACCCTGGGCAAGTCACAGACACCCTCCCCCAGCCTTACTGTCAACTGTAAAATATCAATAAAATACTGATGTTCTTCTAGTTGTCCAATTTGTCAATACCAAGAGCCACTTCCTTTTTTTCCCCTTCATTTCTACATTTTCAATAATTTAATGGGATTTTTTCGGCACTCATTTGCAACTCAGTTCCGTATATTTCCCTATCATTTCACCTTCACCCCCACTGAAAAAAAAAAAGAAAAAAAAGAATTCTTTTACCCTCTGGTGAACCTCCAAGGCAAAGCAAGATGTCTTTCCAGAGGGATTTAATTAGAGGCTTATTGATTTTCCTCACATTGGTCCATTGTCCCTTCATTTTTCAGTTGTTTATAAACACATAAACTCGCATTTAAGTGTTTACAGGCACAGATTATGTAAACAATTATTGGAGAGTCAAGAAAACATATAATCACAGAAGGAGTTGGTTGTTGATATATTTTAAAATATTTGACTTTACTCCTGGGGAAAAAAAAGGGTGAAAAAATGTGAACAGCCCGCGGCTTACATTATATTTTATGTAAACTAAGATCTGATCTAATCCATCCAGCCATCCACCCATCATTCTTCGTAGCAGAAAACACTGATGTCTGTAGTATGACGGCAACACGTGTTCATCTTGGGAATGATTTGAACTTCAGTACTCTAAAATTAGAGTTGCCATAGAATTTCACTTTTTGACTAGTCTCTTCTATCAAGCAAGCGAATATATTCCAAGCTGTAAAACACAATTATGAAAGGCCAAGTGAGCTACATATTGTACAGAATTATCACAGGTCTCATGAATGATTTCCTTCAGTCCTTTATAGATTATTCTAATATCGCCTTCATTTCCCTGCAGAGCTGCAAGCATTTACTTGATTTAAATGTAGTTTTCCCTTAGGCAAAAGAAGTTTCAAGGAAACTGACCACCTCAAAGCATTTATAGAGGACATTTTTTCATCCTTTCTTCTGCATAGTTAATGTTCCCATTCAACTAAAACTTTCAGGGACACAAAAAGACAAAGACTGTGTGATTCTACTCATAGGAGTTACCTAGAATAGTTAAATCCATAGAGATGGAAATTAGAATGACTATGATTGCCAGAGGCTGAGGGCAGGGGATGAGAGGTGGGAATGAAGAGTTAGTATTTGAAGGATCCAAAGTTTCAGTTTGGGAAGATGAACAGCTCTGGAGATGGATGGTGGTGATAGTTACATCACAGTGTGAATGTATTTAATGCCACAGAACTATATACTTAAAAATGGTTAAAATGAAAATTTTTGTTACATATATTTTGCCACAATTAAAAAAAAGGGAAAACCTTTCAAAATATTCTGAATCTCTCATTTAGTTTTCAGCTATAGGACAGTCCAAGATGCTGATTTAATTGGTCAGGTAAAATAAATGAAATATTCCAAAATAATGAATATTGAATCAAAATAATCAAAATAATTTCAAATCAAATTTATTTCAAAAATAAATTCAAATCGAAATAACAAAATAATGAATAAATAATGAATATTCCAGATGTTCAAGCTGAAATTTGGTGAAATTCCTCAGCAAAAATAGAAATCATAATTTCTATTTTATAAATTATAAAAAAATAGAAACTGTAATTTAAGTTTTGAGTATCTTAATACTAATAACTGAAAAAATAAGGCAGTAAATGCAACAAATGTTGATATAAAGGTGTCAAATCTCTAGAGTAACCCTGTCCCACAGAAATATGATGTCAGCCACATATGTGACTCTAAAGACTCTGGGAGCCACGCTTGAAAAAGTAAAAGCAAATAGGTGAAGTTAACTTTAATAGTGCATTTCATTTAATCATATATAGCTACATTACTATCATATCAATGTATAACTGATATAAAAATGATTAATTAGATGCTTCATATTTTTTTCATTCTAAGAGTTTGAATTTGGTGTATACCTTAAAGCACATCTCTATTTAGGTATTACATTTTTATTGGAAATTCTTGATCTATATTCAGGTTTCATCAAATTTGCTGTTAAAAAGGTAGGTTTCTCTAAGTTGTTCCAAACATATCTAAACATTTTCTAATAACTGAATTGAACATCAAAAATTGATTTCTCTTAATATTTGCATCCACATGGACAAAACGGGTTCATTTCTTTTAGAACTGATTTGACTTTGAAATAAAAGCATATCAAATTCAGATTTACATGCATTCAAATTAAATAATTTTGCCACTCTTTGTTAAGTCCAAAAAGGTAAAACATAAGTTGAAAGCAACACTCACTTTTTAATATCAACAAATATCTTCAATTTTTTATGGTTTTTATAGTCCATTTATATAAAGCTACCAATTTTAATAATATTTTCTGCAGATTGAGTCATCTTAGAAAATGTATAAAATCATTACTATTGGTGTGTATTATGAGAAGTTTACATTTTAACACAAATTCTCATAATTGTTTAGCTTTGTCACAAGCTTTTTTGTATATAAAGACTTTTTAAAAAGATTTATTTATTTCCTTAAGAGAGACAGAGACCAGTGGGAGGGGTAGAGCATCTTCAAGCAGACTTCTGCTGAATGCAGAGCCTGATGCAGGGCTTGATCTCATGACCTTGAGATCCTGAGCTAAAATCAGGAGGTGATGGTTACCCGAATGAGCCACCCAGGCACTCCTGTATACAAAGTCTTTTTAAAAGTAGTTTTAGGGGCACCTGGGTGGCTCAGTGGGTTAAAGCCGCTGCCTTCAGCTCAGGTCATGATCCCAGCGTCCTGGGATCGAGCCCCGCATCGGGCTCTCTGCTCAGCAGGGAGCCTGCTTCCTTTCTTCTCTCTCTGCCTGCCTCTCTGCCTACTTGTGATCTGTCTGTCAAATAAATAAATAAAATCTTTAAAAAAAAAAAGTAGTTTTAGGTTTACAACAAAATTGAGAAGAAGGTACTGAAATTTCCTATAGACCATCTGCCCCAACACATGCATAGCCTCCACCATTTTGAGCACTCAACAGAATGGTGCATTTTTTTATCAAGGATGAACTGATATTAACATGGTCATCGTCCAGAGTCCACAGTTTACCTGAGTGTTCACTCTTTGCTTTGTATATTCAGTGGGTTTGGACAATATAACCATCATTATATTCTACAGAGTATCTTCACTGCCCTTAAAAATCCTCCGTGCTCTGCCTATTCATCTCTCCCTCACCCCACACTTGGTAACTCCTAATCTTTTCACTGTTTCCACCATTTTGTCTTGTCTTGTCTTGTCTTTTCTTTCTTTATGACTTTATTTATTTGAGAATGGGGAAGAGAGAGGGAGAGAGAGAGACCAAGCATGAGCTGGGGGAGGGGGAGAGAAAAAGAAGGAAGCAGAGGGAGAATTAGGCTCGTCACTGAGCAGGGAGTCTGATATAGGGTTCGATCCTAGGACTCCGGCATCATGAGTTGAGCTGAAGGTCGACACTTAACTCATTGAGCCACTCAGGTGCCCCTGTTTTACCTTTTTCAGAATGTCGTATAGTTGCAATTAGACAGTAAATACTGTATGTGAAATAAGCCTTCTCAATTTGGTTTATTTCACATAGTAATATGCACTTAAGTTTCCTCCATGTCTTTTCATGGCTGGATAGCTTATTTCTTTTTAGCAGTAAATAATGTATTATCATCTGGCTATACCACAGTTTATTAATCCATTCACCCACTGAAGACCATTTTGGTTACTTCTAAGTTTTGGCAATTATGAATAAGTCTGCTGTTAACATCTGTGTGCAGGGTTTTGTGCTGACATAGCTTTTCAACTCCTCTGGGTAAATATTAAGAACAGTAATTGCTGGATTGTATGGTAAAAACATGTTTAGTTTTGGAAGGAAGTGCCAAACTATCTTCCACAGTGGCTGTACCATTTTGCATTTCCACCAACAATGCATGAGAATTCCTGTTTCTCCACATCCATACTAGCATTTGATCTTATCAGTGTTCCAGAATTTGACCATTTAAATAGGCACGTGGGGATATCTTCTTCTTGTTTTTTTTTTTTTTTTTTTTTTTTAAAGATTTTATTTATTTATTTGACAGGCAGAGATCACAAGTAGGCAGAGAGGCAGGCAGAGAGAGAGAGGAGGAAGCAGGCTCCCCGCTGAGCAGAGAGCCCGATGCGGGGCTCGATCCCAGGACCCTGGGATCATGACCTGAGCCGAAGGCAGAGGCTTTAACCCACTGAGCCACCCAGGCGCCCCTCTTCTTCTTGTTTTAATTTCCCTGATTATATACTGTTGTGGAAGATCTTTTTAGATTTGCCATTTGGTCTATTTATCATTTGTATATTTTTGATGAGGTGTTAGTGAAGGTCTTTGGCATATTTTAAAAGTCAGGTTGTTTGCTGGGGTACTGGGGAGCAGGGGTGGGGCCTCAGTCAGTTAAGCCCCTGACTCCTAGTTTCAGCTCAGGTCATGATCTCAGGTCACGAGCCCCCCATCAGGCTCCATCAGGGGAGTCTGCCTGAGATTCTCTCTCTCCCTCATACTTTGCCCTTCCCCACTGCTCTCTCTCTCTCTCATAACAAACTAACTAATTAAATACAACTTTTTTTTTTAATCAGGTTGTTTGTTGTTTTATTGTTGAATTTTGTCAGTTCTGTGCATATTTTGGATAACAGATACGTCTTTTGCAAATATATTTTCCTAGTCTGTGTCTTATCTTCTAATTCTCTTAAGATTGTTTTTGACAGAGTAGAAGTTTTTAAATTTAATGCAGTCTAGTATATCAATTATTTCTTTTATGGATCATGTCTTTGGTGTTGTATCTAAAAAGGTACTGTCATATCCAAGATCATCTAGATTTTCTCCTATATTATCTTCTGGGAGTTTTATAGTTTTGCTTTTTATGTTTAAGTCTCTGATCCATTTTGAGTAATTTTTTTGAAGGGTGTAAGGAGTGTGTTTAGATTCATTCTTTTTGCATGTGGATGTCCAGCTGTTCTAGCACCACTGATTGAGGAGATCATCTTTACTCTATTATATTGCCTTTGCTCTTTTATCAAAGTTCAGTTGACTATATTTATGTGGGTCTATTTCTGATCTCTATATTTTATATAGAGAGATTCCAGCAATACCACACTGTGTTAAGCCAGAACAATTAGGCAAGAAAAAGAAATAAAAGGCATCCAAATTGGACAGGAAGAAATAGAACTTCCACTATTTGCAGATGATATGATATGATATTATATGTAGAAAACTCTAGAGACTCCATCTAAGAAAAAAAAATACCCAAACCCCCAAATTTTCAAAGCTAATAAAGGAACTCAGTAAAGTTTCAGGATATAGAATCAATGTACAAAAATCAGTTGTGTTTCTACACACTAACAATAAAATATCAGAAAAAAATAAAGAAACAATCCCATTTACAAATTAATCAAAAGGAATATAATATCTAGGAATAAATTTAGCCAAGGAGGTGAGAGACCTGTACACTGAAAACTATAAGATGATGATGAGAAAACCAAAGAACATGCAAATACATGGAAAGGTATTCCATGCTTACATATTGGAAGAATATTGTTAAATGTCTATATTTAACCAAAGCAATCTAAGATTTAGTGCAATCCCTATCAAAGCAATCTAAGATTTAGTGCAATCCCTATCAAAATTCCAGTGGCATTTTAACAGAAAGTGAACACATAATCTTAAAATTTCAATGAGACCACAAAAGACCACAAATAGTTAAAGCAATCCAGCATTTATCTGACTAAAAGCAAATGCAACTAAAGCAAAAATAAACAAGTAGAACTACATCAAACTAAAAATCTTCTTCACAGCGAAGGAAATCATCAACAAAATGAAAGGCAATCTACGGACTGGAAGAAAATATTTGTAAGTCCTATATCTGATGTAGGGGGTTAATATATAAAGAATATATATATTATATTCTTTATATTATATATATAAAGAACTAATACAACTGAATAACAAAAAAACTTCCCGAACATTAAGCAGTGGATCTGAATAAGACATTTTTCCCAAAGAAGACATATAGATGGGTAACAGGCACATGAAAAGATGTTCAATATTGCTAATTATCAGGGAAATGCAAATAAAAACAATAATGAGATATTACATCATGCCTGCCACAATAGCTACTGTATATGCAGAGAAGAAATAACAAACATTTGTGAGGATGTGGAGAAAAAGGAACTCTTGTGTACTATTGGTGGAAATGGAAATTGGTATAGTCATTATGGAAAACAGTATGAAGTTTACCCCCAAAATACAATTAGAACTGCTATATGATTCAGCAATTTTATTTCTGGGATTTATCTGAAGAAAACAAAAGCAGTAATTTGAAAAGATATATGCATTCTCATGTTCACTCTATTATGTACAATAGCCAAGATCTGGAAACAACCTAAGTGTCCATAAGATGTTCACACACACACACACACACACACACACACACACACACACGAATACCATTCAGCCATAAAAAAGAATAAAATCTTGCCATTTGTGACAATATAAATGGATCTTGAGGGCAATATCCTAAATGAAATAAATCAGACAGAGAAAGACAAGTACATATGAGCTCACTAATATATGGAATCTAAAAAAATAAAAAAAACAACAAAAACAAGCTCATTGATTCAAAGGAGAGATTTGTGGCTGCTGGGGTATTAGGGTGGGTGGGAGTAAAATGGGTGAAGAGGGTCAAAGGATACAAACGACCAGTTAAAAATTAAATAAGTCATGGGGATATAATGTGAAGCACGGTGACTAAAGTTAAAAACACTGTATTGTATATTTAAAAGTTGCTGAAAGTAAATCTTAAAAGTCCTCATCACAAGAAAAAAATTCTTTATGTATGGTACTAGATGTTAACTAGACTCATTATGGTGATTGTTTCACAAGATACACAAATACTGAATCACTATGTTTTATATCTGAAACTAATATAAATATATGTGTCCATTTTATCTCAATAAAAAAAAATACCACCTGTCAAGACTACTGTAGCTTTATATTAAGTCTTAAAGCCAGGTAATATCGGTCCTCCAACATTGTTCTTTTTCAATATTGTGTTGGTTATTCTGGGTCTTTTGCCTCTCTGTATAAGTTTTAGAATATGTTTGTTAATATCCATAAAATAACATGTTGGGATTTTAATTGGGATTGAATCTGCAGATGAGGGTGAGAACTGGCATCTTCACAATACTGAGTTTTCCTATCCATGAACATGAAATATCTCTTAATTCATTTAGTTCTTCTTTGATTTTGTTCAACAGAGTTTTGTACCTTTCCTCATTGAGCTCCTGTATATATGCTGTTACATTTACATCTAAGTATTTCATTTTGGGATACTAATATAAATGGTATTGTGTTTATATTTTCAAGTTTCACTTGTTTATTGTTGGTATCTAGGAAAGCAATGGACTTTTGTATATTACCCCTTGTATACCGCAAACTCGTTATAATCACTCATTAGTTCCAAGAAGGTTTTTTTGTTAATTCTTTCAGATTTTCTACATAGATTATACCATCTGCAAGCAAAGTTTTATGTTTTCCTTCCCAATCTGTATACATTTTATTTCTTTTACTTACCTTACTGCATTAGCAAGGATTTTCCAGTATAATGTTGAAGAGAAGCGGTGAAGGGGGACTTCCGCTCCTTGTTCCTGATTTTAGAGGGAAAGCTTCAACTTTCTCACCACCAAGTATGCTATTAACTATAGGCTTATACAGTGTCTTTATCCAGTTGAGAATATTCCCCTCTAATTCTAGTTTACTGAGAGTTATTATCATGAATGGGTGTTGGAGTTTGTCAAATGCTTTTTCATCTCTTGATATAACCATGTGATTTTTCTTTTTTAGTCCATTAATAAGATGATTATATTCATTGATTAACTGTCTTGGGATAAATCCCACTTGATCATGGTGTATAACTTTAATACTTTTTTGGATTCTATTTGGTGATATTTTTGTTGAGAATTTTTGCATTATGTTTATGAGTCTCTAGTTTTCTTGTAGTGTCTTTGTCTTGTTTTGACATTAAGGTGATACTGACCTAATAGAATAAATTAGGGAGTATTCCCACTGCTTCTCTCCTCTGAAAGAAATCATAGAGAACTGGTATAATTCATTCCTTAAATATTTGATAGAATTCACCAGGGAGGGGCACCTGGGTGGCTCCGTCTGTTAAGTGGCTGCCTTTGCCTCAGGTCATGATCTCAGTGTCCTGGGATGGAGGCCCACATCAGGCAATCTGCTGAGCAGTGAGTCTGCTTCTCCCTCTGCTTCTGTGATCCCTCTCCCTCTGTGATTGCTTTTGATTGCTCTAAAATAAATAAAATCTTAAAAAAAAAAAAAAGAATTCACCAGGGAACCCCTCTGGGCCTGGTTTGAGAGGTTATTAGTTATCAATTTAATTTCTTTAATAGATATAGGCATATTTATGTAATCAATTTATTCTTGTGTGAATTTTGGCAGATTGTGTCTTTCAAGGAGTTGGTTCATTTCATCTAGGTTATCACATTTATGGGCATTGAGCTGCTCATAGTATTCCAGTATTATTCTTTTAATTTCTATGGGATCAGTAGTGATGCCTCTTTTTTCTGATATCAGTAGTTTGTGCCCTCTATTTTCCTTTGTTAGTCTCGCCTAGGATTTCATTGAACTTTACAAAGTACTAGCTTTTGGTTTTGTTGTTTCTATTTCTTTTTTTCAATCTCATTGGTTTCTGTTCTAATTTTTACTACGTTTTTTATTGTACTTAATTTAGATTTAATTTGCTCTTCTTTTTTCTAGTTTCCTCAGGGAGAAACTTAGATTATTGATTTTAGAACTTTCTACCTTTATAATATATGCATTAAGTGCTATGAATTTTTTCTTTAAGCACTGCTTTTGCTGTATCCCACCCATTTTGTTAAGTTGTAATTTTACTTTCATTAGTTCAAAACATTTAAAACCTCTCTTGAGATTTCTTTTTTGACCCATGTGTTATTTAGAAGTAAGTTGTTTAATATCCACATATATTGGGATTTTCAAGTTATCTTTCTGTTATTTATTTCTAGTTTAATTCCACTGTGGTCTGAGAATGAATGATGTGTATTCTTTTAAATGTATTAAGGTGTTATTTATGGCCCTGAATGTGATTTATGTCAGTGGATGTTCAGTGTGGACCTGAGAAAAATTTCTATCAACTGGATGTGATTGATACCCATAAACTATCTTATCCAACAACAGCAGTTGATACAAATAAGCTTTTTAAAATTTCAAATTTAGTTTGTTCATATGTAGAGTGATAGTGATGAAAAATAGAAATCATTTTTTGCCATTTTTTGGTTTTGATCACTGAATATGTGGGAAGGATTCATTTTGTTTCAAGAAAATCTTGAATTGGAGCTAAATCTTTTAAAACTGTTCCATGACTCAACCAATATGTGTTGGCAAAGCACACAACATAATTAAAATCATTGTCTTCTATTTTCATCAACAGTTCTATAAGTGTGATGATTCCCAGAATTTGCACAAACATTGATTAATTTTTTTAAAAGTAGACTCCATGTGCAGCAGGGAGCCAATGTGGGGCCTGAACTTACAACCCTGAGATCAAGACCTGAGGTGAGATCAAGAGTCAGACATCTAAATGACTGAGCCACCTAGGTGACCCATATTGAATAATTTTTAACAATTACACCCATGAGGTGTGCCTGGCTGACTCAGTCAGTAGAGCCTGTGACTCTTGATCTTGGGGTTGTGAGTTCAAGCCCCATGTTGGAGGTAGAGTTTATTTCAAAATAATCAATGTACAGCTTAAGAACATACACTGTGCAATTACACCCATGATATTTTCCATAAAGCCTGCTTTAGAAAACTGAGCACAAATAGCTTCAATATGAATCCTAGAGTGGAGCAAAGCAATAAAGGAATCATCAGTTTTTTGTTTAAAGTTCCATTAACTTCAGATTTTTAACCCAATATACCTGGAACACTGTCCATCATGGTAGAAACTAATTTCATGTCTAGGTGAAGTTATTCTTTGATAGATATAAACAGTTGAGCAATATTTGCACAAGTTTTATTTGCTTATTTATTTTTTGGCTTGATTTGGTATTTATTAGTAAATTTGGAAATTCTGTAAGAACTTGGGTTAATTGGGCTGTGTATCTTTTATCATACAACTCATTGAAAGCCAAAGTAAAGTTCTTGCAATATTTGATTTTTGATATTATTAGGAAAATCTGGCACTCTATGTCAAATTTCTTTCTAGCTTCATTGAAGAAATTCCACTTTTTATATTTTTTGTCTTGTCCTCATAATTTTTTGCATAATTTCCATAATGGGATTAATTTATTTAACCATGTCTCTGTCTTTAAACTAGTTTCCTATTTTCTCTGTGTACAAGAATCCAAAATGGTTATAGTTGGTCAAAATTATATCCCAGATCCTTTAAAAAAAAACACACACACATATTAAGTTTGTTTTGTGGACATTTAATTTAGATTTCACATGACATATGTCACTGATTCCTTTTTGACTTTTGAAAGGAAACTGATTACCAATATCATTTTATAGCATTTTGTAATGGGCTCTTGCAAAATGCACATATAAGTATTAGACTCAATCATTCTAAACTGAATGATGAAAATGTCTGCTCAGAGCTTAGTGTGAGAATTGGAAGCTAAATTCAGGCTTTATAGTAAATGATTGATCTGGGATTGAGAAGTCAAACTAGTTGTGATTTGTGAACTTAGATAAAAATTACTTTTATTTTCTATATCTAAAACTATGAAATATAATTGCTAAAAAAGTAACTACAATAGCTCTATGACCTGGCAACAACCACCATGTCTCTCATAGTCTCTGTCTTCCTCTATTTGCTGGAAGTCCCTTTAGCCACCAAATGCTTTTTCTGCTTTTTCAAAATTTCTGCCATTTTCTAATGTGGCTTCCGCTAGCTGTGGCACCAGTTCTAACTTTGTAGCGCCTTTGTGGTGCTGTTTCAGTTACCAATTCTAATGGGCTCAAGCTCTCAACATTTCCCAGGTGGAATCCCTAAGAACAATGACATGACTTGCCAACATTTTCACATTTGGTGTGTCACTGGCTAGCCTATTGTATAGCTATCCATCCCTGAGCCCATCAGCTGAGGAAATGAGGTCTTTTGGGAGAAGCCAGGGCCATGAGGGCAACAATGACTCTCCACAGGGTGGTTGCCCTTAGAAATCGTGTGAGCGGGCAGAAAGAAATTATTTGACATCTGAAATACTCAAGACTGGTGTAGAAGATCACTATAGCACTATTCTGACAAGCTGTATACCAAATTACTGGAAAGACTCAGAAGAATTTTCTGAGGAAGCAGAAGAGATTTGTGAAGGAGAATTCTTTGTCCCAAGAGAAGAAGTAAAAAGGATGCCAGTATTATCAGGGCACCCCTAAACTAACGATGTCTAAATTTGATGTCCTTCTGCCATTGTCCATCCATAGCACCACTGAACAGATGGAAACCCTATACCTTGTTTCACAGATTCCTTCTCTGGCTATAAGCTCCTGGATGGCCTCCTTGTAGCAAACTCTCTGTGTTCTAAGTTGGTCCATGCACGAGAAGAGTATATTATATTTTACTTAAATGTGATGCTTGATTTCCTCTTCCCAGAGCTAAGTTGTGACTTTTAATTAATTCCATTTATAAGTAAATATGGAACATAAACTGTGCAAGATGCTTTGAACAATATAAACATGAACAGTATATCTATTCTGCCTTCAAGGAACAAACAATCTAAAAGAAGTTTTATGATTTATAACCAATTATCCGTAATGATAGGAGAACCTGGTGTCCCAAAAGAGGTACAGATGGCGAAGAATTTTGATAAACGTTCAGAAGAAGACTATAATCAATGCTGTGCTATAAATATTTTACACCAGACTATGGGGTGTGTACTTGGAGGAAGCCCTGATTAGCAGTATTTGCTGATTTCTGCAGTGTAAATATACCCATTATGGCCAGTTTCAAGCTGCCAATCTGAAATCACTGAACATATAGTTGGGAAGAGACATGTAAGTCATCCATCATTATGTAGTATTTCCATCATTCAGATAAGATACCACTAAGTAACCTGAAGAACACAGAGAGTAATAAAATGTAGTAAAATAATTAGGAGGTGCATAACCTTTGCTTTGAATAAAATTTGTTTAATCCTAAGTTTAAATTTAATAACTGGGATGTTTAACAACTGGCTTAGAAAATTCCCCAAATGTTGCAACTGCTACTCTCAAGCCTGCTCCAGCACACTGCGGGTTAAATGGGCTGTGAGTTGCCTGGATTCTAGCTGGGGGAGGGACAGATCAAAAGGAGACCTTTAGGTTGAGCCTCTGGACATGGACTAGCAAGAGAGAGAAAATGAGAAGAAGGAATCCAAGAAGAAAAAGCTTGAGGCATGAATGGACAAACAAAAATGAGTAAACCACTTCTGTAATCCAACTCAGTCACTAACTACTGACCCAACTCAGGGCTAATTTTCATGCCCAACTCCACCCATTTCAGACTGATGACAATGATAACAATAATAATGATAATGGCAGCTAATATTTGTAGAATGATTGCTTGGTGCCAGGTACCATTCTAAGTAAGGAATAAATCTTCCTGCTTCCCTATTTACCATGTTGCCCAGCAGCCGCTGTCTTCTCAGGGTGTGGCACTCCATTCTCCCGCTCACCCCCGAGCCGACTGTTCACTCCTGTCTTTCCCACACCACAGTGCAGGCCGCCATTTGTCACAGAGCTTGTGCAAGTGCTTTCGCGCAGAGTGAAGAAACAGTCCTCTGCATCCATGACTCAGAAATGTGAAAACAAAGGAGAGATGACCACATCTTTCCAGAGAGATAGGAAACAGTACATTTCTTTGTAGACATAGAGAACACTTCTCTGCATTTAATGTGGAAATATCTGATCTGTTTCATTAATTTATATTCTGTTGACCACCAACTCCCCCGTCCCCACACCCTGCCACTGGCACTTAAGTTGAGGTCCCGTTTCTGTGGGCAAGACAGTCCCATCAACGGGTAGTAAAATAAAAATTAGTTTTGCAGTCAAGGACTTGCTGTGTTTAGGAAGCCTGCAAATTTAAAATGCATCCAAAACTTTCAAAAGTCAGTAGGGAACTTGATGTGTATCAAAATCGTTATGAGACAGGCTTTCTGTACATGAACTCTGAGCTGTTAGGATTAAGGGAGTAGAAAGAGACTTGGTTCTGTTCCTTTCTGCTAATTTCTCATATACCCTGTCTTGTTGGAAGCAATCCTATTTCTCACAAATTCAGGTTAAGAAATGATAGGAGCATCTCACTGTATTGCCACTTAGATTCCAGGAGCGATGGGAAAGAAGGAAAAAAAGGTGAAGCAAAACTGAGATGAATGATATTCCAAATACGGTAAGACTAGTAATTCTGTTTTTATTTGCAAATCCATTTATTTTGGTAAAATCCACCTGTTCTCAACTTGGAGGAAATGTCTACTTAGGGAGAAGCAATTTCTATGGTTCAACTTTGAAATTTGTTTTTAAGGATAGATGAAATGTACAACTGGAAGGGAAGTGAGAGTACACTTGAGGACCCCTGCAAGGATTACATATCATGCTCCTCACAGGAAGCTGTGTTAATTGAGAAATTCTATAGCTTGAGACACTCACAGGAAACAGTGTAATGCATTAATTACAAGGGTAAAGTGTGTGTGTGTGCGTGTGTGTGTGTGTGCATGTGCACATGCACAAGGAAGGGGGGTTAACCAAATGATGGTTTATTTTCTTAGAATTTGGTATTTGGCTTGCTTCTACAAAACACTCAAAAGGCAAATAGTCTTTCTGTTCTCCAATAAGATATGCTGAATTACATCAACATTATTTTCACATTAAAGATAAACCCAGTCGTTTACAGAGGGTAACATGAGGTATACGGCTTTGGAATAACCGCCTCCACTCTTGCCAATAAACAACTTTAGTGAACTCAATTTTCTCTAATTTATAGTCAGCCTGTTTAAATTACTGTTATTTGGCTGGGATTATTTCATAGGGATTTAATTGTGCCTGTAAATCGAGTTTCTTTCAAATTCATCTCTTTATTCACTTTATTTCCCTCCCCCATGTCTCATTTTGCATATGCTCCAAAACATATCAATAATTTATGCCACAAAGCCTTGTTTTCTCCTTCGTAACTACACACATGTTCTGCATTGTGTAGTGATGTCAAAGGAAATGTGTATATTGTGAAAAGGTCTTGAATTTTTCATGAAAGTTGGTTAGGGCCAAATGGCATTTTATAGATCTTTGGGAGAAGAACAAACCTATTTTGTGAAACGGTTTCAAAACTGAGTGAAAGCCATAATAGAATAAGCAGTAACAAAGATAATATTTGCTGAGCATGGTTTTTTTTTTTTTTATCATGAACAGATCTAAACATTTACACACACTATCTAATCCTGATAACCACATTGTTACTAAGGCTTCATGATCTCCATTTTACAGACCAGGTAACTGACATGGGAAGGCACTGCATCATGTCACAAAGCAAGGGAATAACAGAAGAGGAACTTAAACTCAGGCCTTTTGGACCTCAAAACTCAAGTAGTCTTTTCATAAAATCAGTTATGCAACTTTCTCATATGTGGGCCACAATAGTTGAGACAGATTGGTTTTGCTTTAATTCTAAATCTAAAACTAGAACCTCCAACTCTTCTTCTTTTCTTAAAAAACATTTTTTTTTTCATCCTGTCTGTCCTACTCAATTCCTGCTGGTTCTCAACTGACCACCAGATCAAGTGGATAAAACCTGATGGCATTTGCAGCAGAGGGGGAAGGGAATGATGTCATCTACACAGATGTCTGTAGGGCACAGGCAACATGAGATCACCCTGAGCTGATACTGAGTCAATACAGGATATTCGTTCATTATTTATTGAATGCCAAGTATATGCAAAATTGGGGGTCAGCAAACTGTGTCCTGTGAGCCAAATATGTCCTGCCTACTGTCTTTGCAGTAAAGTTTTTTTTTGGGGGGGGGGGATTTCATTTATTTATTTGAGAGAGATAGAGTGTGTTTGTGCACTAGCCCATGAGAAGGAGGGGAAGGGCAGAGGGAGAGGGAGAAGCAGATTCCCTGCTGAGCAGGGAGCCTAGCCTGGGCTCAATGATCCCAGGACTCTGGGATCATGACCTGAGCTAAAGGCAGACACTTAACTGACTGAGCCATCCAGGTGCCCCACAAATAAAGTTTTATTGGAACACAGCAATGCGCATTCATTACATATGCTTCTGTGTTGCAACAGGGACACTGTATAGTTGTGACAGACACTGTACAACTTGCAATGATGAAAACACTCTCTTGCCCTTTATAGAAACTGCTTGTTAACTCTGTGCCAAATAATGATCAAAACAGACAGAACACCTACCCTTGTGACCTTTATTATCTTGTGAGACACATTAATAAAAATATTATATTATTAAACATTATGATACATGCTATGAAAGTAGAGTAGAGTGGGCAATAGATTTTACTGTGCTTATCGTTTGCTTTTGGTTCTTGAAATTCAATCATTTGGGCTTTATTCTTTTATATTAAAGGTACTTTTTGAGGGGAGTGACAAACATAAACCTCTTTACTCATTTATTCACTCATTTAAATTTGGTGACTATATACTCAGTACCTGCCATGTGGTGGATGCTGTATTAGGTTCCAAAATATAGGAGTAAACAAAAGTTGAAATGGCCTCCTATTTGTTGAGTCGTCGACGGTATTTCTCAATTGATTCAGAACTCAGGAAATGAAGAGTTCTACTTAGCGAACCCAATCAACTTCCAAACAGAGTCCATTGTAAAACCTGGCTCTTTTTGTCCTTGAATTCTCTGAAATGGCCTTGTGGTCTTAGGGTACATTCCCCATTTTAATCAAAACTATTTTGACTGGGTTTCAAACCTCTAAAACTTGGAGTTTTGTGACTAAGTCAGCTAGATGAGCATTTGGCTTTACAGACTCTAGGGTGGGAGGAAGCAATGCAACAAGATGCTGGAAATGGCTTTTATGTAGACAACCATGTCTGTCCTAGTTCTGTTCTTGGCTTCCCATCTTCCTTCTCCATATGTTCTTCTTCTTGATCTTATCTTATCCTTGAAAACTTCAATTACTGCTATTCTCCCAGTAGCTCTCAAGAGATAGCTCTGTCTCAATTCCTTAGTTCAGTTGTTTGCCGCTCAAGTACCCTTGAATGTCTCATTGTTGCCTCAAAACTAACCAGACACATTCTCTTCTTCCACCCTTCACCTTCCTCACCTTCCTCACCCTTCCTCACCCTTCCTCACCTTCCACTACAGGCTCCTTGTCTTGACTACAGCCTTGGAGGAAAACATGGAGCATAGAAACAGCTGAAACCACATGTGACACCCGAGTGGGGAAATAGCTTCAGGCCTAGGGTGGAGGTCACACTATGAGGCACGTCCAGGTGAATTCTGTCTCCCTTTCCTTAGTTGGGCTCAGTTTATGACCTTGAGGATGTCCCTTTCCCATTCCTCCTAACTGGGACCTCCGTCTCTCCTGAACTCTGACTTGGTTCTCTAAATCTCAATTCCCGAACTTAATTTTGTATTTTCTGTTTCTATGTCATCCTCCACCGAGGAATACTTTCCAGATATTCAGTGTTTTAAATATGCTACCTAAGTTAGTCCTTAAAACAATCTTGTGAGAAAGGTAGCATTGTTATTATAATCTATTCCCAGATGAAGGGGTGAGACACCAACAGGTTTAAGTGACTTGCCCAAGGTTACACAGATGTATAGAACTAGGATTCCAACCTGGTCTGACTTACTCTAAAATAGTGCTCTAATTCCTTCTTCCTGCTACTAGAAATTGATTTCTGTTCCCCCCATCCTTAATGTACCATGTGGGGGTTCTGATCTTGATGCTTACTTTAACATTGGTATCAGGGATTAGTAAACTTTTTCTGTAAAGGACCAGACAGTAAATACTTTTGGCTTTGCGGGACTCTATCACAGGCCTCTATCACAACTATTTTAGCTCTGCCATTGTGGTACGGCCATTAACAATACACAAATGATGTGTGTGGCTCTGTTCCAATAAAACCTTATTTTTAGATCCTGAAATTTGAATTTCATGTAATTTTCACACATCACTAATTATTATTCTTTTCAGTTTTCAAAAAACGTAAAACCATTCTTAGCTTGTGAAACATACAAAAGTAGGCAATGAGCCACATTAGGTCCATGGGCTAGAGTTTGCCAACTCTTTTTCTATCCCACGTTATTTGGCTTTGGGTTTATAATTTTTCTGAAATCCTCACCCATTAGCTACCACTTATGGTGAGCTGAAGTATACACCAACATTCCAAGTATTTACATATATATTAATGAATGTGTTCTTTGTAACCACTTGACGAGGGAGATGCTTTTATCATCTCAATTTTACAGATGAAGAAAATGAGCCACAGGGAGATGAACTAATTTGCACAAGGTTGTGCTAAGCTAGGAAATGGGGGAGTCTAGATTGCAACTCAGGCAGTCCCACTCCAGGGCTGGCATGTTAAGCACGGAGCTATGCTTCCTTTCTGGTTCCTATGAGATCATGTACTTTAAAGTATTTTGAAACCTATAAAGGTTATATAAATAGAAGTTAATAATTATCATAATTATTAGTATTACATCTTTATCTAGGTTTCTAAAGGGATTGGATAGTAATCAAATTGATGTTAATCAAAACAAAAACACCCAGGCATGCCGTGGGTTGGTATCTATTTTTCTGTCCATCTTAGCATTCAACATTTTTAAGCTCTGCATTTTCGTCACAAATAAGTAATGCAGGAGACTTCTTCCTATAGCTAGTTTGCTATTTGCCTCCATTCTCTCTGAACTTGGCACTACATCTCAGTTCTGATTAAAACCAAACTGAAGCTGCATATGTGAAGGAAGCTGCATATCAATAAGGGTTGATTATTGATATATAATAACTAATATATTATATATTGTTATATATAAGTGTTGTTGTTGTTGTTTTTTTTTTCCTACTCTTTCACTTCTTTTAGGTTCTTAAATTAGATAGCAGGAGAGACATGACTTAATTATTGAGAATACTTCGGAGCCAAATGGAAAATTATACTACTACTTACTCAGATGCCAGGGTAATTAGAGCCCAATTATTTCTCTCATTTGGCGCTAATGAATGAAGATCAATTAAAAAAATAATGTAGCTGCTAATTGCTTTTATTGAGTGGAGAACTCTAAGCAGCTGAAATTGTCTACTCTTTCACTAATTGAAAATACTGAATGAAGGCAACCCAGAGTGTGATTGTCTCCATGTCATTTTAGAGCAGTTTGATTTTCAAAAACCATGCAGATGGCCAAAGCCTTGTATTAGACTCATTTCCTGGGTATAGCCCACTGGTCTTTCTTCCATAAGGAAAGTCAAAACATGGCTCAAGAAATTCCTGGTTCCCTAGTGATAACATCAGGTTTGTTGGCAGGACTTTATTGTTGCTTCTGGGTTGGTCGTGCCTCCGCTAAGATGGAATGTCTGATTTGCTTGGCTATTTTACTTTTCTCCTGATTAGTATATCCATTTCATCAAATGTATTCTGAAAACAACATTTATTTGACTGTACCAAAATCTGATTGAAAGAGACATCTCCTTGATTAAAACTTTAGATTCAGCTTATGTGGTTATGGACTTACCTGCTCAAAGATAACCTTGGACTTCAGTTTGCCATTTAACGGAATGTTTAAACAGCATCACTGTAACAAAACGAAACAACAAAAATAAACCCCAAGCTTATGTTATTTTATTTTACTAGCATTTTTTTTTTTTGAGGGAATGGTATAAAAACTGTCATTCAGTCGGTTTGTTTATGGTCTGAATACAGATTCCCATGAATGAGTTACAGGATAGCTTGACACGCTGCATCCTACAGACGAAGTAACGGCACCATTTTTAACAGTGGAGTTCGCCCTCCTCCCCACCCCAACTCGCGCTTCACACAATCTACTGACCTTTGCAATTCACAAGATATGTTTACCTCGATTATCTCATTACACCCTCAAACAACGTTAGGAAGTAAATAAGGCAGGTTTTATCTTTAATTTACAAGCAAAAAAAAAAAAAATGAGGCTTCAGAGAGCTTACAGAGCACCCAGACATCAAAACCAATGCTGTTGATCCCACTGTGGTCTCCATGAATGGTGACCCCCCGCCCCCCAGTTGTGCAGTATGAAACCTATGTAGTCAAAGACAGCACCTAATTTTGACTCCTAATTCAGCTTTAAAGAAGATCCAAACAGAAAAGCAAAAGAAAATTCTGAAATGCGTGAGTCAGAATGCAGGCAAACCCTAAAACATTTGCTCTCAGCATTTCCCCAGCTGAAAAAGAAATGGGTGTGACCAAGGTCTGAATCAGCTTTGGTCATCTGGGCTTGGCTTTAGGGCTGAGCAAGTGGAAACTCAGAAGAATAAATCCCCTCTGTCCTGTAATGCAGTCGAAATGGTACGTGTGTGTCCCATGTTCGGATTGTGTGGTTACACTAGTACGGAAGGCCTCTTTAGTGGGGATTCTAAATCAGTGGGGATTCTAAACCCACTGATCAATGTTTGGCCCCCAGTGGCTCTGGACTTCCTGGTTAAGTTCTCCTCAGCATCAGGAGTAGGTGGGGGCTGGTGAAGGAGAGCTGGTTAGCTTACTAACAACCAGGGGCCTCAAATTATTAGTGCCAAATGAGGTTGTGCACAGGTCCTAGAGGAACAGTGACAGGATTCAAAGAAGATGCTACTTTTTGTGTGTCTTGTCACTGCCTTTTCCCAACTGTAGTTCACTGTTAACTACCACTTTCTTTTTAATAATCCCATTTCACCTTGTAAATAGTAATGCTACACCTCATTGTGGGTTGTGTGTGTGTGTGTGTGTGTGTGTTTTGTATATTAGAAGCATAACTTTGCTAAGTGAACACATTTAAAATAAAAATAAATAACAAAATAAAATAAATAAAATAAATAAAATAAAATAATAAAAATAAATAATAAATTAAAAAATATTTTTTCACCCTATTTTGGCATGTTTTCATTAAGAACAAAACAAAAGATAGCAAGAGTTTAAAAAATAGGAAGTAACTTTTTGTTTTTTTCCCCCCAACGCTAAGAAGCTTGCTGAGTGTGCTGGGGATAAAGGAGGGCAGCACACTTGGGATCAAGTCTGACTCTGCCAATTCTAAGCCTTGAGCAAGATTCTTCTTTTAAAAATCTCAGCTTCCTCATCACTACAATGCAGACCATTATAATTAACTTCCTCATAGTATTGTCCTGAGAGTTAATGAGATCTCGCTGGTCAAGAGCTGGGCTTAATACCTGCCACTGAGCAATGCTCACTACGCTCACTACGTGTGAGACCTAAGTATTTGTCTCTTTAACTAAGATTAACACCTCAATCCGTGGGGAAATTCCAGGTGAGTGGTGTGTTTCCCAAAGGTGTGGGGTAAAAAGGGGAGTTCTGGGGCTGAAAATGACACTTTGTTCACTAACTAACTCAACAAATGTTTATTGGGTTTTGCTATGAGGAGATCTCTCCAAGGCATGGGAGAGGCAGGGGTGAACAAAACCATAGACTTAGAATAAAACCCAAAAACCTCCCTTGAAGAAAGGGAGGTAGTTAAAGTAACTGGGGAGCTGATTTCCAGAAAGAGGGAAGAAATAGAAAGGCCCGGAAGTCCAGGAATGAACTTGGTTTGTTCGAGGGAATAAGAGCTCAGGGTGTCCAGAGCAGAGGATGTGTGTTGGATGAGGACACTGACAGAAAATGGCATCAGGAAGAGAAGTGGGCAGAGTGTGTAGGTCTGTGTAGACCAAGTGAATGACTTTGGGTTTTATTCTAAGTCTGTGGTGGGAAGCTAATGGGTTAGACACAAGAGAAAAAGCATCTGATTTGTATTTTTTCCAAGTTTACTTTGCATTCTGAGTAGAGGATTGATTCCAACGGGTAAGAGAGGAAGCAGAGAAGATAGTCAGCAGGCCCTTGAGGCTGTCTGTAGGACATGATGGCAGCCTGGAATAGAGTAGCTGCCATGAAGGGTTAGAGGAGCAGACTGATTAAAGGTACTATGGGAGGAATCTCCACACTGTTCTCCAAAGTGGCTGCACCAGTTTGCATTCCCACCAACAGTGTAAGAGGGTTCCCCTTTCTCCACATCCTCTCCAACACACGTTGTTTCCTGTCTTGCTAATTTTGGCCATTCTAACTGGTGTAAGGTGGTATCTCAATGTGGTTTTGATTTGAATCTCCCTGATGGCTAGTGATGATGAACATTTTTTCATGTGTCTGGTAGCCAACTGGTGCAGCCACTTTGGAGAACAGTGTGGAGATTCCTCAGGAAATTAAAAATAGATCTTCCCTATGACCCTGCAATTGCACTGCTGGGTATTTACCCCAAAGATACAGATGTAGTGAAAAGAAGGGCCATCTGTACCCCAATGTTTATAGCAGCAATGGCCACGGTCGCCAAACTGTGGAAAGAACCAAGATGCCCTTCGACGGATGAATGGATAAGGAAGATGTGGTCCATATACACTATGGAGTATTATGCCTCCATCAGAAAGGACGAATACCCAACTTTTGTAGCAACATGGACAGGACTGGAAGAGATTATGCTGAGTGAAATAAGTCAAACAGAGAAAGTCAAGTATCATATGGTTTCACTTATTGGTGGAGCATAACAAATAATATAGAGGACAAGGGTAGATGGAGAGGAGAAGGGAGTTGAGGGAAATTGGAAGGGGAGGTGAACCATGAGAGACTATGGACTCTGAAAAACAACCTGAGGGTTTTGAAGGGGCGGGGTGGGAGGGTGGGGGAACCAGGTGGTGGGTATTAGGGAGGGCACAGATTGCATGGAGCACTGGGTGTGGTGAAAAAACAATGAATACTGTTACGCTGAAAATAAATAAAAAATTAAAAAAAAAAAAAAAGGTACTATGGGAGGACTTGCTGTTGGACTGGATGTGGGTGTGAGGGAAAGAGAGGAGTCAAAGATTTCTGGCCTGAACAAATAGGTCAATAATGGCATTCTTAACCAGGGCAGGGAAGACTAGAGACTTGGGGGTGTGGATGAGGAAATCAAAACTTCTATTTGAGATGGCTATTCAAATCACGTCAAGCAGGAAGTTGAGTATATGAGTCTGAACTTTAGAGGAGACTTTTGACCTGCTGATATTAACTTGGGAGCCATTAGCTTAAAGGTGGCATTCAGGATTCCATAATGTATCTTAATATTGATTAACACAAGTGTAGGGTTTATCATCCATCTCTTCCCTTGTATATTCGATATGTTCAGTCATTGGGTCTTAAACTTTGCTATGGTTTTCCATATTTCAAAATTATTTAGAGGAGTTTATTAAAAATACGATTGCTCAAAGTTATATTTCTTAGACAATTATGCCTGTCTACATGACTTTTATCTGTTGTTTTTTTGTGAGTCGTAAAAATACATGCCTATTTCTTTTCCTTGGCTGCCTTTCCACCATTTGAGAAGAGGGCTTACAAGCATCGTAGCTATCAATACTGAGCACACTCCATATGCCAGGCCTTAATCCTCAGAACAATAAGGAGAATTTGGCAGGCAGAGACAGGTGTAAGATATCTGGTTATCAACGATGGGAAGAAGAAAAGCAACGTTGGTGGTTTTGTCTTGATGTGGCTAATGGGAAAGTGTTGTCTGTATCTAAGATGTTTCAAAAACTATCCAAACCAATGAATGTGATCCCCTTCTATGAAACACACCTGCTCTAGTGCTCATTTATTCGAAATGTTGAGGAGGACACAGGAAGTCAGAGTGGGGTAGGGATGGCAAGTAATTTCAATCTTTGTATAAAAACTGTGACTTGAACTTGAAATTGAGGCTTGGGAAAGCTCAGGTCTATGCTGCTTGCAAGAGACAAAACCTAGACAAACTGGCTTAAGTTAAGCCTAGGGGGTTAGCTGGCTCATGTAACAGAAATGCTAAGCAAATTAACTTTAAACAAGGCTGAATCTAAGCGCTGAAGTCAAGTTCGACTTTCTGAGACGTGGACTGAGAAACCGGCCAGTGTTACTCTGTAAACAAGAACCACTTTCCAATACTAGAAAGAGGGCGAAGGGCTCTTGGAGAGACAAAAACAACAAATGTCCATTACAGGCAGGATGAGAGGAAGGAAAATGGACACTTGTTTTCCCGGTTATTTGAAAGGTGAGATTTTGCAGTTTTTGATTAGTATTTGAAAGAAAACAAAACAAAACCCAGGACAGTGGTATCTCAGTAAAAGGAAAGTTGATTCTTGTTTACAGAACCACACTGGCTTGCTTAGTCACATGACCCAGGAAAGGTTTCTGTATCTCTCCAAGCCTCAGGTGTCTCATCTGCAAAATGGGGGTGAGCATGGAGTCTCCTCAGAGCTGTGATAAAGACCCAGTGAAATCCGGCATGTGTGGTGCCTAGCACAGTGCTTTGCACAAAGTAACCTCTCAAAAAGGTGATGACTCTTTCCCCCTCCTCTTTATTACTATCGCTCTTATTTTTGATAAACCAGATTTACAATGACTGATAAAATGCATATAATGCTGACTCAGGACATTTTATCATCTGCTTATGCTCAAAAGGACTGTGTTTTGTCTCAGAATAACAGTTTTGTGATTGACTAATACCTTGGCTTTGGGTGCAGGGAGACTAAGCTGTTTTGTCCGAGATCAGATAACCCTAGTAGTTAGCCTCTGAGCCTCAGTTTCCCTATATACTAATTCTCATAGGATTGTGAGGATAGCTTGAATAATTGATCTGTTGTGCATATCGTAGTTTCTAGACCTTGTGAGATTTTAATAAATAATAATAACAGTAATAGCACCTATCATTATTGGATCTGTAGCAATTTCTGCAAGGCAGCCTTGGACCTTGTGAAAAGAAGGGTTCTGATAGGAAGACAGAATTGCCCCTTGATGACAGGGCAGTTGTCACATGATGAACCTTCACCATATGGATCACCTTAGTCATCCTCGTTCTACTTGGTTGGAATGTGACATCAGTGTCGATTTGCCTGCTGGGTGTCTTTTAAAAGAAAGGGAGTCTTGACTCCATTCCGCCGATGATTTATTTAGAAATGCCTGGGAGCGGAGAAACACAGAATGTTCTGAAAAGTCAGCGTGTGCATCTTGTCCCAGGGTGATTTCATGACTGTTCATTTGCTGTTTACATGGCTTACCTCTCTAATTTATAGACTCTGAAAGCACCAGTGAATGCAACAAACTAGGTTTGGATCGCCTAATATAGTTTATAGTGCAACCATAAATTTGGAGCCATTTATGGAACATTATGACTTGCAAACATCTCCCCCTGTTTTATTACTCAGGAAAAAAAATGTGTGGAGCTTACAATTTCTCTAAAAACTGTAAAAGCACTTAAAAAAATTCAAGTGGCTATGCAGTGCAGAAGGCAAGATTTTATCTTGGGTAGTATATTGAAAGCCCAGGGTTTTTTTTTTGTTTGTTTTTTGTTTTTTTTTTTACTGAAACATCAGTTTATTTTAAAATACACAAGCTGACGGATTGGAATCTTTAATGGAAAGAACTCACCTTTGCTCTTCCCTCTTCCAAAAAAAAAAAAAAAATTGTGCTATACTTAAGGAGGGATTTAGCAATTAGATGATTTCTATAAAATAGTAATTGACATATGCCCTATTTTTTTCTACCATCAAAGATGTTTAATTTAAATAAAAGCTTTCTTCTCCACAATCTGACATTCTCCCTGAGTTTATCTTGCTCTAAAGTCATTATCTTACAATTAGGTCTGAACTTAGGGGTAAAACAACAACGACAAGAACCAGGAACTCCAGCGCAGAGACCTTCCTTGGGCTGGAGCTGTCTGATGCTATCTGGGCTGAGCAGCTTTTTATCATCCTGATGTTTAAAGGGAAAGGTCTCTGTTCTGTTGCCTTCCACGCCCCCATTATTCTTTAAAGTTGGACCCGCTGAGTAGGCTGGGGCCTCTGTGTGGCAGGACAAGATATTGTTATCATAAAAATGAATGTGGAGGTCACACATTTATCTTTGTCTCTGTCTCCCCTGCAGGGTCCTGAGAAAGAAAAATTATGGATGAGGTGCTTTTATCTAAGCAAAGTTCAGATGGAGATAAATAGTGCAGGGTGGGGAGCAAACAGAAACAGAACTAGGCGGGGGTGAGTCTTAGAAGAGAAGATTCTGTTCAATGGAATCCTATAATTGCTCCCATAGAAGGGGCCCCAGAAATGCTCTAGTGTGACTCCATCAGGGCACGGGAGCCATGAAGCAGAAGAGTGAGAAAGGGCAGATTCCTTTCAAGTTGCTCTTGCATTGGGAAATTAAGGGCCCTGGAAGGTATGGGTTAAGTGGGTGAGGATTTGGGACCAGATGGCTTGGTATGAACTTGCCTATGTCACTTTCTGGTTGTGTGTGGGTAAGAAATAGAAATTCTCTAAGCCACTATGTCCTAGCTGTCCAATGTGGAAGAACAATATTCCATACAACGTGCATTACTGAGTATCTCCCCTAAAGTAATAGAGAGCACAGACCACCATTCCTCCCTCCCGGCCTCCCTCTCTCCCTTCCTCCATTCCCGTCTTCCTTCCCTCCATCATTCATTCACTCAATGAGAAATAATTGAGTATTTGTGAGGTACTAAGACCGTCCTTGGCACTGGGGATACAATGTTTTACCAGAGAGGGTTCTTGATCTTGTGAATTGTACTAAAATGTTAACTACTATTATCATAATGAGTGATGAAAACTGAGATTCTAAGAAGTCATGCCACCAAATTGTAAAAGATCTCAAAATAGAGCAGGGTATTCAGATTCCCATGCTTCTCTCCCCTGCCCAGACCTCCCACCCCTATCCCATACTGTGCTGCTTCTACTCAGTTTGTTGCCTTCCATTTGCTCTGTTAAGAAATGGATTTTTTTGATGTAGTGTTCCATGATTCATTAGTTGTGTATAACACCCAGCGCTCATCACAATACATGCTACCCCATCTTATCTTAATACCTAGCTACCCCATCCCTTCATCTCTCCCCCACCCCGCAACCCTCAGTTTGGTTTCCGGAGTCTATAGTCTCTCATGGTTCATCTCCCTCTCTGATTCCCAACCCCGACTTCAGCTTTCCCTCCCTTCCCCTATGGTCTTCTGAGCTATTCATTTTGTTCCACTTATGAGTGAAACCACATGATAATTGTCTTTCTCTGCTTGACTTATTTCACTTAGCATAATCCCCTCCAGTTCCATTCATGTCAATGCAAATGGTAGGTATTCATCGTTTCTGATGGCTGAGTAATATTCCATTGTATTTATGAACTATATCTTCTCTATCCATTCATCTGTTGAAGGGCACCTTGGCTCTTTCCACAGTTTGGCTATTGTGGACTTTGCTGCTATGAAAATTGGGGAACAGGTGCCCCTTCTTTTCACTACATATGTATCTCTGGGGTAACTATCCAGTAGTGCAATTGCTGGGTCATAGGGTAGCTCTATTTTTAGTTTTTTGGAGGAATCTCCACACTGTTTTTCAAAGTGGCTGCACCAACTTGCATTCCCACCAACAGTGTAAGAAGATTCCTCTTTCTTCACAACTTCTCCAATATTTGTTATTTCTTACCTTGTCAATTTTTGCCATTCTAACTGGTATAAAGTGGTATCTCATTGTGGTTTTGATTTATATTTCCCTGATGGCTAATGATGTTGAACATTTTTTCATCTATCTGTTAGCCATTTGTATGTCTTCTTTGGAGAAGTGTCTGTTCATGTCTTCTGTCCATTTATTGACTGAATTATTTGTTTTTTTGGGTGTTGAGTTTGAGAAGTTCTTTATAGTTCTTGGATACCAGCTCTTTGTCTGTAATGTCATTTGCAAATAGCTTCTCCCGTTCTGTGGGTTGCCTCCAACTAATGATGTACTGTATGGAGGCTAACTAAACATTAAAAAAAAAGAAAAGAAAGAAACAAAACAGATGAGAAAAGGGAAAAAGAGAGAAAGAGAAGCAAACCAAGAGACAGACTATTAACTATAGAGAATGCACTGATGGTTACCAGAGGGGAGGTGGGTGGGAAGATGGGTGAAATCAGTGAGGGGGATTAAGGAGTGCACCTGTGATCTGCACCAGGTGAGGTCTGGAGGGGCTGAATGACTATATTGTATACCTGAAACTACTTTAACCCTGTGTGTTAACGGGAATTTAAATAAAACTGAAAATATTTTATCAAAAAATAGATTTTTAAAAACACAAACTGTATTTTTTAAGCACAGTTTTAGATTTATTAAAAAAATTGTGAAGATAGCATGAGAATCTCCATATATCTCACATTTTCCCCTAAATCTTACATTAGCGTGGTACATTTGCTGTAATGAATGAACCAATATTGACACTTGGGTTTTTCTTTTAACCTAATGTTCTTTTTCTGTTCCAGGATCCCATCCAAGACAGCACATTGCATTTAGTCTTCATGTCTCCTTGGCCTCCACTGGGCTGTGTCAGTGTTTCTGACTTTCCTTATTTATTTATTTTTTTTAAGATTTATTTATTTATTTTCGAGTTGGGGAGGGGCAGAAGGAGAGAGGAAATCTCAAGCAGACTCCCCATTGAGACTCCTCACAGGGCTCAATCCCAGGACCCTGAGACCATGACCTGAGCCAAAATCAAGGGTGTGACACTTAATCAACTGAGCCACCCAAGGACCACTGACTTTCTTGATTTTTGACAACCTTGACAGTTTTGAGGAGTACTGGTTAGGTATCTTGTAGAATGTCCCTCAGTTAGGATTTGTCTGATATTTTCTTCACGATTAGACTGCCCCGATATATTTTTGAGAGTAAGACCACAGAGGTTCAGTGCCATTTTCATCATATTATATCAAGAGCACACACTACCACATGGCAGATCACTATTGATATTGACCTTGATCTCCTGGATGAGGTCGTATTTGTTAGGTGGGCCCCTCTTTTGTCATCCTTTCCATATTGCAGTCTGAGGAAGGGAGTCAGTATGTGGAGCACACACGTATGGAGTGGGAAATGACGCCCCATCTCCTTGAGAGGAGAGCATCTGCATGAAGCGTTTGGAATTCTTCTGCACAGGAGGGTTTTTTTTTTTCTTTGTTTTTTTTAAATGCATTCAACCATTTACTTGTATTGTATGAATTCATGGATACTTATTTCATACTTCGAGTTGCAATCCAGGACTCTTTTTCTTATCATTTGCTCAAATTATTCCAGGTTTGGTCACTGACAGCTCTTTCAATTAGCTTCTGTTATGTCCTTGACATGCCTTCACCCATGTGCTGGGTATGTGTTGCTGTTGTTTGTTTGTTTGTTTTTTAGTACTTCTCACTTCCTGGCACTACAAGGTTCTGAAGGCTTATCTTGTATGTCTTCTGTCTAGTCCTTGAATCAGCCATTTCTCTAAGGAGCTCAAGCTCCTTTTTATTGGAGAATGGTAGTAGAAATCAGTATCTGGACCCTGGGTGAGCTCATTGCTACCCTGGTACTGTTGCTTCTATGCACTCCTAGCTGACAGACTGAGAAAATATATGTATGCTTAGTAACTTCTACATATGTACATATCTATAATTATTTCTATGTGCAACTTTCTGTATGTAAAGTGAGCCAAACATGAGTTCATACTAATGTCTCCAATACCAATCCATTATCACACAGATCGTTCTTGCCTCTTCTCTTCTCCTATTTGTAAATTTCCAATTTAGCAATAACAGATAGCTTCCACTATCCACCATCCATTTACTTTTTCAGTTTCAATATACATGTTTGATGGTACCAGAACTGTTAACCTACACTCCTATGTTAATCAACTTTATTACCAGCAAGGAGTGTTTCTGTACCCATTCTCTTCTCTTCTTTATGATGAACTTACAGATTCTGTACATTTCCGAAGTTAAGTCTGCACCTTTTTCTGCAGCCCCCTTTAGAGAGATCTTCTCACACATTTGTAATGCTGTCAGATTGCTTCATCACATTCCGTATTCTGTCCTGGGATCTCCAGTCTCCTAAATAATTTCTTGAAAATTTGCATACATTATGGTCCACTCTTTGTACTGTAAAGTTTAATGGGCTTTGACAAACGTAGTATCATGTATCCACCATCGCAGGATCATACAGAATAGTTTCACCATCCTGTAACTCCTTGATTTTCCCCCCTTTCAACCTCCTTTCCACCAAGGGCTTGGTGGAAGGGATAGGGTTGAAACCACTGATCTTTTTCCCATTGTTCAGTTTTGCTTTTTCCAGAAAGTCATTTCATTGGAGTCATAGAATATGGTGCATTTACACACAATATGCATTTAAGAGTCATTCATTTGCCTGCCTGCCTGCCTGCCTTCCTTCCTTCCTTCCTGATTTAATAGGACAAGTAGATGCATTTTACAAAATACATGCAAATTTCAAATATATGCATTTAATGCTAATATTCTATTATACGAATGTACCACAGTTTGTGTATATATTACCTACTAAAGGATATCTTGGCTGCTTACAGATTTTTAGTAGCTATGAATAAAGTTGCTGTAAATGCTCACAGGCAGTTTTTGTGAAAATATAAGTTTTCAAATCAGGTGGGTAACTATCTAGGAGATGATTGCTGAATTTTATGCTAACACTATGTTAAGCTTTCTAGGAAAATGCCAAACTGTTTTCCCAAGTGGCTGTGTTATTTGGCGTTTCTACCAGCAATGAATGAGAGATCTTGTTCCACATTCTTGCCAGCATTTGATGTTGTAAATTTAAAAAAAAAAATAAAATTGCCATTCTAATTGGTATATAGTGATATCTCATCATTGTTTTAATTTGTAATTCCCCAGTGAAACTTTTTTCCTAATAAATCTTTCCATATGCTCATTTATCATATATATCTTATTTACCACATACATTTTCTTTTGTGAGGCCTCTGTTCACGTTTTCTGATTTTTTTTTAATTGAGTTGTTTTGTTCCTTTCTCTTAAGTTTTAGGAACACAAGCCCTTTATCAGATACGGCTTGTGTAAATATTTTCTCCTAGGCCGTGGCTTGACTTTGATTTTCTTAATAGTGTCTTTCACAGAGCAGAAGGTTTTAATTTTTATAAAGTCCATTTTACCAATTTTTTCCCCATGGATCATGCTTCGAGTGTTGTATCTAAAAACTCATCGTCAAACCCAAAAATCACTAGAGATTTTCTCCCTATATTTTGGTCTAGAAATTTTATAGCTTTGCATTTACATTTAGGTATATGATCCATTTTGAGTTAAGTTTTGTGGAAGGCATAAAATCAGCATCTGGATCGATTTTTAATTTTTAAAAAATTTTTTTTGCTTATGGATATCTAGTTGTTCCAGTGTTATTTGTTGAAAACACTCTTCTTTTTCCCGGGAGTTGTCTATGTACCTTGGCCAAAGATCAGTTGGCTATATTTGTGTGAATCAATTTCTGGGCTCTCTTTCTGTTCCATTCAACCATGTGTCTTTCCATAATGTCATGCTTTTTGGTGATGATGGTTCTATAGTAAGTCTTGAAATTTGGTAGTATGTCTTAAATTTGTGTATTTATTCTCCAGTATTGTGTTGGTTATTCTAGGTCTTTTGCCTTTATATATATAGTTAAGTATAATTTCATTGATATTTACACATCAGTGTGCTAGGCTCTTGATTGGGTTTTGTTGAACCCCTACATCATGTTGAGATGAATTGACATTTTAAGAATATTGAGTTTTCCAATTCATGAACACAGAATATTTCTCCATTTATTTATATCTTCTTTGATTTTTTAAAATCAGAGTTTTATACTTTTCCACATATAGAACCTGTACATATTTTGTTAGATTTATATCTAATTATTTTATTTTTTATGCCTTCATACATGGTAATTTAAAAAAACCTTCAAATTCTTATTGTTCATTGCTGGTATATAGGAAAACAACTGACTTTTGTATACGAAACTTGTATCCTCCAATATTCCTATGCTCACTTGTTTGTTTTGGGAGGTTTTGTTTTTATTTTTTGTCTTGTTTTTCAATTCTTCTGGATTTTCTACATAGACAATCATGTCATCTGTGAACAAAGACAGTTTTATTTCTTCTCAAACTGAATACACTTCATTTTCCTTTCTTAGAGCACTAGGTAGAGCTTCTAGCACACATGAATAAGAGCAGTGAAAAGGGACATCCTTGCCATGCATGTTCCTAATCTTAGAGAGAAGGTAACCATTTCTCAACATTAAAGATAATGTTATTCTAGAGTTCTTTGACAGATATTCTATATCTAGTTGAGGAATTTCCCCACTCGTCTTAGTTTGCTGAGTTTTTATTACGAAGAAGTGCTGGATTTTGCAAATGCTTTTTCTGCATAAATTGCTATGATCATATGGTCTCTCTTCTGTAGTCCATAGATGTGGATTAGATTAACTGATTTTCGAATGTTGAGCCAATCTTGCGCATCTGGAATAAATCCCATTTGGTAATTTTGTATGATTTTCTATATTATTGGATTTTATGTGCAATATTTTTGTTGAGGATATTGATCTATAATTTTCCTTTGCTGTGATGTCTTTATCTTTTTGGGGGGTTGGAGTAATACTGGCATCCTAGAATGATTTGGACAGTTTTCTGTTTCTATTTTCTGGAAGAGACTGTGGAGTATTGATATCATTTCTTCTTTAGAGGTTTGTGAAAGTTTATTAGTGAAACCAACTGAGCTTAGTGGTTTTTTATTAATTGTTAATTTAATTACTATAATAAACAAGGGCCTACTCAGATAATCTTTTATAGTTTGTGTGAATTTTAGTAGTTTGTGCTTTCTGAAGAATAGATTTATTGCTGTAAGTAATTAAATTTGTGGGCATAGAGTTGTTCATATACTCTTTGATTATACTTTTAATGTCCATGGGATCAGTAGAGATTTTTTGTTTGTTTGTTTGTGATATTAGTAATTTGTATCTTCTTTCTTTTTCTCTTGGTTAGCCTAGCTAGAAGGTTGTCAACTTGATTGATCTTTTCAAAGAATCAGCTTTTGGTTTTGTGGACTCTCTCTATTATTTCTTGTTTTCAATTTCAATAATTTTTCTAGATTTTGTTACTTCTTTTTTTTTCTGCTTCATTTAGGCTTGGATGGTTCTTCTTTCTCTAGTTGCCTAATATGAATACTTAAATTACTAGTTTTTAGATGATTCTATTTTTCTAATATATGCATTGAATGCCATGAATTTCTAAGCATAGCCTTCACTGAACTCCACAAATTTTGATTAGTGATATTTTCACTTTCACTTAGCTCAAGATATTTTAAACTTTCTTATGAGACTTTTTCAACCATGCATTATTTAGAAGTGTGTTATTTAATTTTCAAGTATTTGGGGGTTTTGTTATTTGTTAATTCTATTGTAATCTGAGAACATAAATTTGTTAAGATTTGGTTTTATGGCTCAGAATGTGGTTTTCCTTGGTGAATGTACCATGCAAGATTGAAAAGAATGTGTATCCTGCTGTTTTGGGGTGGAGTATTCTACAGGTGTCAGTTGGATTGAGTAGACTGGGAGTGCTGGTCGGATCTGCAAATTCCTGCCTGCTTAATCTATCAGTTACCAAAAGAGGGTATCAAAGTCTTTAACCATAATAGTTGATTTCACTATTTATTTTTACAGTGCTATCAGTTTTTGCCCCACATGTTTGACACTGTTGTTGGATGCATACATGTTTATCACTGTTCAGAGTTCTTAGAGAATTGACCTCTTTATCAATGAAATCCCACTATTTATTCCTGATAAATTTCTTTTTCTGAAATAAACATAAGTTTATGTGGGAGGTGATCCCAAGATCCAAGATCAAGAGTGAGGGAATGAGGAGGGTAAAACAGGGAAGGGACAAAAGCCAACAGCAGTCATTGAGGCTGTCACTCTTGGAAATGGGACATTGATTGTGCTGGAACAGCTGAGATACATGTGGAATGCTTCCCAGAATTGTTTACTCCAAAGATGGGAAGCTGGAACATTTATCTACTAGCTCTCATTCCTTTTTGGGTGATGGTGACCCTGGGGGCATTAACTTCCCCACACTTAGAGGCTGGGCTTGCTATGAGTCCTGTAGAGTCCAGCAGAGCCAGAAGTTGCTAAGGTAGGATATAAGGTGTGGCCATGCTCTTGAAGTGAGTGTCCCCTTCCAGCCTAAGGTGCGTAGAATTGTCCACTGCAGCTCTGACTAGAATAGGAAGCAAGCCATCCTAATGAGATGCAGCACAAAACCAGGCATCTGCTATGATGGGTTTCTACTGCAATTCTTAGTGTGGATAATTATTGTAAAATACACCAGTATACTTTGCTACCTGGAGAGTGCCAAGGGATGCTATTTATATCTCCTCACTATGCTGAAAGCCATCTTAAATAAGCATACTAAGTAAAACCAGGGTACTTACTACAGCCTGCAGCTTTAAAATAATATTTTTGGCTGTTCACTTCCACTCAAAGGGCTGCTCCTTTGCAGATGGATGCAAATTCTGAAGCTGGGATGGTAGTACACACACAGAATGAGACTGATCCCTTGTTTGAACATTGAGGCATTAGCAGGTCATCTCTGCCTGAACATCCATTCTTCTCAAACTCCATTATATCCTTGGATGCATTTATTTCTCATGCTTCCTCTGTAAATTATGTGTAGCAAAAGATACAGTTCTCTCAAAGGATCAGGTGGTTGAAGTGTGTTCAGATAACTCAGTTGTCTAACTGAGGTGTGGCTAACTTGCAATTTCTCATGACAGGAGGCCAGAAGGCAGAAGAAAGAATCACCATCACAGTCGGTATAATTGACTCTTCTCACCATGAGAGGCTGGAGGTGCTGCTCCATAATGGGGGCAGTGAGAAGTAAGCTTGAAACCCAGCACATTCATTTGGGGTATCTCTGGCTGTTTCCATACCTGTTGATAATAGCCTATGGGAAAGTGCAATAACTAGTCTCACAGGGGCTAGAAGGAAACTACGGGGCTCAGACCTTCTGAAGGTGGATATTTGAGTCATTACTAGAAAAACATCCCAGCTGGAGCGCTAGCCAAGGGGGAAGGGTATCCAGAATGGCTGGTGGAAAGAGGTCTATGGAACAGCGATTCTGGCCTCAGGGCTGACTGCAGCTGTCATCTGGCTGGTTCACCGCTCTGCCCGGCCCCCCCACCCCCCCCCCGCCCCCTGCCTTGCATTAAGTCTTTGCAGAGATTGTGGCGGCTGCCACTTTAAAGGAACTGGGTAATTATTTGAACTGAGAGAGTAAACACAGAGCTGGGTGGTTCAAAGGGTAAACTATATCATACACAGTGTGTGTGTCACCTCAGAACTTCTTATCTGTTCTTATCTTCCTCTCTTATTTTAGCCAATCTGCGGCAAGCCGTGGTTCCACTTACGCTTCAGCCTCTGCCCAAATGCTTTCTTTTGGGCTTCCAGTGCAGGCCTCCTGCTTTCTCTTCTAGAATCGCTTTCCTGCTGTGGTGTGGGATGCTCTTGGCAATCCACGTGGAACTCATGCAGGCACAGTGCGTGGGGCAATAATTGATCCACAGAGAATAGGAGCCCCGGTCAGTGCTGCTTCTTTCATTCCTTCAGGGTGGATGGACCTGAGACACATTTTGCCCAGCTTCTCTGAAAGCCCCATGGCATGAAGCACCCAGACTCCCCTAGCAGTTGTTAGGATTGTTGGTGACACATCCGGGTATTTGCTCTCATTCATTTCCCTGTGTTTATCTCTTCATCCTACACTTCCAGATGAGCTACATGAACATAAGTCTATTTTTTTTTTTTAGGGGCCACTTGTGGGGAAATATAAAATGAATCAAAATTAAAGCAGATAAAGAAGCATAATTTTTACATGGACAGTGAACATTTCCCCAATTTTATGTAAATTAAGAACCAAAGCATCTTAGGAATAGTTATCATTTTGTTCGAATCCACACACATAATATTATTCAAAGCATCAAGGGCTCTATGCAGGTATAATACTGAGAAAAGTCCTCTACCAGCCAGACTACAACTCCTGGATAGAACTGCAGAGTGGACAACAATCCAAAAGTTGTGAGGGGTAATTACAAAAATGTTGCCATGTTTTTAGCCCCTGAGAGTGGGACTGGAGGAAGGTGCAGTTTCTGTAGTTGGATGGTGAGGACAGTTATCATTTCTTTTTTTGTTTGTTTAAAGATTTTATTTATCTATTTGAGAGAGAGAGAGAACATGAAAGAGAGCAAGAGCACAAGCAGCGGGGAAGAGTAGAAGGAGAAATGGACTTCCCATTGAGGAGGGAGCCCCATGTGGGTCTCGATCCTACAACCCTGGGATCATGACCTGAGCTGAAGGCAGAAGCTTAACCAACTGAGCCACCCAAGCACCCAACAGTTATCATTTCTAAAAGCACATTATCATTTTCCTACTCTTTTGATTCATCTCATGTTCTCACCATTGATGTTTCAATTAGGTATTGAAGAGAGTGATGCTCATGGTTCTTCTAACATATTTTCATTATGGACTGCATTCACTAATGATGCTTCACGTGAAATGTACTACTTTTTGAGAATATTTATTTTCAAATTTTTATTTATGTACAGTGAAGCACTGCAAATATAGTGGCTTAAAACAAAACATCACTGGGCTCAGCTATCTATAGGCTATAGTGAGAATATCTTGTCTTTTCCCCACCTAATATTAGTGGTAGTGGCCCAGAGGCTAGAGGATCCCATGTCTGGAGTATAAGCAGGGTGTCAGCTGGGGCTGTGGTGAGAACTGTTGGCCAGAGCACCTACATGTAGCCTCCTCATGTGGTCTGGGATTCCTCATAGCATGGTGGCTGGATTCCAAGAGGTAGCATATCAGGAGAGAGAGAGAGAGAGAGAAGCAGAAGCTCTATCATTTTTTTTTTTTTTTTTTACATAGGCTCCAAAATTCCACAGTATCAGATCCATCTCATTCTGTTCAATAGAAATAAGTCACTAAGTTGGTTCATATTCAAGAAAAAGGGAATTAGAGTCCACAATTTTTTTGATAGGTCGTAGAACAAAGAATTCATAACATGTTATAAAATGACCATAGTATAAGTGAGAAATGAGAGCTCCCCCTGCTTCTCATGTAACTATGACAATTTTTCAAGAGAATGACGTGTTTCATGATGCCTGATCTTATTTTCTAGAGCAATTCTCCAATAAGACTTTCTGTGATGACCTCAGTGTTCTCTGTCTGTTCCATTCAATACAATAGTCACTAGCGAAATATGGTGATTGAGCTCTTGCCATATGGCTAATGGAACTGAAATTTAAATTTTATTGAATTTTAATCAATTTACATTAAATAGGTGCTTGTGTATGGTGGCTACTAGACTAGGCAGCTCAGTTCCAGAACAGCAAGTAAAGAAAGAGAGTTCAAATTCCAGCAGTGATGTAAGTATTGGGCAGGCTTTCTAGTACAACCCTGCAACATTCCAATTACAAGCAAAATGCTTCCAGGCCTGACTGCATTCAGAGTACAAATGGAGCTGATTTGGCCTAGGATGTCCTAGAGAGGAGAAATTTCCCAGCGTGTGGGTGTGGAAAAGCAGAATAATCACTGGGGAGAAGAGTCAGGACAACTCCTCAGGTGGGCAAGATGCTGGAATGGTTTAGACATGCAGCTCCTTGCTCAACAATCTGTCTCTTCACACAGTGACTCCAGCCAACTCATTCTTACATCAAGTGTGAGCACTCCTTAAGGTTGGATCTCACAGGATGATGACTTCTGAAATTCCTGTGTGCGCCTGCCTCCTGTGCCTGCTTCCCCTAGCCTCTTTGCCCTCCTTGCACTTGTCCTTCAAGTTCCTTAGTCTTGAAACTTGTGATTCTGGAGTCACAATGTTGGAAACGTCATGGCTAGCCCATCAAAATCATGAGAAATCATCATTCCCCCAATTTTTCTTGATCATCCACTATGTATAAGGTTCTATGCTGGGTATATCACTATGAATTAATTTCTACCCTTGGGATGCTATCTTCTAGTTGGTGAGATTTAAAGATTTTATTTATTTGAGAGAGAACGAATGAGAGAGAGAGAGAGAAAGAGCATGAGAAGTGGGAGGGTCAGAGGGAGAAACAGACTCTCTGCCAATCAGGGAGCCCAATGTGGGACTCAATCCCAGGACTCTAGGATCATGACCTGAGCCGAAGGCAGTCGCTTAACCAACTGAGCCATCCAGGCATCCCTAGTTGGTGAGATTTAATAGAACAGCTAACATTTATAGAGAGCTTACTATTTGCCAAATATTATGCTTTTTTAAAAAATGAATATGATCTCATTTATCCTCTTAAAATTTTATGACACAGAGACTTTTTTTATCTAGGCTTTATAGATGGAGAAGCTGATGTTAAAATAGCTCACCCAAAATAAAGCATCTATTAAGTGGTTAAGTAGATTTGAACCTAGGCTGAGTGAATGCCAAAGTCTGTGCTCATAACTCCTCAATCATGCTTATGTCCCATTATTCTGAATAGCATTTCCCACTTCTTTGCGGACTCATGTGTGACAAAGCCAGGTCACTAATAGTTGGAAAGAGTTAGCAGACTTCCTGAAGGACACCGAGGCATTGGTCTTGGGGGCATACCAAAGAGTACAGGTGGTAAAATGTGCTCATCTGCTCCAAAGACATGACAATGGGTTGAGGAAGGAGTTAGTGAGACAGGCTGTGAGAATTTTTTTTTTTTTTTTTTTTGTCAGCATGACCAGTCAGAAGAAAATATCTTTAGAACAAAAACTAGGTAACAGGAGGGAGTAAGAGATAAGTGACAGGCTTTTTAAGAGTCACAGATTCCATGGACGGTCAGGTCCTGCCAACTTACTCTACCTGGGAAGGAATGTTACGTTAGGTGTGCATGTTTCAACTTACTGAGCTCATCAGAAAGCCGTGAGGAATTGCATTCAAATGCCAGCATAATCCTCTCCGAGACAATGAACAGATCCATATCACTATGAAATACAATTTGAAGGACTTTTATTAACTGTAAGGAGGGGGAAATCTCTCTATAGAGGGTACACAAGAAAGATAGAGAATTTAACAGGATGATCACTTATCTAAAATTAAATATGAGGGAGAGATCAATTGTTCAAGTCCTGGATGAGAGACATGGGTTCAGATCCCACCTGTGTCATTTACTAGCTTAGTAACTCTGGACAATATACTTAACATCTTTCTGTATTCTTTGTGAGGAAAGTCGAGACAATTAATAAGAATGTACTTTCAGGTTACTTGTGAGGATTAAATGAAATAATTCACGTAAAATGCTTAGTGTCATGACTGGCACATAATAATGCTCATTAAGTGATGGCTGCTTTTGTTTTTAAAAAGCCAGTGGAGAACAGTGTGGCCTCTGGGCCACCATCTACTGGGTGTGAATCCCCATCCTACATAATAAATATGCCATCTTAGGCAGGCTCTATTATCTCTGTGTGTCTCATTTTCTCACTTATAAAATGGAGATAAAAATAACCCCTCACACCTATTAAGATGGGTATTATAAAAAAAGAAAAAACCAAAAAACTATTGACAAGGATATGGAAAAACTAGAACTCTTGTGCACTGTTGTTGGGAATGTACAATGTGCAGGTGCTGTGGAAAACAGTATGGCGGTTCATAAACGAATTACACATAGAATTATAATATGGTCCAGTAATTCTGCTTCTGAGTATATGCTCAAAATAATTGATATCAGGGACTTGGGCATTTTTATACCTTCAAAGCATTATTCCCAAAAGCCAAAAGGTAAAAGCAACCCAGGTATCCACTAATATACAGATGACTGACAAACAAAATGGTGTGTACACACAATATATTGTTATTCAGCCTTAAAAAGCAAGTGAATTTTGGCACTTATTTCAACGTGGATGAACCTTGAGGATATGAGGATATGAGGCTAGTTGAAATAAGCCAGTCACAAAAGGACAAATACTATAGTCTTCCTCTTACACGAGGGTCCTAGAGTAGCCAGATTCACAGAGACAGAAAGTGGACGGGTGCCAGGGGTCGGCGGAGTGAGGAATGGGGAATTTGATTTTAATAGTACAGCGTTTCACTTTGGGAAGATGAAAAACTTCCGGAGATGTGTGCTGATAATGGTTATGCATGATAATGTACTCAGTGACAATGAACTGTACTGAACATTTAAAAATGGTTCCGATGATGAGTTTTGTATTATCTGTATCTTATCATAATAAAAGAGAGATAAGTTATCAACTGTTTATATTACTACCTGGGACTGCATCTGAAGCTTTGCTATGATGATGATGATGTTTATCAGGAGTATTATTTATTTTACATCTTTGTGCCCTAGCCCCATGTAAAGCTGCATAAATTAACATACGCTTTGTTTTCATATGACAAGGATAATCATCCCCCAAGAGTTAAACAAAAGATTAGCCCTCAGACCAACCTACCTGCCAGATTCTTCAGAACACTGATTATTTAATGTATGAAAAAAATGAATATTAATGACTCAATTTCTTTCTTTCAGCTTTATGACCAACCTTGTAGCATCAAAATAAAGAGGATAAAAATGCAGGAAGACTATATCGAGGGCTTATTTTTTCAATAAAGATGTTTAAAATTCAGGTGTCTTACTAGGGATAGAATCTTGGAGGAACATTGAAAACAAAATATGTCATCTCATCATTAGTTAAAAGATTCAGAAAAATTCTGCAAACCATGAGGCTGGAAGAAATCACTCACATGCTAAAACGAATAACAGTAATTTTCGAATACCAAACTACTCGAGCTGTCACCTTCAGGAAAACTGCATGTTCCCACTGACAGTAATTCCTAATGCTGGGGAGAAAAAGGAAACTAAGTGACAGGCTTATTCAACTTTGCTAATTTCAAAGGCTGAGGCTTATTTCTGGGATTTGTCTGAAAACCGGGGTCACCGTGACTAAAGCCACCCGTTGAATCAGCTGACTCCAGCACTGAAGCTTTCTACTTATTATTTGTGTTGACTGATGGGTGACAGAGTTGAAGAAATGAAATGTAGGGGTTAAGTTCAAGGCCTCAGGAGTCAGATGGTTCCAAATCCTTGCCTGGCCATGAGATTGTGAACAGATGACTCAGGTTCCTCATCTCAAAGGAGTGATAGTAATAGCTTCTGCCTCAGCACTGTTGTGATACTACACAATACATAGATAACTGATAATTAGATACTTTGGTTATTGAATAATAATTTAATATTATTGAATAATAATATTGGTTTGGTTATTGAATAATAATTACATAATAAATTAGAGAAGAACTGATAAATAGTAAGGTAAAATAAAATAATACAGGTGAATGTTCAATAAACATTAATGGTGGGGTAATGATGAGGAAGATGGTAATGATGATAAAAGAGCCCAGGGACCTCACTCCTCATGCCAGTGTTGTTACAAATGCTGTGGGGTATGTTTTGTAGATGACTAAACTTACTTAACCAAGAATGCTTTTAGCAATTAGTGACAGAAAACCCAATTGAAAGTTGCCTATAAAATATGTAACGGTGTTTGGAGAGTGCATTCTTGGTCACACTTGTTGGCTCAGAGCCTCAGTGATCTAAAGGATAGCCTATCTGTGAATCCCTTGACCCTTTTATCATTCTGGCTGCCTTTTGGTGCCAAGATGGCTGCTGTCTCTCCAGATACCAGTGTAAGCAGGAACAAGGGCAATGGATAGCTGCTTCTTTTATTAGGAAAGCAAAAATTTATCCAGAAACCCAAGTGGCATTTTGGTTACAGACTATTGGCCAGTAAGGCCACTTCTTACTACAAAGAAGCCTGAGAAAGAAGTATTTAGCCCAGTCATATCGCTGCTTCAAACCAACTGGGGTTGGACAGTGAGGAAGAAGGAGGTGGCAGATGAAGTTACCTCTCCTACACTTGCCCTCACGGTTTTCCATGGAGAAAATGGGGTGAGACGTGGAGGCTAACGCACAGGACTTTTTGCAGAGAATGACATCAGAAAGTAGCCAATAAGGACAACTCAGCCCTGAATTTCAGCATGGATTGTGCTGCATAGTTATTATTCTGTCAGGCTTCCAGATCAGCAGTTTGCGACGTAGGTCACATGGGCCCGTCAGCTGTTTTTGTAAAGGCCGCTTTACAAAACGAGTTAAGAATGGTAACATTTATATCTACCAAGTTTTACAAAAACAAACAAACAAGACAGAAGCATATGCAACAAAGACCCTTAATGGCCCACGAAGCTTAAAAACACTTGCATTCTGGCCTTCGCTGAAACCCTTTGCTGTCTCTTGTTCTGGCCTGTGGACTCCTTGAGAGGCGTGTTGACGTTCCCTTTATCTTTGCGTCTCTGTGACAGTGTCTGGCAGAAGTAGGTGCCCAGTGAAAGTGTGATAAATGAATGACTGGAGAAACACTGACATGAACAAATACATCGCGTTCCAGGACTTTCTAAAGGGCTTTTGATTAATAAAGAGCTTCCCTATCATTTTACTTATAATGCTCACCATCGCTCTGCCAACACCCCAAGTTCCGTCAGCTCATGACGCCTGCTCAGGATGTGAGACTTCAAATCCCGTGGCGTCTCCCTCCTCGGACCCGATGCTGTGGAGAGGCACCCACCCACCTGTAGTCATCTTATTTTCTTATGTCTCTGGTTTACTCTTGGATTGGGAGCCTCATGAGGCAAGGGCTCCTGTTTATTTTATTCAGTGTTGAGTCCCTGGGTCTTAAAAATGATCTGTCCAATAAATGTTTGACTATGTGGGGTCATGTTTTACTGTGGGAATATTGTTCTTTCCCCTCATTTTGTCAGGGATTGGTTTGAATGGTTTAATTCCTAAGGAGAGAGTTATCCCTCATATTCTTTGTGCCTGGGCTGATTCAGTTCTGAATTCACATTTATGACTCAGGCGACTGGGAATTTTGTTGCCTAATTGATTGAAAAACACACATGTGGGTCCCAGAGCTCTGTTTTCACTGCCTATCCAGAGTTATCCAATCCTTTCTTTACATCCTGCAAGCCTCTTTGCATATAATTACCAGCTAGTTAATTCATTGACTCACCCATTATCAAATCATGTTTGAGCATCCACTCTGTGAGGCCATGGGTGGGGTTCAGCGGTGGCTTCTGTTCTAGAAGGGGCACCCAATCTAAATGGAGAAGCAGAAGAGAAATAAGTTTCCAAGTGGGCGATCTATATGGGCCATGAGGTGACATTCTGAGGTGGAGTTTTGTGTTTATTTTGAATGGTACCCTGTGGCACCCGCAAAGAGTCAGCTCATCCCTGAGGTTGTGGGTCAAGTTAAAAGAATTTGGTTAAACAAACCAGCCATCATGTCTTAGAAGCGTCAATCACAGGACCTTTTATTGCTTTGCTCATTGGCTCTGTTTTCCTGGCTAAACACCTATTTAGATGTTTGGCGTCTAAACGAGGCTGTGGAGATGGGAGAAGTGAAATGCTAGCACTCCAATATCCTGTAAACCCTTGTCAGCCCGTGGGTTATCAGACTCATTTGACTTGACATGAGTGACCCTTCTTTAATTTTTAAAATAAACTTTTTTGGGGGGGATAATTTGGGAGTTAAAAAAAGTTGCCAGATAGTACAGTGTTCCTATATGTCCTTTATCCAATTTCTACTAACATTAACATCTTACATAACCACAGGACATTTGTCAAAACCAGGAAATGAACATAAATGCGTCACGAGGAGCTAAACTCCAGACCGTGTTCAGATTTCCTCCCAGTGTCTTGCTTCTGTTCCAAAACTAAAAAATTGTATTTAGAGTTACTTATTTTGGGGATAAAGAATTATAAATCAGGTAGGAGTATTTCCTTTTAAAGTCTCTTAGTATAAATTTGCATAAAAACTATTAAAACAGAGTGACAAACTTAAAGTTTGCTTAATGTTCATGAGAACTTAGAGATGTTGAGGTAATCCACAATATTTAACATACATACTAACAAAGACAGAAAAATGATTTAGAAGAATTAGAGGCACAAACTTTTTCTGTAGTAATCCCAAAAGAAATTAAAGCTCCTGCCGGTAAAATATTCCAGTAAACAGCGTATATACCTACTAAAACACACATCTAAAGCACAAGGTTCAGGCACCTGGGTGGCTCAGTCACTTAAGCACCTGACTTCAGTTCAGATCATGATCCCAAGGTCCTGGGCTCGAGCCCCGCATTGGGTTCCCTGCTTAGTGGAGAGCTTGGTTCTCCCTCTACTCCTTCTGCCTGCTCTGATCTCTCTCTGTCTCATGCTCTCTCTCTCTCAAATAAATAAAATCTTAAAAAAATTAAAGTACAAGGTCCTATGAAGACTATTTGAAATGATGATCCCTTATTTAGAAATAAAAATTCTTTTAACTCTGCTGTATGAGCTTCTCTTTTCCATAAATTCCCCGAACATTATGTACTATTAAGATAATCTGCAAAAACCTTATCCACCTAACATTCTGAGACTTTCTTGGTACTTTCAGCCAATAATTAATTTTTATGGGCAAATCCGGAAAATGCTGACAGGCTCATGACTTCTGAATGGAGGCTCTCTACTGAGTTATATTTAAATGTACTAATCCTTTGTGGCCATGTCACATCTGTACACTTCAGCTGCTTTATATCAGAAAGCTGTTCCTTCACAGAAAGATGTTGCCTCAACTTTATACACACACCAGTGGTCTAGCTGATTTCAAACCAGACTGAAATAGGTTTCCATTCTCATAAGGCCAAGATAATTGGCAATGGCATTAACATGGACTATTTCAAACCATGAGCAGGGGTGCGTTTAGTAATGGTAAAGATGTTGGGCATCACGCATTAGGGTTTTCACTTTAGCCAGAAGGTAGTCTGGGTCTATTCAGCATTTCCAAAGACTAGGAAGATAGAATGGAACACTGAGAACATGGGCATTAGAGTTAGGAAATGTTGTGGATCTGAGGTCTACCACGAATGAGTCGCGTGACCGTGAACCAAATTCACAACCTTTCTGAACCTCAGTTTACCACTTTGCAAACTAAGAGTAATGACCCTGCAATTGCACTACTGGGTATTTACCCCAAAGATACAGATGTAGTGAAAAGAAGGGCCATCTGTACCCCAATGTTTATAGCAGCAATGACCACGGTCGCCAAACTGTGGAAAGAACCAAAATGCCCTTCAATGGACGAACGGATAAGGAAGATGTGGTCCATATACGCTATGGAGTATTATGCCTCCATCAGAAAGGATGAATACCCAACTTTTGTAGCAACATGGACAGGACTGGAAGAGATTATGCTGAGTGAAATAAGTCAAGCAGAGAGAATCAATTATCATATGGTTTCACTTATTTGTGGAGCATAACAAATAACATGGAGGACATGGGGAGATGGAGAGGAGAAGGGAGTTGAGGGAAATTGGAAGGGGAGGTGAACCATGAGAGACTATGGACACTGAAAAACAACCTGAGGGTTTTGAAGGGGCAGGGGGTGGGAGGTTGGGGGAACCAGGTGGTGGGTATTGGGGAAGGCACGTATTGCATGGAGCACCGGGTGTGGTGTAAAAACAATGAGTACTGTTATGCTGAAAAGAAAAAAAATAAAGAGTAGTAGTAACAATGACCTCTTTAGGCTATTGGATAATTGATATTGAAAGCATGTAGCACGGTGTCTGGAATGTAGAGCACTCCACAAATGTTACGTGCCATTACTACTACCACTACCAGCCTGTGGAATATTAATAGTCTTCCTAGAGAAAAGTGTGGGAAGCAGTAGGTTTCAAGAATTTTGAAATGGTTCTTTGGTGCAATATTTCTCAGGGTACAGTATGCTAGAGTTCCCAAACATATTTGATCAAGACACCCCTTTTCTCTAAGCTACTTGTGTTACTTTCCTAGTGCTGCTGTGACCAAGTACAACAGACTTAGTGGCTCAGAGCAACATGGATTTATTCTCTTCTGGTCCTGGAAGTCATAGTCTATAATGAACCCTACCAGACTCTAATCAAGGTATTTGCAGGGCTACATCCCTTCTGGAGGTTCCAGGGGAGAATCTGTTTCCTTGCCTTTTCCACCTGCTACAGGCTGCTGCCTTCCTTGGCTCATGCTCCCTTTTTCCACCCTCAAAGCCAACAGCAGAGCAGCTTCAAGGCTCTCTGTCCCACTCTCTTGGACCTCTGCTTTCTTTGCCACATCTGCTTCGATGTTGGACTCTTGGCCTCCCTTTTAGGAGGAGCCATCTGATTAGATTAGGCCCTTTGGGATAAGTCCTAATAATCTCTCCAGGGCAAGATCCTTAACTTAACCACATCAGCAAAGTCTTTTTTGTCATGGAAGAAGCATATCTAAGGTTTCGGAGGTGAGGATATGGACACCTTTGTGAGACCATTATTCTGCTTCTATTACACGTTACCTAAGAAGTCTAGGGTTCTGAGAAAATAATGAAGAAAAACCCTGGACTTCATTGGTCAGCAGTTTAGGGGATGGCAGACAGGAAGGCAAGGAAAAGAGTATACCTGGGACATTTCATTTATGTTGATTATAAAATAATATGGATGGTATAGCAATCAGGGTCCCAGAAGAGAATGGATGGCTAAACAGGATGGTAAGATAAACAAAAGAAGGCTTAACGAAGTAGAAAAAGAGGCTTCAAGGGTGTGTACCGGGGATAGAGAACCTGCCAGAAGAGTCCTAATATTTCAATATTTTCTCCTTTTTGCTAGGGGCACACATCGACCTAACCCAATTGCAAAGGCAAAGAAGAGGAGAGCTGGGGCTGTAGAATAGGGGTTCTCAACCTCTAGCCTGTGTCCAAAACACCGGAGGGCTTCCTAAAACACAGAGTGCTGGGGCCTCTCCCCAGAGTCTCTGATTCAGCAGGTTTTCAGAGAAGTCTGCTGCTGCAGTCTGGCATTACACCTTGAGAACCACTGACAGTGACCAAACAGGTCAGCCTCCAGGTGCACAGAGCAGGTGGAGAAGGATGCTGAATGGCTGTGTGGGGCCCCACCGAAACAGCAAATTCTGAACTAAAAGGTGTCAATTTTGAGCACAATGGGAGGAGTCCTAGCCTGTGGAAAGCCCGACAAGCTGGAGGAGTTGAGGAAGGTATCATAGAGGAAGTAGAATTTCCTCAGAGGGATTATAAGGATTTCAAAATCAGGGGAAGGGACAGCAGGGCACTGAGGCATAAGAAGCACGCAGACTACAGTACATCGGCATGGTCCCTGTTAGGAGATCTATTTGCCTCAGGAAAGCAGTCTTGCTTGGTGTGAAAGTCAATTTTGAGGAGCATTTGGAAAATCAGTTAATTGTGTAAGAGAAGGGCAGAAAGATAGGTAACAGTATTTGGGATTGACAGGGGTGGCAAAAGGGAACCAGTGCAGGTTTTTGAGTAAGGGGAAAATGTTGTGAATGAACAGGATGAGTGGAAGGGGAAGATGGCTGACTTGGTGACATTAGTTAAGAAAGTCATTAAAATACTTGGCATTGTAGAAAAAAAAAATCCCTACTAAGTTTGGGAGCAAGAGACTAGGTTTCTGGTTTAGACCCTATTATTAACTAATTAACTAGCTAGATCAGGTTGGTCCAACCATTGAACCACTCTGAAGGGAATGTAATTATTTTATTTCAAGAGCGTGTTGATTTCCTGGAGAGAAAAGAGCAAAGAGGAGAAACATTTCAAATGCTATCAACATCTACACCAAGAAAAATAGCGACATCTGACAACCAGTGTGTAAACTTTGTCAATCTTTAGTAACAACAAACTTTAATTCTTGCTTGGGGTGACTTGTTGCTGACCATGCAAGGATTAGGTCCTATTCTTTGGGTAGGTCATATATCATTAGTGTGAAAAAAAAAGAAAAAAAGTTTTATACCACCGAAGCTAACTTACTTTGCTTAAAATTATTTCCCTCATTTATTCATCCATCCATCCATCCATTCATTCATCCATCCATTTATAAATGAGTTGCTTTTATAAATGAGAACACCAGGACCTTGAAAACTTTAAAAATATGACTTAGTGTATAGTAGCTCTTGTTGAAGAAATTTACTGTCTTCAAAGTAATAAACACGGAGCTGACATTAGCCATCTGCCCTCAGTGAGATAAGGTTTTATGTGCATTCTAAGAATGATGTCTACACTGCTCAAAAGGGAAAAAAAGAAGTATCATTTTCTTGAAACAATTTTAATTTCTCTTCAAATACGTTCTTTCCAGATCTATTAGCTTCACTTTATATTCTATACTTTGATTCCTTGGAATGTTCTGGATACACAGAACTTAAATTTAAGACAATTTACTAAACAGGTTTTGGAAGGGAGGGGGGTAGGAGGTTGGGTGAGCCTGGTGGTGGGTATTATGGAGGGCACGCATTGCATGGTGCACTGGGTGTGGTGCATAAACAATGAATTCTGGAACAGTGAAAATAAATAAAATAAAATAAAATGAAAAAAATTGTAGACAGTAAGGCTACATCACTAAATAAATTTTTAAAAAATTTAATCAAGATTATGATGTATTTCAGAATGACAGAAGAAAATAGAGAGAGAGAGAGAGATAAATGGTACTCTTTTTCCCTGAAAAGATTGGCAATGCCAGCTCTGACGAGTATGTGACATTTGCCTCCAATGATATGATCACTAACAGTAATAACATAAGCCTATCTAGTGTTTACCATATGCCAAGCAGATATTTCATGGCCATTCTGCCTTTTAATCATTACAACAACTATATGAAGTAGTTATTATTATTCTGAGAACACAGATAAAAGGAGAAACAGAAGCTTAGATATGTTAAGTATTTGTCTGATGACATTGCACTGATGGTGTTGGGTGCTGGGTTTCGAATTCATGTCTGACTTATTTCAAAAGGCCATGCTTTTTACCATTACACTCTTTTCTTCTAACACTCTCTCCCTGACCCGCACTTACTCTCTCTCTCTCTCTTTTTTTTTTTTTTTTGGATGGGTGATTTATACTCAAAGGCTCTACTTTTCCTACTGTGTAATTTACCTACTGCTGCATAACAAGTTACCCCAAAGCTGAATAGATTAAAATAACATTTATTAGCTCAGTTTCTGTAGGTCAGGAATTCAGGAATGCTCAGCTAGGTGTTTCCATCCCATAGACTCTTGTTGCAGCTGGGGTAGCAGGCATCTGAAAGTTTTGACTGATGCTAGAAGCTCCACTATCAAGATGTCCCCTCTTGTGATGATTTCCAGGAGGGCTCAGTTCCCAGGGGACCTCAGCCCCTCAGCACATGGACCTGTCCATGGGGCTTCTTGAGGGTTCTCATGGCATGACAGCTGGCTATCCTTAGAGTGAGTGATCTAACAGAGAACAAGACAGAAGACTAGAAGATAGAGCACCTTTTATGACCTAGCTTTGGAAGTTACACTCATTATCTCTGCAATATCCCGTTGGTCACATAGTCAGTCCTATTCCTCATGGGAGAGTGTGAGTACCATAGGGTGAAAATACTTGTAGCCTGGCCACACACCTTCCATTTGGGAAGCAGGCTACCCATTTACCAATCATTTCTCTCTTAACTCTCTGTCCTTTAATTTTTTGCCTCCTTTTCTGGATTTTTAAAGTCTTATTTCCAACAGGTTTTATAATTTCCTTCCCATTATATTTCAAAGTTTTTGCTGGATTCAATAATCCCTTACCATCTCCTCCTTTTGTTCTTGGTTTTTCATTCAGATCTAGTGCTTAGCATAGTGCTGGGCACATAGGAAGACTACTTAATAGACACTTGCTACATGAATGAACACATTCAATGACTATATTCTCAATTTCATTCTCTCTCTGTGCTTCTATAGTTCCTGCTCTTCATTAGGGCTCAGTTGTAGGCTGGGCATATTTGGGTCAACTAAGGTGTTTTATTTCTTTGAATCATACAGAATTTTAGAAAAATTGAGGCAACATGTAAAAGTCAGGGTGTTTCTCACAAAAATATTAGTTCCTGCTTTTCTTGAAAACTTAGAAAACCTGGCATGGAAATAGTTGCTGGAGCCAAGAAAGGAGGTCCCCCTTGAGAGATGGCAGGTGCCCTTCAGTTCATCATGGTTCCCGCCATTTCTGCTTTTCAAGCTGACACTGAGACTCTTTCAGCTTACCATTTATTACTGCACTTACAATGACAGAAGGCATGAACAGACACTTCTCCAGAAGACATACAAATAAATGGCTAACAGACACATGAAAAAAATGTTCATCATCACTAGCCATCAGGGAAATTCAAATCAAAACCACATTGAGATACCGCCTTACACCAGCTAGAATGGCCAAAATTAACAAGATGGTAAACAACAAGTGTTGCAGAGGATTTGGAGAAAGGGGAACCCTCCTACACTGTTGGTGGGAATGCAAGCTGGTGCAGCCACTCTGGAAAACAGTATGGAGGTTCAAAATAGAGCTACCCTATGGCCCAGCAATTTCACTACTGGGAATTTACCCCAAAGATACAGATGTAGTGAAACAAAAGGACACCTGCACCTCAATGTTCATAGCAGCAATGTCCACAAAGCCGAACTGTGGAAGGAGCCGAGATGCTCTTCAACAGATTAATGGATAAAGAAGATTTGGTATATAATATATACAGTGGAATATTACTCAGCCATCAGAAAGATTGAATACTTACCTTTTATATTAACATGGATGGAAGTGGAGGGTATTATGCTAAAAGAAATAAGTCAACTGAGAAAGACAATTATTATACGGTTTCACTCATATGTGGAATGTAGAAACAGTGCAAAGGTTATAAGGGAAGGGAGGGAAAACTTAATGGGAAGAAATCAGAGAGGGAGACAAATCATGAGGGACTCAACCATGGGCTACTAAAGGGGAACTTGGTGGGGGGATGAGATAACTGGGTATTGGGCATTAAGGAAGGAACATGATGTGATAAACACCAAGTGTTATACACAACTGATGAATTGCTGAACACTACATCTGAAACTAACGATGTACTATGTGTTGGTTAATTGAATTTAAATTTAAAAAATTAAATTAAATTAAAAAAGCACCAGGGGGAAAAATAAAAGATCTCTAATTTAAAAGATCATTATTGGGGCACCTTGGTGGCTCAGTCAGTTAGGCATCTGCCTTTGGCTCAGGTCATGATCCCAGAGTCCTGGGATTGAGCCCTACATCAGGCTCTCTGCTCAGTGGGGTGCTTGCTTCTTCCTGTCCCTCTGTAGCCCCCCCCCCACTTGTGCTCATGTTCTCTCTTTTTCAAATAAATAAATAAAATCTTAGGGGAAAAAAAGATCATTGGTAATAGTTGTCTAGGGATGGTATGGAAGATCCACAGAATTGTGTTGGATCCAGCTATCCCCTTTTTTCTCTGCCAGCTTTGAAGCATAACTTCCATCCTTAAGTCACGAGGTGGCTGCTGGAGTTCCAGCCATTGTGTCAACTTGCTGAATAGGAGCAAAGAGAAGAGCAAGGCCAAAAGGGCTAGTCCAATTGCCCCTGTCCAGCATTTCTGCACTTATCTCATTGGATGTTTCTATGTATAAGGGAGTGTGTGTGAAAATGTTTCTTCAGCTAGATTCATTGCTTAGTGGTCTGGTGGTAAGGACCAAAGGATGAATAAATGTAACAAATTGTGTCAAATCTTTTTAAGGGAAAGTAATAAAAGTAATTATTATTTGACAATTTATTATGTGCTAGGACTGTGCTATAAATAACCTCAAATAGTCAAACAACCATAAGAAATAAGAAATAGTATGCCATTCCTGTGTTATAGTTAAGGAAACTGAGGCTCAGACAGGTTATATAACTTGACTGAAATCAGTTATAGGTTATAAGTAGTAAGTAGGCCAGCATTTCTAAAAGCTGTTGATTTGTCCTTGGAAATGTATAGGAGATGAGATATCCTTTCTTGATAACACTGGAGTTTCTCATTTCCCTTAGGTTTGTAGATTTCGTGCAGAGCAACATGAACTCCTAACATGACTTCTTGGGCTCTTTATTACTGAGATTTTAGAACATAATACAGCAGCATTTAAAAGCCTTTGGGGACTTTAGAAAAGTGATAAACTAATTTTAGATCTTCTCTTCCTAGATGTTCAACTTAACATATTAAGGTCCCACAAATAGACAAGGTGTTTCCCTTGAAGATATATATATATACCTTGCTTATGTGAATCAAGACCTACCTTACAGTTGAATATTCCTTGCTCTTGCTTAAGCCTTTTGTCATCTTAGCATGAGAAGTAAAATGTATTTATTCTAGTCGAATGAGGTATAAATTCTGTCTTATAAACCAAGATAAAGTTGAGAACTGTAAATTGTCTGCTATAAAAAAAGAACACAGTTCTGTTGTCTTACTATGCAAGTTCATTGTTATTTGTAAAATTAAACTCAGCAATTTATGAGTGAAGTTTTCAAAGAAAGAGTATTACTCATAAAGTTCATGATGGGAAATTTGGAAGTCTGGCCAGACTAAGCATAGTGTCATGGGCTTTGTTTTTAGTGGAGAACAAAAGAGCAGATTTCCTCAAATTCAGGAGCAAAACAAGTTGCATCTAAAAAATTGAGCTGTGGATCAAATGTTCAAAGCTTAGATCTCGTAATATACGTTATTGTCATGTCAACCACAATATTAGCACTGTGTTAAAAAAAAAGATCCATTATTGCTAATTCCTCCAGAGTCTTTCTCAATCTCTTCCAGAAATAAAATTCAAAGCTTGCTGTGTTGGCATATCTTTTGAGAAATCTGAATGCCAGGGGGCAGAATATACTGGGATTGAAGCTTTCCAAAGGCAGTGGTCATGTTTTTCTTGTTTGCTGTTTATCTGCTGCTCTGAGCACACAGTAGGCACTCAAATACTTACTCAACAAGGGGGTGAAAGAAAATCAGATTTCCTAGTTCCTTTTAAAATTGGGAGATCTATTTAGGATCATGCTTATGGCTTCCAGATCTAGAAGCCACCTCTCTGGTCGCTCCCCATTTACCCTGCTGGCCTCTGTCTATTTTGGTCTGATGAACTGGTCTTCTCGAAAATCACCATTTGCCTTTTACTCATCAACTCTTCAGACTTCTTCTCCGTCTTTTTTCTACCTGATCTGACACAGCATTGGTCAAGGTTGTCTTGACCTTGAAGCAGTCTCCTCTCTTTGTTCCTACAATGCTCTACAATCTTGATACTTTTTCTCCTTCTGTGACCTCATCTCAGTCATTCTCTGAATGTTCTCTCATTTTTTTTTTTTTTTTTGCCACAGAGAGAGAGAGAGACAGAGTACACACAAGCAGGCAGAGAGGCAGGCAGAGGCAGCGAGAGAAGCAGGCTCCCTGCCGAGGAAGGAGCCCGATGCAGGACTCGATCCCAGGACCCTGGGATCATGACCTGAGCTGAAGGCAGCTGCTTAACCAACTGAGCCACCCAGGCGTCCCATGTTCTCTCATTTTTATACAGAAAGTCACTAATATTCAATTATCCACCAAGGTCTCCTCATACCTTTCTAAATCCCCTTGTTAGAGACCTTGTCTCTACATTTGTCTTCGAAGATTCTCTGCAGTTTACCCCTATCCTGCTTTTCTCTGCCCTGCATATTCTGTGTTCTTACCTCATACTTTCATTATCTTGCTGCCTAGAAGACACACTAGCACGCATGTCTAGAGTGGAAGTGATTACCTCCCCCCCTTTCAATACACACATGCATGCATGCTCACATACATATACACTCACTGTGATGGTTAGTTCTACGTGTCAACTTGACCGGATCATGGGGGTCCCCAGATATTTGGTTAAACATTAATCTGGGGGGTATCTGTGAGGGTGTTTCTGGATGGTAAAGCAGATTGCCATCCCCGGTGTGGCTGTGTATCCTTCAATCATCTGTTGAAAGCCTAAATAAAATAAAAGGCTGAGTTGGAATTGAATCTTTCTTTCTATTCTTTGAGGTGGGACATCAGTCATATCCTGCCTTTGGATTTGGACTCAGACTGGAACCTACACCGTCAGCTCCCTTGGTTCTCAGGCCTTCAGACTCAGACAGGAATTATACCATGGGATCCTCTGCGTCTGGACTTCTCAGACTTATCAATTGAGCCAATTCTTTATAATCTCTCTCTCTCTCTACACAAATATATCCTATTGTTTTCTATTGTTTTATTTCTCTGGAGAACCTTAACTAATATACTCACATGCCCATGCCCATGCCCACACCTGCTGACATTCACTTAAATTCACATAAGCGGGTCCTCATTAATGGCCTTTCCCAATTCTGGACCCAATGTCTCTAACAATCTTCAAGGTAGATTTGACTCACCACCTACCCCTTTAATCTTCAAAGCTAACCAGTCAGCAAATACTGGTGATACCTCTTTTCATGATGCCCTTTAAAGGCAGCTTCTCCCACTTATGTTTTATAATTATTTTTTAACCCCTTTTTTTTTCTTAAAGATTTTATTTATTTATTTGACAGAGAGATCACAAGTAGGCAGAGAGGCAGGCAGAGAGAGAGAGGGAAGCAGGCTTCCCGCTGAGCAGAGAGCCTGATGTGGGGCTCAATCCCAGGACCCCGAGACCACGACCTGAGCCGAAGGCAGAGGCTTAACCCACAGAGCCACCCAGGTGCCCCATTATTTTTAAAAACTATAATTATTTTTAAAAATAGTTTTAGTTTTATAGACAAGTTGCAAAATAGTATTGAGGATTTCTCTACACCTATCACCCAGCTTCCCCTAATATTAACATTTATAAAGCAATCACACACTTATGAAAGCTAAGAAATTAACAGTAGTACAATACCATTAACTAAACTACAGGCTTTATTCAAATATAACCCTTTTCCCCTTCTTTTCAGTTGTAGGATTTCACATTGCATTGAGTTGTATATCTTCTTAGTTTCCTCCAATCTATGACAATGGCAATGTCCATCCTTACTACATGGATCATATGTCTTCTGGGTTTTGCCACTCTAAAGTTACTCCTTTTCCCCTTGAAATTAATAAGTGTCTTAGAGAAAATGCTTTGAGGTTATAGAAATACATGATTTATCCTCAAATTTTTCCCACCAATTTTAGCGTTCATGATTGGGTCTTACAAGCAAGAATTATTGCCGTGGTGTTCTAATGGTGATTTTCTATTTCCCTTGGTTTTTTTGAACTTTATTAATTTCTTTCATTCCATTTGAAATTAAAACTATTAACAACAGTCACAAATAGTTTTTGGGGTATTTACTCTATATCGGGTATTAGATTATAAATTTAATACTCACTGTATCATTTAATGCCCACAGTAACCCTTTGAATTAGATATGGTTAACACTACTTTACAGATTAGCAAAAGGGGACCCATAGAGGCCAATAATTTGGCCATGGCCAATAATTTGACCATGGCAAATAGGATGAGGCCAGCATCCTGCCCATGTTTGTCTGTTGCTAAAATCTGTTCTCCCTACCCTTACATAATCCTGCTATTACTTTGGTTTATGTACTCACGTCATTAGAACATCTGTGAGAGAACCCCTGCTACCACAGTACCTACCAGGGTCCAATTTACTTCCCTAATCCATAATTCTATGATGTTACTCTTATCCTCAAGATATTTCAATATCTCCCATTAAACATGAAGTCTGAAATATTTAACCCACACCGAAGTCATCTGACACCTAACCCCAAGCCAACATTCCCCTCCTTCCCTATATCTGTTCTCTACTCCAAAGAAATGTTCCCTTCACTATGGCCTGCCAGTTCGTGGTGTTTTCTATCTCTTGACTTTGCCTTATGTTTCATTTGCTTTTTTTTTCTTTCTCTGACAACTAATCCTGCGCATTTCTTAAAGCTCATGGCCTCCATGATGGGGAGATCCTATTGGCTTTATTTTCCAAACATGTCCAGAATCTGGCTCAATCTCGATGTTCCCACAGTTAACCCTCAGGCCCAAGCTCCCAGCATCATCTCACTCCTGAATTATGGCAGGAGCCTTCTAACAGTTTCACCTTCCTTGGCTCTTACCATCCACCCCCTCTCCTTTACCCAGCAGTTAGTGTATCCTTTCAAATGCACATTAGAAGAGGCCCCTCCTCTAGGAGACTCTGCAAAGAATCCCATTTTGTGAATGTAATGGGTCAAGTGCACAAAAAGGCCAGAAAGACCTGATGAGATCTGCTCTACCTCCCTGCTTTCCCACCATCACCTCTCCAACCTGGCCTGTTTCTATTCTCACCCTTATTAGTTCCACTCCAACTACACTGAAATCTGTGCTATCACCAGAGTATCCTAGTAGGCACACTGAGGGCTTTTGCTTTGACTTTGGTCCCTTTGCCAGGAATGCTCTTCCCCAGATATTTGCACAGCTAATTCTCTCAGGTCCTTCATGGGTTCACTCAGATGTCACCTTCTCAGTGAGTCCCAACCTAACCTTGAGCAATGTCCAGTCTCTTTTTAATTCCCTGCTTTTCTATTTCGGTAGTATCCATGATCTTTTAATGAATGTTTTGTTTTACCTGTGTTTATGTCTATAGATTGTTGTCTATCCAGAATATAAGCACCAGGAAGTCAGGGATCTTTGCATTTTGCTCACTGATACATCCCAATCAGCAGAGACTGAACCTAGTACATAGAAGATCCTCAGGAAATTTTTGATGAATTACATTGAGGGTCTGTCTCATTCACAATGACCTCTTTCTTTTGTGTCACTCTATGGTATACATAATGTTGGAACCATTCTTTTGGTATGTATCATATATGCACTGCCTCATTTCATTTCTTGTACCCATGAACTGACCACCCAACTGCATTGTATGTTTGCAGAGGTGACATCTGTGGCTTTATCCTGCCAATGATCCAGTAGACCCAGTTCACCTTCTTTCCTGCCTACCCAGTAAAACTCCATGGTCTCTCATTATCATTACTCCCTTGCATACATCTTCAAATTCATTGCCCCTGACCTGATTCACTTCAACCCTGGTTATATCTCAAAGCCAACCCTCTGCCTCCTGCAAGCTTGGACCCCAGCAGGGAAACATATAACTGTATTGATGGGATTCACATTATATTCATAATCACAGATGTGAGGTATAGTTCAGCAACCTGGTTACATTTCCTTATTCTTTTACTTATCTAGATGACTCTTCTATGCTCAATAAACTTTCATCTTTCCCCAGTGTTGGGGTGGAAAGGAACTCCCATTTCTCACTTGCTTCTGAACATGTGCTGTATCTGTGCTCTCATTCTCGATGTACCCTTCTGGTTCTGTTGGTCTAACCCACTACCTGCACCCTGGGTTCCTTCCTTTTCACCTGTTCAAGCATTTCTCTCCTGGAGGTGAATCTGCTCCTTCCTACATACTCAATTTCTCCTTTTCTCTTGGATTGGCTTGACCACGGTGAACAATTTCCCTTCCTTAGAAACCCTCTTAAGTCTATATATCCATTTTATGCTACTTCCCCATTTCCGTGTTTCTTTTATAAAAAATGCTCATTGGACTTATTGTCTTCCCTTCTTCACATATAATTCATTCTTCCTTTACCCATTTTAGTTGGGTTTTCATCCTCACCCCTTCACTGAAATTGCTCTTGTCAAGGACCTCCTTTTTGCCAAATTCAATGGTTAATTCTCAGTCTTTGTCTTACTCGATTACTTAACAACACTGGACACAGTAGACCATCTCTTTCTTCTTGAAACACGTGGCTAAGGCTCCTCATTTTCCTCCCATCCTGAAAATGTTAATGCTTCAGGATTCAGGCTCTGATCCTCTTTCTTTTCTCTCTGCATGCACACCTGACTGATTATGACTTTGGAACCATCTCTGTACTGATGATCCCCAATATATATTCCAACATGGACCCTTCCCTAAACTCGACTCAAGGAGTCACTCAACACCTTCCCTTGAATGTCTCATAGCAGCATAAGACTTGCCCCAAACAGAGCAAATCAAGTCCAGAGTGATAAGAGTGACTTAAAGTGAATTAAAGGAACAATAGTAGTAGATGGCAAGATCGGAGAGGTAACAGAAAGGCTCAGGTTGAGTCTTAAAAGCGATGGTAGGGAGTGTGGATTCTATTCTCAGTTTGTTGGAATGGCAATAAAAGGTTTGGTTCAGGAAGCACCTCAGCAAATGCCATCCGCATTCACTTAAAAAAATGTAACTATGAGTCATGATTGATTTCTTCCTTTCTTCAGACCTCAATCCACCAACAATTACAGTTGGATCTATCTGCAAAATACATCCCAAATCTCATTGCTTCTTGTCTTATTTTTTTTTTACCAACATCCTAGTCTAAGTTATTACTCTATGCATGGATTATTGCAGTAGCCTCTCTCTGGCCTCCTTGATTCTATTATTTCCTTCAGAATGTCCTTTAAAATAAAATTGTAATAGTGCTTCCTGAACCAAACCTTTTATTGCCATTCCAACAAACTGAGAATAGAATCCACACTCCCTACCATCGCTTTTAAGACTCAACCGGAGCCTTTCTGTTACCTCTCTGATCTTGCCATCTACTACTATTGTTCCTTTAACTCACTTTAAGTCACTCTTATCACTCTGGACTTCTTACTCTGTCTTGAAAAGTCAAGCCTACTCCTGCCTCAGGGCCACTGTACTTGCTGTTCTCTCCACCTAAAACCTTCCTTCACAAGATCTTTGTATGACTTGCTCACTTATTTCATTCATTTTTCTGCAAACATCTCCTCCTCCTCCTCAGAGAGGCCTTCCCTGACACCCAATCTAAAGCTACCTCCACCCCCACCAGTCTCTCTCCTTTTTTCCTGCCTTAGTTTTCATCACAGCACTTAGCAGTGAAATCATTTAATAAATGTGTTATTTCCCTGACTGGCCCAAGAGGATGGAAACTCTCTAGGCATGAGAAACATCTTCGTCAGGTAGACTCCCTAAGTATCTAGAACAGTAGATACCTGAATAAATCCTAGTTAAATGAATAGATACAGTTAATAATTTATACTTGTGCCAGACACAGGACAAGGTGCTATGGAGACAGGGATGAATGAGAAAATTCTTATCCGCAAGGAACTCACTATCTTATGTAGTAGGTTCTTGCCATGTCTGCCTCAGACCAGAAGCACCAGCACCATCTGGGAATTTATTAGAAAGGGAAATTCTCAGGTCCTGCCTGGAACGGCTGGATTAGCAGCCCCGGGGGTGAGGCTGCAATCTGTGTTTTAACAAGCCCTCCTGCAATTCCAGTGTCCTGTGGAGCTTGAGGACCACGGTCCGTAGGGCTGAAGTCAGACCCGAACAGGCGAGGCTAGTATATGGGGGCCAGGGCCGGTAGTAAATGCTGGGCACTTTGAAGACATTCTTTGTTAAAGACAAGACTGTTGTGCCAATACAAATACATCCCCACAACGTCCTGGGCCCTCTCCTTTTTCTTATCCTTTTCATTTTCCCAAAGGGAGTCAGCTTATATTCCAAACAGAGGGGAAGCAAAAACAAAAACAAAAACAAAACGCAAACAGCTGGTCCAAGACCAAGGGAGTTGTAGCCTCGTTGAACTAGTTTTCCAAATCCAGTTAAACGAGGCTATAACTCCCGGGGCGGGCTCACCCTCCGTGTTGTTGAAATTCCAGAATCTCCCCATGAACGGGAACAACAGGCCCAGTGTTGCTCAGTGTGAGCCAGCGGAACACCTAGACAATAGAAGTCACTTACAAAACAAGGACTTAATGTAGCGCCAAGAATGGAAACCTCCGTGGAAGGTTAGCCTTGATCCGAGAAAGCAGGCCAGCCCCGTTTTGGCCCCTCTCTGTCCACTGACCACTGCCGGAGTGTTTCTGCTTGAGGTTTCTGTCTGTTCACGAAGGGTTGTTGCCGGGACAGTTTCTAATGAACACCACTGGGCTGTTTCTTTACCACCCCGACAAACAGCAATCCGCCTGCAATGCTCCCTCTGATTTCAGCCCCAGATTAAAAAGAAAAAAAAAAGACCTCCTGGACACTTCTACCTCATATTTATCCACTGAGCAAAACTGTGAGAGCCAGTTTAATTGGCTTGAATACCTCTCAGACTTGCTATCAGCCGATAAATCTGCAGGAGGCGCTTAGAAAATTAGGTTGGCCTTAATCTTATTTTAAAACTTGGAGTTGCAGAGGGAAAAAAAAAAAGAAACAAAGAAAAAAAGAGAAAGCATTTGACTAAGTTTTGGTGCAGTGAAGTTATTGGCTATTTCAAATGTTCTAGGATGTCGGCTGAAGCCTATATGAAAACAGTTAAATGCTATTCCAAGAGAATCCAATATGCTAGGAATATGATAGGGGACATTGAATGGAAAATTCTGTAATTACTATGTTCATATTTCATGGTAAAATATATTCAAGATTAACTGTCTTCTAAAGGAACAGTACATGTATCCAAAACATTTGGGGGCCGCTTGGTTGGGTGGGAAGGAGGAATAATTTAATTAGGCCACAGATAGAGTTTTCTTAGAATTCTTGGTCCTACGTAGCTAGTTTTGAATTTCTTCTTTTACGGCTTTGAGCCACTGGTCATGAAATCAGCATTGTTAGGAAATAAACCTGATCAGCAGCCTTATCCTTTTGGTGCTACACGTATGGGGTGATCGTTGAGGCAGTGGGAGTGTGTAGAGTCGGGACGGCGTCCCGAGGCATTGTTCCTATCCATAGAGCCCTCTGAGGGTTTCACAGCCATACGCTGCCTTTGGACACCAGTCAGGTCTTCTGAAAATATACACGACGTTAAACCACAGGCTGAGTTTTCAATATGTTGTAAACATTCTCACAGCGAGCGCAAAAATGATTCACTGCCTGCCAGTGTTTGCTCTTAACAGTGGCCAAGAGGGGCAGAGAGTCTAAGGAAAGAAAAAAATAGAAAAAGAGCCAAAGAGCCGGAGGGACACGTGAGAGAAAGGAGGAGGGGACAAAGAAGATAGAGGGAATGAGAGAGATGGAGGGACAGGAAGGGAAAGGGGAGAGAGAGGGAGAAAAGATTTAAAGGAAACCAGCAGCCTCAAGTATCCTAGAATGTTCTACTTGCTAAAAAACATCAAGGGAACAATTCGAGGGCAAACCTTAACTTGCGGGATCCTGGGGTATTACAAGTCATGTTGGATGTGTCGAGCAGGTAACTGACAATGCCAAAGTCACTGCCTGTCTGCCCACCTGGACCCCCAACTTTAGAGATTCACTTGGATTTTGGATTCATTCATCTGTGAACATTAGAGAGGAAATACTCCTAACGCTCATCCAGAGTGGATTTCCCAGTAGGGCTCATGGCTACTTATTACTGTGAAGCTATGAGGGGCTTTCCAGGGTTTCCCAATTCCCAATGTATCTTCCACCTAGAGACAAAGATCACGGGAGTCCATTCACAGATTGCAGAGGGGGGGCGGAAATACAGCAAGAAATGGTGTTTATGATATTTACAGTATGCATATATAAGAAAGAATATTCAGAGGAAATAATGCTGTGTGCTAATATTTTAATTTTAACATTTTCCTTTGATTTAGTTAATGATATTTTTGTTTTACTGTTTTCTATACTTTTTATCGTGAATTTACACAGTTTTTTAACACTTTTTTTTAAAGTGGATTTTTAACTGATTTTAGAGGGCCTTTCTCTCTCTTGAATTCCACTGTACTCTTCCTTCTATTCCATATTCCTTCAAGTTGCTCACATCTTTCCAAGGACTTCGCTCCTGAATTTCACAGACCCAATTTTAGAACTGATGTTCACTATTTCAGCCCATCCTGTCTGTTCCACTTAATGACATATATGATTGCAGCGATTTTGCGGACTACCAAGAAAGCAGTGGTTTTCTACTTCATCCAGATTCTTGGGTTTCAAATCTCAGTGGCACAGTTTGTTAATTGTGTAACTGTGGTCAAGTTATATATTTTCTCTATAATTCCATTTCCTCATTTATCAAATGGAGACAATACTACTACTTATTATATAATATTATAATAATACTACTTACCATATAGGGTTGTTGTGGAAGTTTTTAAATTTTTTTTAAGAGCTTATTTATTTATTTGATGGAGAGATAGCATAAGTAGGCAGAGTGGCAGGCAGAGGGAGAGAGAGAAGCAGGCTCTCCGCTGAGCAGGGAGCCCGATGCAGGGCTTAATCCCAGGACTCTAGGATCATGAACTGAGCTAAAGGCAGATGCTTAACTGATTGAGCCCCCAGGCACCCCTGTTGTGGAAGTTAAATGAGTTGATATGAATTAAGCACTTAGAAGAATACACAGCATGATGGGAAATGTCTAAGAGATGCCAGTTCTTATTTTGAGCCACCCATTCATTCATATAACCAACTTTTATTGATCAACTACTCTGTGCCTCCCCTTTGTTGACCACAGGGCCTTTGCAGGTATAGTGCCCTTCATCTGAAATATTTTTCTCTTAAGTTGATTAAATTATATATCTTTTGGACCTCAGCTCAAATGTCACTTTTTATTGACAGCTTCCCCTGAGCCCCTAGCAAAGATCATATTCTCAATGTCCTGATTCCTTTCCTTTATAACGTTCATCAGGCTTTGTAATTATGCACTTGGCTTTTACTATTTGACTACTCTATGCCCCTTTCTAGACCATGTACCCCATGAGAACAAGGACCATGGAGATTTTGTTTACCATTATGTCATCAATGAGAGGCAGAGAGTAGATGATTAAGAGGTAATTGTGACCTGAGCCAGTGGGTAATTCTGTCATCACTGTGCTGAGGATTGAGGATGAAAAGATCGACAGTCTCTGTCCTGAAAGAGCTTGCCATCAGCTAGAGGTTGGAGTCCTGTCTGGAATCAATTCCAGTTGTCTGGGTGAACAAGGAGGAAGGCCAGACCTAACGCAGTGACAATGCCTTGGCTCAACCGGCCCAGTGGCTTAACGACCTGCCTTGGCAGCCTCCGGAGCAACTGAGGGCATGGGCCCATGGGTCAGTGAGAATCTCAGCAGAGAAGCAGACTAATGAGCTTCTGCAGAGAGTCACACTTGGGAATCCTCGGTGCATATTTATTTGCTGGCCTAGCATTAGCCTGAAGCGCCACGAAGTTTCTGTCCATTTTTATTCCCACATAACTTATCCAGGCTGTTACTAACACTACCTCTGCAAAACTTTCTCTCCTCCTGAAAGCTATTTTTACATTTTAGTTGTGAATTCAGTGGTATATTTGTGATTCTCAGAGGTCTACTCTCTTTGGAACATGGCCCAGGCCTGCTGTTCTATGTATAACATTTGACTGCCTCTCCACATCTTGCTGGATGTCTCACTTACAGGCACACAAAACCCATCCACATAGTGTATGGTGGGAAGCAGAGATTGGAGGACTTCATCTCAAAACCTAAATCCAGCGGAACCTGTATCTTTTTTTCCATTTCCTTTTTTAAACTCATAAGAATAATACCTCGGCCTGGATAACTATCATCAACATGCATTTGTTAAGTACTCACTATCTTTGTGGGCTCTGGAGTATTGGGCTTTACAAGACTTTAGTTACTCTGCTGTTAGCTGGCTATAGGACCATGGGTTTCAGAATTTCTTAGTGCATTGTGCCCTACCTTTACTCTCTGTACTAGGGGAGTAATGTCAAGAGCTGCATCATGAGATTTCTGTGAAGTTTAAGTGTGATAACATCTGGAGCACTTAGACTTATGCATGTGTGGAATCAGTGCATAGTCACGGCGGGGATACAGCTACTGATGCTGATGATACGTTCCTCAGTCACAAAGTCTATTGTTGTCTCAACTCAGGAAATTACTTTAAAGTTATCCTGGACTGATTATGTATCTAAGTATGTGGCTGAGGACATTCAGGTGATTGGGGAGCCTGGCATCTTCCACTTAAGTCACACAGAATCCCTACAAACACTTTTTAAGAACAATGACCTATGTACGGTTAAAAATGATCAAGCACATAGGGGAACAAGGTACCAAGAGTGAGAACCGGCAGAAACGATAAAAAGCAAAAACGTTATTATAAAGACTTCAGATATTGGACTCATCAATAAAAGGTCATAAGACAACTCTTTTTTTTTTTTAACGTTTAAAGAAATAAAAGGTAAGCTTCAGAATAGCTACAAGCTATTATCCATCTCCAGAAACGGCAGAGATGGACTCTGAGTATCCTAGCAGCTGAATATGTTTTCTTCAGCTCTTCCATTCACCTTGGTCCTCTAGTCAGCCTGGTCTGCAATTTCCAATTTCCTTGAACCCAGTCCTCCTGGCTGGGGCACTCACTGGTATCTTCCTTCCCTTGAGGACATGGTTGATTCCACTTCTTCATTTCCTGGGCAGATCTGGAAATCTTCCCATGAAAGGACAGAGGTCCTGGGACCTCCGCTTGTGTTAGGGCAGTAGCATATCTCTTTCCCTGTCCTCTGTCCACTTCAGTTCCTATTTCATAGGAAAGAAGCCTCTAAATGGTCCAAACAATAAGGAAATGTATTATTTCACAGAACAGAAAATCAAAAGGTAAGCTGGGCTTTAGGACAGGTTAATTAACAGTTTAGCAACAGTCCCAGATTCTTTCTTTCCACCCTCTATCCACACCATTAGCTTCATTCTACAGCTGGTTCCACTCACCATCTCAAGATGGCTGTCAGAGACAATTAAGAGTATGGGTGTCTTTGCTCAAGCGCAGTCAGAGAGAGAAAACCAGAGTCTGCCCCAAACCATTGGATAAAAGGGTTCTTACGGTCTGATCGGGCCAACAAGGTCGTGAGACCACTAAAAACATTTACCGATTGGTTTAAGTCTGAATTCCTGAACCAATCTCTGGCAAGGAAGAATTCATTTATGCAAATTGCTTAGACCAGTGGTTCATGGTTTTCCACTGGGCTGAAACTAGCCCTGTGAGGCCATTGAAGAGGCTGTTATTTTCCTCTCAATGATTTGGGGGAACAAGTGGATGAGAAGCTAAATGTCTTATGGAGGGTAAGGGAACTGCAGTACAGAATCATACAATAATGAACTGCCCTCTTACCTGTAGGACTTTCAAAAAAATAACAACATTATGGAGGGGTACTTGGATGGCTCAGTCAATTGAGCTACTGACTCTTGGTTTCAGCTCAGGTCATGATCTCCAGGTCATGAGATCAGGGTCATAAGATTGAGCCCCATGTGGGGCTTTGGGCTCCTCACAGAGTCTGTTTGAGATTCTCTCTCTCCTTCTTTCTCTGCTCCTTCCCTTGCTTGTGCTCATTCTCTCTCTAAAATAAATTAATAAATCTTTTTAAAAAATAACAGCCTTATTGAGATATTATTCATATGCTATAGTACTCACCTATATAAAATATAAAATCTATTTTTTTAGATTATTTAAAATTTTGCAGCTCTAATCACAATCAATTTTAGAATGTTTTCATTGCCTCTCTCTGTGGCAAATAGACTCCCACAGCAATCAGCCTCCCCCCACCTTCTCAACACACACAACACCTAATCTACTTCTGTCTCCGTAGATCTGCCTACTCTGGGCACTTCCTACAAATAGAAAAAAACAATATGTGGCTTTTAGTGACTGGCTTTCTTGGCATGTTTTCAAGGTTCATCCCTTGTTGTGGCATGCATTGGAGCTTCGTTTCTCTTTAGTGCAAATAATATTCCATTGTATGGATATACCACATTTTATTCATGCATTTATGAGTTGATGGCCACTGGAGTTCTTTCTACTTTGGGACTGTCATGAACAACACTTTGGGCATTCATGCACCTGCCCCGGTTTTTGCAAAGGCACATGTTTGCTTAGGAACATGTTTGTGTTTCTCCTGGGAGTATAACTAGGAGTGGAATTGCTGGGTCATATGGTAACTCTATGTTTAAGATTTTAAAGAACTGCCAGATTGTTTCCCAAAACATTTTTATTTTTCCCTGATCTGCAAATGGAAATGTCCTTGTTTCTAATTATTTGTATTAAATGACTCCGATTTACATATAAACATAGAGCCTCGTTTCGTGCAGCCATTGGGTGAAATGAGGGGAGGCCTTACTATACGCTTAGTTGGAACTTTACTAGGAAGTAAGATCTTCCTAGTAAATTCAGAAAAATCACATCACTGACAACTGCACTGTTTGTTGTATTGGAGTTACCAAAAAAAACCCCCACACCTTATATCCAGTCTTATGCCAGTGGCTCCCAACCAGACCTGATTGTTCCCACCACCCATTCGCAATGACTGGAGTCCTTTTTGGTTGCCTGGAAGGTGGAGTGGAGGTGCTCCTGACATCTAGTAGGGCATTCCCCACAACAAATAATTATAGAGCCCCAAGTGTCCACAGTGCCAAGGTTGAGAAACCCTAGTGTATACTCAAAAGTTCTCAGATTCAGACTGTATCTTCCCTCGAGCACAATCTTCCCACTTGTTATTATATACTTTTTTTTTTAAAGATTTTATTTATTTATTTGACAGATAGAGATCGCAAGTAGGCAGAGAGGCAGGCAGAGAGAGAGGAGGAAGCAGGCTCCCCACCGAGCAGAGAGCCCGATGCGGGGCTCGATCCCAGAACCCCGGGATCATGACCTGAGCCGAAGGCAGAGGCTTTAACCCACTGAGCCACCCAGGTGCCCCTTGTTATTATATACTTATTGGAGTCGGGCTAGGCATTTTCTGATCAAAATGCATATAACTTTATTAGATGAAGCTTCTATGTGTCTTTTACATGGCAGTTAGGGAATTAGACTGAATTTATAAAATATGTATCCCTGAATTTCATTTCATGGTAAGTACAGGGGACACTACAAATCATATGAATCTGCTAGGGGACTCAGTGGTTTGGACCTCTCAATTCAACAATGGGAGCTGGGTGGATCTTCTGTAGACCGCTGAGCCCTGCAGGGAAATGGTGGGTGTGGAGGGGAGTTGGGACTCTCTGAAGAAGGTAGGGCAAGGAGAATGCTGGGCGGAGAGTCAACCACGTCTGCTACGGTTACCGATGTTTGCCAAGATCCTGGTTTTAGATCCCTGGGTAGCCTGCTTGTATTCTCTACCTTCTTGCCAAAACTACCCTTGGCACCTTATAAACCTCCATATTCCCTTCTTCCCTCCTTCCTTCTTTTTCTTTCTTTCTTAAACTCATCTCAGGAAATTCTGTCATTTGCAACCAAAAGGAACCAGAAGTAAAACAAAGGCAGGTGCAAAATAACTACAAGTGGGGGAAAAAAAAAGAGCATGGCATTCTCACTCTCCTAAGCTTCAAGAGGGACTGTCACTGATATGATTTAAACCTGTTTTTCCCACTGGGTCTTATCAGCACCAGATGTTGGGATGGAATGTATCCATCCAAGAAGATGACAGTAGATGGAGAAACTTAACTTGCATATTGAGACTGGTGCAGAGCTTGCATGTGGACAGCAGAGCCCCCACAACAAAAGAGCTGTCATGGGACGAATAAGAGCTGAAAATATTTCCTGCCTCTGGGAAGTAGGGGCTATGAAACTTTGTTCTACTCAGCAATCAAGCAACACATTTCTTCACTGGTCTGTGAAGAGCAAGGTAGTTCTAGAGTTGACCAGTTAACTCTTTCTTTGCAGTTCACAACTTCCCTGTGCAGAAGCATCGCAGCCTATGCATGCATCCCCACGTGAGCATGTGTAGGTGAAATTCAGATTCCTAGGTTCTGACCTAAGGGATAACTAGGATCGCAGGTTCGGCCGGTACGTGGGAACCTGTATTGTAGATAAGATGCTTCCCCCCTCCCTTCCTGTTCCCTTTGAATCAAGCTTCGAGAATCGTCCTGTAGACATAATGATTTGGGTCTTTTTCCCTGACTGAGGCAAGAGTTGGGAAAGGAAACGCTGCCAGAGTTTTTTCCTGCTGCAGGGAGCTTCCTCAGATCTGTCTGTCAGCTCAGCTTTCTGGCCCGAGAAGCTGGCTCTTCTGGGGCTGGCTGACGTTGCCTCTGCAATGGAATTTCCTTTGCTGCAGAACCTGTGGCCTGCATCCTGCTGAGCACGGATTCTGTGGCTACTCAGTAAGAGTTCCTTAAACCAGCCTCGACTGAGCAATGGTTAGGAATGGGGCGCGCAGGCCCTGAGAGCACAGGGACCGAAGCATGGACAGCAGGGACAGCGGGGCACTGGCGAGGAGAATGCCCATCGTCACCCCTCCGGGGAGTGAGGCCACTGATCATGCCAGCAGCCCTATGAAATGTGCTCTCATGCCCCTATAAAAGAATAACTCTTGATAAAGAGCAGGATTTGAGAATTTGATGGATGTATTTATATATGTATCTAACCCCTGATGGGCTGAGGTTTCTGTGTTTCCAATGGACTTTGATGTGGAGGAGAAAGTACATTTCAACAAGAATTCCGTGCGGGAGAGAAGGTTTGGGTGCCCTCCTCCACCCTCCAAAGACTTCTGAATCAGATAGAAAGCAGGTCCTGAGGATATGAAAAGTTGAAGTGCTATAGAAAACAGTAATTTCAGCTGGGATTGCTGGTGGGTGTGGAGAGATGACTCAGATTCATGAAAGAGAATCAAAGAGATGCTGGAAAAGGAAAATACATTTGGTAGCATATGGTTGTTTTACACTTTTCTTGTTGGGAATGGGGGTAGGGTCGTCTAGAAGAGGGAACCTAGGCCATACAGTAATGTTTGGGTAAGGTAGAGAGGTAAGTGCCTCCTGCCAAGGCCAGAAATAACCTCAAGGAGAAGGGTAAACTGTCTTGGTAGTAGAAATTTCATACCACATTGGTGCCAGCTCTTCATGGATAGCAAATATCAGAAACTCAGGTCACCTATGCTCATCCTGAGACAGACATTGCCAATGGATCACAGCATACTTTTTCACTCTAGGCAGCCATTAGCAATCAATCAAGGTCAGCATTCATGATGAGATAGAAAAAGACTACAGGGGCACCTGGGTGGCTCAGTGGGTTAAAGCCTCTGCCTTTGGCTCAGGTCATGATCCCAGGGTCCTAGGATTGAGCCCCGCATCGGGCTCTCTCCTCGGCAGGGAGCCTGTTTCCTCCTCTCTCTCTCTGCCTGCCTCTCTGCCTACTTGTGATCTCTGCCTGTCAAATAAATAAATAAATAAATCTTTAAAAAAAAAAAAAAAAAAGAAAGAAAGAAAAAGACACTACAGTATTTGGCCAGGGAAGATCTGAGAGAATATCTTAGACTAGATGAGACGCAGGAAAAACTAACAGTACAGAAGGATTCCAAAGCCTCGGGAATTTGGGGAAGGTTCTCTGATTTCTTTCTAAACCTTGTATCAACGTTAATAAAATCAACTATTATTTATCAGAACTTTCCATGCACTGAGCTGTTTTTTGTGTCATTTAGTCCTCCTCCTAGAGCTGTGAGGGGCTGTGATTCCCATTGTGTAGATGAGGGAACTGAAACTCAGCAAAGTTAAGAGGGTCACACAGAAGTGCAACTACAGGGGGTCAATTTTAAGCTACCATTCAAAATCCAGAGCCCTTGGGCCCAAGGAGATCTCTCTCAGTCTAAGTGAGCCTGGGGTATCGAGAAGGCACAGCTCAAGACAGACTTCTGGCCAGCTCCCTCTGATTTGTTTATCCCCTAAATTACCTGTGCAGAGATTTCTGCCATCCACCATCTCCCTTCTCCCTGACTGTGGAAGATAGCCTTTGTAGTAAGGAAAAGCATGCAGAAACTGTAAGCTGACACCTCGCCCTGGTCATTTCCATGACTTATGAGCACACATCAGACACACAATTGCTAAACACTCTTGCATGATACTCATTTTCCTCGGATCCCAGCTGCCTGGGAGTTTGGAAAAAAAACTGGGGCCAGCTCTAGGGTCAGCCGAACGAACAGATGGGGATGCGCAGAGGTGACACACGATCACTCCTTGGCATCTGCTGGGCCTGTCGCGGCCGCTTTGGCTGGCGGATGCCTTGACCCAGCTAATCCTGTTGGTCATCCTGGGCCGGCTGTGTTGTGTCACTCATCCCAGCCCCTGCGGTAACTTCTGATTACAGAGGTTTCTTTCCTTCTGAAAGTCATGCTGGTAGTGTTCTGACTGCCTGCTTCAATTTTGGCCTGGGCTTGGCCTTCAGCCAACAAATGGCCCACGCAGAGGGCCAGGAGTATTTAAGATGCCAGATTCTAGGTAGTTTACTAATAACATTAGTCTATTTCCAGGCCCTTCCTCTCCTGGCGTTTGTCATCTCATGCCAACAATGCTTACATACATACTACAGTTAGCTAGATTTTTTAGAATGCCATGCTGAAAAAAAAATGGAGGACACAGTCTTATTTTGGGGCATCTCTTTGGGTCTGTGGCCACTGATGTCATTCATCATCCATTTACCTCTCTATTAGTTACGGAGTACCTATTATATGTCAATCAACCTTATTAGGGGGGCCTCCACATCAGCAGTGAAAAAAAAAACCAAAACTAATTTCATTAGTGTCACCATAGAATTTACTGTCTACTGAAAAAGGTTGAACAAAAGCTGGTTAGAAACAAATGAGGGTAATTATAATTTGAGCAAAGCTATACAGGAAAAGAGTATTTCAGGAACTGATACGTGAAGACCCAGAAGCAGGAAAGAATTTGGCTGCTTTAGGAACTCGAAGGTGGCCATTGGGGCTGAACTGTCATAGGTAGTGGGCTTGGGGCAGGAGACTGGGACAGGTTGGGTCAGGTAGCATCATGCTAGGGAGCTTAGGTTGTGAGTTTCGCTGGAACAAACTTGAGAGGTTTTAGGCAGAGGAATGGCATAATCTGGGCAATGTTTTCAAACAACTTGTTTTTCTGCATTGTGGAGAATATTTTGGTCAGAGCTAGAGTGGAGGAAATAAGATAAATGAAGGGGCTATCACAATACCTCAGGAACACTAAGATGGCTGTAATGAGAATGGAGAAAAGTCAGAGAGTGGTCAAAATTATTGTTTCTGGTCATCTGGGGACAAAATGATGACAGATGAATGGCCTGATTGATTCAGCTTCTCCATTGTGAATTTAGAGATTCGGAAAAAAAAATTTACTTAGAAATTGTGTTATTAATTATGTATTATCTGAGAGTAATCAGGTAACTGCACACAGATTTTCTATAAGAATATTCACGGCAATGCTGTTTTCAACTAGCAAAAAATTACAGTCTGAAGGCCCAAATGTCCTACCTAGGAACTTGTCTAAGATATCACAATTTATCTGTATAACGGAATTTTATGGAACAATTATCAAAGACAAAACAAATCTATTGATACAGGCAGATATTCATAATGTAGAAGTTGAGTAAGGCATATTTAAGATAAATATGGATGATACGGTGCCATATTTTGGATGACATCTGCATAGAAAAAGAAATCTCTCAGATCATATCCAACCAAACATTAATGGTGAACACTGGGTGGGAGAAATCAGAGGCAGTTACGAATCTTTTTTCTTTCCCATTTCTATTTTCTGTTTATTCTATTGTGTACCAGAAAGTTCTTTTGTATAACTTTATGAAGTAGTGGATTGGTAGTAATTGTGCTTTTCTGTTATTGCCACACATACTGCTTTACTCACTGAGCTTTGGCACATGACTAATAGTTCTTTTCTCTTTGATCTTGCTCATAATCTTCATTTACTTCCTTCTGGAATATCCTCCCTACTCTTTCTTCCTTGTATCTTTTCTATAAACAGGGTGTGATCATGTAATTTCTCATGCAAACTGGGACACTTTCATAAATGAAAGAAGCCGATATGATACCACAATACAGCCAAATCGGTACATCTGGTTAACCTCTTAAAATCCTTTGCTCATTTGGCATCTCTTTCGTAATGCTCTCTCTGCCGTTTTTATACTCCATCCTTTGGCAATAGTAGTCAACATAACTTTTGTCTTGTGTTTTTTTCCATATAGTCATTTTCATCTTTGATTGTTATTGACCATTTCACCTGCCCGTGTCTTCCTTCTCAACTAGAGACAATAAGCTCAGTGACAGCAGACACAATATTATCCACCAAGCTTTCCTGACTTCGATACCTAATAAATGCTCAATAAATGTTTTCCTTATTTAGTTGTAAAATTATTCTGTCATTCCAGGCACATAGAAAAAAAAAAAATTACTCAGATGAGAAAGAGAGTTACAGCAAGCCTCTTGGGAAGGTGTAGCTAACAGAAACATAGCCAAATCAAGCCAGGTTTCCAGTTTTCCAAGAGTCAGGGAGCCCTATGGAAGTACTCTAACCCAAACTGTGGAAATTGGGAACAAATGCTTTTGGAAACTTCCCATGTTTGGGGGCGGGGGTTTCTTTACAGACTTGTAGGCCACATGGCAGTTTCAAGTTTTGGTACACAAGGCTTGGGAGTGAAAGTCAGATGTGATTAAAAATACACGTCTTACAGATGTCTGGATGCTGTTCAAATCCCCAAAAGTGTGATAGAAAACCCAGTTGCTTTCCAGATTTTTAGGGCAGGGAAAAAAGGCCATCATGGCCCCTTTGTCTCCTTATTGAATGGGTATGTTCAAGTGACGTTTTAAATTTGTAGTGTTATCTCAGCTGCTTGTTTACCTTTTTAGTGGTCCTGCTCACTGCCCTGAAACTGAAAGCAGGGTAATTGGGGGAACATGTGACATGTCCCAGGAGATGAAAAGTTCTCATTATTTTTAGCATATGCTAAGTAAGCCTAGGTAAGTGCAACACACTATAAACACAATTTATGGAAATGAAAAAATATAAAATCCTGGATACTGCCTCCCTGATACCAAAATAGAACAGTATTATTTTCTTCAGCATTTTCCTATGTTCTTATTTTTAAAAAGAGAAGTTATATTTTATTTATTTGACTTATTTTTTTTATAAACACTCTCTAACCATATCCAGCTGTCTGGCTTTGTTTATAATAACCTGTTTACTCATCATCAATTTAAACATACAATCTGAACATCTGTCTCCTTCTACCCCAACTTATTTGCTTTCAGTCTTCATTTCAGCTTGAACTTGAAGGTCAACATCTTTTTCTTCTGGGCTCAAAGGAGTTTTGAGAGGTATGTTTAATTTAAAAATTCACATCCCACTCCCCCCACCTCAGAAAATAAAAAAGGAAAAAAATTGGTCTCTGTTACACAGAGAGAAAACAAAGTAGGAAAGAAAGGCACTTTGTTTTGCCAGACAAAGACAGGCTATCAATTTTCATAAATCTGCATTCCCAAGACAACTGCTCACGTCTGGTAAGAGGTCCATTTCTTTGAACTTACATACCAGAAAGTATTTTTTCCCTTGTCTCAGAAGGCTGAAGAATATAGTTAATAATAGTATATGTAGAACTTAAGTAATCAAATACAGATAATTTTGTTAATTTCAACAATTCTGTTTTATAAGGATGGGATTCCTTGGGGTTGGGAAATTGGTCCAGAGCTAAGTAGGGGAGTCCTAAACAACAACTTAGACAAACACGCTCTCTGGTTTTCTAGAAAACATTCCTTGCCACCATCACGTGTGTGTATGTGTGTGTACATTTACGTGTCAGTTTGTTAATTATAAGATGGACATTTAAATATATTATTGAAACAAGGAGAATCTGACACAATTCTGACAGGATTGGCTAACTATATTAAAACTGTTTTGTTTCAAAGAGTCAAATATTACTAATATTTACTGGTTTTGTAAATGTATATGCTGTAAAGTCTTAACTTTTGTGCTTGCTCTTTTCTGTCTCCCCTTCCAGTTTTAACCACTGAATAACCAACATTCTTGTACACATACAACCCTAGCCATGCATACATACCAACCTCAAGTATGCATATGTATAGTATCTGTCAGCCTTAATCCATTTCCTAGTGAAGTTTTATAGCTGTGTCTTTGAGACAGACAGGGCTCATGTTACTAAGACGGCCTAATATACATATAGCTCATTAAACAATGAGAGCTCATAAATCACTAAGCATAAATAGCATAGATCAGTTGATGCAACATATTGAAAGACTTGGATTTTAAAATGAATCATTGTTCCTGCATATTTGTAGTATAGAAGAGTCCCACAGTTGGTTTTCAGAGTCATCTAGACCAGATTTCTGAGGATGCAAGTCACTTTGTATGCCCAAAAGACATTTAGCTTTCTTGGACTCTTAGGGATTTTGAGTCAGCAGGATGGGGTAGATCCTGGGGATGTGCAATTTTCAAAGGGGCTTCAGATAATCCTCATGATGGGGTGGTTTGGGGAGCAACACTAGACCTTTGCTGTTCAGAGTGTGGTCCATGGATCAGCAGCACTGGCATTGCCTGGAGGCAGGTTAGAGACAAAGAATCTCATGCCCCACCCAGGTCTACCAAGTCAGAATCTGTATGCCAGGAGCATCCCCAGGTAATATGTATGAACACTAATGTGAGAGAAGCACTGTTCTAGACCAGTACAATGACTACCACTGTCTTCATTATAAATACATAGCCCTGAACTCCATCTTATTTTATTTTATTGTACTTTTTCGCAGTTCAATATATCCTATAACTTCATATTGTGAATCTCAGTTCAGGGAGTATGTTTTCATGATGCTGAACTTATTGGTTGAATCAATTAGTCTGGTCAGGTAAGTGCTTAATTCTGTGAAGACATAAATGCACTCTCAAAAAGCCCCAAACCATCAGCCAAGATAATTATTCATTATAATGTCAACCAAAATACCTACTTGAGTGATTGAATCATTGCCATTGCAAAGCCTTGTTCTGATGGGGCCCTATGTTGATTTGCCATGACAACGGCAGGATGCACTTTGTATGTCTTCACTGGAGTCATGGTGTGTGGATTAAAATCCTGGATTTTGGAAAGGAAAAGAGGTGGGTTTCAGGCCTGGTTTGTCCACGTATTACCTGCATGTTCTTGGGTATTTTTTCCTCTTTGGGCCACAGTTTCCTGATGTGTTAAATGGAAATAATAAGAGGCTCTGCCTCCTAGTGCTTGGCATAGCATATCCATGCTATAAAGGTGAGTTTTTATAATGGAAGGGTTTTAGGAACTAGCTGTTTGTTTTTGAGTTATGGTTTATTATAGAATTCACACTTGAAAATGTGTAGGATATAGTTTTGGTTTGGGAATGGCCAGGAAGCCAGGAAGCTTTATCATGAGCAGTCTATGTAAATATAAGTAAATTCAGGAGAATTGAGTGCATCTCATCTAACTTATGAATCTTGGCAGTCCTTTTGAAGAAACTCAGGGGCTTATCCAAGCATATATGAATCCTCTACTTGAATTCTGAATCTGGTTCTCATATACCTGTGATTTCACTTAATATTTATTACTAAGCTTGTAAGAGCCATAGGACTTTTGAATAGCATTGGTTTTCTCTGAATTATTGAATGGCTTTCCCGAAGGGGCATTGGACTAGGTGGCAAATCACAGCACAGTTGGCCTGGCTTCTAGCCCAACATTTGAATTCAGTAATTTCAGATTAAAGTGAATTTTCAGGGCAAGGGATATACAAGTTGCCAAAACCCATAGCCTGGAGCTTGGTGGTAGGGGGAAGGAGCAAGGATGGTTCCTTTGGTAACTGTGTATGTGTGCACAAGAGTCTTATACATACTCAGCTTCACCCCATCTTGCTTCTTCACCTACCCCTCCCAGAGGCACTGCCCACTGTTTGTTCTCCTCAGTATTTGGTAAAATCCCTGTGGTATTAACCCCAGAGCCAATTCACAGAAAACATTTGGGGTTTCAAAATCATTTTTCTTCTAATAATAACTTGCAAGAGGAATAAAAAAATACAATTGATAATAGTAACATTTTTTTAACTGACTCAGTACACTTGTTTTGGTTTTTATGTGGGTGTGAACGACTACATTCAAGGTTGGGTAAGCCACTTTCAGTCATTTACTCTTAATCACTGCTGGTAACTGTAGAAAATGATTTGATGATATATATTGGGATTTGTGAAAAGTTTGCATTTTTTTGAACATTGTATTTGGACTAGTGATCCTCAGGTTGATTGATAAGTATCCGCCTGCACTTAATAGATTTTCTTTTTTTCCACAGAGTTATGGGATAGCAATTTTGAAACTACTTTCTGTGTAAACTAGGATCGAACAGATGAGTAAACAGACAGCAGATAGTAGGAGCAATAGCTGAGATTTTGGAGAAGAGAGTTACAAATACAAAGAGGGCAAAAATTAGAATAAATCTTATTCTGTTAAATTGGAATTGATGGTCATTCCAATAGTAGGTCATAGAACACTCATTATTTTTAACATATATAGCTATGGATACAGTTATAGAGATGGATACAAGTACATATATGCACATATACATGAGAGTGTTTGAATATACAAATTTGTATTTTCCAGGTCTGTAGGCTGAAAGAGTCTGGAAGGAATAACAGCTTGGTGGCCACATGCATTCCTATTTTGGTCTCAAAATGCCATTTTCCCCTAAAAGGAACTAAGACCCCTTGGAGAAATAGCTGATTCTAGGGGAGAGGCAACAAACAAAAATGAACAAAAAACAATATAGACTTGGAACTTCATGCTATGTCTGAAAGTAGGAAGTGTTCAAAGATTTATGGGAGTATGCCAAAAGGACATGGGTATCAACATAAAGGAACTTCCACTAACTAAATCTGGAACACTTGGAGTATCAAAGTAGAGATAATAATAGACTATGACCAATTAAATAAAATAGGAAACCATGAGTCTATATACCTATAATTAGTTAAGGAAAAGGAAGGGTTCTCCTTCTAGGAGACTGTAACTGAGAAATGCAGAAGGAAGGATGGCATCAGAAAACCGCCATATGGCAACTATCTCAGTAACAATGAATTCAACCTAAAATAGTCACAGATGCTAAAACCAATGGGTCAAAGTTTGACGAGTAATAGATATTTCCCTAGTTTTACAAAATATGTATTAATTACAAAGGAGAAAAAAATGTATCTTCACAAACAAGAAACGTAGCAGACACCACTCTAACCAAAGGGTCAAAGTTGACATCCTGAGTAATGAGACAAACCCACATCAGGAGCCTTATGATATGATGCTCTGAGCACCCCCGCTACAGTATTCCTGCGGCAAATGCATAACCTGAAACCACTTGGTAGGAAATATTTGAGCGATCTGGAGTGAAGGACATTTTACAACACCATGGGCCTTTATTCTGTAAAGGTATCAATATTGTGAAAGACAAAGAGCAGTTGAGGAATTATTTTAAAGATTTTATTTATTTGAGAAAGAGAGAGTTCATGCGCACACGCAAGCGAGTGGGAGAAGGGTAGAGGGAGAGATTCTCCAGCGGACTCCCTGCGGAGTGCAGAGCCTTATGCAGGGCTCCATCTCAGGACTTAAGATCAGGACCTGAACCTGCAACCTCAGCCAAACCAAAGTCCCACGCTTAACCAACTGAGCCACCCAGGCAACCCTAGGCATTGTTTTAGATTACAGAAAGCCTGAGGCTTATGACAACTGAAGAAAATGTATGATCCAGGATTTTATTTGCTATAAAGACCATTAGTAGGACAAATGGAGAAATCTGCATAAATTCTTTAAATTAGACAATATATGCCATCAATGTTAATTTTCTATCAGATTTTTATACGTGCTTCTATAGGAGAATATCTGTAATTTTAGGAAATATACACAGAAGCATTTAGGTGTTAACATGTATCATGTCTGCGAGTTACTCTTAAATGGGAGAGAAGAGAGCTTGGAGGGAAGAGGGGAAGGCAGAAGGGAAAGGAAAAGAGAGAAAGAGTGGGTTAGGGAAATGGAGAGAGGGACAGGGAGAGGAGGTGGGGAGAGAGATTCATAAAGCAAATGTGGTGAAATGTTAAAATGTGGGAAATCTAAGTAAAGGCGTGTAAGGGATTTTTTTGTACTTCCCTTCCAACCTCACCTGTAAGTTCAAAATTAGGACAAAATGACAAATTAAAAAAATGTACTTTTGATTGGTTAAGTTCACTTCTAAGAATCTCTCTTCAGTATATAAGAGTACAGATAACAATTTATATACAAAGTGCAGGGCTCTTTACAGAATTAATTATAGATAATTATAGAATTATCTACAATACAAAACTAGAAACAATACATATATAAACTAATAAGAGAATGTACACATGTTTAGACATAAGCATTTAAAAATACTGTATAGTTAGTGAAATGAATTTTTTCCAAGAAATTTAATTAAGTGGAAAATGCTGTAATGATAATAATTATAAATATGAACTCAGTCATGCAAAAATATACATAAACTAAAAAGGAGGTATACTAATATGTTCATGGAGCATTTCCTTGAAGAGAAGAACTGAAGATTACTTTCTTAAAAATGTATTGATTTTCGGGGTGCCTGGGTGGCTCAGTGGTTTAAGCCACTGCCTTCGGCTCAGGTCATGATCTCAGGGTCCTGGGATTGAGTCCCGCATCGGGCTCTCTGCTCGGCAGGGAGCCTGCTTCCCTCTCACTCTCTCTGCCTGCCTCTCTGCCTACTTGTGATCTCTCTCTGTCAAATAAATAAATAAAATCTTTAAAAAAATAAAAGTATTGATTTTCATACTTATTCATAATTAACATAATTCCAATAAGAAAGAAAGACATTTATTTTCATAGCTTCTAATCTAAGATTCTGTTTGATCTGAGCAACAGTGAGGTTTTCAGTAAAAGAATATGGTGGTCATGGGGCGCCTGGGTGGTGCAGTTAAGTGTCATTGGATTCTTGGTTTCTGCTCAGGCCCTAGTCTCAGGGTCATTGCTACCAGGCTCTGTGCTTCGCAAGGAATCTGCTTGGGATTCTCTCTCCCTCTCTCTCTCTCTGCCCTTCCTACTTACATTCTCTCTCTCTCTCTCTCTCTCAAATAAATGTATAAATCTTAAAAAAAAAGAATATGGTAATCAAAAAATAGAAAACTTTTTCAACTACAAGATTACCTCAAATATGGGCACTTTAGAGACCTCAATTTATAAATTAGCATACTAATTAGAAATTTTAACTTATCAGCATATTGGTAGTTTAATTAATTTTTTGCTACTTGTATTTCAAAGTAATAGGATTACACTTACACTTCCTAAAATACACATTCCCTTGTTTCAGACAGACCTTCTCTCTACTAAATACATGTACATTATATGTCATTCTGAGATGTGAGTTCCAGGGATGGGAAGTGACTTCTGATAAACTGACAGATGCTTTCTGTAGAGGAAGGAAGACTTCACCATAGGGATGGTAGCTATGATTTCTCCCTCATTTAAAGAGCTTATAAAATGTTGGCAAGGAGAGACTTTGCTGAAGATAACATAGGAATGTTTTATTTATTTATTTATTTATTTATTTATTAAGATTTTATTTATGCATCTGACAGAGAGAGAGACCAGAAGTAGGCAGAGAGGCAGGCAGAGAGAGAGGGGGAAGCAGGCTCCCTGCTGAGCAGAGAGCCTGATGCGGGGCTCGATCCTAGGACCCTGGGATCATGACCTGAGTTGAAGGCAGAGGCTTAACCCACTGAGCCACCCAGGTGTCCCACACAGGAATATTTTAAAGAGTTGCTAGTCAGGGGTAATTTGAAATTTTAACAATGGTTGTGGTGAAGGATGTTGGGGCAATATTTCCTGGCTGGAACCTTTTCTTTGGAAGCATTATTTATTGAGGATTTCTTCTTCAGAGGGGGTTGGTTCAGGCAACTTTTTGAAATAACAGAGATTGTTTAGAATGTTCCACATTCCTCAAAGAAGATATCAGGAGAGAATTTACAGAAAGGAACACTTGTTAAGCAAAATTAAAAACGACTTGAAGTTGGGTCTCATCAAAACCATGTTGGTAAATGGAAACCAGTAATATCAACAACAATTAATGTGTATTGACCATATACTGTTTGCCTTATGGTTTGCCTGCCTCACCTTCTTTATTGCTCGTTTCTAAACTGGATAGCCCCCAAAAGTTAAAAGTAAAGATTGTCTTGCAATAACTTAGTACCATCTTCTATGCTTAGTACCCAAATAGCTCAAAGAAGATAGCCTGGGTGATTTGTTTATGGGAGATAGAAATTGAATTGAAGCAAGAAATCCCGGAAGTTGGGCATCAGGTGAGCCAGAGGATTTGGCAAAGGAAGGCATGAGGCAATGTTTCCATTAGGGATGATTGGAAAAGAAAGAGGCTGGAAAGGAAATATCCATGGGCTGCTGGATTGCCAAGAAGAACATGACTCACCAATGAGAGATTTGTTATCTGAGCCTCTAAGTCCCTTCTTGAAAAGTAATACTTCTCCTGAGGTGGATTGGACTCAGGAAGAATGAGATGTGGGAATCTGGATGGGTTCCATTTCGAGGGGGAGTGATACCAGACTACACTCTGCCGCCAGTACCTTAGAGGAAAGGTATTGCATTTCCTGTGGACTTTGTTACAGATGGACAAGCCTGATGGACAAGTGGAAGCAAAGGAGACTAACCATTTCAAACGAGAAAATCTTCCAGTGAGCCTTTCCCCATGCCTGCAATCTGTCTTTTCTTTCTTCTCCTCCTCCACATTTTTTCCCACATGTCGAAATCCTGCTTTAGTTTAAAGGTCAACCCACAAATAGAGTCTCCAGAAGAATCTTCCCTGATCTGCTCCAGAAACGAATGGCTCTCCTCTTGATGTTTTCTTTTCACTTCGCTTATTCCTTTTGTCACATCATGCCTCGTGCTGCCATGGCTTGCCTTCTACGTTAGTGATTGGTATAGACATCGGTCTTTGATATCATGAAAGCTCTTTGAGGCCAGGGACACATCTTACCCTGTTGTCCCTAGATCATCACTCAGTGCCTTGCCCAAATGAAAGATCAGTAAGTATTTGTTTCTGAAGTGGCCCATCTGTGCCATATGCTTTCACAAAGTGAAGATTATGAGCAGAGAAGAGGCATAGTGTGACAACAGGTGGGCAAGATGGAATAGATAACAGATCTAGGAACACGAGAGAGAAAAGTCAGCTAGCTACACCATTCACTTTCTTTCCTCTAAGATGTATTTGTGAGTTGATCTAAAGTCAGTAATGACACTTAAGGCCCTGAGAATCAAAGTGAGGGCCACACTGTGCCGCTGGAAGAATGCTGGATTCAGACTGAATGTCTGCCCACCTGACTTTCAGAGGGCATTTAACTGCCATGCACCTTATCCTCCTCACCTGCGAAATAGAGATGAAATACATGCCTTCCCTTTGCACAGGCTTGTTGTCAGAACTCATGAGGTCACCAGGAAAGTGATCTGGAAGCTCAGAGTTCTTTTTCCCATTATTGCATCAGCATCACTTGGGAGGTGGCTAGAAATGCAGGACCTCAGGCCCCACCCTAGACCTCCCGAATCCGAATCTGCATTTTAACAAGGTCTACAAGCAGTTTTCATGCACGTGAACCATTTCAGAAAGTACTACTCTAAGGGGCTAGAGAATATAATACACAATTGTTCATGAGGTCTGGTGTGTATGTGTTGGGGAAAATGGATGTGGACTCGGTCCTGGTGACTGAGCATTGGAAGGGGAGCCAGACTGTGAACGGAAGGGTGCTCACACCCAGCCATCCAACTGGTGAGGTAGGAAACAAGGGACCTCTTCTGTTACATATAAAATGGCAGGCGTGCTGACCCCTCCGATATGTGTTCCCTTGACCCAACTTTGCTAAGTTCTTTACCCTGTCCTTTTCTCTCATCAAAACTCATCTGCATTATGTTGTTCTTTCTCAACAATCCTTGCCACATGAGAGGTAATATAAACCAAGGAGTTAGTATTGGGTAGTATCTCAGAAATTTGCATGATGTGAAAGATCTTCCCGAGATAGCATTTTCATCCCAAGAGTTAGGTGGGTAGTAGAAGATTTAGAGTGCCAGGGAAGACCCAAAGGGCTCATTAAACAATTCCATGTTGAGGATCGGGGCTGTTAATGACCAGAACTTTGTGTATCCCAGAGTGGTAGGATGAGGGTAGGACTAGTGGATTTGCATTCATAGAGGGCAATAAGATATTGAGAAGTGGCTAGAGGAAGGTTGGAAATGATCATGATCATGAGAGTGACTATGCATTACACACCTACTGTGTGCTGGGCATTCTGCTGGACATTTGGCCTTTGCAAATATTACCCCATTTCATCCACGCTTTAACTCTATAATCCTTATTTTATAAGCATAGCAGCTGAGGTTATAGAACTTGCACAAGGTCACACAGCTAGTGTCCAGTGGAACCAAAATTGGAACTCAAATTGGATGGATGGCAGGGCTAAAGAAGTACCTCTGGATATCTAATTTTTGATGCCATAAGTGCACATATAAGAAAAATTGGAAGGACTGGTGAGGACAAAAAATTCCCCCCTCCATACTTTATTTCTGTGTGAGACAATAATATTTCATAGTGGGAGTCAAGACTTTGGATAGTAACTAGGATACTCTTTAAATTTTATCCTTGAGTTTGTACTTGCAAAATGAAACCCCAAAGTATTACCACTTTCATCAAAACTTTGTTTTATCTTTTGCTGAATTACAAACAGTTCTTGTATGAAGACATCATGAGGTTTAATTGAGTCTGACCTGGAAGAAAATACCTACATGTTTATATGAAAAGGTAAGAAGTTTTGTATTCATAAAATTCTATCTTGTAGAACAAATTGTACATTCTTTCTTTATATGTTTTAACAGAAGATTCTAAAGGACAAATAATTTTAAAGATTTTTGAGCTTACAGAGTTAAGAAAGGATAGAGCGCTAGTATATACTTTTTAATAATTTTTTGGGAAAATTACAATTTTATGTTCTTGTGTAGGTATACACACATTCTACCAGATACAGGATATGACAATTTTAATTTCAGAAGACCAAGACTTTGGAATGATATATTAATATATTCCACAATAACAACCCTTGAATTTACTCTCCTTGGTTTCTAGGAGTTCCAGTGTTAGGGGCTGAAACACACATGATGTTCTTCCCAACCATCTGGGAACACAGATGTTTAACTGCTATCTAATAGGTTCACTTAAAAAAACAAGTGGGCCAGAGCAACAGAAAACCTTTTTTTGCAAATATAATATTAGTGCATCTGTTCTAAGGACATCATGTAATTCTCTGTAGCTATATGCTACAATGAAGGCAGAGAAGATTTAAATTTATAGGGGAAGCAGGAATGTTTCAAAGAATTAGGAGTCGTGGATTTGATGTCAGCCACTGCTTCAAGCACAACCTCCACTGTCTATGGGAATTTATATAGGTCATTTAACCCCTAGTTATCCAATAAAATAGTGACAGGAATGGCATCTGTACAATGTGGAAAGGATTACTGGGAGAACTGGATGGGAGGATGCATGCTAAGCTTTAGCACAGGACCTGGCGTATTATAGTTAAGAGAAAGCTGCTTTTACTGAAAACTGACAAAGGTTACATCTGATTATTTACAACAAGGGAAGGAATTCTGACTTCAGCTATATATGCGAGCTCTGGATGGAAACTGGGTGAATTGGCATTAGAATGATTGGAAAATGCTTTAGAACTTGGCCATTCTCAGCCCCTTTCTAGTTTCTGCTCAATTACTAAGAACTGTGCTAAGAACTGTGGCTTCATACGAGGTCCTGTGAATTTCTTAAGGCTCAAAAGGCAACAGTGGGGACTTCTGAAAGAAAATGGAGTTCTGGTAGATTTATTTTTTGTATTTGTGCCAAGCCCTTTAAGATGTCCTGTAATTCCACCAAGAAGATTTTCGAAAGTTCTACCAGCTTGGAGAATCTGAAAACCAATGTCTAAAGGATGATGGGAAATTTGATAACTAGACCAATGTGCAGGGGATCATGTTCCTGAAAGATCAGCAAAATCTTGGATCAGGCTGTGGTCTATACTTCTGTTCTTCATTGAAATCTTTCTGCTTTAAAGGCCAGCCATGGTCTTCACTAGGAAGTGATAGAGTACTCTGTGGGAAAATGATAAATCACACACAAACCTTTTCATCTTTATATAATTATGGTTTAGATTTTATTGTTTATGCATAACAACATGGATGAAATTGTGTCTTCTCAGCAGCTGGTTTGAGGATTTTTTTAACTGAGGAAATGTGGCCTTTGCTGAGAAGTTACATTCAACCAGCTGTGGGGTTGGAGCAAGTGTGGGGCCGGGACAAGTTTTCATGCAGAAGAAGAAAGTGACTTTACATTTATAAGAATCAGAAGCTGGAGTCGAGGCAAGGGGCCAAGAGAGATTGAGAAGCCACGTGGGGGTGGGGGTGGGATGAGAAAGAGGGAAACCCACTGGGTACTTAGAAAAGAGCCCGAATAGGAGAGACTGTCTTGTGGGGACCTTTTTTGAGATCATCACTGTGGGCTCTGAGGTGGAAGCATCCTCTTTGTCTCACTGAAAAACTTCCACAGAATTTACATTGCTCCCCAGTGCTCACAGTTTAAGCAGATTCTTTTTTGGAGAACACAAAAAGCTACGGAGGCTGCCTCAAAGTAGACATGAGGGGAAAATGGAGCCTGTGTGGGAGGAAAGCGACATATGGTGCCCATAAGTGGCACATGCTAATTGTGGAGAAATGAGAAAATATGGGTGAGCAAAAGAAAAGAAAGGAATCGTCCAGATTTATACCATCCCGAGACAGCTATTCTTAATGTGTTGATGGCTTCTGGTCCTTGTTCTAGATTATTGTGCACAATTGTGTTGTTCTATTATACTTTTCTTAAAAGAAAGTGCGATCCATGCAGTAAATACTGCCTTCCAACCTTTTTCATGTGTCTAACAATATGCTGAGGCCATCCCTCTAACAGCAGGGTGTTTCTGGTGGAGGCATGTAGAATACTCATGTGAGAAGCACTGGTTTCCTGCCTGGTGCTCTCACCATTACTGGTCTCATCATATCCTGATGGCTAAATCCTAAACAGGTATCTGGTTATTTCCTTCAGATAAATTTTCCCTTCTCTGCTTCTTCCTCTCACCCTTTCATTCATATGTCCATCAATGAATAGTTGCTGTCTTAATCTGCTTGGGCTACTGTAGCAAAATACCAGACTGGGGGACTTAAAGTACAGATATTTATTTCCCAGTTTTGGAGACTGGCAAGTCCCAAAGAAAGGTAGTGGCAGCTTCAGTTCCCGGTGAGAGTTTTCTTCCAGACTTGCAGACAGCTGACCTCTCTCTGTGTCCTCACATGACAGAAAGAGAGAGAGAGAGAGCAAGCCAGCTCTTGTCTCTTTCCCTCTTTCTGTAAGGAAGGCCCTAAAGACCTCATCAGACCTAATTAATACCCGAAGGGCTTACCTCCCCATAATATCACATTGAGGGGTAGAGTTCCAACACATGAATTGTGGGGTAGACACAAAACATTTAGATCCTAATAACTGGTGAACCTTTCCTCAGCGATGGGCCCTGGTTGAGGTTCTGGAGATACAGATTTGTTGACCTCCTTATGGAAGACACAAGGCCATGAATCAAATTGCCAGGTGGAAAGAATAATTTAGGGAAGTCATGTAAGATTTCACTGAAGAAGTCATACTTGAGCTGGGATGCGAAGGATGAACAGGAAATAATCAGGGGAAGACAGACAGGAAGAGGATCTCAGGGAGAAAGAATAGTAGGTGTAGAGACTTGAAGACAGGAAGGAAAATGCTAGAACAAAGGACTGAATGAAGATGAGTATTATGAAAGGAGACATGGCCTAGAGGTTGCCAAGAACTGCTGGTTTAAAAGGATCTAGTATTTCCGGGCCTTATTTTAAGTAAAATTTCCCTTAAGAAATGTTATATCACATTTAATTGTATTGCATTTGAAATACTCCATTGAGTTAAATTATTCCAATGAGAAAATCTAAATAGAAAACTACCAGACTATGGATATGGTGAGGAGGAGGCTGAGTAAAACTGAATGAATCTTCGAGAACATATAAGAAATCCCACTTTAACTGTATTTGTATTTGGGACTCCTTTAACAGCCCATAACTAAAAGCTCATCTGGGTTGGGCTTAAAAGAGATACGCCCATTCCTAGTGACCAAACCAGCAGTGTAACTAGATGGGCTTAGTCATATTTGGTAGGTTCTTCCAAAGGACCATTTCGTCAGTCACTAATCCTGGGCCCAGTCTTTTCTCAGCCAGCAAAGTATGGCATCCACAGAGCAAAACAATGTGGATGAAAAGCAAGAATGCTATTGCTCAGTTGACAGAACTCCATGATATTGTTGGACAAGGCCCAGAATTAAAACACAATTTCATGAACACTTCCGTGATTTTTTGCCATGCTGACAATACCGGTGAGAGTTCTAAGTATTATTTATTGCTCTAATGTAGTATTTGGCAATCACTTTGCTTTGGCTTGGGCGGCCACTAGCCCACATTAGAACATTTGTGTGAATAGGAAAATGGCACCCCCTACAGCAGATGCTTGACTTAATGATGTTAGAGGGCATCTGTGTGAATAGGAAAAGGTAAACCTTGCCTTGCCTCATCAGTGTGTGGTCACACCAGGGAGTGCAGCATGGTCAGGGGACTGTCGGGAGGACTGGGGCTTCACTTGCCCCCCCGGAACCTGGGTGTCAGGCACAACCAACAAGAAAACACCAATGATTTTGCTTTGCCTTAATCTCATTTTGATGTAAATAATGGCTATGAGGTTTCTTGCCTCATCTTTACTTTGGTGATTTTTTAAAGAAAAAGTGAGGTGCACCGGGGTGGCTCAGTGGGTTAAGGCCTCTGCCTTCGGCACAGGTTATGATCCCAGGGTCCTGGGATCAAGCCCTGCGTCGGGCTCTCTGCTCTTCGGAGAGCCTGCTTCCTCCTCTCCCTGCCTGCCTGCCTCTCTGCCTACTTGTGATCTCTGTCTGTCAAATAAATAAATAAATAAAATCTTAAAAAAAAAAAAAGAAAAAGTGAAAAAAAAAAGCAAACAAACAAACAACAAACAAAAAGCCCCAGGCTTAAAAACCACCATTTTTCTTTTATTTGAGGTCCCAATATTTGACCCAGTACATTACCTGCCCTTATTGTCATACTGAGGACAATTGATCACATTGCATGAATAATTTCTTACTTCCACAAGAAAGTCAGCAGACTTGACCTATTTTTATTTATGATGAAGGAGACCATTAATTTTCAAGGTTGCTCTTTTCTTACAGTGCTGAGTTACACTATGCTCAAAGCATGACTTTGCTTTACAGATGCTTTTCTGGCTTTTATCTTTCCATTTATTAGTGGTCTAGAAGGACCCCTATTTATGGCTCTTTATTGATGCTTCTAGGAAACTGGTAGCAATCTAAAGGGAACATACTAATACTGTAGTAATCGGAATTGATTCTCTAACTTCCCTTTCTATTTTTTCATTGTTAGAGTATAAGAAAACAACCGATTTCTATTCATTGATTTTGTATCCTGCCACATTATTGAATTTCTGTATAAGTTCTGGTAGTTTGGGTGTGGAGTCTTTTGGGTTTTCCATAAAAAGTATCGTGTCATCTGCAAAGCACCAAGAACCACAAGATACCTGGGAATAAACCTAACCAAAGAGGTAAAGGATCTGTACTCAAGGAACTACAGGACACTCATGAAAGAAATTGAAGAAGACACAAAAAGATGGAAAAGCATTCCATGCTCATGGATCAGAAGAATAAACATTGTTAAAATATCTATACTGCCTAGAACAACCTATACTTTCAATGCCATCCTGATCAAAATTCCACCAGCATTTTTCAAAGAGCTGGAACAAACAATCCTAAAACTTGCACGGAAACAGAAAAGACCCCAAATCACTAAGGAAAAGTTGAAAAAGAAAAGCAAAACTGGGGGCATCACCTGCCTGATTTCAAGTTTTACTACAAAGCTGTGATCACCAAAACAGCATGGTGCTGGCACAAAAACAGACACATAGACTGGTGGAACAGAGTAGAAAGCCCAGATATGGTCCCTCAACTCTATGGCCAACTAATCTTTGACAAAGCAAGAAAAAATATACAGTGGAAAAATGACAGTCTCTTCAATAAATGGTGCTGGGAAAATTGGACAGCTATGTATAGAAGAATGAAACTCCACCATTCTCTTACACCATACACAAAGATAAACTCGAAATGGATAAAAGACCTCAACGTGAGGCAGGAATCTATCAAAATCCTAGAGGAGCACATAGGCAGTAACCTCTTTGACATCGGCCACAGGAACTTCTTTCAAGATATGTCTCCAAAGGCAAAGGAAATAAAAGCAAAAATGAACTTTTGGGAACTCATCAAGATCAAATGCTTCTGCACAGCAAAGGAAACAGTCAACAAAACAAAGAGGCAACCCACGGAATGGGAGAAGATATTTGCAAATGACACACAGGCAAAGGGCTGATATCCAAGATCTGTAAAGAACCCCTCAAACTCAACACACACAAAACAGTTAATCACGTCAAAAATGGGCAGAAGACATGAACAGACACTTCTCCAATGAAGACATACAAATGGCTAACAGACATGTGAAAAAATGTTCATCACTAGCCATCAGGGAGATTCAAATCAAAACCACATCGAGATACCACCTTACACCAGCTAGAATGGCCAAAATTAACAAGATAGTAAACAACAAGTGTTGGAGAGGATGTGGAAGAAGGGGAAACCTCTTACACTGTTGGTGGGAATGCAAGTTAGTGTAGCCACTTCGGAAAACAGTGTGGAGATTCCTTAAGAAATTAAAAATAGAGTTACCATATGACCCTGCAATTGCACTACTGGGTATTTACCCCAAAGATACAGATGTAGTGAACAGAAGGGCCATCTGTACCTCAATCTTCATAGCAGCAATGGTCACAGTCGCCAAACTGTAGAAAGAACCAAGATGCCCTTCAATGGATGAATGTATAAAGAAGACATGGTCCATATATACTATGGAGTATTATGCCTCCATCAGAAAGAATGAAAACCTAACTTTTGTATCAACATGCACAGGACTAGAAGAGATTATGCTGAGTGAAATAAGTCAAGCAGAGAGAGTTAATTATCATATGGTTTCACTTACTTGTGGAGCATAAGGAATAACACGGACACTGGGAGATGGAGAGGAGAAGTGAGTTGGGGGAAACTAGAGGGGGAGACAAACCATGAGAGACTGTGGACTCTGAGAAACAAACTGAGGGTTTTGGAGGGGAGGGGGATGGGGGGTTGGGTGAGCCTGGTGGTGGGTATTAAGGAGGGAACGTATTGCATGGAGCACTGGGTGTGGTGCATAAACATAAATTTTGGAACACTGAAAAAAATTAAAAAAAATAAAGGGAACATACTTAGATTTTGAAGTTGTTTTTTATTATTTATTATTATTATTTTAAAAAGATTTTATTAATTTATTTGTCAGAGAGAAAGAGATCACAAGCAGGGAGAGCAGCACATAGAGAAAGAGGGAGAAGCAGACTCCTCGCTGAGTGGGGAGCCTGACAATGGACTCGATCCCAGGACCCTGGGATCATGACCTGAACTGAAGGCAAATGCTTAACTGACTGAGCCACCCAGGCACCACTTTGAAATTGTTTTTAAAAATGATTTTAATGGCTACAGAACCAACAGGGAAAAACCCAAATGGTTTCCTAGGCAAGTTCTCCTCTCAAACCACTGTGCCCAGGGAAAATTATTAATGACAACAGGGGAAAATAGGGCAGTTCACTGAATCCATTTTCTCTTCTTCTGAATTGTCCTTCTCAAGTATACAACCTCGGTGCCCAATATTGGACCCATTTAGGCCAATCGTTAAATCAAGCTTAGCACCAAATTTACAACTTTTCAAGAACACAAAGTGAGCTGGTTCTGGACAGTTGGAAGATGTGCATATGATCATGAAAACTTCTAGACACCCACAATTTCATTAGTCTTCCCAAGGGCTTCTTTTGTGCCCTCTGATGCGACTTGAATCATTCTTTAGTAATTTAAGGGTATGTTCCTTCTCTCTTTCTAACACTGCCTTTCCACTTAGAGACATGATCTTTTTCTCTCACATCCATTTTCAAGATAAACAAAAAGAGGTTTCTCTCTCACAGTGTGCCAAGCTTTGCTGGCAGTCAAAACAAAGAGAGAAAGAAAGAAAAAGAAATACAACAATTATATAAAGGAGGAGGGGCGACACGTAGGAAGCCAAGCGCATGGGCATCGGGACGTGGTTGAGGAGTGGCGCACATGCCAGGCGAGCTCAGGGGCTTGACGCAGAATAAGAGTTCATCAATAATTTCACACCACAAATACCCGATCTATCTTGTTCTGGAAATGGTGACTGTGAGGCCACACCAACAAGATATCCTACAGCCAGGAGCTGCCTTCTGTGAATTTATTTTCCTTCTAGTTAAATGGCAAGTAAAGCAGGTTAGGTTTAGGAAATTTGGGGTTTTGTCTCAGCTCTGCCATTAACTTGTGTTTTAGTCAGCTATTGCCTTAATTACGCTGCAAAACAAACCACCCCGAATCTCAGGGACATGCAACCGTAAGCATTCATTTCTGGCTCCCTGAACTCTGGGTTGGTGGGCACAGCCCTGCTTCTGGCTGTGAGTCTGTAGGTCAGCTGGGGTGGCCCTGCTTGAGGCTGTCAGTCAAAGTGAGGCTGACTCCGGGGTCTCTCATGCTGGGGCCAAGCTGAAGGGACAGCCGCTCCTTGGGGCATAATCATCTCATACAGGAGCTCAGAAACTCCTGAAGGGCTGATGGGAACACGCCATTCCTTGCATGGCCTATGCCCGGAACTGCCACCTTTCTTCCTCCAGTGGCCAAATTAAGTCATCTGGTCAAACCTAACATCAAAGAAGGGGGTGGGGTGAGGGGAGACTACCTCTCCCTTGGAGTGGGGAGAGGAGTGACTACTGGCTGAACAAGAGAATTTGCCATAACTTGATTTCAAGTGTAGCAACTGTATCTCTTCTTAAGGTTTGTGGAATAGGGCTTCGGGCCACATAGGCAGGGAGAAATAGATCCTGCCAGAGATCAGGTGAGGTAACAATGGTTATTAACTACCTTTATAAAAGTCAAAAGTAAATATACTTAGTGATCTCCACAAAAAATCATAATTTAGGTTGAGTATATTATGTTTTAAAGATTTATTTATCTATTTCAGAAAGAGAGAGAGAGAGCATGCGTGAGGAAGGGGGAGAATCTCGAGCAGACGCCACACTGAGGGCAGAGCCCCCTGCAGGACTCGATCTCACCGCCCTGAGGTCACTACCTGAGCTGAAATCAAGAGTCAGTCACTTATCTGACTGCACCACCCAGCTGCCCCAGGTTGAGTATACTATTAAATATCAGAATGTCAATGAGAAAGTTGCCACTGGCTTTTAACCTCTTGAATGTTTCTGTTCCAGCCCACTGAAGAAGTAGCCTTGCTGAAGCAAAGGAGCAAAGCTCGCCAGGTTACCCAGTAGCAATCTCCCATGTCCACCCCAGGGTTTCTGATACCGGCCGAAATCAGGGATCAGCGAACCATGGCCCGTAGGCCAAATCTGTTTTTGTACAGACCAAATCTGTAACCTAAGGATGGTTTTCAAATTTTTCCATGCTTTCATTTTAAAAAGAAAATAATATTTTGTAATGTGACAAAATAAATAAAATACAAATTTCAGTTAAAAAAAATCATTCTTAAAACCTCATCATGTTCCTCCATGTATGTATTATCCCCGCTTTTGGACTATAGGAGCGGAGTTGAGGACTTCGGGCAGAGACTGTAGGGCCAGGAAATCTCAATATATTTACTCTATGTATACTGGCTTCTGACTGGGAGCATTTGCCAGCTCCTGAACTCAACGATTCACGGTCATTGTATATGTTTCTTAGAGGGTTTGAGGCCTAACTGTTCTGTACCATGAGACAGAGAGGGGAACACAGTATCTGATGGGTCCCTGTGCCTCCCCTGAATCAGCACCACCCTGAGAAAGGCAGGGAGCTCAAAGGCAGGGATCCCTGACTCTCCCTTAGCACTGAGGGAGAGGGCAACTCGGATCTGCCTGCTTCTGTGATGAAGAAAGAAATACTGCTTTTTTGGCTGCCTGGGCAAAATTCTGTATTTTCCTCCTTGGGTATTTCTTGACCCTGGCTGGGTTCAGTATCCAGCTACTCAGTGGCCCATGGAGCCCGCCTCCATGACGTCCTCGTCTACGTTTCCTAAGGCATCGTGAGTGATGCCAGAAACGGCTCTTGAAGTCTCCCCCTGGACACCGATTTACATTTCATGCTGGTCAATGCTGACAATTTATCTTCTATTGTTTTTCACACACATTTTTCTAAACCTCCGTAAGCTTAGATTTGGATTTAATTTTTGTTTTATAAAAACAAATGTCATGCCACAAGGGGAGATAGCCTTTGTTATAAACACACACGTGTCGGACTGTAAAACTTAATGAAATTCACAACCGAACGTTATAATAAAATGGCCTCGGGACAGAAACAGTCTGATCAGCCTCCAGTGAGTCACAGATGATCGGCTGGAATCGCACACAGGTGGCTGAGGGCACAAGGCCGCTGGCGTCTTGCCTCACAGCACACAGGGGACGTGCATTTTATGACCCAACTCTGCGTGCCCTGTCGTGCTTTATTGTTTGCATATTTCTGTTGAAACCTGCCCTGGCAATGTAGCTGCGGAGAAATTACAGTCTGCAAAACCACACTCATTAGGAGAAGTTAGCAAATATTTCATTGCCCCAGAAAGGACCAATTGATTTGCAAAGCGGCGTCCAGATGAGGTAACTCAAGTTTTGGGGGCCCTGACTGAGGTTTGCAACTTTGAAAAAGAGCACAAAGGAATGACTCCCTTTCCTCCTTCCTTGTCTTTAAATCTTTTGGGGGTAATCCTGTGGGAGAATGGAAAGTATTTTCTGTAATTTGGATGACATGCTTTATTGAGTTGGACAGAATCATTGAGAAAGTGGACATGACTTTTAGTTAATGACATAGAAATATCTGAGTGGCTTTGGGGAGTAGCAGTATGGAGAGAGCTTCCCAATCTTTCATTCCAAAATTAAATCACGAGCTCTATTACAAATGTTGGGAGGTGTTGCAACCTTGCTGAAATGATCTGGGGGCCCATTTACAGTACTTGGTTGTGTACCAATGCTGAGCAAGCTGATGGTGGTGGGGTGGGGGGAGAGGGGTGAGTGAAGTACATTCTAAGAAAGATAATGCAGACCTTATCATGAGATTGACTGGGGATTACAAGGGAAATGTATGGGACCATTAGCTGCATGAGGCTAATGATGCAGAAAAATCTATCCAGTGTGAAAATAAATGCATAAATACTATTGCATTATTTTGAGAACAAGTAAATCACCTAGGTTTTTGGAATCTTACAAATGGTGGTACCACTACCACCAGTAACCACTTCTAAGGGTATCTTCCACCCTTTTCTGGATGGCATTTAGATGACAGAATGGTTAAGAGCAGGGTCTGGAACCAGACCACCAGGGACTAAATCCTGGTCTGCCCTGTAAGAGCTCTGTGACCTTGGGAAATTTATCTAGTATCTCTGTGCCTCTGTCTCCTTCGGAGAAAGAGATACTAATAGCAACTACTCAAAAGGTTACTGTGCTGATAACAGTAAGTTCATCCATGAGAAGAATTTCATACCATGCCTTGCACATAGGGAGTGCTTCACTGATATTAGCTGTTATTAATGTAATTATTTGGTGTATATGTTTGTACATCCACTTAGGACTCTACAATCAAAAAGTTATTTAAGAAGAAAGAGGGATGAGAACTAACATTTATTGCATACCATGGGCTAGGTCTTAGCTCATGACTTCCTGTTTATTGTCTTTTGTACTTCTTCTAATGGTCTTACAGTGGTACAGATGAGAGAACACATTCTAAAAAGGTAATGAACTCAGAAAGTGCCCATCAACTATACGTAGGAAGAGCTAGTGTCAGCCACTTACTGATCTATGCCTGGTTAAAGAGCTTGAGCTTGGAGTTTAATTCCTGCCTCTGTCTCTTACTAACTGGTCTCGGACAGTTTAACCTCTTTAAACTTCATTTGCTCCCTGCAAAAAGTGAATAATGATAGAAAGCACATCACAGGCACACCATAAATATGAACACCTGGCAGTGTACAGCGCAGTACCTGGGACTTGAAAGATAGCGATCAGTGGCCACTAACCACAGAAGATGCGCATGTCTGTTGGGTCTGTATTTCCCCACCAGAACGCTTATCATGTGGTTAGCCCAACCATTGTCACTATACCAGTGTGACCTGTAGGATAGTGGTTACCCAAAGTAGAGTAATTACCGTGTGTTCTCAGTTTCTGGGACAAAGCTTTTAGCTCGCATCGGGTCTTCAATAAATACACAAAATGGTTGTTGAACAGCTAAATAAATCCATTTTTATATTTAAATTACTCATTCTAAAAAAAAAATAAATTACTCATTCTTAGGTTTTCTTTGAGGGTATGAAAAAAGGCAGCATACATACAGTGGAATATTATTCATCCTTAACAGAGAAGGAAATCCTGCCACCCAAGGCTTCAGGGACTAACCTGGAGGACCTTGTGCTAAGTGGGAAAATCAGTCACAGAAGGATAAACACTGTAACGCTTAGTTGCTTAGATGCAATATCTCAAATACAAATACTTATATGATGTATTTAAAATCATCACACTCCTAGAAGCAGACAGTGGAATGGTGGTCTCCAGGGGCCGTGGGGAGGAGGAAATGGGGTAGAACATTTCAATAAGTAGAAAGTTATAGTTATACAAAGTCACCCAGTTCTAGAGCTCTGCTGTACAACATTGTGTCTACAGTTAATAATTGTATTACACACTTAAAAATTTGTCAAGAGGGTAGATCTCATGTTAAGTGTTCTTACCACAATATCACACACACACGAAAGGCACTAGAACTGAAATTTTTGAAATAGTTCCCATTAATTTCAAGGAAACTTCACCCAAGAAAAATTTTCCAATTCTTTCCTTAATTTGGCTTGAAAAACTGACATTTATGGGTGATCCTAATAAGTCTTGTTGCTCTTTGCAGAAAGAGGGATGGTGATAGAAACAAGAAGTCACGGCCTGCCTGGCACTTCAAGACTGCTTAGTGACACGGCACCATCACTACCACAGTGCTACCACCATTAGCTCATTCTCTTTGCAGCAAATGATACCAAGACCTTTCCACCAACATCCTCTTTAACCCTCCCATCAACTCTTCAAACAAGAATTCTCATTTCTCTTTTCTCAGTGAAAAAGAACTGATGTTCAGAGAGTTCAAGTGACTTGCCCAGGGTCACACAGCAGGAATGTGTCAAGAGCATAGGCGGGGATGTCACTCTGTCTGACTCCAGAACCATTGCACCCTTGCTGTCTCTCTCTAGGCTCCCAATTCTGCGGCAATTTATCGAGTACCTACCATTAAGTAAGTAGGTATGTTTAAAGATGTTAGAACAGTGTCAGGCATAGAATAAGTGCAGTGTGTTTGATAAATCAGTAAATACGTAAGTTCTGGGCTCGATTGGAATAGAGCAAGGAGCAAAGCACATCACGATCCCTGCTCTTGGGGACGATGATGGGGGAGATCAGTGATAAACAATGAGCATAATAAGCACGCAGGTGAGTAATGGCAGAAGGTCAGAAATGCTATGGGAGAACTCAAGCCCCCCTGGGAGATCCAGCAGGAATGTTCCTAGGGCTGGCTGGTTGCAGTATTCAGTGTGGTGGTCAGGGCAGGACTCAAGGAGAAGGTTCGTGAGAGAAGGTCCCTGTCTGAGGGAAGGTACTCCAACAGGGAACAGCTAGAGCAAGTGACTGCGGGTAACTGAGGAACTGGAAGGAGGCCAGGGGGTCTGGGCTGGAAGAAGCCAGGCTGAAGTGGCAGGACATGGAGTCAGGAGGAGGAGGGGGTGAGGGGCGGTAGACACTCTGTAGGAGAGTCCAGTCCGGGCTGCTTGGCTTAGCATCCCACCATCTGACCCCTACTGGCTGGTCTATTATTTGCAGTTCTTGCTTGGGGACATTTAGAAGGTCTCAATAGCCACTTCCACAGTTTGACACCTGCGGGGGAGGGGCAGAGAGGGTTGGATAGAAGGCACAGGTGCCGGCTGGTCAGCAGGGTCTGCTCAACCCAGGAACATGAGATCCGACAAAGGGCAAAGGTGATGTGGGTGACTGCAAACCTACAGCATCTGTCTGCCCCGCACAGATAAAGGGGCAAACGATATGAAAAAAAAAAAAAAAAATGAATACGCAACAGAAGGAAAGGCTCTCTGGGAAGAATAAAAGGCTGAGCAACACCAAGATTTGTAAATAGGGGTGTGTGTGTGTGTGTGTGTGTGTGTGTGTGTGTGTGTGTATTTAATTCAAATGAATCACTGTAGTAACTGCCTGCCATGAGCAAGTCACGACAGAGAATATAAGACAACTTTGTGACATGGGACAAAGTTTCAGGCATCTCAAATCACTAGAAAAGCCATCGACATTTGGAGTCAAGAGCAAAGATGGGCAAACTTTTTCTGTGAAGGGCCAGAGAGTAAGTTGGGCTCTGTGGGCCCTCTATGGCCTCTGTTGTAACTACTTAACTCAGCTGTTGTAGCAGGAAAGCAGTGGTAGAGGATTCACAAGTAGGTGAGGCTGTGTTCCAATAAAACTTTATTTATAAAAACTGCGGTAGTCCTGATTTGGCACATGGGCAGCACTTTGCTGTGCCCTGAGCTAGGGACTTACATTACTGTTAGTTCTGCTCAAGTGCCTCCTTTCTGAGGGTCCCCACCTGCTGCCAGGACCATGTTAAGTGCTCCTCCTACTAAGCCTAACGTAATTCTTACAGCACAAATATTATGATCTCTAGTTTGCAGATGAAGAAAGAGAGGTTTTGCTCAGAGAGGGTCAGTAAATTAACTAGGGTCACACAGCAATGAAGGTGCAGAACTGAAAAGCCAGTCGTGGGACACGACTCCTCATGGCGCATCCTCTCTGTCAGAACACACAGAACCTCACAGAAAAGCCAAGCAGATAGTAATTGGATGTTTAGCCCTTTGTACCAGGCATGAAAAACCAAAGAGAATGAAGCTGAGATTTTAGTCACCGTGTATTGTAACAGTTACAATGTCCATTTTACTTCAGGGAAAGGAGAAAAAAAAAAAAAAAAGATATGTGTCTACTTTGCCTTCTTTGGCATGTGTGTGAACTTCCCTCCAGAGATTTCAAAGCTGCTTGGCTCTGAGGTTCTGCATTTCTCTTGGAAACAATCTGTGCCTTTACGAATGCCAGAGGGGGCTTCTGGGCTGCAGAGGGATGGATCAAGGAACTCTGCCCTTGTCCTGAGCGACAGACGGGCAGACTTGAGAAGGAAGGAGGGTAGGGAGTGAAGTACAAAATTACTCCTTGAGCCCTGTGAACACTTCAAACGTGTACAGAAATAAGGCCACTGCCACGTCCTTCTCCCCGTGCTCTGAGAACATCAGCCTTCTTTCTGTCCACAGATTACATGCCAAACTCTGTCCTGAATCATGGCCTCCGCTTGGAGTGCTCATGTGCCTGGCGTCTCCTGAGACTCAGGTCTTGGACTTAGTCCTTTCATCTTCAGAGGAACTTTCCAGAGCTCCTAGTCTCCATGTGCCAGCCTCAGGACTTTATCACAGTAGCCTCTACGTGTTCTTGTCTATTCATTCGTGTGCTTTAAATTCTCTGTTGATGAGATCATACACTCCATGGAAACAGAGATCTTGCCTATTTTGTTCATCACTGCCCCCAGTGCCCAAGCCAGTGTCTAGCACAGAGAGGGCATCTAGAGAATGTTTGTTGAATGAAAACGTGATCAACAACAGTCACGAAGCAGCTATATTGAGTGTTTATTAACAGGCCAGCGCTGTCCTGAGCCTTCACATGCATTTTCTCACGAATCTTCTCAGCAACTCAAATTCCTCAAGGAATGCTGATTTGTCCCCATTTTATAGAGGGTAGAGTGGAGACCAGGAAAAGCGAGCCCTGCAGGCACACTGCTCCACAGCCGGCATGTGGCAGGGCTACGATTTTCACTCAAGCCCATCTGACTGCGAAGCCGCCATTTGCAAGAGATGGGGAAACTGGAAGATGTAACCACGCCTACTCATGACCCTAAGGGATAATGACAATGTTCTCACTAAGGGGCAAAGAGCCAGGACAAGAAAGGTAACAGAACCACACCAGCCTCAGCTTCTCAGAGGACCTACACAACAGTGGAGCCATTGTCATCTGTGCCCAATTCAAAGAAATGTTCAAGAAGGAAGAGCAGGCTGACCGCCCGCACGTTTCCGTGGGAGTCCATGGGAGAGCACCAGGGCATAGCTTGTTCTGGAACCCCGGCGAGGCGGTGCTGCTGTCATTTGGTCTGGCCACATTCTCAAGGTGAGTTATTAAAGAAACAACTTTCAGGGGGGAACTGGAAATCTCGCTGGGGAGCCCTACTCTCCACCCAACCTGGCGTGTCTAAATTCTGCTTTGGGTGTGACAGTCGTCGCCTCTGCCTGGTTGGGGGCTGGATTAAGAAGTGACACTTAATAAAGGCGTCTCCAATTCCACCACTTCCATTTGGGCTTTTGGCACATTTGCTTCGAGTTTCCAGCTTTGATGTGGGGCCTCGTTCAGACGGCTCTGGGGCTGGGGAGGGAGAGCTGCTGCGAGCAGGAGGTAGGAGGGAGGCTTGGTGTTTGAACTGGCACAGTGATTGATTAACCCTTTCTGCAACTTCTCCGGTGAAAAATAGACGGCTCGGTGAAGTGGGCTCCAGATGGCCACAGGATGTAGGCTACATTTCCTGAGATGCTGATTTGGGGGGTTGTACGCCCTGTAACAGATTGAGTTTGACATGTGGCCATACTAACATGCGAACCCCGGGAAGACTGGTTTCCTGGAGGGCCTTGGAGGAGTTTGGAAGTGGAGATTTCCTTCTCTCAGCAAATTTCAATCTCAGGGTAGCTCTGGTTCCCGCACGGCAAAATTTCAATCTCAGGGTAGCTCTGGTTCCCGCACGGCATGCAGAGCAATCCAAAGAGAAGGGACAAAAATAAACTCTCAAATAAAGCACGCGTACAACTTATTTTGGTCTTGGTTCTTTGTTTTGCATTTTGTGGACTCTGCTGTCAACTCCCAAGCCTTGAATACAACTGGGTTGAAAAGAAAGAAGGAAAAAAAAAAAAAAAAGGAAGGAAGGAAAGGAACCGAAGGAAGGAAGGAAAGAAGGAAGAAAACTGCCATACTAAATTTAGCTACCAGGCCTTCTAAAGAAGTTTGTGAAACACAACACTGTTGCTGTAACACTCAGTGAATAGAGCAGTATTTTCATTTTGGGAACATCATTTAATATTTTAAGGCAAGAGACACTTGCTCGTTTTCCCCCATTTATTGCATTATTCCAAACACACTTACTCTGGGGTAAAGTCAAAGGAAACCAGCTCTAGTCTCTTGCTTAAGTGAAAAAGAAGGGAGTGTTTACAAGCATGTTTTTAATCAGACGTGTTTTATTTTATTTATTGTTTTTGCCATTTACCAGACATGTTGCTAGTTCTTTCGAGGAAGAGAAAGTACCACACGAAATGTGATTGTGTTCTCTCTGCTGCTTTACCCACAGGTCCAGGCTTTACAGTTACCAGTTCTGAGAGTGGGGAGACTTGGTTATCTGCTATCGTGACACCCGTTTGGAACCGTGGAACTCTGGGACCGATCGCAGCCACCAGGCCAAGCTCCTCACCCATCCCTTGAAACCAAACCAAAAAAGCAGAACAAATATGCCTCCCTCCACTTCTTAAACATGTTTGTAGTGGGAAACTGAATGCAAATGAACAGAATGGCTCAGTATGGATGTGGACATATGTTTAAAAAAAAAAAAAAAAGCCTGTAAGACAAGGCATTGGTTGTTCACAGTAACTCAAGCTGTGTTATTTGACCAGAGCACATTCAGCCTCAGCTATCAGCTACGTGAATTTTCGCCAGCGCATCATTTCTTCTGATTGGTGCCAGAGAGAAATTGTTATGTCTATTAGGCTGGGGCAAGCTTGCTTCCACGCTGTTAGAATGGGGCTCAGCATTATGTGGATTTAGGCTGCTGTTCCCCCATGTCTCACCCATGGCAGACATCACTAATCGATGATGGCACTCTTTCCCACTGAGTCCACGAGGCCTCAGAAACCTGTCACAGTGAGGCACTGTGCAGTCAGTCAGTCAGTGTTGGAACTGTCATCACATGAAAATCTACTGGGGCTACCTGCAGGTGACACAACAGTGTCTTGCATTTGTGACAGCCTTCCATCATCCCCAAATATTCCTCCTATTTGTGCCGTCATGTAATTCCCTCCCTTGAGTACGGGCTCAACCTAGCACTTCACTCTAACGAATAGAATATGGCAAAAGGGATGACAGGATGTCATGACCTCCTTTTGTCATGACCAAAGACTGTAACTTTCATCTTGCTGGCACTCTGCTCTTTCCCTCTCACTCTGAGGAAACCAGCTGCCATTGTGTGAGTAGCATCATGGAGGGGCTCAAAGGACAAGGAACTAGAGGAGGCCTCCCTGTGAGCCAATAGCTCAGAGGGAACTAAGACCCGCAGTCCAAAAGACAGTAAGTGACTGAATTTTGCAGAAAACTATGTGAGTCACCTGGAAAGTAGACATCTCCCTGGCAGAGCTTTGACTTGACTGGAGGTTTTGGCAGACACCTTCAACACCATCAGAGGACTCAGATTTCTCACTTATGGCAATTATGAGATGAAAAATGCAGTTGCTCTCAGGCTGTTCAGTCCTGGGTTGATTTGTTACACAGCAAGAGACAGCTAATACAGCAAGATTTTAGCAGACTCCATGCAAGGAAGGAGGCAGGGATCGAGGGGACTTGTTCAAATAAGGAAACTGAGACTCTGAAAGGAAATTCAAATTTTTCTGGGATGGAAAATACTTAAAAACACATCACCCCTCAATGTTGAGCTTCTTGGCTTTGGGATGATTCTGTCACTCTTATCAAACATTTCCTGCTTGTTTAGGCCAAGTATGTCCTCCCCCATGGGATCTTGGAGATACACAGAAGCAAACCCTCCTCTCCATCCTTAGGTATTTCAGGGTTAGGACAGAGGTGCTAGAAGATAAGAATGTGAGGAGAAATCAGTGTACTGGACACACACTGTTTTCATCTGCTCAGCAACCCCACTTTGTTACTTTAGCTTCAGCAAGCTGACTTTTCCTGATGAAACCACCCCAAACTCTCCTAGGCCATTCGATCTGGGTGGCACTGACCCCATCTAAGGTAAGCTCTGATGCTGAGGTTGCTAACTTGGTAGAAAAGAAGCTTAGGGATACTGGTGACCATCTTTAGCCCTACTTAGGAAACATCAGTCCGAATCGCACCAGACAGAGGAAAGCAAAGGCAACAGAAGAAAAAAAGTGCACCCCTGACAAAACCCTTCCAGCACCTTTCTCCAACTACTCTTGAACTGCAACTTTCACTTCTACTAACCAATAAATCCCCACCCCCTTTTCTCTTCCTTAACCTTATGACTATTTGAACTGGGTTTCTGTAACTGGCAACTGAAATAATTCGGAATAATGCCATATGAAAGATGTGAAAACGTAGACATTTTAAAGAGCTAGTCCTGTAGAGGTGGCTTTGAGATGGGCCTGGACCAGCAGAAAGACAGAGTCATATGCAGGTTTCTAGGTTGCTGTGTCCTTTGGATACAACTAAAGTATTTTTTTAAAAGGCATGACTCCTAATATGAGTTCTAGAATGAACTCATTCTAGGTGAACTACCTAGACTCACAGAGAAAATGAGCCAGGATATTAATAATGTTTATTCATTCATCAGTTTTTTATTAAATATTGGCTATATATCAGTAACTAGTGGGGCTCTGGGGACACAGTGACAAAGTGTCTGTGCTTGTGGAGTATGTGTATATGAGTGTTGAGTCAGTTTGGGAAGGTAGATGATAAATAAATCTATCAGTGTATGATGAGGCTGGTAATGACAAGTATCAGGAAAGACCAAGAAAGTAAGGGCTAGATAAGGATGATGGGGCTAAGGAGTGTGGGTGATACTGTAGATACGGTGACCAGAAAAGGCCTTATGGTAGCATGAACATGTGAGCAGATCCATGAATGAAATGTGGGATGATCCGTGCAGATATTTGGGGGAAGGTATTTTAGGCAGAGGGAAGGGTAAGTACAGAGGCTTGGGATACAGAGGTTGGGATAGAATATTTGGTATGCTTGGGGACAGCTGAAGGGCTGACATATCAGGGAGATGTGTGAAAGGAGGAAGGGGAAATAAGATGAGGTTGGGAGAGCCTGATCACATAGGACCTGCAGGCCATCACGAGGATGTCAGGTTTACACTGAAAGCAATGGGCAACAAGAGGAGCACCATGCTCTGAATTACTCAGCTCTCTCTGGCTTGCTCTATTGAGAAAGGACTGCCAGGCAACAGAGGTGGAACAGAAGACCAATAAAGAAACTATTGCAACAGTCTTGGCAAGAACTGATGGTGATTAATACTGGGGTTGGATTCTAAATATATTTTGAAGGTGGAACCCATAAGATTTGCTGCACCTAAGAACTGTGTTATGTAGGAAGAATAAAGGGAAAGGTACAGATGCTTTAAGTAAGACAGAGAAGACTGGAAGAGAAGAGTTTGGCTTGGATCTGCTCAGTGTATGGTACCTGTTGGACGCTGGAGTGATGGATTAGGTGATGAGTGGATGTGTAAGTCCAGAGTGCAAAGGGAAGCCTGGGGTGGAGATATGCATTTGGGAGACACAGAGGACAGAGGTGTTTAAAAGTGAGACTGGATGAAACCACCTAAGGAGTAAATATAGAAAGAGGACAGGAGAGATTCAATGGGCTCCTAAGATACTCACTTGAGGTCAGAAGAAGGGGAAGTTGCTGGAAAAACAAAAGAGTGAGAAAGTCTAAACCACCGGGCAGTGTAATCAACTACAAAGCAAAAGCACTAATCTTTGTGCTTCTGTTTTACCTACTGTCACTTCCCTTTCACTTAGTATAGTACTTTCTCATTAAATAGCAGGAAGGTCAGCACACAGAATCACTATAGCAGTTTTCTTACTCAGAGATAAATTTTTAATCAAGGCATAGGACACTGGCCTTAAAGAAGATACAGAGTTTCTATTGCAGTGAATTGTGAATGCAGCTTGAAGGGCTGGTGCTGGAAAAACTGAGGCAGGTTTCAAGGAATCATGTGAGGAGTCGAAGCCACAAAGTTAGGGAAACCTGAAATCAGGAGACCCTCAGAGCTGGGTCAAGGAAACAATGGGCGAGAAGCACATTAGATAAGGGTCTTGCAGTTCCAAGACCCTGAAATAGAAGGTGGAAAGTCCAAATCCAAAGAAACCAACAAATACTTAGATCATGACCAGTTAAACAAATATGATGATCAAGTAACATCAAATAATTCATTAAATTACCTCTGGTATTTATGGGGTTTCATCTTGCCTTATTCACGTGACTTTCTTGTCTTTCATTTGGAGAGGGAAACTACTAAAGCAGAACAAGTCTGAGGGTTTATAGGTGGAGGTACTTGGAAGTCCTTGGATAGAGGGAAAACTGACAGGAGAGAAAAGTAGCCATTGACACTGACAGGTAATTAACCAAGCAGGGTGTTGCTGTTGTCATTCATAGCACTCTGCTACATCCAGGATTCACTCACTGATGCCTGGACGCCTGCAAGCACATATAAGGCAGCGTCTGTTCTTAACCTTTTCTGTGCCTTCTTTTGGTGCTTAGCAGCTTGTTGCTGTGCAACAACCATGGGTTTTGAGTCAGCTAATTTAAACATTTTTTTTATTGGTTCAGACACCTTTTATTCTGCATTTTGGAGCCTCCTTTTCCTTCACAAAACTGGCAAATATAAAAGATTGGCTTCATCACTCATTCACCTAGAATGACAATTTCCTCACCCACGAACAATGTAAATAACACCACCACCAACAATAACAACTAACATGGCAAAGTGCCTTCCATGAGTCAGGCGCTGAGCTAATGCCTCATTTTATATTCATTGTCTCCCTGTTTTACAGATGGAGAAACTGAGACATAGTAGACTTAAGTGATATGCCTAGGTTCCTACAGCTAGTGAGTCTGAAACCTTCAATTAAACCTAGATCTTAGGCTGGCATCCTGGCAGTGTCAGAGGCATGTGGGGTGGGACATCGGTAAGGGCTGGGTGAAGTGGGGCTTGAAGGAGAGACTGCTTGACTATGGGACGGAAGTAGGTACTGAGCAAAACTGATGGCAGTGCTCGTTTGGACACATCTCATGAATTGTCTTCCATCTTCAGGTAGAATATCCGCCTAGCAAAATAAATGGCCTGATGACTTAACTGGGTCGGGGGAATTAGGGTATGGTGTTCTTTCTGGTCTCAGGGTCTATAGCTTCAGTCCCCTAGAGAAGGAAGGTGGTAAACACCCATTTACTGAACACAGGTTAAGCTAAGTGGCTACTGAGCAACATACTTCCCACGTGTGATTTTTAGTATCTTCTGAGAACAATTCAGTAGGGTAGGTATTTGACCCCCTCTGTTACAGATGAAGAAACTTAGACTCAGCGGAGGAAACAGGTTTGTGCGGTGTGAAAAGGGATGACGCCAGTTTGTTCCAGACTGTGCCTGATTCCAAACCTTGTGCTCTTTCTCATATTCCTAGGGAAAATGTATTCTTCTTCCTGTCTCTAAAACCAGTGCAAAACCAGATGTGCGTTTTCTTGCCACTTTATCTCTTCTGTAATAGTTTCCCTTTTCCTCCCCAATCCTCCAAAAAAGTTCTGGGGAACAGACGAGGAGTGCAGGCCAATATTTCTTTCCTTCTCTCCTGTTTCCTCTCCTCTCTGAGTCTCTTAAGCACATTTGAAACTTGTCCTTATTCCCTTCCCCCAAAGTGAAAGTTGCTGTCTTTTGGTTAACTCAGAACTGCAGGGATAAATTCTTGGGAAAGTCATGTGCTTTTTATTATTATGTTGTTTATTCATGCACTTGAAACACATTTATATTGTTAGGCTATTCATGGAATAAAACATTTGGATGAAAAAACAAACCAGCAAATTTGGAAGTCATCTTGAGGAAACAAAGAGAAGTCTCCTAGAGAGGAGCACATTTAACTCTTCTTGTCTCATTTCCTAATTCAGGAGGCCTGTTCACCACTGCCACGGGTTGAAGGGACTCCCTGTTTCTCCCTGTGAACGTCATCATGGAGGAGACTTTGAGTCTCCTGTCAGCATTGCAAAGGAAACCAGGGGCTCAGAAATTACTGGAAACACATGCCAAGCAAACAACATCAGTATCTATAACAGCACCTCCAACTTCCCATCTCACAGTCCTCGTGGGGAGTATATGTTTCTGTGGAAGGTGGGAGTGGGGATCCAGTACCTATAAAGTACCACGATCAAGCACTCACTCTATAACCTTGCTACTCAAAGTGTGGTTCTGGGACTGGTAGCATTGGACTATTTGGGAACTTGCCAGAAATCCATCATCTCAGATCCCACCATAATCCTAGTCAATCTGCATTTTCTAAGATTCCTGGGGAAACTCTCCTGCATATTAAAGTTTGAGAAACACTGCTCTGTTAGGCATCTACTTAGACATTTCTCACCTTTAGGGAACAGGAATTCATGTCAGTGTTACTTATATGAGAAAGCAAAAACTTAGGGCCAAATCCTCACTAGTTAGGGTCAGGGCCATCTTTGAACTCTGTTTTGTCTGACTTCAAAGCTTGTCTATTTTCTGTTCTCTCGTATTACCTTCATTTTGTCCTAAAGTTTAGGTTGCAAGGTGCTGCTTTCATTTCAATGAGAGGAAACATGAGACCTGAATTTCCACAAGGGGAGACTCAGTGAAGCAAGAATTGGAGGCCCCAGTAATGGTAGACCAGGGGAACCAACAGGCAAGTCAAATGAAGATAGGCTCTCGGAGGTGAGCGTGACAAGGGTGTGACCTCCATGATACGGACTGCTCTCTGTGGGTACTTGGGCCACAGTAGTGTGTCCTGGAAATATGTCTATGCATGCTGGAGGCGCACAGCCTTGTCTGAGCTTTTCCTTCCTCCCCTGCCTTTGAATAAGTCCTAGGAAACTTAGAATTATTTTCCCCTTTCTAAGTTCTCTAACCTAAAGAATATAAACAGTGACTTTGAGGGTTTAATTCAGCCCACAGATGGGCACTATTTGGCCTACATGATGTTGGCCCAGATAATGTTTGAAAATTCTTCTAAAAATTAAAGTACCAGCCAACACATTTAAAAACTTTTCATTAAAGTTTAACCTACACAGAAAAGCACATATGCAAGTGCCCAGGTCCATGAATTTTCTTAAAGACCACACCTATGTCATTAGCACCAAGATCAAGAAACAGAACATTAAATTAATAAAATAAAAAAAAAGAAATAGAACATTACCAGCACCCCCAAGTTCTACTTATACTTTTTACATAAGGGAACCCAATAGCCTGACTTCTAATTGTACTGATTAATTCACTTGTCAATATTCAAAAATTAGAAGGTTTAACATAAAAATCTGAGACTTCTGGCTTCTCTTGAAAAACTGAAGCACCCAGCTCCCATTTTCACAGAGAGACCAGCAATAAGCTGAAGATGAGGAGGGCCTGCTATCTTTTTTATTTTTTTAAGATTTTATTTATTTATTTATTTGACAGAGAGAGAAAGATCACAAGTAGGCAGAGAGGCAGACGGAGAGAGAGAGGGAGGAAGCAGACTCCCTGCTGAGCAGAGCGCCCGATGCAGGGCTCGATCCCAGGACCCTGAGATCATGACCTGAGCCGAAGGCAGAGGCTTAACTCACTGAGCCACCCAGGCACCCTAGGACTGCTGTCTTTAATAGTGCATGCCCTCTTCCATCACTTCTTACTAGTCAACACTTAGAGCTAGTGGCAGTGGTCTTTAATCAATACACTTGCAGTCAAAAGTAGAATTAAGAATGAAAACAGAATTATGTAAAATCATTTCTTATATTCTCTTGCTTCCCTCATTTACATTATACACTGGAATCCTATAAGCACTTGAATTTGAGATCCCTGCTCTAAGCCTGTGGATTCCCCATATAATTGTAAACCTCAGAGGACAGCTCAAATGCTTCTTAAGAATGGTAGTTATGACAATTGTTTTTTTTAAAGAAGTTATTTATTAAAAATTTTTTTAAAAAATTATTTATTTAAGAGAGAGTGAGCAGGAGACGCAGGAGGGTCAGAGGGAGAAGCAGATTCCCTGCTGAGCAGGGAGCCTGACATGGGACTGGGTCCTGGGACTCTGGGATCGTGACCTGAGCCAAAGGCAACAACTTAACCATCTGAGCTACCCAGGTGCCCCTGAAGTTATGACAATCCTTTGTTATCTTCCCAATTTGGCTTTCAAGGTGCTAAGTAAGTGGTTAAATATTCTTGTTAAACGATAGGGAAAGGGAAGCAGCAAAGGGAAGAAGATGCAGTTTCTTAACAAATTTTTTTTTCTTTTTTTCTTTTTGGCCTAGTTAGGTATTGTTGTAGGGGGTTTGGCATGGTACAACCAAACACAGGAAAGAAGCTGAGCACATAGCCTGGGCTAGGTTTGCAGGAATGGCCACATCCAGACCTGAGTTCTGAGGGCTGCTCTCCCACTGTGCGGAAGTAGACGTCTCCTCCTGCAAAATTTCCACCCAGTTTGTAAGTTAGAGAAAAAAGGTTCTCACAGAATAGGTGCTGCTCTGGATAAGGGCAAGAGAAGGGAAAGTAAAGGAGGACTAGGGGAGGAGCCCTCCATATAAGGAAAGAATATAAACGCCAATAACAATTGTATCATTTCCAAACTGGAAGGGTGGGCTCTGAGGACACAGAGCCAGGGTGATCATGCAACCCCTTTCTCAAGGCCTTCCCTCTCTCCTCTGTTGAGGAGAATCCATTCACAGCTTAAGAAAAGCATACCGACTCCAGCGAAAGAGAGTGCTATATCCCTTGCCAGATAATACAGGTATGAAATGAACCTGTGAGGTAATAATAGGTTGAAAAGTAAGTTTAAGAAGAATTTTGATGAATGATTCTAGGCTAATAATGGAAAGTTACAGGCCAATGATGTCACCCTTGAAGTTGACAGTGATGAGACTTTCCCTCCCTAAAAGTTCCCAGGTACTGAGAGCTTAAATTTGAGGCTGGATACCTTCATCAAATGGTAATGGAAAAACCGGATATCTATATGCAAAATAAGGAAATTGGACCTTTATCTTATATGATAGACAAAAACCAATTAAAAAGGGATTAAAGATTCAAGCATAAGAATTGAAATTGTGCAACTACTAGAAGAAAACATAGGGGAAAAGCTTCATGGCATTGACCTTGGCAATGGTTTTTCAGATTTGACACCAAAAGCAAAGACAACAAAAGAAAAAACAGACAACTGGGAATAGATCAACTAAAAAGCCTGATGGAAACAATTAACAAAGTGAAAAAGCAACCTACAGACTGGAGAAAATATTTGCAAACAATATATATGATAAGGAATTCATACCCAAAATATACAAGAAACTCAACTCATTACCAAAAAACAAATAAGCTACTTAAAACCTGGGCAAAGGAATTGAACAGACATTTCTATAAAGAAGACATACAGAAGACAACCAAAAGGAAATATGCTCAATGTCACTAAGTGTTAGGGAAATGCAAAGCAAAGCCACAATGAGATATCACCTTATACCAGCTGGGAAGGTTAGTTTAAAATACACACACACACACACACACACACACACACACACACACACACGATAACAAGTGAGCATACCGAGTAACTGACTTTTGTACACTGTTGGTAGGATTGTAAACTTGGGTAGCCAGTATGGAAAACAGTATGGAGGTTCCTAAAAATATTGAAAATAGAACTACCATATGATCTAGTCACCCCCCCTCAGGATATTTACCCCAAAGAATTGAAATTGGCATGTTTTTTTTGAAAATTTTATTTATTTATTAGATAGATAGAGAGAGAGAGATCACAAGTAGGCAGAGAGGCAGTCAGAGAGAGAGGGGGAAGCAGGCTCCCTGTTGAGCAGAGAACCCGATGTGGGGCTCAATCCCAGGACCCGGGGATCATGACCTGAGCTGAAGGCAGAGGTTTAACCCACTGAGCCACCCAGGCACCCCTGAAATTGGCATCCTGAAGAGATATTTATACTCCCGAACTCACTGCAGCATAATTCACAAAAGCCAGAATATGGAAACAACCTAAATGTCCACTGGTGGGTAAATGGATAAAGAAAATGGGATACATACACAGGTATATTATTTAGGCTTCAGAAAGGATCTCCTTCCATATGCAATAGCATGGTTGAAATTTGAGGACCTTATGCTAAGTGAAATAAGCAAATCAGAGGAAAAATACTGCAGGATGCCATTTAAAAAAAAAAGATTTCTATTTATTTATTTCAGAGAGCAAGAAAGAGTGCTGGGGAAGAACAGATGGAGAGGGAGAACCTGACCACTCCCCCTGCCCCCAACTAAGCAGGGAGCCCAATGTAGGGCTCGAAGGAGGGCTTGATCCTAAGACCCCAAGACCATGACCTGACAGAAGGCAGATGCCTAACCAGTTGAGCTACCCAGGTGCCCCTGCATGATGCCATTTATACGAGAAATACAAAGTACTTGAGTGTAGAGAACAGAATGGAGCTTTCCAAGGGTCCCGGGGTGGGGGGGAATGGAGAGTAGTTATTCAACTGTTTTAAAGTTTCAATTATGGGGGGTGCCTGGGTGGCTTAGTGGGTTAAAGCCTCTGCCTTCAGCTCAGGGTCCTGGGATCGAGCCCCACATCTGTCTCTCTGCTCAGCAGGGAGCCTGCTTCCCCCTCTCTCTCTGCCTGCCTCTCTGCCTACTTGTGATTTCTGTCTGTCAAATAAATAAATAAAATCTTAAAAAAAAAAGTTTTAATTATGTAAGATGACTAAGTTCTAGAGATCTGCACCATGCCTGTTAACACTGCTGTATTGTACACTTTAAGACCAGTGAAGAAGGTAGATCTCATGTTAAGTGATCTTGGCACAATTTAAAAAAATAATGGGAGCTGGATACATCATTTGTTCTTAAGGAAACTGAAAATAAATCCCTTGATGAGAAGAGAGCAACAATTCCTTTCGGCTCCGCACAATGCTAATCAGTCTCTGTGTGACATCATCATGACAGAAACCACAGCTCACAGTATTTCAAAACAGACACTATGAGATCAACATTATGAGATTTCAGATATTATGGATGAAGAAATTGAGAAAAGTCACGTGTCCAAGTCGCCCAACTACTGTTCTACAGCTTGGTGCCTAATGCCAAAACCCTGTGCTTTAAAAAAAAAAACCCACTTATTGCCTCCTCATCATGAAAACAAGGTTTTAGAGGTGCTCTCTGGTGCTAGCTCCCCTCCCCCAAGTGTCTAATTGGGCCGATGGAGAGATAGGGATTGAGAGTCAGGTGGGTGAGCATTTATCCTGCTCCGGGTTCTCCTTTGTCAAATGCCATCACATGAAAAGTATGAGGTGTTGTCACAGGAATAATGGGCCACCCAGAGGGAGAAGGAAAGCTGTCTTGCTTCTAGGAGCCCAGGATAGGCTCTTCTGGATTTCCCTGGAAACTCTTTAGCAGGAAGTGTCTTTGGCACATTTTCTATTCCAGAAAGATTGCTGCTAAAATTATCTCCGTTAGGAATGTGACAGAGTTCTGGCCCCTGAGAATTTGGTATGGAAATAAACAGCAGAACTGATTATCTCTATTCAAACTTAAATAAAACCTTATGAAGAGCTCGGCCAACCCCTCCCCCACCAGCCCCACCTCATCTCTGTGATTTTTGGAACGTCCATTACAACGGGCCTTTCTCTTTTCCTCTTCTGTCTCCTCCTTCCCCAGATCATGGCCCTTCTCTCCCAGCTCTGTGCTGCAGATCAGCATAAAGCCCCAAGTCTTTCCCAAATGTCTAGTGGCTAGTGAAGCCCCAAACGTATTTCCAGCAAACCTCCTCCTTCTGAAATTCTAAAAGGGTGTACAAATTTAGAAATGTAATCAGGGTGATTAGGATTCGTCTCTGCTTTGCTCATGCAACTATGTTGCAAGAGCCATTTGATGTCGAGCAGAGTTTTTAGTCTTCTCCCCACGCCCACCCCAAGTCTTTTATCTTAAAACCAGGAAGTCGCATTTTTGCCAGCCAACGATGAACTGTAACCACAGAAAGTTGGTTCAAAGCTCAGGACTCATGAGAGGGCTGAGTATGTTTTAACCTTGGCGACAGGCATTCCACAGTCACTCAGGGGGAAGGCATGTCCGCGGGCGCTGGTGGGGGCAGCGGTGTTACTGGCGACATGGTTGGTGGGTTGTTCTCACAGTGTGAGGAATATGTGAGCAAAGCAGCCTCGTTCTGGGGGTGCTGTACAGGACTGGAAGAGGAGTTACTTTCATTTTCCACTCGGATGCAGTGGTGGAAAGAATCCGTCAGGAACCTCTCCTCCTTTCTTTGCTGCCTCTCCCTGAGCTCAGCTGTAGAAACAAGGGCGGTAGTTCTTTCTCTTACACTGGGGAGAGAAACCTAAGCCATCTGAAGTGTTCACTGTAAACACTTGAAATTGAGTGGGGAAGGCTCCCTCCTTGGTGTCATCCCCTCCTACATCACTTCCTTTGCCCCTCAGTCTTTATCTTTCCGTAACACAGAACAGCTTGAATTCCCAAGGCATACTTGTGGCTTTTTTTGTCCTCCTTAGAGCCTTTGTACATGATCTGCCTCTTCCGGGACCTTTCCTCCGACCCTCAAGTCTTCCTGAAAGCACTCCGATACTCCTCCAACATCTCCTGGAGCATCACCTTTTATGCAAAGACTTACATGAAAAGGATATCTATCATGGTCTCCATCCCTCTCTCTCTCCATCTTCTTTGACATCATTGGAAAGAGGTCTCTGCTCCACAGTTTCACTTCCCCTGTTTTGTGTATTGATGTCTGATCGTGCTGTTCAAAAGGATTATCAACCTCTATGAGTCTGCTTAGCCTTCCAGACCGCTGTTGTCCGATAGAACTTTCTGCGACAATGGAAACGTTCTGCACCTTCAATATCCAGTATGGTGACTACTAGTCACATGAAATGTGGCTGGTGCCCTTGAGGAACTGAATTTTTAATTTTACTTAATTTTAATTAAATGTAAATAGCTGCACATGGTTAGTGGATACTGTATTGGACAGCACACTGTAGACCGTGATCTTCTTGATGATAAAAACAATGTATTACTTATCCCCTGTGTCTGGCACATAGTAAGGGTTCAGTCACCGTTTGCTGAACTCAATTATTGTGTATACTTATGACAATAATCCTGCCAAGCAGTTATTACTAACTCTAGTAGTTTCATCTTTATACACAACAAAACGAAACAAAACAACAGCAAAATGTGGTTCAGTGAAGTTAAGGGATGTAGCCAGGATCGGAACCACAATGTTTAAAATAAACCCCCATTCTTTCTGATCCACGAGCAGGGCTTTGGTACTTGGTGAGTAAATTTGTATGTAAGTGGTTGTATATACAAGATAGGAGGAGGCAACATTTTATAGAATAGTTAATTGTCTCCATACAATTAGACATGCAAAGACTTGCTTCTAGAAAAGGCAACGGAAAGAAAGAAAAAAAAAAGCAAGTTGGCTTATCCTTAATGTATCTTAGTACCGTGCACACATTTAAAGGATAGATTGGCTAAATAGATTTCTTTTAAAAGAGGAGCATATCATAAAAAAAGGTTACAACAGCCAACAAATTGGGCAGCTGGTGAGCAATTTGTGATTGTTAACTTTCGAATGTTGATAGCCTTGGAGTTTGACAGTTGAAGAGCAAAATGGTGGGGGTAATGCTGCCATCTACTGGTGATCATCGCAGTTAGCTGCTATTTCAAGATGTGAATAAACATTCTAGATGCTGTAGGATCCCAGTTATCTATTTTTTTTTAATTTATTACTTAGCCTTATACCTAAAAACAGCCTCAGAATTATTCTAAACTTGAAGAAAAAAACACCATCCTTCACATTTCTTTTTCGTTTTTGTTTGCAAATAAATACAGCCCCTTGGGGTTTTCGGTTCTTCCTCATTTAGCTGAATTGCCTGCTGGTACAAGCCAGTAATAGTTTCAGTTGGCTTTTCTCTGATTCACGTTCTCGCTCCTGATGAATGACTGTATCAGGCTGCATTCTGATGGGACTACTATCATCACAGACCAAAGTCAGGTCTTACAGAATTTCTTCTTCCCTGCCACAAGTCTGTTTCTAGATCAGCGTTGAGGGCTATACCTGAAGATAGGCAGTTAGGGCAAACTTTGGGATATGGTGATAGATCCGAGTCAGGTACTGGTAAGCAAAAATAAATAAATAAATAAATAAATAAATAAATAAATAAATAAATAAATCTTGACGAAAATTCCGGTTATAACCAATGCGGAGAAATTAACCCATACTCTTTGCCAGAAACCAGAACGCATGCTGCTCATTTTCATCAGCCATAAATGCCCAAAAGGCAATATGGAAACGGAATTTTGATGTTCTATGAATTGGATTCTCTGCAGAGGGATCTAGACTCTATCTGATGATTTTATAGTAAGAATCACACTGTCCCTGCATGTTGAGGCAGTTGGAAGTAAGGGAAGCGATATGAGCCTGGAGAAGTAGATGAAGAAGGGAAAAGAAGCACATACACTAACTTCGCTTCACAGATTATACACATAAATATGAATTTCAATGGACTTGTAGTGACTGATGGTAGGAAGACCACCCTCTGATCGCTGTCCTCCAGGACTTAGCTGTTTCCACTGGCTCATTGCTTAACCTTTGAGCTTCTAACCAGTCTTTGCTCTAAACAGCAACTTGGATATACCCTACCAGAGAAGAATTGCCTTGACACGGGTTCATTAATTCATTGACTTATTCATTCAACAAATATTGAGCCCATACTATTTGGTGCATTAATAGGGACACAAAACAGAATGAGAAATGGTCCCTATCTTCAAAGGACCCACTGTTTTATCTTACAATATCTTGCATATATTGTATGCTATGTACTATGTTACACATTTTGTAACTATTCTATTAGTAATTCATTTGTTCAACAATGTCTACTCAGGGTCTACTCTGTGTTGGGCATTTTGCTGAGGGCAAAGACGAAATGATACACAAGGTGGATATGGTTCCTGGCCTCACAGATACCTGCTGCCTTTGGTGGAAGTCAGAAACGTAAACAAAGAAACATGGTGTGTTTAACTTCTGCAATTCGTTTTGGCCTCTTAGCATTCGACTTGCTTTCTGTATGGAGAAATGCCTTATCGTTCTGGAAGGAGCAAAGACTCCATGTAACTCTAAAAACGAAAAACGCTGGGTATTTTTTTCCCCAGCAGCACTTGCGGCTACGTTACGGGCATGCGACACAAGTTTTGCCAATCAGATAACACCTTGCTAGATTTTGAGTCAGTTCTGCCTCAAGGAGGAGACACGGCACATTATTTCTCTGATGGTGGCAGTGATGGGGTTAGCATTGTCCGCATCAAAATCCCTCAGAAGCAGAGTTTTAGCTACTTTTATTTTATTTTTTTTTCTGCTTTCTTTTCTCCAAATTCACTAGCTTTTCCAGTGATGCTGGAGCCTCTCATTCGTCTTTTAATAAATCCTTTTGGTTTTGGTCAGTGTGAATCACCATCTGTTGTGTGGAAGCAGGTACTCTGACCAAAGCCACCGTGACGTGGAGAGGACAGCATCGTCAATGGTATCATTAAGGCATAGCGATCACCACCCCACGAAAGCAAATGACCACACTTGTCTCTTAAGGACCAGTAGGAATTATCTGGGGTCAAGGGGTTGGAGGAAGGGCCCAGAAAAATGATAACAGGCAGAGGAAACAGCACATTTGAAAGCCTCAGGCAATCCTCTGAGGTAGGAACTCTTAGGCCTGTATTTTACATTTGAGGAAAGTGAGGCTAGCGAGCCGCAAATCTGGAGCTGATTGTTCAGAGTTCAACCACTATGCCTCTCTTCCAGCTGAAGCTTGGAAAAATACTTATTCCAGTGCTTTCCAGTACTATCTTTTTAAGAACTTTTACAAAATGATTTATTTATTTATTTGAGGTGGTGGATGGGAGGGGTGGGGGGGGTCAGAGGGAGAGAGGGAATCCCCAGCAGATTCCCCACTGAGCACAGAGTGGGGAGGTGGGGCTTGATCTCACAACCCTGACATCAGGACCTGAGCTGAAATCAAGAGTTGGTCACTTAACCAACTGAGCCACCCAGCGGCCCCTAGCACTTTTATTTTGAAGTGTCTGCATACAGAAAAGTGTCCAAGCCATAAACATAGAGCTTAGTAAGTTATAATACAGTAATCATTGAACTCCCACTCATCAAGGACTTAGAGCACTGGATAGCCCAGAAGACTCCCCTCCGGCCCTTTCCAATCAATATTCTTCCTTCCTCCCCAGAGGTAACTGCCACCCAGAGCTAACTAACACCATAGTGCTCATACCTGGTTCAACTTTGTATAAATGGAATAATGTCATACACATTCTCTTGTCTGGCCTCCTTAACTCAATATTAGGATCCTAAAACTCATGGATGTCGTTTGTAGCCTGTTCATTTGCATTGCTGGATAGTTTCAACTGCATAGATCTATTTATCTTTTATAGCTAATGGACATTTGATTATTCTCAGGTCATATTATGGCAATTACAAATCATATTGCTAAAGATACTCTCATTCATGTTTCTTCTTGTGTGAATAAATTTGTTGAAAATATACCCAAGAGTCAAATTGCAGGTCGTAGAGTGTGTTATATATTGAACTTTAATGGATAATGCCAACAGTTTTCCAAAATTGTTAAGGCGATTTAAGTTTCTACCTGCAGTTTATGAAAGTTCCAGTTCCTCCATGCTCTGCAATGTGTGGTATGGTTAGTCTTTTTAACTTAGCCATTCTAGTGGGTGTAGTGCTATCCCACTGTGATTTTAATTTGCATTTCCCTGAAGACTAAGGAGGTTGAGTAACTTTTCATGTTTATTGGCCAGATCCCCAGTGCTATTTATCAGATGGCCACTTCCTGGCATATATTTTAGGGTAGAGCTCCTTAAGGATGAATGCATATGATTTCCAAAGATATTGCAGACTTTTTTTTCTGATTCCCCAAAGCCATGGTTTTCATTAACTCTCTTAAGATAGACACCTTCTAGATTTGTGGGGCTCTGTTCTTTCTCAGGAAGTGACTCCCTTGGGGCTAACTTTCTATATGTAGAGTTGGTTTGATAAATGTAGAAATTCAAGGACCGACTGAGGAAAAAGCCATGGAGGCCCTTGCCTGGGTCACTAATGGTCTCTCAGATGTCGTTTGGCAAACACTGGCCTCGACAATATTTGTATTTTCCCACACGTTCACTGGGTAGAAGTCTCCATGGACACGTTACTATGAATTTACGATGTTCTTTGAGGGGTTTGGGTTAGTTCGGTAATAAAAATTTTGGCATATGGAGACATACGTCTGGTTCCCACACATTTGAGGCTAGAGAGAGCACAGCTACATTTTCTTAAGGTCAGCTTACTGATGTCTCCAAAGATAAAAGGCACCTTCTGATTGAAGCCTTGCTCTGAAAATATTTTTGGCAAAGGTTTTCTAAGTTCCATTCTCCTGGGATGATCAAATTGAGTTCTGTTTTGTCTGCTGTTTTGACAAACTCACTTTGGCAGGGAAAAGGGTTTTTTGCAGGCCCCTCTGCTTTGATTTCAAGATTTTATAATTAGAGGCAAGAAGACGACAATTGTAATCAATGAAAACCATTCACTCAGAAGACAGAGTTGGGTCCAAATATACAACAGAAACCAATAACAGAAATTACAGCTTTGCTCTTGGGTGTTGCCAAAGGTTCCTTCCATTTAGAGGTTTTTAGTCAGGGTAAGTCCATAATCTCTACTATTTTTAGCTTAAAACCTTAATCTATTGATAAGATTCTAGCCTATTGTACCAATGTTGTGATGTACACAATCTTGCAAAGATATGGACATTAACTATCCACAACCCCTTGAACAAAGGCCCTTTCCATTAGTCAGGATTTTGTTTGTAAGCAACAGGCCCTGACCATAGTTATCCTAAAAAAGGAGGGGAACTTATCTAAGGAATACCAGAGGTTGACAGACTTGGCAGGAAGCTAGGGCCTAGACTTAGAACATAGACCGGTTCTAGAAAGCTGCAGAGAGCTGAGTATCAAAGATCAAAGCAAGGGTCACACAAAAGGAAGGTCATCTCATCAGGTGCTGGGCCCACTGAAGTCTCTCTGTTGGAAAGTGCATCTCAAGTAGAGACACACGAAAGATAGGTTTTGGAGTTTGATCCATCTCATTGCAGCACCTGTGTGAATAAACTCTCTTTGATGTCTACTGTCCAAAAGCTAGAACTGTCCTGATTCCTATCTTTCCCTGTGCATCATTGTTCATCTCTTCCACAGATGTGGTGAATTATCCATATTCTTCCAATCAAGGATTTCAATGACTATTCGCCAGAGTTTTCTCTTACTTGGCAATCAAAAACCTTAACAGAGACACCGATGACGGTGGATGTGGTTCCAGCTTGCATTTTGCTATAAGAAGGATGAGGGAGGAGATAGCTTTCTACTTCTTGTAAGCCAGAAGGCTCATGGGGTCTGGAGAGGGACCCTGCAACTGGCCTTCTTTATATCTGCATCATGTGAATCACTCCTTGCTTCACACAGGAAGGCCCTGCAGACCAGAGTGCTTTGGGCTTGGGGGGGGTGCTCTCAAAAGAGATCTATTGAATTAGGCAATAAATGAAATTATTGGTTTTGAAACCGGCATCTCAGCGGTCCTAGGAATTCTCTAGAAGTGTTCAAGTGGCCAGTGGGACATCGTGACCAAGGGGTTGCCTCTGCCATCACTTTTATTTGGAGTCCTTCTGTTATTTTCATTTTACATACAGGGATTGCACTTAAGATTTGTTCTTTAATAAGTCCTCCACATTTCGAAAGCATTGCACTGAATTGTCCTTGTCCATTAACACTTCATTCTAATTCATGTCTTAATTTTTTAAGAAAACAAAGTGACATTTACTGGGTTCCTACTGAGTTGCAGGCACTGGGCCACTTTCTTACCTATGTGATCCCATCCCTTTCCTTATACTCATGAAAGTCAGCTCACCTGTTGGCCGATCATTCATTCATCACATTGATCAAGAGTCTCTTGTCTTAGAGTTTTGTCATTTTATTAGCTTCTCAAGGGACTAGAGGTAGATTGGGCTCATCCTCCTTAGTATTTATTCTTTAGAAGAATTAATCCTTAAGTTTTGCTCTTATATTCATTGTTTCTTTCCAGCTGCTTGCTTTTCTTTGTTATTCCTTTTTGAGGTGAACACAGCTCATTGGCCTTTCATTTTTCTTTTCTTTGATACATGTTTTTAAGGTGGTACATCTTCCTCCAAGTAGAGCTTTGACTCCATTATAGATATGGAGATTTGGGCCAGTTATTTCTAAGTAATTTTCTTTTGCTCTCTTCTTTTGCTAATTGCTAACAGAAGAATGTTTTATCATTTCTAAATGTGTGTATTTGGGGATGTGACTGTCCTGAGTTGTTTTTTTTTTTTTTTATCCTGTTTTCTTAAGTTCAAATTTTATTGTATTCTTGTCTGAGAATACAGTCTGTGTGATCTATATTTGATCCTTTGATATCTTTATGACTTAGGTTCTGCAATACTTGTGGTCTCACATATGTTGAATTTTTAAAAATCTATGTTGCACATATTTTCCAAGAAAAACAAAAGTAATATTGTTGGGTGGAGTGCTAAACAGGCATCAAACTTGTTAATTCTGTTCATAGCATTTATATCTTTATTAATTTTCAGCTCTTGATAGAATGCTTTCTAAGGCAGATGTGTTAGATCTCCCTTATTGATTGTGGACTGGATTATTTTTCTTTCTCCTTCTATTAACTTTTGACTTACATTCTGAGATTCTTCTAGGCATGTGTAGGCTCAGAATAGTTCCATCTTCCTTTTTTGCCATTACATAACATCCTTGTTTATTTATTCTTTTATTCTTATCCATATAATGCGATATTCATATTTTCTATAAAAGCTGTTTTGGATTAATATTGGTTTTCTATGTCTTTGTGTATTGCTTTAGTTTCAAATGTTCTGTTCTACATGTTCCTCTTGTAAGCTATGAGTTTTATTTTAATCTACATGTAAGACCTTGTGCAAGGAAACTGGCAAATTATACTCACCTTTTTAAATGTGATTACTAATATATTTGGATTTATTGTTACGGCATTTGAGCTTTCTCTCTGCCATGATTTTTGTTTTTTTCTTTCCTAGCTTCTATCACACTGGTTGAGAGTAAATAGGTTTATAGCAGAGATGGGATTTCTTATCTATGTTTCTGGAACTGGAAGTCCCCTAACTTGAGTGAGTGCCAGACCAGATGGCAGGGGCAGGCACAAGTTCTTCTCTAGTGGCTCTTGTCCTTCCCCACACAACACTTTCAATCTGCCACCGAAGGATTATTTTGTTCATTCATTCATTCATTCATTCATTCAGCTAACATTGACTGTGGGCCTGCTATGTACAAGGTTTGTGTATTAGGAGCTAGATGACATGTTGAATAAAACACATGTGGTTTCTACAATCTACTAGAGGAGCCACTCAGTGTAGTTACACGGACATAAGTATAAATTTTATTGTGAGGCGAAAGGAAATCATTTGTGTGCAGTGAGAGAAAACAATGGAATGGGGTTTAGTCCATCCCAGTGGCTAGGCTTTTCAAGAAGGACACACGTAAGTGAAAGAATACGTAGAGTGGGAGATGCAGCGAGGTCTCAAAATTATTCCCAGTATGTGTTCCTCCCTTCTTCCTTAGCAGTATAATCCCAAAGTGTGGATGGGCAGAGATACCACTCAGAATAAACCTGAGAGCCTTCCTTGTAGTTAGGTGTATCGATGTGAGGAAGATTCTGGTCAAAGACGTGCAAAGGGAAGTGATGTGTGCGACTTCCGGGAAGTACCTTTAAGGGGAAGGTCATCACCTTTTCCTTTCTCTCTTTTGAGGTGGCTAGAATGAAATGAGGACAGCTGGAACCAGGGGAGATCTCTTGAATCGTGATGTGAACTTGAGAACGGAGGCTAGGAATGGTGAAGCAGTAAGAAAAATAGTAGGAGTATGAGTACTTGGTGATCCTGTTTCAGCCCCATTTTACCTACGAAGATTTTTCGGTAAAAAAGAAATACATTTCTACATTTTCAACCTTTGCTATTTTGGTTTTTGGTAAACTCTCCCCTGAAAGCATATTTCAGGCCCAGGGAACAGAAATCTTTAGAGTAGTGGCTCTCAGACTTGAGCACTCAAAAAAAAAAAAAAAAAATCACATGGAGAACTTGTTAGAACATAAATGTCTGGATTACACCCCCCAAAATCCCGATTTGGTAAGTCAGCAGTAGAACCTGAGAATTTGCATTTCCTATAACCTCCCAGATGAGGCAGAAGACCCTTGTCCCACACACTGTTCTATGGCCCTGAGTCAGAAAAGAGTCCAACACGTTAAGGAATTGAATCCAGGCTAGTTTTAGAGAATATTGGAAGCTGTGTAATAAGGTTGGAAAGGTAGGCAGAGGGCCAGATCACTCAGAGCTTTATAGTCCAGAAAAAAGAATGATTTTCTTCTAAGTGTGGGAGGAAACCACTGAAGAATATTGAGTAGGAAAGTGACCACATCTAAGGTTGCAGGATCATCATATCCTACCTGGAGCATGGATGGCAAAGGACTAGGATGTTATATTAGTCGTCAAGGCCAGAAACACTAGTGGCTTTCCTCAAGGTTGTATCAGTAGAGACACAGTCAAGATATTTTGGAAGTAAGGGTAACAAATACTTTGCTGAAAGATTCGGTGTGTGGAATAGACAAGGAGGAAGAATCGAGAAAGTAGAAGGATTCCCAGGTTTTCATCTTGAGCAAGTGGGTGGAACCTGCATAAGATACGTTAAACAGGTTCCTATGCACCTGACCACAAGCCGGAATTTTCAGGGGTAGTAGTTACCACTCCCATGTGCGGCACTTTGGGGAGAGGCCAACCTTTTGGATGTTTCTTCCACTCGGAGCTATTCACTGCAATTGCCCAATAAGCCTCTGGGTGGGTTGGCCCGACCCACTCGACATCTCTTCTTGAGCACTTGTGCCTTAGATGTGGTTTGGAATTATTTTGTCTGTTTTCCAGAGATGATCTCCAGAGTTTCGTTTTTGTGTGTTTGTGTATGTTTGTGTTCCCTTTGGCAGGATGCACTGCGACTCTTCAATCACAGGGCACAAAGAGTTCTCAGAATTCTGTAGTTCTGGAGGTATCTGGATGTCTTGGCCAATGTGTCCAAATGGTCTGTTTTCTAGCACATTTCCACTGTAATTCACGTCATTACAGGATGACTCTCACAACAAGAGTCATTATATTTTCTCTGGTCTTACTTCCAGTAACTTCTTGTTGCTCGCAGAACAATTGTTCTAAATGTTCCACGAGGCCCTGTATGATCTGACTCCTACCTACTCCTCCTGATTCGTCTTAGCTACTTTTCCCCCAATTTCTTTCCACTGTATCTATACTAAACTTTTCTCAGTTTATACATTCAACCTGCTTTCTCCTGCCTCAGGGCCCTTGTACAAGCTATTTGCTATTTGTAGAAAACCTTCCCCTGTTGGTAACCTACCCAATTCTCAATCATTCAGCTCAAACCTGAGTAAATGGCACTGACTTGTCTGTGGGCTCTCCCATACTTTTCCCTACCGCCCTAGATTGGATAGACCTCTTTATTAAGTGCTGAGACTACCTGAACAGTTATTTTGCTAATTTACCCTCATTCAGTTCATTTTCTGGAGACACTGGTCTTAATTAATACTTGGCCTCTATCATTGACTATAAATGCTGTGAGGGCAGGGACTCCATCAGTCTGCCTTGCCTTTGTATATATCCCCAGTGCCTGGCCTGCAGCGGGTTCTCACTAAATATTTGTTGGTTCACTGATTGATTTCAACAACTGAAATACATTTACTCTTTAACTCTAGAAAGAACCATCACAGACTTCTAGCAGCTCAGATTATTTTCAACCCTGAGATCATACTTTTATTCATATTCTAATGCATCTGGTGATCAATGTTATACAGCTTCCCACATTTTCACCTTGCTGATTTTTCTTTTCAAATTTTTCAAAAATTTTTTTTGCAGGCACATTATTTCCCTCTTTTGTTCCTCTACCATTTTCAACACAGGGTTTTTGTTTTGTTTTGTTTTTTTTTAAATCCAAAATTCCATCCCCTTATTCCTGTTTCTTTTTCCCTTTACCAGGAGTACTTTTTGGACTTTATTTTGCATATTACTCTACAGTCAAACATTGTCAATTCTTAAATACTCTCCTCCCACTTCAAAAGAACAAGTAGGAACATTCTCTACAAGATACCCACCCATTCTGGTGGGGGTTTTTTTTTTGTTTTTTGTTTTTTTCCCTTCCAGCTCCCTAGATTAAACTTAACTGCCTCTATCTGCAGATTGTAAAATTTCTCTAGTTGGGAGGTTTTCTGCTCTGTGTACTTTTATGACATTTGTAAGCATTAACGATATGCTGCAGCATTTTGTAGAGTACTATAACAGAGAATTACATATTAGAGAAAAATTAAGACCATCAAGTCTGTCATCAGGCCTTAGGAGAACTGCTGAATATTTCAAATGTGTTTGGGATTTCTATAAAATTTGGCTGGGCATTTATATGGGGTTCTAAATATTTTTTCTCTCTCTCATCTTAATGATTACGCCAATTCATGAGCTCTGGTTTTCCATTTTGCAGGAGAAATCAGCAAAAAGAATTTTATAGATCGGGTCAGAACTGGTAAAGCCAAAATTAGACTTTTTGCTTTCTCAGTTTAAAAAGTGAAGAGAAAAGAGGCATGTGGGTGGTTCAATCTGTTAAGTGTCTGCCTTTGGCTCCGTCGTGATCCCAGAGTTCTGGGATCAAGCCCTGCGTAGGGATCCCTACTCAGCAGGGAGTCTGCTTCTCCCTTTTCCTCTGTCCCTCTCCCACCCCCCCTAGTTGTTCTCTCTCTCTCTCTCATTCAAATAAATAAATAAAATCTTAAGAAAAATGCGAAGAGAAAAACCTTTAACAGCCCAATCTTCCCAAATGGTTAAGATGATTAAATTATAATTATCAACTAATACCTCAAACAGAAAACAAAGAAAAAACTAAGAGATGTTAATTTGCTAAAAGGCTAGAAACTGAAAACGCCTCTGACCCTTTTGGTTTATTTATCCAGGGCACACAATATTCCTGAAGAAGAGAAATTATCTCCATGTGGAAGGTAAACAAACAAACAAACAAATTCAGTAAGTTACGAAAATTGCCCTAGGTCTTCTGGTTAGAGCACTATATGAGATATAAATCTATGTAGATTATAGATTGTTTCTATAGAAACATATAGAATGTTTCATCATGTGTGCTCTTACTAAGACATGAATAATTCAGATTAGATGTTTGACTTCATGGAGCTTATATTCTGGTGGGGGATGGTGAAGTAAACCAATGATACTTTGAGAATATGACCTGAGAGATCTAGGTGGTGGAAAAAACATCAAATGGGACAAAGCAAAGCAGGGAAAGCTATTGTAGGTAGTGGGACTGAGGGGAGACTACTTTATATTCATTTAAAAATTATTTTCAGATTTCTTTGTTATGGAAAAATTCAAACATACCAAGTAGAGAGAATAGGAAAACAACCGCCATGTAACCTTAGCCTCTTTCAACAGTGCCAACCCATGGTCAGTCCCAGTTCCTCTCTGTCTCCACCAATTCTGCCTCATTATTTCACTTACAAATATTTCACAATGTATTTCCAAAATAAATAACCATTTTTTTTTCTTTTTATACAAACCACACCACCATCGTCATATCTGAAGAGAACTTCTTATTTATGAAGTGATTTTAGAATTTACATTGGAAGGAAAGTCTATTGGAGCAGGTACAGTTTGACAGGATCAGAGTGAAAAAAGGAGCCAGCCTTGAGAAGATATGGGGATGGTACGAAACTTTAGTTTTTTGGGTTTTGTTTTTTACACAAATTCAAAAGTTTACCAGCTACAGGGAAAAAGGGATTGATGGCTCAAAATCAATTCCTGTTGTTTCTTGTCAAACATGACGCTCACAGAACATCTTCTGTGAAGGAACGGAAGATCTATGTTCTGGGGACAAGGTACGCGGGTTGACGGATGTCAATGAAAGACTGTATTTGCCGCAAATGTGCAACATAAATATAGAAGCCCCATGAACAGAAGATTCAGAACCAGTGCTGGAACAGAACCAACTCTGAGTCAACCTTCTGCGCAGAAAACTAAATCTGAATGACCAACAAAATCTTTCAGCTGCTTCCTTGTTCCAAAGCTGGCCAGACTAGAGATCGAGCTGGCTGGCTTTTTCCTTATTTCTTTTGAAGATCTCCTTAACCACACCTTTCTAGAACCAAGAGACAAAAAATACTCTCTGAAAACCGTTGAATTACCTGTTACCGCTTTGAGAAACACCTTTGTGCTTCCTTGTTCTTTCTCTGGATGAAGATCAGCCCAACAAAGAAGCAGTATTAATGTTCCTTTGCTGGCAGTTCCGTCCAACCTCCCAGGGGAAGGCATTTTGCCAAGCCCTCTTCTGCCCATTTGAAATTCAAATCCCTGAATAAGCCTCAGTGCCACCTTTGTCCAGAAGCCTCAAAAGCCCCAGTCCAGGTCAGATCTGCCTTGAAATTATAAAGGGATATATTACTGTGTAGGAAGATAAACTGTGTTGAAATAACATCCCGGGTGGTTGTGAAATAAATTCAGGAAAACCAGGACATTCACTGTGAAGCTGAGACTCTATCCTCAAATCACCTCCCAGGCAAGAAATGGGCAGACAAGCCACACGTTGGGGGCGGACACTCTCGCACTAATGACTTCAGTGGCTGTTTGACTTAGAAATAACGTAGCTCCCCAACTTCTGGCAGCCTCTGAGCTCTTGTTCCAGGCATCTCCAGAGATGGGATTAAAGCTTGAGCTTAAGAAAATTTTGGCTTGGGGCTCCTGGGTGGCTCAGTGGGTTAAGCCTCTGCCTTCAGCTCGGATCATGGTCTCACCGTCCTGGGATCGAGCCCCGCATCGGGCTCGCTTCTCAGCAGGAAGCCTGCTTCCCCACCCCTCTCTCTGCCTGTCTCCCTGCCTACTTGTGATCTCTGTCTGTCAAAGAAATAAATGAAATCTTTAAAATCTTTTAAAAAGTTTTTGCTGAAGTTGGGAGAACCTTGTGTTCATTTTCTAGCACAGGGACTTTGTTGCTGTGTGGCCTTGGCCATGCTGTACTTTATTTTCCATATCCACAAAATGGGACCGTTCAGGTTGGATTATACACTTGTTTTGAGGACAAAATAAGCATGCAAAGATGCTTTGAGAAGTAAAAGGCCTGACGGAATGTAAGCTTTAAAGATCAGAGATGCGCTGAGAAGCCATGCAGGTGTACTTTCTGACTGCTGAGGGATCTGTTTGGCCCATCTGATTTATAGGAATTGACCAGGAACCAACTCTGCACTGAGCAGGTTTTCTCTGGTCCCAAGATGTATGTGGGTGTGAGGGGCAGTGGGGGAGACAAGAAACACACAAAATGATCAAACAGCAATATGTTGCACCATGAATCCCTGAGCAAGGTTAAACACTCCAAGCCTGAGTTTCCTTATTAATTAATTAAATGGAGACAGTAATAAGACCTATCTCATACAATGCATGTAAAGATTAAAAGAGAGAATAAGCAAAGCATTTAGCATAGTGTCTGACACAGAAATCCTCATAATTCTATTTTTAAAAAGACTGTAAAATTTTTCTTCTACAATAAGGCTGTAAAACTCTGATTCTCACCCCGCCTCCCCCGCCGTCAGCTTTAAAAAGAGTGGCTTATTTTTTCTGTCAGTAATAGGAGCTGTGAAGGTTGTTGAATAGGAGGTGCTGACCGAGAATAACTGAGCAGAAGTCTCGGGGGTGGGGGGCATGGAATGCGATAGAGTCTTAGGTAGGCCTATTCTGATGTTGTTTTAATGATTCCCAAGCCAGAGGCATGGAAAATGTGATTGAGAAGGATGACACATGACGGAGTCAGGTCTCAGAGGAAAGAAGGGCCAGGACCGAGAATGGAGGACTTGGGGGCATACATGTAACACGCTGTCTGTCCCTCTCCTTTCTGTTATCGAGGGTGGTTGGCAACGCCCAGTCATGGCGGCCTTTCTCACCGCGCAGGCGCAGCAGAGGTGACTGCCTCTGGCTCACACTTGGCACGTGTCATGTGCTCTCTTTAGAGATGGAGGAGTTGCTCTCAGAAAGGAAGAGCATGACTTTTCCAGAAGCAGGAGCTAAGGAAGAGACAGAGGTGAACATGGGGAGCGATCTTAAGATGCAAGCAGCAAAATCATTTCACCTGCCTGTTCCATGTGGGAATCTGGCTTATGATCTGAGCTCACAGGGAAGCAATGGGGCGCGGCAGCAGGGGGTGAGGAAAAGAGGAAAGGAGCGATGGTTTAGAACAGCCTGAAGAATAACAATGACACAAATGCTTCCAGCAACTGTTATGACTAGGCACTGCATCGGGTGCTTTGCGTGTCTTTTCTCCTTTAATCTTTCCAGTGATTTGATGAAATTAGTCATGTTTTTACCTCCATGGGGTAGATAAGGAAACTGAGATGAAGTAGCCAAAATTGTTTAGCTAGTCAGTGGCAAAAGTCAGGTCTGAAGCGAGGCTGTAGGATCCTGGAGCCCAAGCACGGAGCTCAACTGGGGATTTTGAATATATTAAGGAAACAAGAAGTGGCTAAAAGCCGATGAAGGAGAAAATGCAATGGATTTTGCACTTATGCCCATGGCTTCATATTTATTTATTCAGTCTCAAAAATATGTTTTATGGTAAACAAAACTAAGGAAGAGTGAAACCGCTTCTTTGACATGAACTATGATGAAAAGCTTTACAACTGGTTGTGTTTGATAAGGAAGAACACTTCTGGTGTGCCTCAAGGAGAACTGATTATAAATCCTACGATGAAAATCTGTCTTTTCAACGATATCCTCCTTCAAGTTACCTGTTGACGGTTGATAAACGGTAATGGAGAGTACAATAGAGTCCATTTGTGTGCATGTCTGTTGAAACCTGTCTGTGTTATGCTGTCTAGTCAACCTGGTAAAAACAGCTGGACATTACACGAAGAATTTTCTAACCACAAAGCAGCTAAGTGATTACTTAGAGTGGTTGGGTTGTCATACCATATTCCTTTGATTCATTCTTATTTTTTGCTTTCAAGTTTCATTCCCAATGAACCATCTAGTGGCACATCATAGTGGAGCCTGTTTATTCCTCATGAAATAAGAAGACTTTATCACCAGATGTGATATTGTAATGTTATAAATGTGTCAGACGTCCGAAAGAAACACACTACCGGTGCAGTCTCTCTCTGTACCCACATCGCTCTTAAGTAAGACCATCCTCTGATGGCAGCTTTCAAGCACATTCCTTTCTCATCCCACTGCCCAGAGCATCGCCGCAGTCAGTTGTTTATTTATTAAACAATTCATGCCTCTGAGGATTCACTTTTTGTTTCATGTTTCTTATCAGTGTCAATTGTAATCAATTACTTGTAGAAAACGATGGAACACCTAATTTATGACATGATGACACACAGTAGATACAGCATTTCTATCTAGAATTGAACTGAACCTCTGCGTTAGTTTTCTGCCAGAGCCAAGAAAGGGCTCTGGGGATTAGAACCAAGATGAATAAAGCATATTTTCTTTTTCTTAACCCCCTTTCCTAACTAGTTCAACTTTTAGAAATAACATTGGCTAGCCAATGAAAACACTCCTTTGATAAAGGCTAAGAATTTAAGATAAAAAACAGCTGGGCAGGTTTTTTTTTTATACAAAAGGAAACAACTTTGAACTACATAGACAATGTCGTTTAAACCCAAACAGATGTGGTTTAATCTTGTTTTTGATCCTCTTGTAGATTTTTCTCAAAATGCCTGCATATGCATAGAAATGATGACTTTCAGATGTTTGAACATAATTTGTCTCTGTTAGAATATCACCTTGGTACATAGATCACCTACACCAAATACTCCCAGTCTTTGAACATGGACAGCAGGATACCAGCGAGAATTTATGTTGGTCTTTTGGTTGTGCCCACCAATTTTGTAAGAAACTGAAAGGGGGGAAAAGCAAGCAATGGTATCCACATACTGTCATTTTCAAAACAAGAGTCACATGTGTTCTCCATGTCTTCAGTAAATCATGGTGATAGTTTTAGATCCTAACACTTAGAAATGCTTTTAAGATGAATCCTATCATGAGAATGCTCTAAAAATAACACACTGTTGATTTGTGCACCATTTCGTGTCCCCACTGATTATTATCCACTTATCATACGATACCCTCATGTATTAAGGTTTTCCCATCCCATTGCTAGGAGAAGAAACCATTGGAGCAAAACTATGTTAACAAATGTCATCAGTCAGACTGTAAAGGCACCCACTAAAATATACTCAAACCCACTTACAACTTCAAAGGCTATTAGAGTTGTTACCTCAGGCACTAGCCCAAAGATTGAAGGAAGGGTTGTACATTTAGAAATTTTATACAATTTTTTCCCCTTCTCTTCTCCCTCCCTCTTCCCATTTGAATGAATAGAATGGTGAAGCGTGGGGGAGAGTCTGGGAAACATGTGGAGAGACTTAAGATCACAAGTAGGAATCAAAAGCAAAGAGAACTCTGAAGGCAGAGAGCACTGGGTAAATAATGCCCCGCTCCACCAAACGACCTTGGACAAGTACATGGACAGCACTGCTCCAATTTAACCTTGCCCCAAGGCACTTCCACCTTGGTTTCTACAATTTTCTCCATAGCCATAGCCCTTGGGAGTATGTAAAAGAGCAAGGCTGGACGAAGAGGAAATGAGATGCCCGTATTTATTTCTGAAAGGAGCATTGAGTGTACGCTTATGCATGTGTGTGTGTGTGGGGGGCATGTGAGGGAGTGAACAAAGGGGTAGATGGAGATGAGGTGCCCTAATGGCAGTGGTAGCTTTGTGCTCCATCATTGGGAAACCAGCGCGATACCACCCATCAAAACACAAAGAAGAGTCCAACCTCTAAGTGGTCAGTTTCTAGAACTCTGTTGGTTCTATGGCAGCAAACTTGTTCTGTGTAATGTCTTACCATGTCAAAACCTGCCTCGGGGCATAAGTGCAATGTGAGGTCATTCAGAGCCACAATCTAATCTACAAGAATCATCTGGCATCATATGCGAATGCTTATTATTTAAAAAATGCAGTTCTGTTTATACTGTTGGAGTCTCTAAGTCCTCTTCATTATTCATTCATGCTGTCTGTCTGGATGTGTTTTCTGATCTTTGTGTGAGGAAGTTGCCTCTGCTCAATGTGACTCAGAAAGAAAATATTAGGCTCTGATGCCGTATGTTGTCATGATTCCCATGCCAGGGGCTTCATAAATGATGGTTCCCACCAAGAATTACAGTAGCTGCCAAGCGATGGAGGAGGTAGGCACCAGCCCAATTACAGAGCAGCGAGTGAGGGCTCCAGAGGCTTTGTGGAAATCCAATGGGCTCCTAGAGCAGTGAGGAAGGGGCGAGGGACTGGAGGGAGAAGAAGCACGCCCCCTGCATCAAGGATCCTGAGCCAGGAGAGGAGGGAAGTCAGGGTGGCTTACAACCCTTCTGGTGAGTAGTTTCAGGAGTAGGACATGAAGAGGGGTTACATGTGACTCACTAGGGGGCAGATAAACAAGATGGAGAAAAGTCACTGGACCAGGGGGCCACAGAACTGGGTTCCAGAACCACAACTCATTGACTTTAGACAGATTATTTCTACTTTTCTTGTATGCCTTGTGTAAAAGCAAACAAAACAAAAAAACAAACAAAAATCCTGGATGTCTTCTAAAGATCCTTCCAACTAGAAAATGTTCTGAGCATAACAGTCTTTTGTCACTACTAGTGATTTGGTAAACGTGTACCTCTAACTCATAATATTTCAACTGTATACATAGGAGCAAGGAAATGGGGGAGGGGGATAGAGGGGGCAGAGGGAAATAAGGGTCAAGATGGAAGAAACACAGAAATGAATCAGTGATGATAATTTCGGTCCACCTTCCAGTCTGCTAAGGGCATGTGTGGTGTAGCTTCGAGAAAATGGGAGTCTTTATCTACATTTGGTCTCAGACCCCAGGAACCTCCCATGTCATTAGAATCTCACCTTGCTGAGTAACATCCTGGTGTTTAAAGAGACCAGTGTTAAATGTGATCAGGGTTTAAATTTTTATTATTGTTTTTGGAACATCATAGGCCCTAGTACAAGCCAAATACTCCATGTGATAATCAACTAAAGACTCATTACTCCGGTGAGATGCTGGAGGAAAACCTGGCTGGTTGGACTTGCAAAGAAGGTCTTCCTAATGGATCTTCAAGGGTAATTCAAACTGTATGTGATTTTTCACTTCTTGTGCTGACTTGAGCACAACTGGAATGTAAAACCTACCGTGTGGATGTGCCTCCTCGTGTTGTGGCGGTCCTTGCTGCAACTTGGGAAACAGATTGAAGAGATCCAGCAAGAAGGGAAGCAGTCTTCATCTTTAGAGTCTCTGTGTGGTGAGGAGAGTCAAATAACTGATTTGCACTGAGGCCCTTCTGTGTGCCAGGGACCCTGTGGTACATTTTACATGTATTTTTTTAAATTTTCTGCAACAATCTCATGATTCATTCAACAACTAACTCATTTTTAAAAAAGATTTTATTTATTTATTTGACAGACAGAGATCACAAGGAGGCAGAGAGGCAGGCAGAGAGAGCGGAAGGGAAGCAGGCTCTCTAAGCAGAGAGCCGGATGCGGGGCTCCATCCCAGGACCCAGGATCATGACCTGAACCGAAGGCAGAGGCTTTAACCTACTGAGCCACCCAGGCGCCCAACAAGTAACTCATTTTACTGCCCACCTACTAAATGCCAATAACTCTCCTGGACTCCAGGGGGAGAGCAGCAAACAAAACAAAACAATAATTCTGCTCTCCTGACGTTGAATTCTGGTACAGGGAGAGACGAGAAACAAATAAATACACATGATGTCAGGTAGTGAGAAGCACTGTGGAGAACAAGAAGGCAGAGTAAGGGAACAGAGAATGCCAGGTGGGTGGTCAGAGAGGCCTCTCTGGTGAAGTCAGGGAAGCAAGGGGGCAAGGCTGGTTCCTGGGCAGAGAAAGCAGCCACCTTGTTCTTCTACAGATGGGGAACCTGAGCTTCCCATGGTCTCTCATTTAGTAAGCTGTGATGATCCCACTAGATCCCCAAACAGCATCTGCTTCACATTTTAAAAGGATGCAAGTCAGAGGAGGGCTGTGAGTACAAGCAAGTCTGGCACGAAAACCTGCATGAGTCTATTAACAACACACCACTGCTTTGTCCCCATAATGCCTGAGCTGGCCACGTTCTTCTGCTCTCCTGAACTAAGCGAATTGGCAGATTGCTCTGGTGTTACATAGAAAAGGCACACGTTTTCCTGGATGTGTTTCCCTTATTTCTTCCATCTTGCACCTCAGGCTATGAACAAAGATCCGTCAAGTATGGTTTTCACACAGTATTCACAAAGGGATAGTGGGCTCCTCAAAGAGACTTCAAGGATTTTTGTGAGGCATAACAGGAAGGGTCAGTAGCTGGAGTTCACGGCCACTGACTCCCGCTTTACCTAGAGCAGTAGTGATTTTACTGCTCCAATGTATTGGGGCTATGAAATGAAGTTTCTGGCACTAGTATAAAATTTGAAAAATACATGAAAGCTATGGCTCCTTGTGAATAATAGAGATTTTTTTGAGCCATCTTAAAATGTGGCTTTAACTGCAAAGTTTCTTAAAATGTTCCTGGTGGAATGATCACCCTAGGGGGTAGCCTTAAAGTCATGAGAAATAAATGGCAGATGCAAGTCTCCTATTGGATGGAAAACCAGATGATCCAAGCGACTGCTAAGCAGCTCTGATCAAAGATTTAGAGAACCCATGGGGAGACACCACTGTGTGACTATACTTTTCTCTGACCTCTTCCCTAATAGATGTGATATTCACTACACACACACACACACACACACACACACACACACACAGTGTGGGTTTTGTATTGTGTGTGTGTGTGTGTAAGAAAGGTTTTTAAAAAATAGATAAAAATCAGGTGAGGAGGGACTTCTTCCACTCTAAGCATTTCAGCAAATGTATAATTTTAGAAATAGAAGTCTTACCTATTAGGTGAAAGAATAGGAAGAGCGAGAACGAGGTATAGAAAGCCAAAATTTGGTGTATAATCCAGTTGATAGGAAGATACTTTCCTCATTTCTGTCTGTTGCTGTTTGGTTAAAAGTAAAAAAAAAATAAGGACTATCCAAAGCCTACAGACAGATGTCTCTGCCTGTAGTGGTGCTGTGTGTTTGCACATGTGTGAGTGTGTTCTCTAAGAAGAAAGATCTTTCCAGTGTTTTTCCTAAAGGCCTTAGAGCAGAGGGTAGGTTCTCACCAAGAGGGTGAGAGCAGGAGCAGAAGGGTGTACCTTCTGAGATACTTCCTTAAATGCAATTTGTTTCCTCTGAATTTTTCTCTTCCCCCATCCCATGAGCTGGATCTTGGATGTGGAGTGTGAGCCATCTTTAATCAGGTGGGTGAGAAATCACATGAGAGGAGGATAGAGACATCTTTCTCTCAAGGAAAAGGAAAACTATGACTGCCTCTGTAATATTTCAAGAAAGAGAAACCTGTTTTGTTTGAGCTACTGTATTTATGTGGTTGTTCCTGCTTTGTTTCTCTGTTTTAGCAATTTATCTTCTACCTCAACCAATAACCACCTGTTGGATATAAGAAAGATCAAAAGTTCATTTGGCTCCCCATTACTATATTTTTGAATCCTCTCTTCAGCTGGCCACCTACTACCCTTTTAGATGCACAGGGAATTGCATATGTAGAGGAGGATTTGGCCTCAAACTTCAGTCCTCTACTGAGTTTGGCTGGATCATACAGGGTAGATGTTACAAACTCAGTCACCAATAGAGGTTGGGCAGATAAATGCAGAAAAGCAAAGCTTAGTGCATAGCGTTGGGCTCAGTGAGAATGTGCGACCCATTTAAAGGACTGTCATTTAGAAACACGGGTTATTTCTTGATATTTTTTGGCCATTTAAAAGAAAGTGGAAATCTAGATTTAAAAAAAAAAGTGAAATCCATACATTTTAATTAATAGGTTAATGAAAAAATTATTTTAAGAGAAAATACTTGGTGCACCAAAGACAAATACTTGGGCGCTTGGGTGCCTCAGTTTGTTAACCATCTGCCTTTGGCTCAGGTCATTATCCCATGGTCCTTGAATCGAGTCCTGCATTGGGCTCCCCTGCTTGTGTTCTCCTTTCTCGCTCTGTCAAGTAAATAAATAAAATCTTAAAAAACATATTTCTTTAGGAAAGGCCCCTTAGGCCTAGGAAGAATTTCCTGTTGCCTGGGCAAAAATTTACTCTTAGATCTAGAACCAAAGATATGTGGTTTGGTGGATGTGTTTTGACTCGTTCTCTTAAGTCTCACACCAAACCCTGGAAATATAATCAGATGATTATTAGTAAGATAAGCCTATTCCAGGCCAAGTGTATGGAGGCAGCAAAAGTTGTGAGCCCCAAAGTAAGAGAGGTAGCCTCATGTCCTGAATGGACATGGTATGGGCCATTTGATCAAACACTTTGGCCCAAGCAAATAGTTCTGGAGCCTGTTTTATTTGCCAGTTGAATCGGTGTTCTTGGTCCCAAGCAAAGGAATTATTGGTACACCAAGGAGAATTAATAAATTATCGGAATGTCCCAATTAAGTAACTGGGAGGTTGGGAAGAATAGAGCCAGTGAAACTCCTATAATCTTGTTTTTTCCAATGAGTAGACACAACATCAACTATCTTTTGATACTGTCTTTGTCATTTTAGCAGAGCTCCATGCCCACAAATAACAACTGCTAAATGGCTCTGAATAAGGGACCAGTTAGCTACACCATGTACACATAGTCAATGAGTAACCTGCAGCCATTAGAGAGAATATGGTAGATCTCTTGCTACCAGGGGAATTGGGGCACCATGTTTGATGGCCCCAGAGTAGAGCCAGGGAAGATCCACAAATGAAAATGAAGGTGCTACTTCCGTAAGAGTGGAAAAGATATTCCTAGTTATTCCAAAATAAAATAATGGATAACTATTAAATAATATAAATAATGGATTATAAATAATGGATAACTATTAAAATAACAGTTCCCATGTAGAGAATCCTTCCTGGCATTTCTTGAAAAAGATTTTTTTTTTTTTTGTTCTTGAATCTCTTGAATGAGAAAAAAGAATTTAAGAAGTCAAGAAAATAGAAAAATGTATCTTAATTCTAAGAATAAAATATTGACATCACTTAGAGACATTACTCTACAAAGGAATCCAGTGATGTCAAGAAGAAGGCAAAAGTAGGAAAAGTTCATGCAGAGTTGAAGGTCAAAGTCAATGTTTCTAGTAACTGGGATGGGGTGAGGAGGAAAGAAGCAGTCACAATCGTATTGGTTTTGCTTGTAGCTGGGCCGTGTTACAAATACATGTTCATGGCTCTGTCTGCTGTAAATGGTGCATCCTTTTGATAAATAAGGTGAATGCTAAGATTATTCCCATGATATCCTCTGTAGTAAACCTGTGATTGGTATTCAAAGAAATAAGTTTGGGAAGAAAAAGATCTTTAAATTGTCAATTTCTATACACACTTCTTTGTAGAGCTGTTCATCTTACCAGATGAGTAGAGTAAAACTCCCCAGTAATGTCCCCAGTTGTTTTCTAGCATTTGGATATCCAATCTAGACTACAGTTTGTTGTGATTTCTGCTAAATTTATGTATCTTTGTTATTAGACAATTTTTTGATATTCCTAATAATGAGTTATGTATATGAAGAATGCTGGATATATTTAATAACAATTTATGATTTGAGGTATTCCAAATAATCCTGATTTTTCCCCTAATTGCTAACATTAATACCTGTATAGAGTTCAGAAACTAATTACACTTGCCACAGAGAAGAGGGATTGCCCAAAGAGAAAGCCAAGGAGGGAAGCAAAGGGAAGAATGTCGGCTGATTCTTCCCAAGAGGGAGAGTTGAGGCTGGTCTATACTATCACAGACCTGAGAAGAAAGGAGAGACTCTCAAGAGGGGAAACCAAAGGAGAAAATGATCAGGCTCCTCCTCCTACCCAGGAGAGGGTAAGGAAGGTAAAGAGCAGAAATTTTGGCCCCTCTCTTAGGGGCCAAAAAATCCACTAGAATCCCAACTTTTTCTTTAGTATTTTTTTATTTACTTTTTTTTTTTCTTGGTTTTTCATATGTGGATCTGAGAGCTCCCTCTGGGCTGACCAGACAAGAACCAGATGGGTTTGATGGTTCCCCATCACCCACTGAGAGTGGGTACACTGCACACGATTTCTCATGGGGGAGTGGGCCTCTTCTGTCGGGCAGAGGCTATAGCTTCTTAATGGCCCCAAGAGTTCCAGGAGCCATGTGGCTGGTTTTCCCAGAAAACTGCTATAATTAGAGTATGTTGTGGAAAACATCCCCCCAAATTCAGTGAATATAAGAAAAAAAAAAAGTCCTCTTGGCGGGCTAAAGAACAGCTGTATGAACCATAGGCAGAAGTCTGCTTTATTATGGACATGGGCAGCCATTCAGAAGATACACTTCATGAACCTGTGAGTGGCGTGAGGCGAGGGTTACAGCGAGTAATAGTGGTAGGGCTGGAATGCAGATGGAATTCAACAGGCTGCAACAATGAACAAAATCTACCAATGGTGAACATCTTAGGAGTAAGTGTGTCAGGTCCTGGCCTCTGGTTCAAACACTAATGTTCCGAGTACGAGAAGCAAAGAGATTTCAGAATTTAAATAGAAAATGGAATTTGAAATGAAGAGTGGACAGGACTGTCAAAAACTTCATATTACATGTGCTGAATGAGCAATGGTGTCCCTTGTGAATAGTCCTCACGCAGGGCTCAATAAATATGAGTTGCTATTGGTGGTATCCCCACTGTTTGCTCTTGTCGACAAGAATGTGAAAAGAAGGGAGTGTTGAATACTTGGAGGTTTCTGGATTTGCCTTCATCCTCCTCTTGCCTCTCACCTTTTCTCCCATGTTCCCTCTTAAGTGTACTTTGGTGCTGCTGGGATTGATCAAGTGGAGGTAGTAACTGGGTAGGGAGAGGGGCTCTGATTAGGAACCAACCTTAAATCCTTCTTATTGTCTAGGGCCGTGCCAGAAGCTTTACATGGGTTATGGGATTGAAGCCTCTCAACAACCCAAGGTTAGCAGGGATAGTCTCCCTATTTACAAACCACCTTTGTACTTCTCCATAAGAAAAGGCTCAGAAAGTGACCTTACCCATATTACAGGGCTAGGAGGAGGCAGAACTGGGCTTTATACCTAGGCCTTTGCATAACCTTCTACATGGCTTTCTCTGGGTGACTATGCCCTCACTGTAGCAGCCCTCCTACTCAGGGTCTGCAGCAGGGATAGTGGGGGTTGGGTTGGAAATGGTGGTGGTGGAAATGGGGGTTGTGGATGGGTTCTGGAGGGTTCTGGATAGGGAGAAAATAAGGGGATTAAAGAAACTGTTTATGTGGCTACATCATTCCAAACAATTGAAAAAATGTTCATTCCCCTCAGAGAGACTCAACAATGGTATCTTTCCATTTAGTACCAGAGAAGCGGTTGGGTTTTGGACTTCTCAACTTGCCCACACTCTCTGATGGGTCCGATGAAATGCTTCCAAGTTTAAGTGACCCTTGAAGGAAAATTGAGCTGTGAGATCAGTTGGTAAGTTTTTATTTCCCTTTCTCTTCAACCCAGAGAAAGCTATCATCTCCACAATTGAGGATAAAAAGAACAAGTTTACAGGAAGAAAAAAATGTTCTTCCTTTGGAGATAAAAATAGCATCAGCTTTTCTGAGAGCCAGATTGCAGCTGGAAGGAATTATTTATATCTTATCTCTGACCCTTTCCTAAGTTTGCTGGTCACCTTTCTGTTTAATTACTTTTGCCATTAAGATTTAAAACTACTGCAGTTTCAGCATCTGTCATTTCACTAGCACCTGGATGTTCAGATTTTTTTGTTTGGCTTTAAAGTTTAGCCAAGGTATACCACACAGCAATTTTAGGAGGCCGTCACCCTGGTCTAAACACTTTACCCTGAAAACAATAGCTGTCATTTTAGAAGAAAAAGTTCCCCAAGAGTCAATGGCTTTGCTTATACTGCAAAATTTCAACAGATTCTCTGGGTTTGAATGAAGCCACCAGTTCCCGAAACCATGTAGGAAAAACAATCAGGTCTAGGGGGCTATCTTTGTTTTCTCTTCAAATATGATATTTTAAAGTAAATTATATTTTGGGGGGCATGGGGAGGAACATATATTTAAAATGGGATCTTTATTTCATTTACAGAAAAGTTTTCTGGTACCCACTGGACTCAGGGTAGGCAGAAACCTTATTATTAACTAAAATTTGAGAACTCTGTAGCCTGGGCACTTTGAAGTGGCTCTTTGTTGTGGCTTGAATTCTAGGATGGGAGAAAAAGCTGTCGGCAACCTTAGGGAATTACTTAACTTTTCCTATATTTGTTCCTCAGTGATATAAGAAATTGCTCTTTTCAGCATAGGGAGTAGGGAAGCATTTTTTAAAAATAAGGACAGGATGGTTTTTCTTTTCTCTTGAATTCTCTTATTCTTGGGAAAAAGGAACAAGCTTCTCAACAAAATTTTGTCTCTCTATCCTTGGTGGTTGAAAAGTATTGGTGCCAGAGCAAAAATGGGGAAGGGAGGATGACAAACAACAGAGAGGGAAATTGGGAAAAGTCTACTTCCCACCACCAGCACTCAGATCAGGAGACTGGCCATTACTTAGGTGGCCAGGTGATGAATTACAAACCAGGGATAGTGTTTTATTTGTGCTATGTTATGGTAGTAAAGACTTGCTTCTTGCACTACAGTAAGAGTGAGCATTTAACAGAACTCTACTGAAGTATTTTTGTCAGTGTGTTTGTCATTTAGGATTTGAGAAGAGCGCTGTTCTCATGAAATGATGGCTGTCACTTGTAGCCTGGAGGAAGCCGGAGAGGTCGAGCTGACCTGGATCAGCACTCACATGGGGCAGAAAAGGTGGGGTCGGCTTAGCAGGCCTGGCTGCCCTGTGAGGATCTCCTTGTTAGGGACACATGAGAACAGAGCAGCTTCTCACCTCTCTGGGCTGTTTAAGTTCAAACTGCCTTCAGGGGACTTGGAAGCCAGTCTTTTGGACTGAAGTTTGGAATCATTCGGACAGAATGAGTCTCACAAGGTCACCTTGGCCAGTCTCCTGTCTTTGGAAAGGAGGTACATAAAGAACACAGGAATACGAATGTTCTAGGGGCGACCCTTCTCCCTTAAAAGGGCAATCTGTAAATGTAATGAAATAACAGTTTGGGGCTGTTTAAATTGACAAATGTAACTTTCAATTGTTCAGTGGTGTTGTCAATTTTTTGAGTTAAAAATAAACAGAATCTTGAAATTCTGAACTTCCAGTTTATAAAGTGAAAACCAAAAATTGTAAAATTCTGAATTACATTTTACCTTTCAGATATAGAGTTCAATGACACAGTTCCATAAGACACATTCGAAAATTGTGTTTCTTTCCTTCTCAATTGACCATCCGAGAGCAAAAATTATCCTTTCGAGGCTTAAATGTGTCCACATTTGGCACGCACAGTAAATGCAGTCCACATTTGGCATGCATGGTAAGTTCGTTCAACCTTGCGGTTTTAGCTAATATTCAAAATCCTCAGTCATCAGAATCAATACTCTTGCTCTCCATTTTGCAGTCACTTAAAAATAAAAGCTTAATATCTAAGTTCAATAATGCATTTAAAGTATGCCATAAGCTCTACTTTCAGGCAAAGTTGGTGATATTATCACTCAATGAGCCAAAGGGCAGAACAAGCAGAATATTTGGAAACATTTGTTCAGTCAACATATCAAAGGATATTTCTGGCTCTTGAGTGCTTTAAGGTTATCAAGGTGTGACTGGGCTGTACAATGTTCGGGGACCACTTGCATGCTGTAACACCGTGTATTTATAAAACAGCTTTGCTTTTTGGAAACGTTTCACATAGACTCTTACAAAAGTACTTAATTTGTCTGAGAATACACATTTGAAAGAATATGCATCTAGCAAAGGACAAAATGCAATGAGTGAACTGGCTTTGATAAGTGCAATGTGGGATCAGAAGCTGGGCTTGAGTTTCTGTTTTAAATGTGGAAACATTAATTTTCTTTTCAATTCAGGGCTTGTCCATTTCGGGCAAAAGAATCTCAATCTCCAACTTTCTTTTCCTTTCTTTCTCTCTCTTTCTTTTTTTTTGGGGGGGGGGGGTCCTTATGAAGTACTTGGTAATCTGGTGACAACTCTTAGATTAAAAAGTACTTCCAAGATAGTTTCAGATAGATTGGACAACAGTCCAATAGGCTCCACACAATAGAGAAAGCATTTGACTCTGATGAATGTGCTGTAGAACACTTATGACTGGGTACTCTGAAGATGGGAAGGTCTGAGCTTGCACCCTTGATTGGACACACTCTGTGAGACAATGGACGAGAAAAAATTTTGTGCCTCAGTTTATTTATCCATAAAATGGGTGATTACAGGGCTTGCTCTCTTTTGTTTGGAGAATTAGACTATAGGTTGCTTGTACATCTTCTAAAACAGGGCCTGACTCAGAAAATATGTTAATATTTTGTTGAATTCATTTTTTATAATAGTAGTCAATCACCGTGATTTCTCCCTCATCAGTCATTCTTCTACATATCCACCACATGCCTTTATTTTATATTTACCTTGACTATTTTAATTTCAGTCAGTTTAAAACAAAACAACTAGGGGTGGCTTGGTGGTTCAGTCTGTTAAGCGGCTGCCTTTGTCTCAGGTCATGATCCCAGGGTTCTGGTATCAAGCCTCATGTTGGGCTCCTTGCTCAGTGGGGAGTCTGCTTAACCCTCTTCCTCAGCCCTTCACCCTGCTCATGCCCTCTCTCTCTCTCTGTTTCAAATAAATAAAATCTTAAAAAAAAAAAAAAAGGAAACAACTTATATAATATGATGAATCAAATAAAAAAGACAATACCTGAGAGAGAGAGATGAACAAATTCTAATGAGAAATCCTGGTCTAAGGAAAACATAGTAATGCACACTCTGAGGTTCCTGGCAGCCAGGGGGGAGGGAAGCACAATGCATTAAACCATGCATTATACTGCAGACAAGAATACATTCTGGTTAGTTTCTATTACCAATAGCTGCATAACGAGCTGACCTAACACTGGGTCTAAAATCTTGATGACTCATCGGTTTTTAGATTTCTGTGCAATGATTGAGTGACTCTGCTTATCTTGCTTAGGGTCACACTTGTGGGTCACACATGGGAGGCTGGGATTGGCTGGGGTCGTTCATTGGGAATCTTGGTTTACGTCCACATGGCCAACCTGAGCTTCCTCACAGCATGGCAGTCTCAAGGTAGCATTCCAATAGGACAAGCCCCAGTATGCAAGGCTCTGCTCAGTCGTGCTGGCTAACATTCCCACTGATGAAATCAAGTCATAAAACCAAACCCAGAGTACCATTAGGTGGGAACGCCAGGAGGCACGGTTTGTGGAGTCCATAATTGACCAGTTTCTTAGGACAAGCCAAGTTAGAAATCTGGGACTCATTGTCACCCCTGTTTTTTTTTTTTTAAACAGCTATCTTCATGTTTCATATCCTTTTTAATATTAAATCTTGTTTCCATGAGTTACATCTTTTTTTCCTCTAGTGAAACCACCAGTCCAAGCCTTATAACCTCCTATCGGCTAGGACCATAAAGATTTTGTTAGCCTTCTGCCTCTGAGGTCCCTGGAATAATTTGCTCTGCCTTTTTGTGGATGATTCCCCAGACCTCATTTGCTGAAACAGAAGTTTTCCAATAGTCCTGCACATGCCGTCCACGGATTCAAGTGTTTCAGCAGATCTCCTGTAAGCTGTGATGAATTACTCACAAAATTTTTGTAGTTTTAAGGTGTGCATCAAATCAACTGGGGAAATATCCAAAATGCAGACTCCTGGGCCTATTAAAACTTAATCTTCAGAGAGCTAAGAGCATATGAGGTGGTTTATGAGCATAAAAAAAAGACGTCCTCTGAATTATACTCTCCTGCCTCTCTTTTCCTTTCTGACATTTATTCTCCTTTCAGTATTTTACTTATCCTTGGCCTAGTCTACCTTCAAGTGTAAGACAGGGTAAGGAAGTGGGAGCTATAACCAGACAACCTTGAGCTTAATTCTCTCCATCTCTTTTGGTAACCGGGCAATTTTGGACAAGTCACTACATGTGTGTGAATCCCTCTTTCTTCATGGGTTAAATGGAGATAGTTCCCTACCTCTTACCATCATTGTAAAGACTAAAGGAGACAAAAGAGTTAAAGTACAGTGCCTAGAACATAGGAAGAAGTCCTCTACTAGTACTACTATGAGGACTACGTCCTATGGTGCTTTAGGTTGTGCTTAAGAATAAAGCCAATGCACAGGAAAAGAGTTGACAGATGGAAGAGCCACTCAATCTCTGGTGACTTTGCTTGAGCACTTGGATCCAGCTGTGCCTGAAGCCATCACTCTTGTGGGACTTTTTATTTACTAGAATGGCCGGGTTCCCTTTTTGCTTTAAGCCAGCTGGAACTAGGTAACCGTCACTTGCAACAGAGAGGTCCTGACTTATGTAGGACCCAAACCTGCTCTGTATCAGTTTCATCTGATGAATACGGATAAAATATAGTCTCTTGCTTTGATTCCTGGAGATTCTGATTTTGTTGGCTTGGGATAGGGCCGGGGAACATGTATTTTAGAGCAGACATCCCTAGCCTATTCATCACCTTTAGGAAGCTGCTTCCTTCAATTTTGAGTTCCTTATTTGGCAGTCCCTACAGGACCTTGTAAGTTATCTTGCACATAGAAGGCCCACTAGTCCATTAAATATTTGTTGAAATGAACACACATTCCAAGAACATGAGTAAGGAGAAAGGACAGATTGTCTTGATAGGCCGATTATATAAAGTTGGGAGGATAGTTAAAAAGAAACAGATTACTTCCAGAAATTTCTAGCATCTCAGGGTAGCTACCCCGCTTGACTTAATTTCAGACAAATTAAAAAAATTCTATTCATTTTTCTCTTTCAAGCTTTAACGTTTGGGTTGTGAGCAATTTATCACATGGCCTTGGACCTATTTCCTGACAATTTAATATTGCATTTTGAGTTTTTTTTTATTTGTTTCAAATTAAGACCTCTTTGGTACATATAAAGATTTCATGTTAGGGTTGCCCTTTATGGTAAATTTTATTTCAACTGAATGATTGTCTAATGGAAGTTTCAGTCTCATTCTAACCACATCAAGGGCTTTCCAGAGGAAAATAGTTTCATATACTCAGTATCCTGATAAATGGGGTGGGAATCCTTCTTTACTAAAGACAGGCAGTAAAAGGTGCTACTGATGGAAGCATTACCCGCACACACTATCAAAGTGGGAGAGACATCAGAGCCCACCAGGAACAAAAGTTTGTTCTATTTATTTCACACATGTATTGGCAATTTCTTACCCCTGGCCCCACAAATATTACAATGGCTTTTTTGGAAAAAATGCATCTGAAGTCCTGTCTGGATGGATTTTTAAGAGTTACAGGCCAGAGTCGACAATGTGACCACAGGAAAAGATTTATTACAAAGACTTTCAATGGAAACCACCCATCATCAGCACTGGAAGAGAGTCTGAGAGATCATTTTTAAAAGCAGCATTGCCTTGATGGTTTGGATTATAAAGTTAAAGGAGGCCAAAGATAACTAAATTCAAACCATTGGAATTAAATTAGAACCTGGAAATCACAAACCAGAAAAAATATGCATGCAATCACATATTAGGGGTTCCTCTGATCAGACACACTATGATGTATCAGGTTGAGAGACATCATCCCATTTTGAACATCACAACAAGATCTGTGCCTCCCTGGAGACATCCTTCTGTGTGATCACGGTCAACTACAACATCAAAGCCGGGGTTTCTCTTAGGGGAAGAAGAGATGCTGAGGATCTCTAGTAGGGAGAAAATACCTCGTGCCTTCTGTTAAAGTGACACATCTTTTTAGATGGAAGAAAAGTGTGGCATGACAGAGCCCAGAGATCCTTCACCCTGATTTTACAGATCTGCTATGTAGAGAAGGGGGTCAGCGGTTAAAGCTTACAGCAACACTGGAAACGGAAACACGCAAGTTCCAGGTTGCATCTGAGTGTGTATGAGATTTTGTTGGGCAGAAGCACTGAGAAAGATCATGAGTGAATAATTTTCTCTCGCTGAGCCCATTTTATGGATGGGACTGCTAAGGACTACAAGGACATGCCCAGCATCACCAAGCACGTAACTTGCAGAACTGTCTTGCGGTGATGGGTGACAGTCGGGAACCTGCTTGTGAACATGAGGCTGAGGGGATGGGAAACTACAGTGAACTTAGGCCACAGCATATTCTGTGTTTTCTTCATTATGAAAAATCACAAACATCCCACTGGCTTCTCAGAAACTGCAAGCCGTGTGGTAAGACGGAGCCCACATTTCACTGGTGTGTGCCCACCAGCTTGACCCAGTCACTCTCATTTTCTATTATCATGAGCTCAGCGGCTTCACTTAGCTACCCTGTCCTGCCTGCTCACCGTAACACCTGAATTCATGGTTTTGGATGCCAAGAGTTTTGGAACCTGCCGAGTCCCTTGAAAGGCTTACAAAACTACTTTGGATCTGGTTCCGTGTCAGTCAGGATGGTTGTGGGGTTGTTTTGTTTTTGTCTTTTTTTTTTTTTTTTTTAAACAGCCAAATCACTACAGCTTAGAATAACACATGTTCCATGCTTGCTCATGCTCCTTGTGTGTCAGTGTTGGGACGGGAGCTCCACTATTATAGTCATTCGGGGATCCAAACCGACAAACAGCTACCAACCCAAATATTCCAAACAAGAGAGAGTTCTAGGCGGTCCCACACTGACAAATGCTTCGGCCTGAAAGAGAAATGCCACTGCTCGTAGCTCATTGGTCAGCACGAGTCACGTAGCCCACCCAACTTCAAGGGGGCAGGGAGGTGTCCTCCTACAGTGTGTGCAAAAGGCAGGGGCCAACGAATATTGAGTGAGCCCCGCTGGTTCCTTCTGTTAGCTTAGTTGTGAAAACTTACCCTGGGTCGTGAGCAGGGGCATGTGGTTCCTGGGACAGCTAGCTTGCTTAGGGAGTCCTGTGGACAGCCTTTCTAGAGTGACAAAGCACTCTGTGTCTGAGAAACACACAGGCCGCAAAGTGCTATGGGAGGTTCAGGGGATCCTATGGAGATAGCTGTCGAGCTTTTGTCCTGGATTCAGTTCACAGGATTTTTTTTTACCATGCACCCCTGGGGAATTGGGCTGCATATCTGAGCCTCCATTTCCTCAGCTTGAAGTAAGGAGAGCTGCCTACAGGTTTGTGGAGATGATAACATTCAATGAACTTAGTATGTGCCCAGTCCAATGTCCCCATCAGCGGCAGCTGCCGTTTCTGGAGGGGGTACCTTTTAGTAATTCCAGAAGAATAGGCTTACAAGTAGCTGTGTGATTTTGCTAGTCACCAACCCTGAGACTCAATCTCCTCACCTTAAAACCGGGAACTCACTGTGCTATGCATGAAAAGCCCCTTGTGCAAATGGAACACTCAAGAAATAGGGTATTTTGATATTTTAAAAGTATGCTTACACGGATTACCATGCGGATGCCTCAACTCTTCCATTTCCTTAAAAGACAAACAAACAAACCAAAAAACGCTGACAATAATTCTTGCCCTGCTGACCAGTATCACTATCACTTGATTTGAGCTTGTTTTTGATTTTTGGCATAAAATGTTCTTACGTTACGACCTGCTTGGATAGAAACCACTCCCTGGCTGGGGCTCTGGGCCTCCTTGGTGTTTTCTGATGAGGCTGAACTCCATTCCAAGCACTTGGCAGCCTCGCTGATCTGTTTGGTACACTCGTGCAGCATGTCAGAAGTGGACCCTGTGGGCCGGGAGCCACTGCAGCTTCCCAGAGCTGTTGGGCAGCTCAGGAAACATTACAACCCTTGGTCTTATTTACCTCAAGTCTCCTCTAAGAACCAGAGAACGAATTGACTCGAGGAAATCAAGCAGGTTACTTTCTTTCTCTCGCTCTTTTTCTCTTTCTTTTTAGCCACAGATCTTGTGATTTCCCTGGACAAGCAGAGGGAGAATGTAAGATACCTGACATAGGCAAGAAAAAAAAAAATCAAGAAATTCAAAGGGTTTATCTGTACCCCAAATCTGAAACTCAGTTCCCTAAATGTGTGTCTCCAGAAAATACGCAGAAGGACAAGAAAACAAGTCTTTGGGAGACGATTCAGTGCTTTATTATTTTATTTAATTCTCCAGCCACTGCCCTGTGAGGTGATTCTGCTTGTTTCTCTGAGGCTCACGGAAGTTAAACAACGGTCCAAGGTCATATAGACATAAGGCAGATCTCAAATTTAAACCATACCCCAAACTAGCTCTACTCTAGCATGCCATTTCTCCTGCCAGCGAAAAGTTTGCTGCAAAATGGTAGTTTTAGAGTTAACATCAAAATGTGGCTCTAGATAGGTTAAGAAGTTTCCCAAGAGGTGACGTAATTTGCTGAAGAGCTCACAGCTGCTTCATGGAGAGAATAAGCTCCAAATCTTGTGTTCTTTCCCTGGTTGTATACAGCTTCCCAAACCAGGCTGGTGCTTGGTTCTAACACCAGCTCCCTGCGCTCCTCCAGATCTCACACAAACACCAAGCCTGGCCAGTTTCTGCTGGTTTCTGAGTAAGGAGCTGGGGTGGAGATCCCTGCTACCACCTCTCCACGGGGCCCCATCACACGGCTGACGAGTGGACCCTCATATTGAACCCAACTACCAGCCGAAAATCACTTGAATTTTTCATCTGCCTCTGACTAGCACTGTTCCCCTCCTGAGCTCTGACTGATACTAGGTAGGACACCGGTCCTGCCCAGGCAAGCTGCTTCAAGCTGACTGGAAGTGAGCGGCCCTGGCTTCTGGGCCAGGGGGAGAGAGATGAGGTCAGCACACCAGATTTCAGCACCCAGATTTCTTTACAGAGAAAGGAAGGGTGAGTTTTTAAAAAATGACACTCTCAAGGGTCCCCTGGAGATCCTGGCTTTCCCCCTGCCTTGAGCGTGTCAGAGTCCTTTTGCATCAAGTTGGCTGAGGCTCAGAGGGTTTTTATGAAGGGACAAAGCCATTTTTCTACAAGACTGGGAATTTGGTCTGGAGGTTTCATGGGATCCAAAGCAGACCTGATATTTTAAACCCCAGCTGGTTTGCAACTAAAGTCCTTGTGGATGGTGACGGTGTAGAAACACAAACGAGTGGCTTGTGGTGTAAATGCACAGTTGGTAGAATATGAGATTTCACATGGCCCTGGATATGTCTAGGGTCCAGCTTCCTTAAGTTTTCCAAATCTCCAAATGGAATCCTCCAGACGTTTAATTTCATAGACTGAATTTTTAAGTAAGTAAGTAGAGACAGCATAATTCCATCATTTAAAAAAAGAGACGGTGGGGGTGAGGAGAGGAGGGTGCTGGGAGGTGACATGATTCTGCTTGACTCTTGAGAGTTCCTTCCTGTGTAGGGCGTGTAGTTGGCGGAAAGTTCTGACCCCTCTGCTGCTTGGCTGCCTCTGTTCGGGGAGGTGGAGGGGCTGACCTAATTGGAAACTCGGCAAAGGAAAAACTCCATCTTCCTTCTTGTGTTTTTAGGTGTGAACCGGTTAGGAGAAATGGGAGTTCTTCCCAGCCCCCACCCCACTGTACATCTCAGCACCAGCACTGCCTGGACTGTTTGTGTTCACCTACTTGGCAGAGGGCGGCAGGCTGGAGTGACTAATTACACTGCACACACTTATCTGCAAGTATGAAACCCATCTCCCATCCTAGCCTTTGCCTGCCATAGAAGTTATAGTTGGATTTTCCAATGTGAAATTCTTTTGTCTTATTTATTTGTTCAGAATCCAGGTGGGGAAAGGGTTGATATTTATTAGGTCCCTATGATGGTTAATTCTAATGTGACAACTTAGCTAGGCTATGTTAGTTTTTTGTTTTGCCAGTTTTTTGTTTTCTCAACACCAGTCTACATTTTCCTGCAAAAATATTTTTAGATGTGATTAGCAATTAAATCACTTGACTTTATGTAAAGCAGAGCAGCCTCCATAATGTGAGTGGGCCTCATCTTATCAGTTGCAGTCCGTAACGGCAATGGCTAAATTTCCAGGAAGAAGAGATTTTGCCTCAAGATGGCAACACGGAAACCTGTCCAAAATTTCCAGGTTTCAGACTCTAGACCACATCAAATCTTAATCTCCAGCCTGCTAGCTTGCCTTATGGATTTAATGCTTGTTAGTACCCACAAACGTGTGACCCAATTCCTTAAAATAATTATCTCTTTATTCTTGATTTCTGTCAGTGCCTCTGTCTGTCTCCCTACTATGCCTGATTATTCTGTTTCTCTGGAGAGCGTTAATACAGTCCCCCTAAGACTCCAGCAAATAATCACAGTGCCTGACATCACTAAGCCTCAATCTCACAATTACTTGCAAGGTTGGCAACTGCATTTTTCCCATTTTGAAAAATGGGCAAACTGAGGCTTAAGGCAGTTAAGTACTTTGCTTAAGCCCATGCAACTAGAAAGGGGAGGAGATGCAGCATTTGAATCCACATTTTCCTGAAACAAATAGCTGGTATTCTTCATCATTATACCACACCAGGTAAGAAAGGCATACTCCAAGTTGTGATATGGTACAGAATTAAGGTGAAGTTGTTGGGTTTACTCATCTGATCATGGCCAAGTGAGGCAAATCTGTATCCATTAATCCTCTTGTAGGGATGGCTTCTATTTCGAAGCTCTTTGCTTTAGGGGTGGAGGAACTACTTCCATGTTAAGGTGACACTAAGAGCCCAGCAGGTGCTTCTCTGGCCAGCCTCCTTGGCGCTTTGCAGGGCCTGGCTTGGCATGGGATGTGTGGTTCTGAGTGTTCCTGCTGTATTTGGTACTCTCATAGCCACCGTAATGAATAACTCTCGAGGCTGGCTATGAGACCACACATACTCTTTTTCTGCTACATCTAAAACTGGCTATTATAAAAACTTCTGGGGGTGCCTGGGTGGCTCAGTGGGTTAAAACCACTGCCTTCAGCTCAGGTCATGATCCTGGGGTCCTGGGATCGAGCCCCGCATCAGGTTCTCTGCTCAGCAGGGAGCCTGCTTCCTCCTCTCTCTCTGTCTGCCTCTCTGCCTACTTGTGATCTCTCTCTGTCAAATAAATAAATAAAATCTTAAAAAAAAAATTCCAATATTAGCAACAGCAAGAGCATGAAAAAAATAAAAGTATCTTCATGGATAAAATTCATCTTTGAGGATATATTCCTATGTTCATCTACTCATGCATTTTTACAATAGTCATCTGGAAAGATATACTGAGAATTTATCCTGTGCATGTATTTTATGTCATTCATTTATTTATTCAAGGTTAGTTATAGAATTCTGACTATATGCTCTCTTTTTTAAGGGGTACTCTCTCAAATTTCTCCCTTTTTTTTCCTACATAAACTAGTGGCCTCACAACATGCCCACAATGACAATAAAGGACCTCCCCTGTACTCAGAATTTTCCATATCCACCTCGTGAAAATGTGTATGTATCTAACTTAGTTCTGTTCTCCCAGAGCCTTGCTTTCTACTTTCCATGATGATACTTATTCGGTAAACTAATACAGAGAAATAGATGAATGGATACTGAATGGTGTATCAGTTATTTGGTCTTAGATAACATATATTTCAAAAGAAAGATCTTTTGGAAGCACACTGTCTCCATTCAGAAGGAGTGGCTTTCATGGCAGATATTTCAGGTCATATTTTGTGGGTGGTTTTGGTCAGGTGAGCTTTCTCATGTCCTGTCAAATCTCATGACCTGTGCTGAGGACAAAACCACCGCTTTACAAGAAGCTGGCAAAATGTCACCTTGTGTGACATCATTCACCTTGTAACTGAAATGATTTTATCACAAAAATAAAAAGAACCAAGTAACTATTTGCATGAAGAAAATCATTTGTTAAATATTTGTGAAGATTTAAGATCATGGATCAAAGACGCCAACAGGTTTCTTCAAAGGATTTCCTCTCCAGTTTCATGAAAATTTTACTTGACTGACTGAAACTTCCTGAACAAGACCTACTGTTTTTGTATTTTTCAGTGGCTGGACCACCATTTTGGATGAGGGTGACAAAAAAGCCCTGATTCGCATCTTGTCAGTAGTGTGTTTAAACAGATAACCAGTAACATGTTTCTCCTAGGAAATGTCTTCAAGGACAGAGGACACAACTAGGAGATGTTCATCTTTTGCTTTTCCCTCTTCCTCATGCCTGGGAAGTAAATATAAAGTCTGGTGCAACAAACGCCATTTCTGACCACAGAGTGACACTGGGAAGTGAAGCCACATACTAGCATTGCAGAGCATAAAAATAGGACAAGCTCGGTGAGTAGGGAGTTATCCTGTCAATACTGGACTATCTACTTCTAGAATTCTTTGATGTAAAATATGAATTCCCACCTCATTTCAACTACTCTCTGTGTGTCTGTGTTCTATGTAGCTGTAACTATAACTAAAACATCCCTCGGGTTTATTATTAGAATCTGTTAACGGTGTTATTCCAACAATATTTCGTTAATGGAAACAATCTGGAATCTTGAGTGTATTCACAGCTGACCGTTCCAGTCAGTTGTATGATCAGAAACAGAATTCCTCGAACCTCTGGGTCCTGAGTCCTAAACAAATTCCCGTTCTTTCATTTCGAACGTAGATCCTCAATGTTCGTTGTTGTAAAACTGTTGCTATTCATGGATTGTCCAACACATTTTTAAAGAAGTCATTGTCCGGAGAACGTAACTTTCATTTTAAGTGAAACCCGCTTCCTCCTCCCCCTTCCTCCTCCTTTGTCTCCCCTCTGAGTTTGAGTACAATTATGCCTGGTGTAATTTATTGAAATCCATCTCCTCCCCCACCCCCCAGCCGTTTTCTAAACAGTACCTGTCTTGGAGAATTTAACACCTGTAAAACGTTTGTTACTCTCATTTGTCCTAATCAGGAACTGAATAAGAAGACATTTTGACATCTTGGAAAGAATGAGGGTTTCTGAACTTAAGCTGATCTGTTAAACCAGTTAGTTGAGCAAGGCCGGATGAGCCCTCAGGAAAAATCATGAAAACTAAATTAAACTGAACACAAAAAGCAATTTGCCAGCAATGAACCTAATTCACAATTTGCCTCCTCTGGAGAAGAGTATTTTGCCTTGGCCACGTGCCAGCGAGAGCTCTGTGCGATAATGTATAGGATTGCACAATTCCTCTTAGGACAGTTATGAAAGGAAAAATAACATTTGTTCTGCCAAAGTATGTGGACTTGCTGACATTTGCTGAAATACAGATATCATCTAGGCGAAAAGCGAACAGGATGTTACCCTTAAGGTGCTTCAGAGAGCAAGTATGTTACAGATCTTTTCCACACATACATAAGGCAGCTTGAATTTCTGGTAATTGTGAGGGCTTGACTCTTGCAACGATTTCCAACAGACCCCTGGTGACTTTTGGGCTTTGTGAAGATCATTCCTGTGATATACTCAACCTGGTGAGAAATTGTTCTTTGCGATTTTCAGTAATGTTTGTCTATTTCTCCTCCGGTTAGAATGGTGACTTAAGGGGGATAGAATCTGGAGTTGTTGGTGGAGAGGGGAGTCAGCACACTTTAAATCAAGCGTACCTGTCATATGAATTGCCTGATTCTAGACTGAACAGAAGAAACATGCTGGGGAAGGATGGCGGGGGGAGTGCTACGTATTTTCTAACCATCAAGAGAAAAGTGGGGGGGGGGGTTAAATAATGGATAATATCACCAATTCATATTGGACGATTTCATGGAAAAAGGCTCCAGGCATGAATTTGTGGAGGGCAAAACAGAAGACATCTGACACCTAATAGCAAATCTGGGAGCCCTGCTTAGATGCTGCGCTATATTTTAGTTATTCCTAGGCATTCCACTGTTAAAAGATTAAAATCCAAAGCAGGCTTGGCGGTATGAAAAGGAACTGGTTTCAGGCTAAGCGTACAGTAGAAATTGAGTATGATCCAAGTTAAGCATAGATGAAAGGTACTATGCATAGGGTAAAAGCATTTCAGGATGAAATATGGCGAGTAGCTCAGAAGCAGAAAATATAAGCAGTAATGGACAAATTGTTCAGTAACAGAGTCAAAAAGAACTTGGCCAACAGCCATCAAAATATTAGAGGATCAGACAACAAACCATAGAATTAGGAGACGTGTTTCAGGAATATCTATATCTATATGTGCGGAAACTTGTAAAGAATACAACTGCAGAAGATTTCATGTTGACACAGATTGGATTGATAGCTTCAGACTCATTTTTAATATTATTTTATACACTAGTGAATAAAAACTGAGTTTAGACTGATTTGCAATGTTACAAGGAAAACAGCAGCTGTCTCAAATACAGAAACTAGGGTTTAAAGATCATCTAAACCTTCGAGCAGAGTCAGGTGGAAGCTAAGAAACTAAGACAGAATTAGTAAGTGAAAATGACAAGTCAGAAAGGGCCTTTGATGTCGCACTATTGTAAAATGTTACAGTTCGACTGGAATGTTACATTTATACTGCAGCGTTTGGTTAGGTGGAGTGGTTAATGAAAGATACAGTTATCACTGAATCAAGTCCAATTTAATTCCTGTCAATTTAAGTACAAAGACGGTACTCAACGTATGCTAGGTACTGTACTGGTTGCTAAGAAGCCAAAGATGATTGTTGGAGCATCTGCCTCTAAAAATTTATGGTTCACTGGAAGACACAAGGGAGAAAGAAGATGGAAGCAAGAAGCAGGAAACTGATGTGACAGAATGTATGTGATGAGACACGTACAATCCCAGGCCATGTACAAGATACAGAAGGAATATTACAAGGGAAGAAGGAGCATTGTACGGTGGGGCTGACTTGTCCTCAGGGCAGTAAAAAGTGAGAATACTGCCAAGTTTTAGGAAGAAATTTCCACCTGGGCTTTGTGAAGAGGAAGAGGAGCAAGTCAGAGACTTTTAAAGATGGAGAACAAGACAATAATTTGGAATCGTTGATGTAAATAAACCTTTGCTCTTTTCAAAGAAGGGATTGAGAGCCAGATCCTACATTAGCATCTCTCCCAGACCCAGTATCCAAATCTATAATTTTATCACTCTGATTAAAATTTTGAGTTTGCATAAATATCCCATTCACGTTTTTAAAATCATTTTTTGTTAGAACTGAAGTGACAAATTCATCTCATGCTGAAAGTTTGAAGGAGCTGGTGAGATCATTTTTGATTTCCCCTTATTGTTAATTTCTTCCATTCAGCAAATTCTTACGGGGAACCTACTATGTGTCAGGAGGCCGGGCACTATTTTGAGTACTCATAATACATCAATCAATAAAAGAGGCCAACATCCTTGTCTGCATGAAGCATATGTTCTAAGAGGAGGACAAAGGCAATAACTCATACACGAAATAAATATGTAAACATTATTGTCTGTCAAAAGGCAATGGATACGAAGGGAGAAAAATCAGAGCACTTTAGGCATGGGTCAGTCTATGTCTCTGCTCCAGGCAGACTCACTTTAGTCCACTGTCTCGGCATAATTATCCCCAGCAACCCCTTTAACTCTAAAAGATGTCCCAGCCTGGGGCAGACACTATGGAAAAGAGTATCATAGTTAGAAGGAATCAGAATGCGTGTCTATGTGCTGATGTGTGCATGTGTGTGCACGTGTGTGCACGTGTGTGTGCATGCACGTATCTGTGTGCATGCATAGGTGCAGGGCCACATTACAATATTTGACATGGCAATCCAGGTAAGCTTGGAAAGGGGACTCCTGAGCAAAGACCAGATGGAAGTGAGAGAGTGAGCCACTCCAATAGTTCAGTGAGGACTGTTCCAGATGGAGAAACAATGGAGGCAAAAGCCCCAGGATTTCAAGGAATTCAAGAGGACAGTGTGGCTGAAGCGGTATGAATGGAGGAGAGAGAAACAGGAGATGGGGCCAAGGGCAAAAGGGAGCAGGAACCAGGCTGAGTAGAGCTCAAGGCCATTATGAAGGAGCTGAGGTTTCCTCTGAGTCCAGTGGAAGCCACGGCCTTCCTATATAGAAAGGGCATAATCTGACTTGTGCTTTAAAACCATCACTTTGCCAGTTCTTGGTGGAATCTATACTTTGTGAGCAACACTCTAGGGAACACAAGTAAAGGGAGTCTACCTGTGTAGGAGGCTCCTACTCCGAAATGAGTGAGAAACGGTCCTGGCTTACAACAGGATAATAGCAGTAGACCTGGTGAGAATGTTCCGATTCTGGATATGTTATAAACCAGCAGGATTTCCTGATGGACCGGAGATGAAGGGATGAGTCTCTCCTATCTTGCAGCAGTAACAAAACAATTCCTTGCGGAACTAGCTCAACAACTTTTGAGATTTGGTTTTAACTGACCTCTTCGGGGAAAAAAAAAAAAAAAAAAAAAAAAAAAAAAAAAAAAAAGAATCCCTTCTCCCATTTTGCTTTAAAGCCTTCCCTTCCCTTTCAGAGCATTTGCGACATGGTGGGTCCCATGGGTGACTAGCTGCCAACGAACGTAGCAGCTTCTGTCTGGGAAATATTAAGGATCCCAGCAATGTGTAGTTCTGGTGAACTGCAGTGTAGGGTATGCACCACACTGGAAGAATTTTTGTTAAAAATGGAGCCTCCCTGACAGTAGCCAATAGGTAATCCATATGTCGAGTGGAAAGCTTACGTTTTGAAAGGGTAGAAAGTGGGGATGGTAGCACATTTAAAGGGTGAAATATTACTGTGGGCATTAGAGCAGAGACTCAGGAACCATACCCATGTCCCACTCTGTGACTGTCACCACGTCCCTTAACCCCTCTCTGGTGAATGCCCTTGGTTGTAAATGGAACATTTTACTGTGATTACAGCTCTGCTCTGGTGTTCACTGTCTTTTCAGCTTTGGTATTCTGTGACTCTGTAAATACTTGGAAATCGGGTGAGGAGAACAAGGCTGTATACAATGGGAATTCTGAGTTCTCTTGGCATCCATTATTGTCATCACTGTTACCCTTAGTCTTCTGTTTTGCATATATATAAACCAGAGGTCAGGGACTGGTCTCTTTTCTAACAATGTATCACTACCCGAGGCCATAAATCAGAGAGGTCCTTATCATAATGATTAAGAACACAGATGTGGTTCTAAAGCAGATTAAGTGGTCACTGTATTTTAGGAATGTTGTGTTATTATAGAAAAATAAGATAGTGATAGTGATAATTTATTATAAGTACTGTTGATTGAAAGTTTAGTACTAAGAGTAAAGTGCTATGTTAAATGTCTTACAAGAAATCTTTTAATCTGAAACAAAAACAAACAAGAGTCTGTACTCTCTGAGTATATCCTATTTTCATACCCATTTTAGAGAGGGAAGTGGAGCCACAGGGAACGGAATGCTTTGTCCAAAATTAAAGGAGCTCGGGCAGCTGGCCTCCAGAACCTATACCATCTTCACCACCACACTCCATTCCCATCTCAAGGCACACAGAGGGTTAGCACAGCATCTGGCAATGGTGTAAAGTCAATGCATGCAAGCTATGATGATGACAGTTATTATAGCAGTGGGAATTCAGTACCTGCTGGGTGACTGAATGAATCCATGAGTCATCTACACTGAGGCATTGAGGTGATAATTGAAATCAGGAAGAAATGAGCTCATCCAGGGGGAGAGGACAGAGAAGGGCTGTGGGCTGAAATTTGGACGCCGGATAACCACATGCCCTAATGCACCCTTGGGTCGCGTTCAACCTGGAAGTGACTGTTCTCATAACGTGTGGCAGAAACAAATATATCCTCTAGAACTGGTTTGGTGGCTCTGGGATTTGGGTTCTAACGCCTTAAAATTGTGGCTCCCACCTTGCTTCACCTTGTCTTCACCTCCAAAAACATTCATATATGGGTAAATCCCACTTCTAAAGAGTCTGCTGAAGGTCAGTTGCAAACATAACTGCTTCTGTCTGGTAAGGATTAATGATGTTTCTGATATGGATATTTCTGATTCATTGCTGTTGAAACTCCGGAGCTCAATGTCAACGTTGGGAAATGAACTCTTCAACAGAATCAAAAGACAAAAGGCCATATGTCCTTGAACGTAATCCAATCAAAGAGATTGCAAAGGAAAACACAACAGAAGGTATTAAATTCATGGTGACATGAAAGATCCCTATTGACTTTGTAAGGAAACCACCAGGTCATCATTCTCCAAGAGACAGTCCTTTGATACGGACCTGACTAAAATGTTAAAAAAAAAAAAAAAAAAAAGTCTTCCTACAACACAATTCTTGACTTCACTGGTTAAACATTTATCAGTTCTCCACAAATTCTACTTTGCAAGTCTTGATGTTCAAAGTGATAGTAGAACAACTAAATAAGAAGAAAATCCAGTCTATAAAATACAAGCACTCAACTGCCTATAATGCACATTGGTAGATAGAGGAAATAATATTTGGTAACATCCATCAACAGTGTCATCCTGTTGAGGCTGTGAGTTAAATATTATTAAAGTTGTTCTAAACGAATGACAGGGTACAATCCTTGCACAATGCCCTATTACTATTATTAGATAATAAGATCGTGCTCGGGTGCAATCAAATCAGTTGTTCATAAAGCTTGAATGGGATTGAGTTGAACAGTATTATAAGCCAAATTACTTTTTGAAAATATACCAATGCTGTTTGTTCTCTCGTAACTACTACGCCAGTTAAAGTTACCAGTGATATCACTACAAGGAGTAGGCTAAGTTTTTTCTCATCAGGCCAGTGATGAATATTCAATTTTAAATGCTGCCTGCAGATTTCTCCTATCCCCTCACACCTTGCTCCAATGCCGGGAAAAATGGGTTCATTCTACACCAGAATCACCTGGGAACGTAGTGAAAAATGTTAATTTCTAGGCATCACTCCAGAAAAATTAAATTATAATTTCCAGAAGGTAGTTAGAAGAAAACACATTTTTAACAAAATCCTCTGTTGATTCTCAGGCACACAAAATTTGAAAATCATTGGGCAGGGCACAGAGACATGTCAAGTTTGATCTCTGCCTCTAAAATGCTGTGGAAGCTTGGGCAAGTGATTCAATGTCTCAGAGTCTGCTTTTACTAGTATCTGTGCTTGGGATAACACCAGTCCTGCTTATAACAAGGTGGGGTGCTTGTTAGAATCAGGTGACCAATGGGAAACTGCTTTGTAAACTACAAAGCAAGGCATACGTAGAAGATACTATTACCGTTGCTTAGTCATTTCCTTCCTCCTCATTCATTCACTTGGATTATGATGCCATGGGTGGCAATTACCTGGGAAATTTGAGCAGAGAATTGCAGAGGTGTTTGATGTTTTCATTCTCATTCTCTTGAAGTCTGTTTTAACCTCCTAATGGTAAATTACTAAAAAGGATGTGTCTATCTTCAACCCTTTCGGTAAACACTGGCTTGTAAAATTTTTCTCTATGATGTAGTCCATGTTTCGATTCTTTTCTATTTATTCATCTACTATGTGGAAATATAAAATTTCAGATGAGAACTTCTCTGCTCTTACCCAGTCATGATTAATTACCACCAGGAGCAATAGCTCTTGTGAAAAATAGGAAAATATGTCTGCTTCAGTACACATGGCTTAGAAGTGATAAATAAAATGAGTATTTATCAATTTCAAAATAATACTTATTAATAGACACATTTGTTCAAGAACATCTTTTAGGGAACATAGATATACACAGAAAATCTTATGTATTTATATGTATTTATATAGATGTATCTTAATTTTACCTATGAGGAGGAAATGAAATGTAGTATATATAATCAGATTATAATATTAAAGCAGGGCATAGAAAATTGTGTCAAATTAGTCTCAGTCTTAGAGAAAAAGCAATTCAATCAGATAAATCTACATGTTGTGATACAATCTCCAAACAATGGTTAGAAGATGTTAAAACAAAAATATAATGGTTAGGAAATAGGAAATATGTGCTAGATTGTAGTACTTGTTTAAATACTTACTGTTTCTCCTTTTAGACCCATTCCTCTGAGAGCACTCCCAATGGCCTGTCCCTCCTAGATGAGACTCATGAGCCAAGGTGGGTATCAACTTTGGCCATGAGATTTGCTTTGGCCAAGGGAATGTAAGTAGACGTGACCTGTGCTATTCTGGAGCAGTAGCTCTGAATTATTGGCTAGTTCTGCAATCACTCTCCCTGTCCTGCTCTAAGACAGAAACTGCCTCAGAGAAGGGGTGCTTATTCAGCTGGGCTCACAAATGAAGAATGTATGGAGGAGAGTTGAAGGGGACTGCCATTCTCGTGTCACCTGAGTGAGAAATGAGCCTTCATGTTTCTAGACCATTAAGATGTAGGGGGCTACTTGTTACTGCAGCATAGTCTAGTGGGAACTAATGGAAGCAATGTGTTCGTGCTATTCCACCCTCTCTTGTTTTATTTGTCATCAACAGTTTTAAATAAATACTGGCAGGAAAGTTTGGTTATGCTAATTATGCTAGTCTTGACCTCTCGCCATGAAATGTACAAATTAGTAGCTGGAAAAGAGAAGCACTTTTTCACACATTCAGCATTAAAAAAACATTTATTCACTAGTTGAAATGAGTGCAGCCCATCTGATGGATGGTGGATTAGGGGCTACAGTGACATACTTGGACAGACCGAAATAATATTTTACATTAGCTATGGTGTGCTTTGTTGTCCCTCTGTGGTTTTGAGTCTGCTATTTTCTGTTAGCTTTGTTTTTTGATATACTGAATTTTTTTTCTTAATTTTTCTCTTTATCAGCTTTCAATTATGCATTCTTTCAGAATTCTTTTACTGGTTTTGAGTATGCATGCTTGATTTGTAACAATTTGCCTTAAATTGGTACTTGTGTTATTTCCCCAATGATGCAAGAAATTTAAGAGCATTTTATTCCTTTTATCCTCCTCATGACCTTTGTGCTATAGATGCTGTTTTCTTTTACATAACATGGCTTCTTTTGAAAACTCAGTTCTTAGACTGGTTGCTTCTTTGAAAATAGTGAGTGTTCTTTGTCTGTGTGCCTTCATCATTTTTTTGTTTTGTTTTCAAAAGCTTGATACTGAACTGTATGTCCCAGTGTAATTTTCTTTGTCCTGCACAGGAGTCACTGAGCTTATGGAATCTATGAATTGATTTCTTTAGCATAAGGTCAGTATAAACACTTTATAATTGTCTCTGAGACTAACACTTCCATGAAAACCATATGCCTAACTCAAACATTGATAATTATAAAAGAAAAAAGATGAAGTGAGATTTAATCAAAAGTTGAAAACTTCTACTCTTCAAAGGACATCTTGAAAACATGAAAAGGGAAACCACAGGCGGGGATAAAATATTCCCAATACATATATCTGAAAAAAGATTTGTATCTAGGATGTATAACGAATTCCCACAATTCCACAACAAGACAACAAAGAGTCCAACTTAAAAAAAAAAAAAAACAAGGAGAGAATTCGAGTGTATAAATGAATAATAAGCACATTAAAAAGTATTCTACATAATTATTCATCATTGGAAATCCAACTTAAAACCCAAAGAGACACTATAATGTGCTCATCAGAATGGTAAGAATTAAAAGTCTAACATCACCAAATACTATAATATGGTGCCACTTGGTCTTTCATATGTGTTGGTGGGAGTGTACAGTACTACCCCCACCTTGCAAACAGGTTTGGTAGTTTCCTATAGGTGTAAATTTAGTGCTTGAGGAGGTTATGTGATTAATGATAAAGGGGCATCAAAAATCAAATGTAATTCTTTTAACATGGTTCCTCCCATTTATTTATTCACCTGTCCATGGATATCTGTGTTACTTCCTTTTTGGGACCATTATGCATGAAGCTGCTATGAACGTGCATTTACAAGGTTTGAATCAACATATGATGAGGATATGGAGAAACAGAATCTTCACAGATGGCAGGGAGCAGGGAGTGTAATCAGATCACATCGATGAGCAATATTTCTAAAACTTGAACAAGTGAAGAAATCGTGGGAATATCTAAAACACTGACTAATGTTCTGTTTTTTAAGGCTGAGTGTTGCCCTAACCTTGGAGAAAAACCCAGAATGCAGTTTTTCCCTTCTCGCTGCAAATGCCAACTTCTAGAGAGATACTCAAGATACTTAACAACTGGTGTGGCCCAGAAACTATCCAGTCAGAACTGATGCCTGTCCTGGATGCACTCTACTCTACTTGGTGTTAACTCAGAGATCGCTGGAGTAGAAAGGGGTTCAAACACTCTAAGAGATCCTGAGAAAGGGGCCAATGGGGGTAGTTCAACTAACCAGCATGAAAATAATTTTGTATTTAAACAAGTAATACAGTATAACAATATATGTTGTATGTAACAAGTGGTACCAGCACTTTCTAGCTTGGTGTCAGCCCTGGCCATCTCCTTCTACTATACTTGGGGGTTATGAGAAGAGGCATTTATCCAAGGTTTATCCTGAGGTTTACTCTCAGTTCTTCCCGGGACTCTGTGTTTTTCATTCTCACTGGGTACCACTGACTGAAGACTATATTTATAGCAAATATGACCTTCCATCATTTATAGGTAGGAAATAACCTAAAAACTGACCATTAGATATTACTATCTTCTAAGGGGCTTCACCAACCATCATGGCCTCCATTGCATGCTCACACCAGCTGCCATGTTGTCCATCCACCATTTTTACCCATTACCTGGACACCATGCCCTAAATGCTCTTCTGTTTGTATTAACTCCCCAATTCTTGCTTTTTTGAGCAGAAAAGTCTAATCCTCTTTGTTTTACCATTCCACCTTCCCATCCATGTTTGTCAATCATTAATACATTTATTCACTCAAGCCACAGTTGAGTTTCTTCTATAAACTTGGCACTGTGGAAAAATAAGCAAAACTGTACTAGGTCCCTACCCTGATGAAGTTTATAGATTTATCAGGGAAACACATGTTTAAGAAACAATTACACTATCATTTGCAAATATCTTCTCCCATTCCGTGGGTTGCCTCTTTGTTTTGATGACTGTTTCTTTTGCTGTGCAGAAGCTTTTTATCTTGATGAAGTCCCAGAAGTTCATCTTTGCCTTTGTTTCCTTCGCCTTTGGAGACATATCTTGAAAGAAGTTGCTGTGGCTGATATCAAAGAGGTTACTCCCTATGTTCTCCTCGAGGATTCTGATGGATTCCTGTCTCACGTTGAGGTCTTTTATCCATTTCGAGTTTATCTTTGTGTACGGTGTAAGAGAATGGTCAAGTTTCATTCTTCTACATATAGCTGTCCAGTTTTCCCAGCACCATTTATTGAAGAGACTGTCTTTTTTCCACTGGATATTTTTTCCTGTTTTGTCAAAGATTATTTGACCATAGAGTTGAGGGTCCATATCTGGGCTCTCTACTCTGTTCCACTGGTCCATGTGTCTGTTTTTATGCCAGTACCATGCTGTCTTGGTGATCACAGCTTTGTAGTAAAGCTTGAAATCAGGTAACGTGATGCCACCAGTTTTATTTTTGTTTTTCAACATTTCCTTAGCAATTCGGGGTCTCTTCTGATTCCATACAAATTTTAGTATTATTTGCTCCAGCTCTTTGAAAAATACTGGTGGAATTTTGATTGGAATGGCATTAAAAGTATAGATTGCTCTGGGCAGTATAGATATTTTAACGATGTTTATTCTTCCGATCCAAGAGCATGGAATGGTCTTCCATCTTTTTGTGTCTTCTTCAATTTCTTTTAGGAGTGTTCTGTAGTTCCTCGAGTACAGATCTTTAACCTCTTTGGTTAGGTTTATTCCGAGGTATCTTATGGTTTTTGGTGCTATAGTAAATGGAATCGATTCTCTAATTTGCCTTTCTGTATTTTCATTGTTAGTGTATAAGAAAGCCACTGATTTCTGGACATTGACTTTGTATCCTGCTACATTACTGAATTGCTGTATGAGTTCTAGTAGTTTGGAGGTGGAGTCTTTCGGGTTTTCCATATAAAGAATCATGTCATCTGCGAAGAGAGAGAGTTTGACTTCTTCCTTGCCAATTTGGATACCTTTTATTTCTCTTTGTTGTCTGATTGCTGTTGCTAGGACTTCTAATACTATGTTGAACAAGAGTGGTGAGAGTGGGCATCAGATAAAAGGTTGATATACAGGATCTATAAAGAACTCCTCAAACTCAACACACACAAAACAGATAATCATATTAAAAAATGGGCAGAAGATATGAACAGACACTTCTCCAATGAAGACATACAAATGGCTACCAGACACATGAAAAAATGTTCATCATCACTAGCCATCAGGGAGATTCAAATCAAAACCACATCGAGATACCACCTTACACCAGTTAGAATGGCCAAAATTAGCAAGACAGGAAACAACGTGTGTTGGAGAGGATGTGGAGAAAGGGGAACCCTCTTACACTGTTGGTGGGAATGCAAACTGGTGCAGCCACTTTGGAGAACAGTGTGGAGATTCCTCAGGAAATTAAAAATAGATCTTCCCTATGACCCTGCAATTGCACTGCTGGGTATTTACCCCAAAGATATAGATGTAGTGAAAAGAAGGGCCATCTGTACCCCAATGTTTATAGCAGCAATGGCCACGGTCGCCAAACTGTGGAAAGAACCAAGATGCCCTTCAACGGATGAATGGATAAGGAAGATGTGGTCCATATACACTATGGAGTATTATGCCTCCATCAGAAAGGACGAATACCCAACTTTTGTAGCAACATGGACAGGACTGGAAGAGATTATGCTGAGTGAAATAAGTCAAACAGAGAAAGTCAAGTATCATATGGTTTCACTTATTGGTGGAGCATAACAAATAATATAGAGGACAAGGGTAGATGGAGAGGAGAAGGGAGTTGAGGGAAATTGGAAGGGGAGGTGAACCATGAGAGACTATGGACTCTGAAAAACAACCTGAGGGTTTTGAAGGGGCGGGGTGGGAGGGTGGGGGAACCAGGTGGTGGGTATTAGGGAGGGCACAGATTGCATGGAGCACTGGGTGTGGTGAAAAAACAATGAATACTGTTACGCTGAAAATAAATAAAAAATAAAAAAAAAAAGAAAGAAAGAAACAATTACACTCGAAATGCCAAATCGAAACTATGCAAAATAAGGGAGAAAGAGAGGAAGAAAAACGTAATAGGGGGATGAGAACTGCTGGGGAGGGGTAAGGATTCTTGGAGGAAGTAATCGTCATGCTGAGATCTGAAGAATGAGTGGGAGGAGTCTTAGCTGGAAACCAAGCTTACTGACACCCTTTAGTAAGCACACATGGAGACTGCTAATGGAGCAAGTTGAAATCTCTCTTTGTACACATAGATAAGATACTCTAATATATGAGCCCAGTATCTAAGACAAGCTGGTCTTATTTTGGACTCTAAACTCTAGTGAGGTACTCCTGGATTGTTGATTATTGCTACTTCTGGTTTCATGGTTCCCCTGTTGGAGTTAAAGACTTATTGATGAGACAAAGATGCTCATCCTTGAGCAACACAATTTGGCTCTATAGCACGGGGATATTATTGTCAAAAGACACTTAAAATAAAATTTAAGAACAGTTCTCTTCTATATTCCACTGTATGACTGGTGCTCCATTCTTCCTATTCCCCGTCCCGATCACTTAACACTTGGAAACAACTTAATTCCTTAGGGTTTCAATTAAAAAAAAAGAGAGAGAGAGAGAGAGACTATTATTTAAGGGAAAGGAGTGGAAAATTCCTTAGTAGGCTAAAAATATTAAATATTAAAAATATTAAAGAATATGTAGTCCTATCTGTGCATTCTTTTTTAAAAGGCAATGTATGTATAGGTTAGAGAAAAACAGTCCCAAAAAATGTTGCTGGAAGTTTGGGAATTCCTAACACATTTGGCTTTCTGGAGAGTATGAAAACAGAGGAAATGAGTTGACCATTTGTGATGATGTCAGTGGGTCAGTGGTTCATCTATGTAATTAATTTAAGGTGATACTTCTAATTATCTTGCAGATTAACCAGGTCATCCTTGTAGAGCTGACCTAGACTGATGGCGCAGAGCAAGCCCTCGTTCACTTTTAGAGGTTCTTAAAGTTTTAATTGCTTCCAGTCAGGTACCCTGGGCCTGGACTTATTTTTCACTGAGCCATGTTTTACTTTGGGTGCTTTTGAGATGCCAGCGATTAAACCTCTGTGGTACCCCACAGCAAGACTGGCCATGATGCCGGATAACCATATAGCAAAAGCCTAATATGTAACCAGATTTCATTAAGATAAAATTGAAAACAGATCTTACACTTAAATATTGTGGAAATAAACAAAGACCACCCAAATGAGAACAAGCAGAGGTTATTTATTCAGAACTGTGTTTTGGCAGACTCAAAGGCAGACCGAGGTGTAGGGAGGAAAGCTTCATAATGGAAAAAGGGGAAAGTTTTAAGTGTGCCCTGGCTGGAGGCTGATTAGCCAGTCTAACTTGAAGTGGGGCATCCCAGGTTATTGGTTAAGGGTACAGGTTTGACTTTTTCTGATTGATCCTAACTTGTAAGCTCGGGTAAACGTTAGGGAAATTGCCAGTCATAACAAAGAGTGATGATGATAATTAAATTCTGACCACTTTCGGCCAATGTTAAAAGGGCTTTGCTTGGCTTTCTGGGTTGTTCTTAGAGACAGCGGTCTGATTACTCCAAGTCTGACTTATATATAGCCAGCTAATTTCCTGGGCTGGTTACTGTGGTTGGTTTCCTGGGCTGGTTGCTGCAGACTGTGCATGAGATGATGATGATGATGATGATGATGATGATGATGATGATATATGGCCTAGCCATTTTATGTTTGCATCTTCAGTCCCTTAGTATATTTATGAAGTATGCATCTTAGACACTTCAAATGTCTTGTGTTTTCTTTACACTAGGGTTTGTTATACTTCTGGCTTTTGCAAGTTCCCTAAGTTCCTTCTTATCACATGATTTAGGCTATGTTAAGAAGTTGGAGAAGAATATTTACAGTACAAAACTCTATCCTTTGTTTACAGAGGCAGGCAGAGCCAATTAAACTGTAATAGGATATAATACAATGGGAAAGATTGGAACCCTGAACCTCAGCTGGGTACTGGATAAATCAGCCATTTTCAGGGAGACAGGGATGAGAAGGAGAGAAAGAAGGTTCAAGAATCCAACTTTGATAAAGATCTGGGATGAAGCAAAAGGAAAAAAAAAATCAATGGTTACATTTATTTACTCTCATTAAATATGCTTTCACTTCACGCTAAGGGTTATGCTAAACATCTTTCTTCACTATCTTGTATATTCCTTATTTAAATCCTATGAAGTCTTTCCCTTTCCACAGATGGTAAAAATTATCCTTTTCTACAGATGGGGAAATTAAGGCTCAGAAAAAAATCAAGTGTTTTGCCCAAGTCGCTCAGTAATGAAGAGTTCAGCTGTTACCAGAGACCAGCATGCTGATTCTTGAGTTAGATGCAGGCTTGAACCCTTTTCCCTGCCTCTTGAGCTACTACTCCAGGTGGCCCAGCCTACAGTCTCAAGCTGCACCAGTCTCTTGGCTAGCAGGCAGCCTTCTTGGGTGACTTAACAGCCAAGTAGCTTAAATTGTGAGTATTAAACAATAAAGCCATCTTCCCCCAAATTTCTTCTCCCTTGAGCAGGGAGAACAAAGAAATCTCAAGTCCATTGCCTAAGCCAAGTAAGAAATTCCAGTCTCTCCCTCATTCCATCCATTTCTTCTCTCTAAGAGAGGATGTCTCAAAGTCTTCCTTCTCATTTGCTTGGGAAGGGGATGTGAAGAAAATCCTAGGGAGAACACGAGAGGGGATCAGGCTGTTGGAGAAAGTCTTTGGCATCTGAATTGGACTTTCTCTGCTCTCCCTTTCTGTTATGACTTTGTTAAATTATTATTTGCTAAATGGAACAGAGGGTGCCAGATGGTGATATTTCCCCAACAGAGCACAAAAGAAATTCAAATAGACAAGTTTACCCTCATAATGAGAAGGAAATACACAGTACTTCTGGCGAAAGTACATGGCAGGCCTTGAGGTGCTGAATGGGGGAAGTCAAGACAGAGCAGGTAGAGGGTGGTGTGGGAGTGAGAGCGAGAGACAGAAAGATAAGGAGAGGGTAGGAGGGGATTAAGGAGGCCTAAGGAGGAATCCAGCAGATGCCTTTATTAGGATCCATGGGTAGAATTCTTTGGGGTTCCCAGGCAAGTGCTGGATTGGTCAATTCAAATAACAAGAAAAGGTTTTTTGGTAAAGCCCATGGAAGACTTATGTAAAGACTATATAAGGCATACAGGTGCTGGCAAGTAGGGAAAACCGTTGATCACAAGGGTGGTTATATCAGGCAGGAACTTCCATTCACTTGTCTCTCTGTAGGCTGCTTTCTAGGACATGAACTTGCATGAGGGGTCTAGTGAAAGTTTAAGGTCTCTGCAGGCCACTTGAATGGATGCCAAGGCAGCAATACCATGGAGTAGTTTAGCCTAACTTGACACTTGCCCTCTTTAGTCATGGGAAATAGGAGGTGGGGTTGACTGATTGTGGTAAGGACTTTTTAGGTAACTCCTGGAAAGCCTGGGGTGTTGGCTCCAACATTTGATAGCTCTTTTTAGACTGTGGATTACTTAGTGCTGGTTTCAATAGCTATAATGAAGTTGAACAGATAGAGGTATATAGAGATGGGCAGGGAGGACTGGTACCCTCTTTAAAATTTGGAAGACTTAGTAATGATGTGATATCTGGACCAAGTCTTATGAAACTTACTTATGCAGCAAAGCAGCTTGGAGAAATGTGCAGTGTAAGGAAAGGGATGCAAAGACATGGAGGCCTGCATAAGCAGAGGGACTGCCCAGGTGGGGGACTATAGGCAGAGTGGTATGAATAGAATAAAAAACATACCGTGGGTGGTAACAGTAGACTAGAGGTCCTTAAACCTTCCCTACTTCAATTCAGGATTATTTGTAAAGAAGAGGGATGTAGAGGGTGCAGAAAAAGTCAAACGGTCCCGAGCATTGTCAAATGAAGCTGCAGAGAAATTAGCAGCAAAAATGCAAGCTACTCAATAGCCATCAGCTCTTTACCTCAACTAGCAAATGTTTTAAGGGACAAGAAGTCTAGGGTAAATGCTTTGTAACTATCTCCAACACCTGTGACCCTCCACCTTGAAAACCACAAGTTCATCTCAAAATTGGATAATTATAAAAGAAAAACAGGTAAACTTAGTAAGTAGAAGGCAAGCCTTAAATAAAAACTTATTTTAGGTGCTTCATCAAAATCAATGATCATTATCTTCCTTGCTGCTTAAGAGACTCACAAAAAAATAGAAAGATTTCATACAGACTTTTTTTGTCTTTGAAAACTCAGATTTTTTTTTTTTCTGTGATTTGACTATAAGTGAAGACAATAACTGCGCCTGGACTGTTCACTACTGCCTATTCAACCAGTACCAAAGATAATGCTTGGAGTATTGACAATTTGGGGAAAAAGAAATACATGAAATATATAAGTTATATAAATATAGTCATAAAATATATGTTTATAAATAAAGTTTTAAAATGTCAGAATAGTTTGTAATGTTTGTCAATATAAAATCTTTAGTGAAACTTGGGGGCACCTGGGTGGCTCAGTCAGTTAAGTGTCTGCCTTTGCTCAAGTCACGATCCCAGAGTCCTGGGATCGAGACCAGCATTGGGCTCCCTGCTCAGTAGAGAGCCTGCTTCTCTCTCTCCCTCTGCTGCTCCCCCTGCATGTGCTCACACTCTTAGTCAAATAAATAAAATCTTTAAAAAAAATAAAATTTTTAGTGAAACTGTAAAAATGAGAATTCATCAGGGAGGGCTCAATTCTATCTTGTTTAATTCATTAAAATAATGAAGAAATGAAATAATTTCACAATGTTGACAGTGGAACACTGGCACTCTTTTCATTTTATTTATTCATACCTCTATGTTTGACCTCTCTCATTCTAACATCATTGAAACATAATTAAGAACGCTCAGAACTTAAAATTAAACATGGAATGTTTCCAGAGATTTTTCTTTTTTTAAAATTTTTGATGTTGGAAGGGAATGGTACGACTTAGGGCATTTCTAGTTATTTTCAGTGCGATCATAAATTCAGACCACTACCTGTTCAGTAGAGCTAATCATATAAGTAAACTTGGCTGCAAAAAGGAAAAATAGTATTTCTGTTTCTACTTGATCTAAAAAGTAAACAAAACTTGTGAAATACTCGGCTGAAAAGAAAAAAAAAATCTACCCAAAGAAACCCCTTGAAAATTTAGGGGTTGTTTACTTATGTATTGTTCATTATAAATATATGTTTGTGTATCTGTGTGTGTGTGTAATTCCTGAATCTCGTTGCTTTTTCCTTCAAGATCTTTGTTATGAAAGGAGATTTCTTAGTACTTAATGGGTGACATTTCTGCACAGCTTATCTGTCAATAGCCAATGCCTTCTTTGCTCAGAAATGTTTAGGTATTACAAGCAAAGAAGGCTGCTTACTGGGTGTCATAAAATGCATTTTCAGATGTGCTATTTCCAGATGCCTTGGCTTAACCTGACTGCGTGGGATTGTTCAGCATGATGGACGGCACTCTGTAACATCTGCTGGCTGCAATGATTATCTGAAGTTACGGTCAAAGCCAAACCCCCATACCAAAAAATGAGTAACTTGTATTCATGAAAGTGGTTTTATTTCTGCACAAATGGCCAACAAGCTGTTATGTTAAAGGGTTTTGTGTATAAACTCATCAAGGGGAAAAGGTCACTTAAAAGAAAAAAAAAACCACCAACTTAGACTATATGTCTAAGTATGAGGGAAGAGCCAGAACTGAAATATACAATAAATCAAGCAGCTTTTGAATTTATGTTCCATTCTAATGACTTCTACTGTGCCGCTTGTATCAATAGGGTTTCCAAAATTTAAATTATTACCTCTCGAAGTTTTAAGTAAAACATAGCTAGATTACCTGTTTTAAATGAGCAGAGAGAAATTTTATCACTCGTGATCTCTCAGTGATTGAGATTTAAGATTTTAGGATTTAAACAAGGAAATCAGACTCGATTATGCAGCGTTTATCACACTTCTCAGCAAAAATAGACTACAGGCACTTAACTTTTTCTTTCCTCTTCTTTTTTTCTGCCTAGGAAGAAAATTTTATAGTGAAAATTTATGGGCGAAGACATAAAGCTGCAACCTAAGCAGATGGCCTGGTAGTTTGACCTTGACTTTTCATTTTAAATCAAACTCAGATCAGTTGGATTCCAAAAAATATCAAATTGCAATTTTTTCCTGCTCTTTATCCTGAGCCACACATGCATTTTTCAATGCTATCATTTCCTTGGGACACAAGGACAAGTATATATGTATTGCTATTTCCTTCCCGACTTGAGAACAAAAAGGACAGCATTCTTAGTATGGAAAGACCAATACAGTATGTCACCAGAAATCCATTAGAGAGGTACTTTCTACCTCATTGGGCCAGTCAAGCACTTCTTTCTTCTCATTAACAAAAAAACAGTTGAACAATAAACACGGAGAAGAGAACCAGTGGTTCTTAATCAAACCAAACCAAACTTCATCAAACCAAAGGTATCCTGTATCAAAACCAACAATGTGACCTTTAATTGATACCTTCAATTGATGATACCACATGAGGTAGAGATGGAGGACAATGACCCTTCTCAATCCCTGCAGAAAGATACAGAATTACAAATAAGAAATTTGCTACAGGACCTTGAAAGATGCCTAGAAATTGAGAAGTCCTAGAATTTAATCATCACATGAACTTCTTAAAAGATCTACAATGTGGATACTTCTTGATCCAGCAACCTAATTTTTTTTTTTTTTTAACGTAGGCTCTATGCCCAAGAGGAGCCCAACATGGGCCCTGAAATCACAACCCTGAGATAGAGACCTGAGCTGAGATTGAGTCCGACCCTTAACTCACTGAACCACCCAGGCACCCCCAGCAACCTAATTCTTGATGATATTAACAGTAACTTTTAAAATAAGTGTGCAAAGCTATCCATTCAAAGATCACTTTCATAGCATTGATTATGATACTGAAATATGTGGACCAACCTAAATATCTACTGACAGAAGATAGGTCAAATAAATTATTGTACAGCCATCCAACAGAATATCATAGTTATAAAAAATACAGAACTTTTAAAAATATTCATTATAAACAAAGTGCATAAAAACTAGTGACCGAATAAAATGCATGAAAAAAGAAAACTGTGAATTCATTTTTAAAAAATATTTATCCTCTGTGCAAAACCATGGGGAGAATGGATTTTAACTTTAAATAGGTCAGAGGAGAAACAGACTAAGTACCTAGCACAAATCTGTGTAGGATTTGGTATCCATGTAGAATAGAAGGAATCTCGGCCAGCCCTTCACACCAAACACAGAAATCAATCCTAGATTGATTGTGGATCTAAATGCAAAAGATAAAACAATTAAGCTTTTAGAAAAATAAGATAGAATATCTTCTGGCCTGGGGTAGATAAAGATTTCTTGGACAAAACACAAGAAGCACTTTTATAAAAGAAAAAAAAAGGTAATATGCATTACATTTAAAGAAATTTATCCAAAGTATTTATCAAAAAAATACCATTGAGAGGGTGAAAATGCAACCCATAAAGTGGGGGGAGATGTTCACAGATCATAAGTAAGAGAAAGGACTAGGAACCAGGGCATACAAAGGCACTCAATAGATCAGTAAGGGAAAAAACAGATTACCTAATAGAAAAATCAGGTGAAACACTTGAACAGGCAATTGGGGGAAAAAAAAAAAAGAGGGAGGGATCAAAACATAAGGAATGGTACAAGTTTCAACAGTTATCAAGGAAATTTAATTAATCCCTAACGAGATATTATTTCATATCACCAGAATGCTAAACTAAAAAAAAAAAAAAAAAAAGGTAATACTGAATATTAGTAAGGATAGGGAACAATGGGAACTTCCATGGACTGCCAGAGTGGCTCAGTGGGTTAAAGCCTCAGCCTTCGGCTCAGGTCATGATCCCAGGGTCCTGAAATCGAGCCCCACATCGGGCTCTCTGCTCAGCAGGGAGCCTGCTTCCTCCTCTCTCTCTGCCTGCCTCTCTGCCTACTTGTGATCTCTGTCTGTCAAAAACAAAAAAACTCTCAGTATTTATTAACACTAAATATAGCCTATCCCATGATGCAGTGATGCATTTTAAGTCTGCAACCAAAACAAATACATAAACTTGTGCTTCGGAAGGCTTGTGCTCAGTGTTCACAGTGGCACAGATTCAGTCTCAAGCCGGAAGTGACCCAAATGCCCATTCATAGGACAACGAATAAATACTGCCATAGCCATACAATGAATCCAAGAAAGTAATGGAAATAAATAAATGTAATGACATAGGAACACATGATGTTGAGAAAAGAAAGCCGGACACAGAAGAACACAAATTGTAGGAGTCTGTTGAACAAGAGCTGAGAAACAGGTAGAAAATATCTGAAGAGGAGTTGAGAAACAGGTGGAAAAAACAGGTGGAAAACAGGTCACTGGTTACCTGTTGAAGGACAGTATCTGCTTGAACAAGCTTGAGCAGGCATTCCAGTGCTGATAATATCTTATTTCTTCATCTGAATGCTGGTTACATGGATATATTCACTTTGTTAAAAAACAAAACTAAGCCCTATACTTATGCCATGTGTGCTTTTCTGGTGTGTAACCTATATTCCTATAAAATACTTACTTTAAAAAGTATGCTTTTAAAATGTAAAATTTAAAAGAATTAAAATTTAAAAATTTAATTTAAAATTTAAATTTAAAAATTTAAAAAATTTTAAAATGTGTAAAGCATTAGAATGTTGCACTGAAATACTGCTTTTCACTTCATGCCCCCCCCCATTGATCTCTTTCTTTTCAAGGAAATATTTGACATTTAAGATGATTTCATAAGTTGGGAAATATCAAATGACAAAGCACTACCAGAGTTTTATAGAGAGATTGATGTCTCTCACCACATCCTGGATTTCTTACATTTCTAGGTTTCTCTGCAGTTTTTAAGGGTGATGTCCTATATCCCATAGGCAGTGCCTGAAATAAGATACTCTGCTCAATGATCAGCTGCATTAATTATTGACTTGTGTCAGTATTCCCGTGAGCATCAGAGGAGGCTTTATGGTTTATTACATCAGGGGGCCAAATACTGAGGCACTCTGAGAATGCAATTTTGCAACAGATAATTCCAGCCAGTTGAGAGGGCCAATGACCTCGATTATGACCTATAAGAACAAAACTGCAGACGGCGAGCTGCGGTTTGCCAAAATGAATAAATAATATTGTATTTCCAAAAGTGGCCAGTCAAATTTAGCCTTTGGAGAAAATGATGGTACTGATGGAGAGACATTTTAAGTCATTTCTTCTTCTTTTGGGAAGATTTTCAGCTGTGAGCAATCAGGAAAGAAGGTGGTCATTCAAACTAACATGTTTTGGTGTTGCTAATTAGAATAATCTAGCAAGGTTTAATGGTCCATGAGAAGAATTTTGTATTTCAGGAGTCTGTTGGTCTGGCAAACATTTTAAGTACAGACTCCTTCATGACAGGAATTATTATATAAGAGAAAAAAGTAAACCTTCAAGTAAACACAGACTCCTCTAAAGTTGTTACTTTTTTAAGGTCAGCAAGTAATTTCTTCACTTAGCCAGTGTCTCCTGTTCCTCCGATACAAAGGATTGTTAACATACACAGGGACATGTAACATACACATCTTCAGAGTCTTCAGAATCTAGATATGTGGTCATGCTGTGAGGTTAGTTACAATAGCTATTTTTAAAATCATCTACTACGGTCCAGGTTCTTTATTTTTTAAAGATTATACTTATTTATTTGACAGAGAGACTGAGAGAGACGGAGAGAGTACATGTGCACAAGCAGGGTTCTGAGAAGCAGAGGAAGAGGGAGAAACAGGCTCTTGGCTGAGCAGAGAACCTGATATGGGGCTCAAACCCAGGACCCTGGGATCATGACCTGAGCCAAAGGCAGAGGCTTAACCAACTGAGCCACCCAGATGCCCCACTCCAGGTCCTTAATATACAGATTTCATTTAATTCTCCAACAACCCAGAAACTAATGACAGTAGCAGGAACAGCTTTAAAATGATTACTTTGCATTACTGAGTACTTATGCTATGCCGGGCATTGCAATGAAGATATAATTTACTACACTCTAACAGTGTGACATCTATTTTCTAGAGGAGAACGTATTGGGATCCTGTCATTAATGTGTTTAATGGCCACGAATTAAACCGCAGTCCCTCAGCAAAATGAGAGAGGAAGAAAGAGAAGCCAAGAGAAGGAGCGGGGGAGAAGATGACTCTCCAAAGGCGGGTGACTTTGCTCTGCATGGACAAAAGGATCTTGTGTCCAGCAGTCGGGTAAAGAGGAAGATGCAGACTTGCCATTTCTTCCCCCAGTTGGTTTCTTTGTTCTCAATGGCTGAGAATCACACTGGGGTGAAGAGAAGTCATGTATGTAGAGGTTCATTTTTCCCCCCTCACACACGTGACCACTGAAAGCAGAAATTCTTAATTTACAACTCAAGAAGCAAAAATATTTCAATGCCCGGCAACTGAAACAATTTTCATTTCGGGAATAATTGAAATACCATTAAATTTTGCTGTTTCTTTCTTTAAAAGTTCCCTATTAATCACTGCTTCACCTCCAGCGCACCCCTACTCTCCTAGCACGAAGATGCTACCCCACTCCCTGTACTAGTTTTAGGGCCCAAGTGTAGAAAGTTACCCAGTGGTGGCATTTAGACTCTCACAGGTGACCAACTTCAAACCCTGTGTTTACCACACACGACATCTCTAACAGGAGGTCCTGCCCTTGGCACCAGAGCTGAGGGCAGTATGAGGCCCGTGGTTCTCCAAGTAACGCACACCCTCAATACTTGCTAGAGGGGCATATGCCTCGTCACATCACGTGTGCAACAGGGGGAGGGGCTTCCTGGAGCATTCAGGTGAAGCTCGTGCGTGGGATAAAATGACGGCATTGTGAGGAACATGGAATTGTGGACACAAAAATAAAATTTACTGAACTAAGGAAAGGATCTCATCACCTAAGGGATGCAAACATGTAATTCTGAATATGCCCCTTTAAACCTATCATGCAAGGCACGCCACAGAAATCCTCATTTTTCTTCCATACCTCTAGGGGGCGATGTCCATGCAGAATCTATTATGCAGTCTGCTTTTCCAAATAAACCTGAAACAGATTTTCTTTCTATTCTTCTAGTGATACTCTAAGTTTATGACACTGTCATTAAGCAATGGTGCTAAGGAAAAAAAATCCTTCTGAATCTGTTAAATCTGTCTTTGTCAGTAAGTGTGAACCCAGGCATTAAAGGAAGGAGACAGGCCTCTGCTTTTCACCTGCTGTGTGTTGTAATACACTGGGTGGTCTTTTTTTCTTTTTTTTTAAAGATTTGTTTATTTATTTATTTGACAGAGACTACAAGTAGGCAGAGAAGCAGGCAGAGAGAGGAGAAAGCAGGCTCCCCGCTGAGCGGAGACCCCAATGCGGGGCTCGATCCCAGGATACTGGGATCATGACCTGAGCCAAAGGCAGAGGCCTAACCCACTGAGCCACCCAGGCGCCCCGCACTGGGCGGTCTTAAAGGTGAACAGATTGCGGTTTGGAGTCAGGCAGCGTGGGCTGGAGTTTCTGTAGCGCCCTCTAGTAGCTGTGTGACTTGGGGGAGGTTACTGAACCTCTCTCTGCCCCTTTTGGCTCCATCATCCCAACCTCTGCCTTGGTCTTGAATGCCTCTCCATGTATCTAAGTAAGGATATTTGCCACTGGGGACTGCTGGAAGAGTCCAGAATGATCGTATCTTGAGACCTTACTTTAATTTTATCTGCAAATATAATTTTTTTTTCCCAAGTAAGGTCACACACACAGCTTCTGGATATTAGGACATGAACATATACTTTAGGGGGCCAGCTTTCAACTCAATATGCAGTTCATATCTGTAATAGAGCCTTTAAAAAAAGTTTCATATGCATGGTCTCATTTAAACTTTTAATCAAGGAATAGGAGTACATGAACACCAGTAATCCACTAAAGACTATGCAACAGAGTTATAAGAGAGGTGGAAAGGAGGGAGGTAGGGAGGGAGACTTGGCTTCATCTTTGGAGACATGGAGGCAAACTTCATAGAACAAGTAAAAGCCTACATAGAACTTGAAGGAAGGGTGAAATTTTGAACTTTGGATTTCTTCTCTTTTTTTAAAATGATAATTCACATTATAGCCTTGCTCTGAGCATTCAAAGATAGAATTCATGTAAAGCAATTAATTCATAGCCTCTTAAATAGTTAGCATTTAATACCCATTTATAATAATTATTAAATGTTGTTGCTTTTTAAAGACCTGCCAAATAAATCATCCAAATCGCTAATAACATTCCTTTTGTTGTGCTGAATGTTGAGCCAAATAGACTCTAAAATGCTTTCCCCTATTTTTCTTTCACACACAGATTTTCATGATTCCTTCTGAAAGGTGTCAATCATTTCATGAGATAAACACAGAAGATAACATTTATGCTAGAATATTCTGCCACCTGCAGGTAATCGAGGGCTGCTACAGTTTTCACAAAACAAGCTGCATCTGCTAATATTAATTAAATGGCTTTTGAAGCAGGGGCCCTTGTTCTGAATCTAGAAGGCCTCCATAAATACCTATTTTCTTGTTAGTATATTATTGCCAATGAATGCTAGTCAAAAAACACTCCTGTAAATAAGACATTAAAATATTTACGCTTTAGCTCTGTGCTAATTTTTGAATTTCAGAAAAGGCACGAACTCAGCTCTTAATAGACTGATCCTCTAAGTCAGTGGTCTTCAAAGTATTATTTCTGGATCAGCAGCAGTACCCGGGGCCTTGTTAGAAATACACCACCCCAGCCTTGTGCATCAGAAATTCTGGGGCTGGGGTTCAGAAATCTGTTTTGACAGGCCTGCCAGCTGGTTCTGATGCACAAAGTTCTAGAACCAGGCATCTGCATGTGGAAGTGGGGTTTTTATAGAGGGTGGAATGAGGGATAAAGGGAAGCTGGGGAGCCTATAGCGGGGAAGGCAGGAGGCAGTTAAGAAAAGCCTGACCCAGCTGCATGGCTTCATAAATGGGCAAATGGAAAATGCTTGTTTCTGATAAAAATAGATCTCATGTATTAGCAACATTAGGACTGGCATGCTTTTTTGTCTAGCTAGAATTTTATTTCTCCTATCGAGTCTTCAAAGGAAATGTTGGCTTCTAGTGTGTTCTATTTTCTCTGACATTAACCTCATTTAGATCCCACTACATCTCTTCAAGAACTGAAATTTCATTCACACACATAGCTAAAACCCAATCTGCAAATCCTTCAGAGCTAAAAAGACAGACTATTCCACCTTGCCTCATTTAAAGACCGTCAAAAAGAACAAACGCAAGTAAATCACTTTTATCAAATACATGAAAGTACACAAGAACGGCAGACTACTCTTATTTGCAAGCGTGCATTTGAAATCACGGCACATCCTCTTACCTTGGGAGGAGGTAGGGGAGCCTTTCAAGTGGGTGCTGGAAGCAACATGGTTCTCAAGCTTGGCTGAACGTTGGAATCGCTATTGCGGGAAGAGGTCACGGGAAAGTGCTTAGCGTAACGCTTGCCCTATGAAAGGGGTTTCCTCCCCATTGGCCAGGACTGTTGCTGCGGGTAAGATAGTCCTCTCTTCAGTGGCTGCAAGCCAGCCTGCCCATTAACATCACCTGGAAAACATCGGCACCTGGCCGGGCTTGAGGCGTTCTACTGTACTCGGGCTGAAGCAGGTCCTGAACATTTTCTCAAGCTCTCTCATGTGGAGCCAAGGTGGAGAATAGAACAGCTGCACTATTGACTGGAAGATGAGTGCATTTAGAATTTTCTTCATAATGCGTCCACAATCTCACCAGGGAGATAGACAAAACTAGAATGGACTATGATAATGGTAGCCTGAGACTGAAACGTCAAGCCTTGCGCTGGATATCACATCTCTTTATGACATCATATGTATTTATTTATTTAAAGATTTGTATTTTATTTTTTTGAGAAAGAGAGTGAAAGCAAGAGAGATCACAGAGAGAGAAGGAGAAGGAGACTTGCTTCTGAGTGGAGAGAGCCCATGTGGGGCTGATCCCAGGACCCCGAGACCATGATCTGAGCTGAAGGCAGAGGCTTAACCCACTAAGCCACCCAGGCACAGCCTCCCCCCCCCCCACCGCCTTTTTTTTTTAAATGAACATCCCATGAAAATACTGCAATGGGGGTCTACTTTCTGCCTTGTATTGCTAATTTACCTAATTAACAACCCAGGTGTACATACTGTATATCGTATTTTAGATGTTATATCTCTATGATGTTCTATTCTAGATTACCACAGCTCTTGTTGATAATGCCAAAATGTGGGTACTCTTACTATCACTGATAGAAAAAAAAACTTTCTAGGATGCCGAAGAATCTCTTGTTTCACAGGAATGGGAGATAAGTCCAGGATGGTTTGAATGGGCGCGCAGGAATCACAGACAGAGGAAGCATCTCTGCGTAATTGAGACTGAGGCATATAGGGTGCAGGCGGAGACGGAGAGAGAAGAAACTGGAAGTGGACTTTGAAGAGCTGAGGTCGGGTGTGGGTCGGCTTCAGCAAGGTTGGCGGGGCAACAAGTTTTTAGAAGATACACATACAAGTTCAAGCGAAATAGGTGTTGAATAGAAAAGTATAAACTTACAAAATGCGCGGTGTCACCGTATTTTTTGCAGAAAACAGTTGGTGACCTACTTGATGTGGAGCTTAGTTAACTGCCATGGGCGAGGTGGCACTGGCCGTGGGTGACAGACTCTCTGCAGAGCTGTGGCAGTTGAGCGTGAGCAAGTTCAACCCATTGGCCAGGGCTAAGTGCTAGCGCAGGGTGGGACTGATTGCCGGGCTTTAATTCTTACCCACTTCACTCCCGCAGGTAGATGATGGCAGCGCTGTGTTCAGATGTTGGGGGTGAACATCTGCTCCGGGACCAATCAGGGAAAAATGAAAAAGAAGGTATTTGAGAGAGGACGATGACTGACCCTGGACAAGAGAGGGTGGGGGACAACAGTTTGCTTGGAGATCGTAATTGGACAAGATGCAGGCCTGAGGGGTACAAGGCAATAGACAATAATAGAAAGCAATAGTGTGCAGCTGGAAGTTAGAACTTACGTCAGAGAATGTTGAGAAATCAGGGGGAAAAGGGTGGTTTGAGTCAAATTTTAGAGTTATACATTTTTTGCAGCTTGGACTTAATTTGCAGAACAGTGGGGAGCCACTATGTTTCTGAGTAGGGAAATGAGTGCATTTTAAGAATGTGTCTAGCAGTGCCTGGGTGGCTCAGTGGGTTGGGCCTCTGCCTTCAGCTCAGGTCATGATCTCAGGGTCCTGGAATCGAGCCCCGCATCAGGCTCTCTGCTCAGCAGGGAGCCTGCTTCCACCCCCCCCCCCCCGTGCCCCGCCCCTGCCTGCCTCTCTGCCTACTTGTGATCTCTCTCTCTGTGTCAAATAAATAAATAAAATCTTAAAAAAAAAAAAAAGAATGTCTAGCACGGGCACCTGGGTGACTCCGTTGGTGAAGCGTCTTGCCTTTGGCTTAGGTCATGATTCCAGGGTCCTGGGGTCAAGACCCACATCGGTCTCCTTGCTCAGCAGGAAGCCTGCTTCTCCCTCTCTCTCTGCCTGCTGCTCTCCCTGTTTGTGCATGCTCTCTCTCTCTCTCTCTCTTTCACTGTCAAATGAATAAATAAATAAACACATAAATAAATAAATAAATAAATATCTTTAAAAGGAAAGAATGTGTCCAGCAGCAGTGAGTTTTCTTACTAAAAATTCAACCATGAATTTTTTTTTAATTTATTTATTTGGCAAGGCTGGGGGTGGAGTGTGGGCAGAGGGAAAGGGAGAAGCAGACTCCCTGCTGAGTAGGGAGCTTGACCTGGGGCTGGACCCCAGGACCCTGGGATCATGACCTGAGCCGAAAGCAGAGGCTTAACTAAGTGAGCCACTCAGGTGTCCCGCAACAATGAAAGTTTTAAACTGAAAGAGACTTTAGAGTTCATTTGTCAATTAGTTTCAAGCTAGTGTTCCGGGGGTCAGACAGCGTCCGAAGGTGTATTTTGTTTGGTTTGGTCCCCATGGTGTGTCTTACCTTTTCTTTTAGCTTTCAGCTGGAACATGCAGTGTCTGATTTGTAGCTTTTTCTCCTAGTATGTCAATTAGACTCTGTGCAATGGCCAGGTGGAATTTGGAGACAAGAAGAACCCTTTGCTAAATACACTTCAAGCAAAGCCCTGACCAAAAAAGAAGCGTTCCTGGGTATGTCTTACCCTATCCCAGGTTATATTTCAAAGGGTCTTTTTTTTTTTCTTTTCTTTTTAACAACCCCAAGTCTTATGTAACTGTGGTCAGTGAGAACTCCCACACTGAATAACGTGCATGCCAGCGGAGAACCAACCATCTTAAAAACCGGAGGATTTGAGTCTTGGAAATTGGCGATGTGTCATCTGAGCCAGACTTCTGCCAGATAGAACCCTCCATTCTTTGTCCGTAATGCACTTTTAACAGGAAATGCAGAGATGCCCCTTGCCACTTTGTAATTATGCCAATTGATTAATACTGGCCAAGGTCTCGTTTCCCCAAGAAAGGACTGCCTTTTCCACAACAATTTCTTAAGTTTTCAATGATGTAAAGCATAGAAGATGTGGCATAAATATGATGAAACACAGTTTTTTGGGCTCCCTTCTTTCTTGAGCCTTTGCCACACCTTGTCCTCTTCCTGTTTATAAGTAAACCACAGACTAATTGGACAAAATTTGCATATAACCCTTCATTTCAGAGCGCAGAGTACTTTGAAGGGGGAAAAATAATCATCCACGTTTTTTAAATTGGAAGCACTTTCTTAATGATTTTTCCATGGTCAGGGATTGAAAACCCACAATTCAGTTATTCATGTGGAACAAAGTAAAGAAAAAAAAATAAAGTTTAAAAAAATATTTTATTTATTCATTTGAGAGAGAGAGTGGGAGCGCAAGGCAAGGAGGGGCAGAGGGAGAGGGATGGGCAGACCCACCTGCTGAGCAGGGAGTCCTAAGAAGGGGTGAAGGGGCTGATCCCAGGACCAGGGGATCATGTCCTGAGTCCTAGGCCAGAAGCTTAATGACTGAACCACCCAGGCACCCCTAAGTTTCTCAACCTGGGTGCTGTTGTCTTTTGGGGGCAGATAATTCCGGTATTGGGACTGTCCTGTGCCTTGTAAGATGTATAGCAGCATAGTGTTCTTTATTCCCTGGATACCAGGAGCACCAACACCCAAATCCTGACAACCAGAAATATCTCGTCATCGCCAAATGTACCCAGGGCGGCAAAATCTCCCCCAGTTGAGAACCACTGCTGGATGTCAATCTTAATTTTGGCTTCCTGTTTGTTACCCCAGGCTCTCGAGGAAGCACAGTTGATCGAAGTATAAAATGTGGTGCTAGGTGAATTAAAGTAATTAAATGACACAGATTTTAATCTTTTTAAACTAAAAGTTTAAAACCACTAAAATGAGGTTTTCAAAAGTTGTAGACTGATGAGAAAATTTATTAAACTTATATTCATCCTAAATACTCATAGGAGCTGAAAGGGAAAAGTAAGGGTAAGGAAAATATTTTGAAACTTGGAAATTATGTCTCTAAAGGAATTAATGGTTATTTTTCATGTTACTGTGGTATTAATATAGCATGGGGCGTGTGAGTAACAACACATCCTTTCTGCCTCGCCTAGAGTAATTACAATAGAATGTCTAAACATTAAATCTAGAAAAGGTTTCTAAGCATGATATAGGAACTGGTAACTAATAAGATGCAAAAAGGGAACATAAAAATGACAAAGGCTATGTATATTTTTTCTTTTACAATGACTTTTTTTTTTTTTTGAATAAGCAGAAAGAAATTCATCTCTAAGTTTTCCCATGGTTGTTAAAAAAAGGCACAGAAAGAAATAGTTTAGGTTCTTGTTTGTTGTGTTTCATCGTGTTTTAATACATAGGAGTTGTATTTTGGACATAATTTTTATATAGTAGCTATCTACACATTTAGGCTAGGGAGGTGTAAAAGTTAATGATTCTGGAATCAAGGCACTGTCACAAGGACACAAACTTAGAAAACGTTTTGTCTAGCTGTTCTTAACCCCATTGTGGATTTCACATATGTAGGAATTTCTAAAAATATATAGGTGTCCAAGCCCTATGGACAGTTATTTGATTTAATTACTATGGGAGGAGGCGTCACTATTATTTCTAAACACTCTTTAGGTGACGTTACTATTAGGAGCCACTGGTCTAACCCATGGGTTGCAAATGTAAATCACGACAGGGACCAGGAAATTAATGCAAATTAATTAGTGGTCCCAGTCTAAGAAAACAGGGTCCAGTGGGGACTGAGTTAGACTGGAGACTTTATATTCTAAAAATATTATTTTGCTCAGGTTGTAGCCAT